>NW_026442135.1:0-1200000 GCF_026898425.1 Galleria mellonella | reverse complement strand
ACCAGAGGCTTTTATAGTTAAATGTTTTGTTTTATACAATGATTCATCTCATGCACAAAAATCAGTTTTAGAGAGTAGACTTTTACTTCATATATACTGTCTGTAAGTCATAATAAATATTTATTCTTCCTTCTGAATGCCTGATACTTTCTGCTTATCTGATAATATTTTATTTATTTCATTTGGAAGCATACTATCATAATTATTTAACAATATTTAAGAAAAACAATTACAATAATAGCTTCCTATAATAACGTTTGACCCTGACAGAAATTATCCACCTATTCATATATATGTACTCGTATTCGTAAATTGTATCGAAATGAAAATAAATTTATATTATTTTCAGATACAAAGTACCAGTGGCACTGCATTGGGGTCGGAACCTCTGGACAATGATTCTGATGCAGTGATGATTGAACTCACTGCATCACAGACTGTGTCCAGAGGAGATATACATACCAGGTCATTCAGAAAGTATTGCGAGAAAAAGTTTTTATGTATGTGAGACTGGCCAGTTATAATTTATTTAAAAATATGATTACTTATAAGTAAAAATAGGTACATTCTAAATTAAAAACTTCCCTCCACATTTTTTGCGAGCTAATTAAAATTACCGTGTCTCATTGAAAAATGGATTTGCGTCGAGAACATTTTCGCGCGATGATTTTATACAATTTTAAGTGTCGTCTGAAACTGGACGAATCGTGCGATAGACCTCAAATGGTATTCATGGATGAAGGCCCTTCTAAAGCAACTGTGTATCGTTAGTATAATGCAGGCTGTAAGCAAGGTGTCTGTGGCGGACTGGAAAAAGTGTTTCGAAAACTGGTTCAGACACATGAAACTTTGTATAGAGACTGGTGGAGAGTACTTTAAAAAGGTGGAATAAAAATATATTTACCTATAAAACATACAAAAGCTCAAGTAGAACTCCAAGTTCCTACAGAAGTCCCTACGTCTCACCGAACACGTCGGCGTAGACCAAGACGACAGGGAACTATTAGTATGGAGACAGCTCGGAATACCTTAATTGATGTCACAAGGTTGCGATTGCACGAACAGAAAAGACAGACGGTTATTATGGAGCAAATGCTCAATACATTAAATAGGATAGCTGAATCAATTAACGGGTAAAACAATAACATTATTTCAGTTAATTGTATCTTTGTACTATTTTTTAAATATACAGTGCCACCTTAATATAACGAGCCTCAATACGACTTTTTTCGTAATCCCCTTGAATTGTCCATAAGAGTCAATGTAAAATATACTTTTACATTACGAAGAGTTTTTGTGAACAACCTCTTTATAACAAATTTTCAATCATCAAAAAAAGTGTAAATACATACATGAAAAAAGTCTAAGCAACACATACTATTTCAAATTATTAATCAATTATTATATCATTTCTTACCAAGTAGGTAATACGAATATCTATGTAAACTTTTTTGATGGACATACTGGCTGGTTGTAAAAAAATATGAGTATTATTTGTTTTTTTTTTTTTTTGTTTTCACAAATTCAAAAGCGAATGCATTTATTTGAATTTTATAGTGTTTTCTTTGCTTATTAAAGTTTAGTATTCTGTATCAATTTTATGATTTAAACAAAAATTTTAAAAAGTTTTGAACAAATTTGGATTTTGAAACATATTTTACGTCATGGAGCGACGTCATTTGAACGCAGATGAAATGCAAAGAGCTGTAGATTGTATGTTGCAAGCGGGAAGAAGTCAATCTTAGGTATCTCGGTATTTTGATGTCAACAGAAATGTCATTT
Organism: Galleria mellonella; assembly: GCF_026898425.1. Taxonomy (NCBI): domain Eukaryota; kingdom Metazoa; phylum Arthropoda; class Insecta; order Lepidoptera; family Pyralidae; genus Galleria; species Galleria mellonella. Next base: position 1,198,218 of record NW_026442135.1, on the reverse strand, counting down.
GCCGTCTTCATCAGCATTACACTAACACGGGAGATCCTGCTGAGCAGCACCCAGGTCAAGGAAGGTGTAGAACCACACGGAAAGACCGATACATACAACTGACTGCAAGACGCCAGCCGATGTTAACCGCGCGAGAGATAGGTTTAAGACTACAAAATTCAAGTGGTGTTGTTGTTAGTTGCCAAATTGCGAAATCGACTGCATGAGTATAGTCTACGAGCACGATGGCCAATTAGGTGCCCATCGATACGTCACAGGAAACGTGCTCGTCCGTTACCGTGTACCGTCCTCCTGAAAATACTGAAAGACTAAGGTGCGTTCAGGAAGTGCATCCATACAACGGCTCAACAGTTATGGTATGGGCGGGTATTATGAAGAACAGACGAACTGAGCTCGTTTTTGTAAATGGTAACATGAACGCTGTAAATTACGTTGAGGATGTTCTAAGGTCTTATGTTCGTCCAATGGCACAAACGCTTGGCTCCGATTTCACGTTGATGCATGACAATGCGCGTTCGCATACAACTTTGCACACACGAGAGTACTTGGCAAGGAAAAACATCCTGGTTTTGCCTTAGCCTGCACAATCGCCAGACCTCAACCCCATCGAGCATGCATCGTCATTCATGCGGGTTATTTAGCTGCGATGTCGCAGTGGACGGGTGAGCAACGTGCTTTTGCAATCGAAGCGTATTTCAAAGCCAATGATTCGTGTGTAATTGCTCGTCGAAAATTTTGTTCGCGCTTCAATATTCGACGATTACAACAACAATTGTAACAACATTGAACTCGTCACGTCCAGTTTGAGCGATATCCGCGTCAGTCCGTGCGCAAGAGAGCGGCTGCCTTGGGGCTTCCAAAAACTATAGTGCACGAGATATTGAAGAAGGATCTTTAGTTTCATCCGTTTAAAATTCAAATTGTAAAGCGCTTAAACCAAATGATTACATTTTGCGTAAAAATTTCTGTGAGACAACGTTGGAGCAATTTCGCACGGTGAACACTATCATTTGGAGTGATGAAGCCCATTTTAATTTTAAATATCCATATCCCTAAACGCCTTAGTTGAGCAAGTGACAACAAAGATCCCGACTGATCGAAAGTAGTTTTCTCTAATGAAGCGACTTTTTGGGTATGGGTTTTAGTGAAGCGTGCCTGATTAAGGAGTAGAACAGATTTCGTTCAGCGCACAGTTAAATAACCACTAATAATTAATGTTCGGGGATGTTTCTTCCAGCGCGGATTCGGTTGCTTAGAGCTTTTTACTCAAAATTTAGATTCGCATAAAATGCAAAAAATTTACAAAACAAATGTTCGGAGCCAACAATAAAAACTGGGTTTTACAAGAGGATAATGACCCGAAACATCGGAGCCGCCTGTATCGCCACTGGAAGGAGGAAAATGACATCACCACCATGGACTGGCCCTCTAAATCCCCTGATGCCAACCCTATTGAAAATATTTGGGCCATTATGAAGAGCAAGCTTGCAGGAAACCCTGTATATAATTTGAAGCATCTTTCAAGGATGATTCGGAAAATTTGGCGACAACTTCCGAAAAATTACGTCGTAAATCTTGTTGATAGTAACAAACAAATATTTTTGTTTTTATTTTTTTTATAAAATTTAAATTTATACAAGGTAAGATATTTACAAGTGCTTTTAACCCTTATTCAAATATTGGGAAATTATTTCCCACTTGACAGTACCGTAATATTTCTTTATTATTTCTTTACTGGTAACTCTAATCAGTACCAATCCAAAAACAAAATAATTTTACACACTTTTTAAATATTTTACTTGGCAACATTTTGGACAAAATTGCGTAATGTCATCGTATGTCAATGTCAAAGTCACAATTTGAATTTTTTGGTGCACAAAACCGGTTCTCGCAGGACTTTCGAAAATTTTTGTAGAAAAAAAATCTGGTAAGTACATAAACAATATATTGATGTAAACTAGACTTATTTTCTGAATGCTTTTTACGGTTTCTGTGCTTTTTGCACTGATATTTCTTGGATTTTATTAGGTTTAATTAGGTGGGAAATAATTTCCCAATGTTCGTTCCTGCTTTGATAAACATCAGTGTCTTTATATATATATAAAATTGTTTGTCAGCTGTAATAATAACGGTATAGGAACTTGTAATACGATAGCGAGTAAGTCAAATTAGTGGCTTTTTGCAAAATTGTGACTGCGTTTATGTGATTTCTATGCTTTATTCCAAACGAAGCCACTTATAAGTTTTAGGACTTTTGTAACTATTTGTGCAATATGCTGATAAAACTACATAATTGCCAACTTTTTATAATTTACTTTCAGCTATTCAAATATGGACGCAAGAAAGGAACGTAAAGTGCTCGCCAAGAAACTATTAGAAGAGGTGGTACAAAATTTAGACGACTTGTCTGATTTATCAGGCTCAGATTCTGAGGATGACTCATGCTTTATCAACAGTATTCATTCTCCTTCCGATAGTTACCTAAATCAGCTCGATGATAACCTAATTGAACAACGTCTTGAACATATCTTTGGCTTTGGATTGACGGGAGACAAACAAGACCCACCTTCTCCCCCTATGCAAACTCAACAGATTTCAACGGATGCCTTACTGACAGTCTTAGATGAAACATCGCATTTCACAAACACACCAAAAACAGACAACAGTCTTTTGCCAACTCACTTAGGTACTGAAACTGAGCAATGTTATGATCAGCCTTCTGACGTTCACACATTTAATGAAGTTCAGCAAAATTTTGATGTCATTGATGCCCCCATGGAAGAGTTTTTGGCAGATGATGGGCAAGAGTCTGAAACTAACAACGAAGTACGCAGAGATCGTTCTCAGCCAAGAGTATGGGAGATAAAATCGGAAACCCATGAAGTTCCTCTTTTCGAAAAACGTTTTAAGCCCAAGGCTAACGATACTCATAAAACATCACCTCTAAGTATTTTTGAGCGGCTTTTTCCTGATGAACTGATGGTAATAATTGTGGAACAAACCAACAGATACGCCCGTCAGAAAAATAGTACTAACTGGAAACCTGTAACTCTACAAGATATTAAGGCGTATCTAGGAGTTTTAATCCTTATGGGCTTAAATCCTTTACCGGACATGGAACTCTACTGGTCATCAGATCCCTTTTATTACAATAAGGAAATTGCCCAGGTTTTCCCAATAGTAAGATTTAAAAAAATTACAGAAAACCTCCACTTAAATGATAACGAGATGGAACCACCAAGAAACTCCCCTGAATATGACAAATTATTTAAATTGAGACCCCTCCTCACAGAACTCAACAAAGTTTATCAAAGAGAGGCATACAATTCAGAAGTACAATCGATTGATGAGTGTACGAGGTCTGTCCGGAAAGTTCGTATAAAAGTGTTCTGGAATGCGAGAAAGAGGAGTGGGGAGGCCAGGTAAGCGCAGGACCCCTTCCTTATGTCCCTAACAATGCTTCAGTTCTGGTCTGACCGCCGTGCGGTGCGAACTGGCTTGTCACGCCATCTGTGAAGTTACCTCTTAACGAAACCCCGTCGGCATGGAGCCCGCTTCCGTTGAAGAGCAGCGCGTCGTAATCAAGTTTCTCTCGAAACTCGGCAAGAATGGCCGTGAAATTTTTGCCGATCTCAGAACAGTTTATGGGGATGATGCTGTGAAGGAACCAACCGTCCACAAGTGGCTAAAAAGATTCAGAGAGGGCCGAGAAAGCGTTCAAGATGACCCACGTTCAGGACGTCCTTCCACTTCACATTCCGACGAAAACGTGGAAAGAATTCGAACTTGTGTTAATGGGGACCGTCGTTTAACGGTCAGACAGGTGGCTGAAGAGCTTAATTTGGGCAAAACCGTGGTCCACGAAATTCTAAGAAACGAACTTCAAATGAAAAAAATTTGCGCCAAGATCGTTCCCAAGCTTTTGTCCCCGGATCAAAAATCACGAAGAGTTGCTTGCTGTGAGGACTGGTTGGAAGCCGAAGAGAATGGTGACTTTTTGAACCGAGTCATCACTGGAGATGAGTCTTGGTTCTACGAATTTGATGTCGAATTAAAATCCCAAAGCAAAGAGTGGAAGACATCCGGGGAACCACGAACAAAAAAATCAAGAAAATCCCGCTCAAATGTCAAGACAATGTTGATTGTTTTTTTCGATGTTCGGGGGATTGTCCATCAAGAATTCGTCCCTCCAGGCCAGACAGTTGATGGAAAATTCTACGTCGATGTGCTCAGACGCCTCAAAGCTCGTGTGGCACGAGTTCGTCCAGAATTGGCGCGAGAGGGGCGTTGGATTCTTCACCACGACAATGCCCCTGCCCACACCTCTCTTGTTGTCCGTGAGCTTTTGAGTAAAAATTCCATTACGGTGACCGAACACCCCCCCTATTCGCCGGATTTGGCCCCGTGTGACTTCTTCTTGTTCCCAAAAACCAAATTGGTACTTCGGGGGCGGCATTTGGGGGACATAAATGAGATAAAAAAAGCTACGACGGGGCAGCTGAGAAACCTACAACCAGAGGACTTTCAAGGAGCCTTCTCACAGTGGAAACGGCGTTGGCACAAGTGCATTATGTCACAGGGGGAGTACTTTGAAGGGGATAAAATTGATTTACCTGAATAATTGTAAAATAAATTTTTAAAAAACTTTTATACGTACTTTCCGGACAAACCTCGTATGGTCAAATTTAAAGGGCGCAGCTCCTTAAAGCAATACATGCCGAAAAAACCCATCAAAAGAGGATTTAAGGTATGGGCAAGATGTGACGCCAAAACTGGGTACTTGTACCAATTCGAAGTGTATTCAGGAAAAGGCGACAGCACCGAAAATGAAGGGTTAGGCTACAATGTTGTCATGAAACTCTGCAGTAACGTACCAAGAAACACTTTAATTGCCTTTGACAACTTTTTTACTAGCTGTAACCTCATGGAGGATCTTTACGATAAAAATATTTATGCAGTGGGAACAGTCAGATGCAACAGAAAGGACTTACCTGATATGATAAAAAAAAAACAACCGAAACCATTGCGATTAGATAAACATCAGTTTTCAGCGGTTACTGCAGAGCCAATCACAGCCATTAAATGGCTTGACACAAAGGAAGTTACTGTCCTGACAACAGCACATCAGCCCTTAGACACAAGGATGATAAAAAGAACCCAAAAGGATGGCTCTGGAGCTGACATTCTCTGCCCGGCTGCAATTGCTTCATACACGCTCAGTATGGGCGGAGTAGATCTTTTTGACCATTTTAGATCGTCATACCCTATAAACCGGAAATCCAGGAAATATTGGATGCGACTATTCTTCTTTCTGTTCGATGCATCTATAATTAATGCCTACATAACGTACAACTACTCCCATGTCCCGACCCTGCATGGCCACCGTGATTTCAGACTACGGTTAGCACGTGCCCTTATAGATAATCACACGACACGAAAAACTCACACACAAACAGATGTAGTTTTTAAAAAAAATAAAAAAGGTGGTAGGTTTGGCGTTCCCGATGAGATTCGGCTGTTAAATGTTGGCATACACTTGCCTGAAGAAAGTGCCACTTACAAAAGATGTCGCTTTTGCAGCACAAAGCACAAAGAACAGAGGACAAAAATAGTATGTTCCTCCTGTGGAGTAGCTCTTTGTGCCAAAAACTGTTTCAAAACCTTTCACACAGTTCTTACTCAGTAATGTTATTTTCATATAGTATTTGAAAAGTTCTTAATAAAATATTATTTGTAACATTCTAGTTTCATTTTATTTTTATAATTTTATTCAATCACTCAATCATGTTATATTGAATTTTTTATATAAAAAAAATAAACAAGTAAAGTAGGAGTAAGTAATATGTATAGAATTTGTAGTAAAAATGTCCCAAAAAAATGTAACCATTCCGGATGATGGGAAATAATTTCCCACTTAATTATATTTTGCTTTTCCATACTGGATAATGGGAAATAATTTCCCACCGTAAAACCCCCATTTCCCCTCTTTTTATAAAAAAAATGATGTTTTTTTCGAAATCTACAAAGCCCTTTTACTTAGAAACCATGTTTAATTCATAATTTTATTTAAAAAAAAAATCCATTTGATTAAGGGTTAAATGATTTTTATTGTTAAATTTGTTCGTTAAACATCAATGAAAATGAACATCTAATAATTTTGATTTATTTTATTAGTTTCTATTTATGTCAAGCGGTAACAAAGGTATTTATGCATTTAGATGAGTGGATACCCTTCTAACATTTGTAGAAGAGCACCAGGAGTTAACTCGTGGCCACTGTAGTAATGCAGAAGGGCGAACAAGATCCAACCAATTGCATGGTTGGAGCATTGGGTAGATGCACTAAAACTGTGAAGCAGTGGCAGAAGGTAAGCACTTTTCTGATATTTTTTCAATTATATACATATATTCTTTATTATACTCATAAAAGATGCCGCGATTAGTTTAACAACTTGTTACCAAAGGTGGGCTTATCTCTCAGAGATTCTTCCAACGATTAGCAAGTAATCCAATGCAGGAAACGTTCAAGAAAAAAGAACTTAACATTAATACAAAGTAAATAGAATACCATTCAAATGAATTTACTTGAAGGAAGTAATCGAATGACTATCTACCTATATAATATTCTTTTTTCTTTAATTATTAATTCTTTTCTCTTCTTATTCATTATCCTTTACTTCTTTCCACCCTGCAGAGGTTGCCTGTATGAGATTGCTTTTAAGGATAAGGATGCTAATTTTTTTTAGTACATGATATGCATTTAATATGTTAAGTAAAACCAGTATAATTTATTACAATACATTTTTGTTATAAAATAAAATTTTCCAATACTCATCTATATATATAAAAGAAAGTCGTGTTAGTTACTCCACTTATAACTCAAGAACGGCTGAACAAATTTAGCTGAAAATTGGCAGGGAGGTAGTTTAGAGCCAGGAGAAGGACATAGGATACTTTTTATCCCGTTCGACAGCATTCCCGTGTGACTTGACATGAAACGTCAGTCACTATAAAACGTGGTATAACAAAAAAGAATCAGACTTGGAATAACAAAACGCAAATGACAGCTATGTAATGACGTATGGATGACAATTTGATATTTGTAAGAAATCAATAATAAAACTATTTCTATTAAATAAATAATTAACAATTATAATGTAATGATAGTGCCATTGCCCATTCGTATAAACAGTGAAGTGAACTATAAAACTCGGTATGGTTGAAAATTTGAGTTTTTAGGTGAAGTGAAGTTTAATTAATAATGCCGCGACCAAGACGATCGAATCTTAAGGGGGTCTTCCTATGTGATGGGTTGAAAAAATCGATTTTTTTTTTTTCATAAATTGCTCCCTTAAGGGGTTATATACAGTTAATTTTTTCAAAAAATCGATTTTTTTTTATTTTATTTTCTGATTCTACATATATTCAAGAATACACACAAGAAATTTCAAATCGATCCGGCAAATATTTTCGAAGTTACACGCATATTTGTAACGACGTCTCGGAGCGCTTGGGAGTATAAGGCCGGAGCGGCATCGACTACCTGAGCGCTGTCCCTTTCATGCATCTGTCTATTGTAAGCATTCCCCTTCTAAAGTGTTTAGATGTGTAAATCAACAGTGTGATTATTTTATTTTATACCTGAAAAGTGAGTTTATATTTTTTCGACCCTAAAGTGGAACATATTTAAGAGTGGTAGTCAGTATACGGAGCCAAGCCAAGCTGTAAACTTGTGAGATCGTTTATTTTTTTGTGTGTAATTTCCAGTGAAAATGAAGTCTTCCCGAATAATGAGAAAATCTCATAATGTACGTAAGTCGAGAGTAAAAAAACGTAAAAATGTTTTCAACCCAAAAACAGCTGAAACAGATGAAAGGAGTTTCAGTGCCTCGGCGAAAAAATTTAAAGAGCAAGAGGAAATCTCCGTCACACGTGATCCGTCTGTTGAGTATCGCATACTAAACTTCATTACTGTTTTTGCAGCAATTGCTGAATATGTAAAGTGTAAAGTCTGTGACGGAGATGTCAAGTTTCAAACAACTTCTGAACGAGGACTTGGTTTTCAAATAGTTGTGCTGTGTGATAAGTGTGCCGACCGTAGCGTAAATTCTAGTCCGTTCGTCACGCATTCTTATGAAATAAATCGACGATTTTTATTTGTCATGAGAGTTCTCGGATTAGGATTGAAAGGTGCAGCAAAATTTTGTGGATTAATGGACATGCGAGCTTTTATATCACAGCCAACTTATGATTTGATAATAAATAACATTCACTCCAGTGTAAAAATAGCCACTGAAAAACTTTTTGCACAGGCTTGTACCGAAGAGAAAAATTTGACTTCCGATAATCAAGGTAACGAACATTCAACAGAATTAACTGTATCTGGTGATGGCACATGGAAAAAGCGAGGGTATACTTCCTTGTACGGTGTGACCTCTTTGATTGGATATTATTCAGGTAAAATAATAGATATAGTTGTTAAAAGTGCCTACTGTAAACTGTGTGAAACTTGGAAGAAGAAACTTGATACAGAAGAGTATAATGAATGGTACGAAGAACATAAAAATACTTGCACTGCAAATCATGCTGGTTCCTCAGGGAAAATGGAAGTTGATTCAGTCGTTGAAATGTTCAAACGTTCATTGGAAAAACTCGGAGTCATCTATAAAAATTATATCGGAGACGGTGATTCCAAAACGTACTCGGGAATTTTAAAAGTTAAACCTTATGGTGATGAGGAAGTTGTAAAGAAAGAATGTATTGGACATGTACAGAAACGAATGGGTACGAGACTTCGAGATTGTGTAAAAAAAAATGTTGAGACTGTTGAGAATGCGAAAGGAAAAAAAAAATACAAAAGAAAACTCTCGGTGGAAAAGGAAAACTCACTGGAAAGATGATCGATAAGTTAACAGTTTACTATGGCTTAGCAATACGTAGAAATTGTGATTCCATTGAGAAAATGTATAATGCTATCTGGGCCACATATTATCACTATTGTTCATCTGACCAAAAACCTCAGCACGACAACTGTCCGAGTGGACCAGACTCATGGTGCAGCTGGCAGAGGGCTGCTGCTGCCAATGAAGTATCTACTTTCGAACATGATTATGAGCCACTACCTGATGATGTTGCTGAAGCTATACGTCCGATTTTTATAGACCTCAGCAATAAAAGTTTATTGGAAAGATGTGTCGGTGGTTTTAACCAAAACAACAACGAGAGTTATAATCAACTGATTTGGAAAATCTCTCCCAAAATTGTTCCGGCAGGCTCGAAAACTGTAGAAACCGCTGCATACATAGCTGCTGGCGTCTTTAATGAAGGAATGGCTTCATTATTATATTATATGAATGCAATAGGAATTACACTTGGACCCAACGCACATTTATATGCCGAAAAAGAAGATGAGCAGCGCGTGAACATCTCCGACCGCAGAGCGCGCGATAGCACCCGAGATGGAAGAATGGCTCGCAGACAACATCAGCTCGAGTTATTGGAAGCTAATGAATCAGCAGAAGGTCTCTTATATGGGCCTGGAATAGATGACACCATGTAAGTTGAAAAAAAAATTTTTTTATCCCATGTAAAGTGCACTCAAAACTTTAAACGCGTTTTTCTCGAAATGGTGTTTTCAAAGTCGGTGACCACTGTAACTCGAAAACGGTTTCTCCGATTCGTCTAAAATTTTGATACAAGCTTCTTAAATATATTTTTCAGTTATTAATCGAAGCTTTTATTTTTCCAATAAAAACTTCGATTTTTTATAAACAATTTAAAGTTGAAATTTTGGTGAAAAATCGACTTTTTTTTTTGAGAAGGCGCCATTTTGACAAAAAATTTTTTTTTGCTTATTCCATCGATTAATAATTGAATTTAACATTACTTTAACTAAATCTTTTTATTTTTTTAATTTCAGATGATCCAGTTCAGAGATAGAGTGGTCACCGCAAGACGTCTTTTTTTAGAGGACCTCCTGGAGATCGGCTGTAGCTCTTCTCCAGAGAAATATTTTTACTAATAATAAGCACTAAAATGTTGTTGAATAATACCATAATAAGTATGTAAACTTTTGGAATCAATAAATTTTAACGGCTTCTCAAAAAAAAATCCTAAAAATTCGCTTTTTTTCGACCCATTAACTGTATATAACCCCTTAACATGTCTAGAATACGGTAGTAAAGCGATTTTAGAAAATTCGAAGTCGTTTTAAAGATACAGCAGGTAAAAGGAAGAGCGGTTCGGAGCGCTGAGTTGGCAGTTAGAGCCCGGGCCTATTGTGTACCGTCGGCTTTATACGTGGCCTCCCTTTTATTCATATATCCGTTTATACAAGTTTAGACACGTTTCTACAGACTTAAACAGAAATTTCTATTGTTATAATATTTTACCGAAGTTATTTTAGTCTTGGTTGAACTTCGAAGAGAGCAACAGCTACAAATTATTTTTTTTCATAATGAGTGGACGGAAAGGAAGTACGAGTGAAAATGTTCATCCTGGTCGTAGTAAAAAAAGAAAGTTTAGTGGAAACCGTTTTACCCACCAAAATGATACGGTATTTACATCAGCTTCGGCCAATAAACTTAAAAATAACATGAACATGGAGGTTCCCATCGCTTCGAATTTCGCATATTGCATTTTGGAGTTTGTTTCTGTATTTGCTGCAATCTCTGAAATAGTTATATGTAAAACTTGTAAAAGTGACGTGTCTATTTCGCGATCAAGTTTCCGAGGCCTAGGCTTTAAAATTATTTTATCGTGTGAGTGTGAAAAACAGACAGTTATAAACTCAGGCCCGTTGATCGGAAATGCATTTGAGGTTAATCGTCGGTTTGTATTTGCGATGCGATTATTGGGAGTTGGTCAAGAAGGAGTAAATCTTTTCTGTAGCTTTATGGACATGTGTTCGGGTGTTGCAAATTCTACTTATACTGCACTACTGGAAAACATTCATATTGCTACATCTTCACTGTGTGATACTTTATTGGCATTCGCTGTTACGCAAGAAAAAACTATGAATGAAAAATCAGGAAAACCACAGGATGAATTGACTGTGTCAGGTGACGGTACTTGGAAGAAAAGAGGCTTTTCATCTCTGCTCGGCGTATCTACGTTGATCGGCAAGTACACTGGGAAAGTTTTAGATGTCATGGTCATGAGTAGTTTTTGTGGTGGATGTAATTTGTGGAAAAAAAAAAAAAACAAATCCTTTAGAATACGAAATGTGGTATGAAACGCATGTAGATGAATGCACCATAAACCATTCCGGAAGTTCCGGTAAAATGGAAATAAGTGCCATCACGAAAATGTTTCTGAGGTCTGTAGAAAAATATGGCGTAAAGTATCTAACATACATTGGCGACGGTGACAGCAAAACTTTCAAGGGGATCCTAGATACTAAACCGTATGGAGATACTGCGGTAACAAAAAAAGAATGTGTGGGTCACGTAGAAAAGAGGATGGGAACACGACTTCGGGCTGTTAAAAAGGATAAAACCAATAAAGGAATAGGAGGAAAAGGAGCAGGTAAACTTACTGATAAAGTTATCCAAGAAATTACAAAATTCTACGGATTAGCAATTCGACGCCATCCAGATTCGCTTGAAGATATGAGAAAGGAAGTTTGGGCAACGTACTATCACAAATGTTCTTCTGATCAAAACCCTCAGCATCAATTTTGTCCAGAAGGCGAAGACAGTTGGTGTAAATGGCGTAAGGCTGAAGCTAATAATGAACTGGACCAATTTCATCACGATAAACCACCTCTAATTCCGCAAGTCCAAGAAGCTATCAAACCGGTTTTCGAAGATTTATCGAAAGACGAATTATTAATTCGTTGTTTAGGAGCAGAGACACAAAACAATAACGAATCTTTGAATTCTTTGATTTGGACTTTCGCTCCTAAACATCTTCATTCTGGTCCCAAAATTGTTGAAATTGCTAGCTACTTAGCAGTTATTATCTTTAATGAAGGTTTTCAAGGTATTTTAAAAGTTATGTCGATTATGGGATGCCCTGTTGGTCGTGAAGCCCAAGCGTATGTTGAGAAACGGGATGAAAAGCGAATCTTACGTTCTGAGCGGCGCGTAAGTGATGTCGTTAAACAAGCCAGGATTGACTCAAGAGCTGAACAATCTGCTTTAAAAGAGTTTCACGAGGAAGAGTAAGGAATACTCTATGGACCAGGCATCGCCGATTGAGAGTAAGTTGATATTTTAATAGTTTTTAACGGACTTGAAACTTTAAACGCGTTTTTCTCAAAACTGTGTTTTTCAAACTTTCCTCCATTGTATCTCAGAAACGGCTGGACCGAATTACTTGAAATTTACAGGGCACACTCAATATATGTAAACGCATGGAATGAACTATTATCAATCGAAAATTTTCAAAACTTCGATTTTTTTATAGCAAAAAACAAAAAAAAAAAAACGCCTAATTTGCAACTTTTATTTCAAATGTCTATCAAAAATCCAATTTTTTTTATATTCATTTGATTATAGGTCATTCCGTGCTTTTAAGCCTACAAATTAAAACGCCGTTTATTTTTTTTTTTCAGATAAGCCGATCAGCCGGAATCGTGGAGGAAGTGGGAGCTCTTTTTTTCGAGACGGGGGTGTTCAGAGCGCTGTAACTCTAGTTTGACTGAATATTTTTAGCTGAAATTTTATATTTATACTGTCCAAATATGTGTTAATAAATGATAAAAAACTTGAAGCTCTAAATATTTACTGGTCGTAGAAAAAAAATCCTAAAATATCCCTAAAAAACAGGCCGTCACATAGGAAGACCCCCTTAATTGAAGTTATTAGAAAACGATAGTCATTGGGATACGACAATCGCTGAAGCCATTATCTCTGCATCTCCAAGTCAGATACGCACATTATTCGCTATCATAATTTCGACATGTTTTCTATCAAACCCATGTAACCTGTGGCACAAATACAAGGATAATATGTCAGAAGATATTTTACATCAAATTCGTGTCAGTTCCAGAAATCACGATTTTGAGATGAATGAGGAGATACATAATCGTGCTTTACTCTTGATCGAAGATATGTGTTACCTCATGTGCGGTAATTTATTAATCAGGTTAGGAATGCCAGCACCATATCGTGAAATGAATGACGCATTTAATCGAGAATTGGAACGGGAACGTGAATATGATCACCAGGAATTAGATTTAGTAGTTCAAACGAATGTACCCCTGTTGAATTACTAACAAAAGGAAGTTTATGATACTTCAATGAAGGCAATCGATGATGAAAATGGTGGTTTATATTTCCTAGATGCCCCTGGTGGAACTGGCAAGACATTCCTCATGTCATTAGTTTTAGCAACTGTTCGGGCGAGATCTAACATAACGGTTGCAGTTGCATCTTCTGGAATAGCAGCCACATTGTTAGAAGGATGCCGTACGGCTCATTCAGCATTCAAATTACCGTTAAATCTTCAAACTATTAAAGAACCAACGTGTAATATTGCAAAACACTCAGCAATGACCAAAGTTTTAGCGGTATCGAAAATCATCATTTGGGACGAATGCACAATGGCGCATAAACGTGCATTAGAAGCACTTAACCGAACATTAAAAGATTTACGCAATGACTCGAGATGTTTTGGAGGAGCAATGATTTTACTGTCTGGCGATTTCCGCCAAATACTGCCAGTAATTCCAAGATCTACGGCTGCCGACGAAATAAACGCTTGCCTCAAATCGTCAAATCTATGGCGCTATGTGAAGAAACTGCAACTGACAACAAACATGAGAGTTACATTGCTTAATGATACATCTGCTGAAGATTTCTCGGAGCAATTGCTGACTATCGGTAATGGTTAAGTACCTGTCGATGAATCGAGCGGATTAATATCATTTCCAAATAATTTCTGTAATTTTGTCTCATCAAAAGACGAACTTATCAACAATGTATTTCCAGAAATTATTTCTAACTACAAAAATAATGAATGGTTGAGTGAGCGAGCAATTTTAACGGCTAAGAATAAAGATGTAGATGACCTAAACTACATAATTCAAAATAAGATCATTGGAACAATGCATTCATTCAAATCTATTGACTGCGTCACAAATGAAGATGAAGCCACCAACTATCCAATTGAATTTTTAAACTCTTTGGACATGGCTTACCATCGCACAATTTACGCCTAAAGGTTGGCTCCGTAGTAATCATGCTTCGAAACATAAACCAACCAAAACTGTGCAACGGTACGCGTTTGGTGGTTAGAAAATTGATGAACAATGTAATTTACGCTACGATAATGATAGGAAAATTCAAAGGTGAGGAAGTTCTCATTCCGAGGATACCGATGATCCCTAAATGCTGGTGGCGATTATACCGGCGGAAGTTATTAAACGTATTTTTAAATAAAATATGTTTTCAATAAATACGAATATTTTTTAATCCGATCAAATCATGGAAAACATCGAGTTAGACCGGCATGTGGCATCTCGTGACATCGCCCAGAAGATGGGAGTTAGTCACCAAACCATTTTAAACCATCTGCAGAAGGCTGGATACACAAAAAAGCTTGATGTTTGGGTGCCGCATGATTTGACGCAAAAAAACCTTCTGGACCGAATCAACGCCTGCGATATGCTGCTGAAACGGAACGAACTCGACCCATTTTTGAAGCGGATGGTGACTGGCGACGAAAAATGGATCACATACGACAATATCAAGCGAAAACGGTCGTGGTCGAAGGCCGGTGAATCGTCCCAAACAGTGGCCAAGCCGGGATTGACGGCCAGGAAGGTTTTGCTGTGTGTTTGGTGGGATTGGAAGGGAATCATCCACTAGGAGCTGCTCCCATATGGCCAGACGCTTAATTCTACCATCTACTGCGAACAACTGGACCGCTTGAAGCAGGCGATCGACCAGAAGCGTCAAGAATTGGCCAAGAAGAAGGATGTAGTGTTCCACCAGGACAAAGCCCTGTCCACACACTTCGTTGATGACTCGTCAGAAGCTACGGGAGCTCGGATGGGAGGCTTTATCGCATCCACCATATAGCCCGGATATAGCGCCAAGTGATTACCACCTGTTCCTGTCAATGGCGAACGCCCTTGGTGGTGTAAAGTTGAACTCAAAAGAGGCTTGTGAAAAGTGGCTATAAGGAGGGGAAACAGATTATCGAACAAAACGGCGTATATTTGAACTAAATTCGATCACTGTAACACTTTTTATAAAGTATTGAATAAAGAGCAAAAAAGCGGAAGGGAGATATTTGACCTTTATATTTTGAAATTGGAGAAATATGATGTGCTCCAGGACACTCATCTGGGTGACGTTCGGTCTGGTGATCATGCGAGTCGCATTGTCACATACTATTGTTTATTATTTCCTACACCTACCTTCCATATCAGGAAGACAGCACACATTCATTGACATTCTTAATTTAATCGGAAAAAGTATGTTAATTTAATAGTCAATTTAACCCAGATAAGCCTACTGTCCTATATTTAGGACAGTAGAAATAAAAAAAAATATCAGAATACCCTCTTTATCTAAGATTATTTAGTCTTATGATTTGCAGTAAGAAACGTGTCAGCTTTATTAGAAAAAATAAAAAGACAGTTATTTTAACAGTTTTTACCTTATATTTTACCTTATAAGTGTGTAATAAAAGTGCGTTGCAGACATGGCAAATGACAGGTATGTATAAAAAGTTTTATTTTACTCGTGAGTTGTTTTTTCTGTGTTAATATCTAGTTGATAACCTTAACTTTTGTACTAAATAAATATTCTAGCAAAATAATATAAATAAATTACGTATAACTTGTTACAAATACTAGCGTACTATATATAGGACAGTAGGATAATATACATGATTTTAGTACAATAATACAACTTTTTCTTTACAGACCGTTAGCTGCGCATGAAATTTTAGATGCTTTAGAAAATGTTTCTGATAATGAAGAAGATTATAGAGAACGACTGATATGTATTCTACCTCCTCCTGTTGATCCTGACTGTCTCACTGACGAAGATTCGGGTGAAGAAGATAATGTAACTTTGAATAATTTGCCACGAAACATTCTGCTTCAACCGGCTGAAGTAATGATTCAAGGGCAGATTATGGTGAGTGATACAAAAGAAGAACCTTCTGATTCTACAGGTCGAACTAAACGTAGGCGTACCTACGCATGGAGAAAACGGGACTTGGCAAAAAATCCCGTGAATTGGCCAGATGTTCAAGGCGCTTGCCAAGATAAGCGCCCAATTGAGTGGTTTGAAAACTTCTTAGATGAAGATGTTATTTCGTTGTTGGTGTCAGAGAGCAATAAATATGCTGTCAAAAAGAATTTGCCTGGAGACATAACCACTGAAGATATGAAATGTTTCATCGGCATATTGTTGGTTAGTGGTTATTCATGGCTCCCCCGTAGAAGAATGTATTGGGAAAACTCCCCTGATACAAAGAATGAATTGATCAGCTCGGCTATAACTAGGGATAGATTTGACTTTATTTTTCGCCACCTTCATGTCAATGATAATCTGGATTTGCAAGACAAATACACAAAAGTACGCCCCCTAGTTACACTTCTAAATAAAAAGTTTTTAGAGTTTTCTCCTCTTGAAGAGCATTACAGTGTAGATGAGGCCATGATCCCCTACTATGGTAGACATGGCTGCAAACAGCACATAAAAGGTAAACCTATTAGGTACGAGTTCAAAGCTTGGGTTGGTGCTACACGGTTAGGGTATGTTTTATGGATGGAACCATACCAAGGTGCTACAACTATGTGCAATCCAATATATAAAGAATTGGGGCTGGGTGCAAGCGTTGTTCTCACTTTTTGTGATGTGCTGATTTCACGTGGCTTCGACCTTCCTTACCACGTAGTTTTTGATATTTTTTTTACTGGGACGCCCTTGCTGGAAGAGATAACAAAGAAAGGCCTTCGTTGCACTGGGACAGTTCGAGAAAACAGGACATCTAGTTGTCCTCTGATTACATCGAAGTTACTGTAAAAAAAGGAACGTGGTGCTGTCGATTACAGAACGACACATGACAACACGTTCATTATTGCTAAATGGCATGACAATAATATATTCAGTATTGCTTCTAATGCTGTAGGAATAAATCCTAAACAATCTGCCAAACGCTTCTCACAAAGTGAAAAGAGAAACATTGTCATAGAAGAACCACATATGGTGTCCATCTATAACAAATATATGGGAGGAGTGGATCGGTCTGATGAAAATATTTCACATTACCGAATTGGTATACGAGGTAAGAAATGGTACATGCCGTTGCTCACACACATGATTGATCTTGCCGAACATAATGCATGGCAGTTATATAAAATAAATCATGGAAAACTGGATCATCTTGGCTTTCGCAGAAGGGTAGCAATTGCTTTGATTGAATCAAACAGAAAAAATGCCAAAAGAGGGCCTAGCCGACCCTCCCATCATGAACATGCTGATAGTCGTAAAGACCAAATGAATCATCTGGTTATTCCTCAATCGAAGCAAACACGCTGTCGTCAATGTCACAAAAAATGTTTGACACGTTGCAAGAAATGTGATGTTGGAGTGTGTGTCAAGTGTTTTGAAACATATCATTCATAAATAGTGTTAATCTAGTAAATTACATATAACAATGGGTAATATAATCAATAGTTATCTAATAAACTACACTTTTTGATTACATTCTGTTTTGTCATAAATGGTCTTTTATTTCCTCTTATTATCCTACTGTCCTACATATAGGACGGCTGTTTCCCTGAAAGCCTTACACTTAATTTTTTTTTCATATTTTTTTTTATGTTGCATAAGATCTAATAAACTAAATAATGTAACTTTTTTCAAAATTTTCAGAAAATTTTAGTTTCAGGCTTATCTGGGTTAATATAGAATTGAATATGGAATTTCAGGCACCCAGCCTATAAACTGCAATAATGATTATTATCTACAAGACCATAATTATTGTATTAAAATATAATTAATTATAATTATTTGTTTTAATAAAGCCGCCCGTATAGTTATTAATATTATATGTAAATATAATTAATATTGTATTTATATATAATACAAATTTTAGTAAAAGAATAGAATAGTTTTATTATTAAAATTCAATCAACATACTATATATATAAAATTATCAAATACCAGGTAGATTATAATATTTGTAATACATTGTAGTCTGCCTATGCTTTTATTAACTTCTTGTTGACCCCAAAAACAGGTTATATTTTGTTTAGCAGCAACACTAAAGTCGATCATGCCGCCCCCGTCACCGGAACAGATAAGTTTGTCGCACTGTATGTATTAGTTTATGGTAGATTGTATTTTTGTCAAAGAATAAGAGTAAATTGAAGTGACATTGTTACTTTTAATTTGCTTAGGTTACAGTTTAAAAGTAAATAATGCTAAGACACAGACTTTTTCAGAAGAATAGATCAGTTCCAGTTTTAGAATTCAAAAAGTTCTTAAGAAATTTCGATCGATTCTCGTATAAAAAAAAAAAACGTGAAAAACATTGGACAAAAAAAAAACAATTGTCTAGTGCTCTTTAGTAGTAATATTAATATTACTACACGTTAAATAACGAAAAACTCGAGGTATTACACCAAAATCTAGAAAACTGCCTACTTTTTTCTGCGCTATTTGCAAAGAGGAGTATACACATATTGTGAAAGATTTGTTAGTGTAGTATATATAAACTATGGACCTACAAGGCGCCCTCATCATATATGGGCCGTGGCTCATATTTCTGTGATTAACTTAAGATCTTAAGATTGTAACGATTGGACAGCAAAACAGAACGAGCAAGAAAGAATGATCATATTAAAAAAAAAAAATAATAATAATAATAAGTCCCTATTCAATGAAGCATATTTATATATACATTTTAGTTCAATTGATTTTTGTTGTATTTATTAAAGCTATATTGTAAATACTGCATTTAATAAAAAGACTGGGTACTAACTTGGGATTAGCGTTGTCTTTTTTTAAAGGAAAACCAAGAACGACCACCACCAGCAGCCAAACTGCGGTTACAAACCCGGCTGCCGAACGTCACAAACACTTGAACCCCAACCCGCCACAGGAACGACCCCGGTCCTTGAGTCTATGGAGAAGCAAAAGACAAATAACAGCCGATATAATGAATACATTTTTAACACCTTGTAAACTAATACAGTACAAGTGAAGTCCCTTTTTTATTATATTTTGGTGTTTTTATTTCATTGTGTTTTCGTTTATATTTCTAATCATTATGAATATTGAAATAGGAACTTTGATCGTTGTACAAAACCGCAAAAAATTGCATGATTCAAACTCAAGTTCAAGAGCCCAAAGCTATTATTTATTTTGATAAACCTATAATCTATTTCTTTTAGACCCAGTAACGTCAACAAACTATTTGAGATAGTATCAATTGTAATACTCTTTAGCAACAGAATTAAAAGATTCAAAAACATCCAAATAACGCACCTTTTCTTAGTTACAACGCTTTTGAGTTCTAGATTCATCAGAAAAATCCATTACACATGAGGCAGTATCATTATCAGAAACATTAAATCAACAGATGTTTAAATTTGAACACCAAAAACAATAGTAAACCAGTAGTGACCGGCTCCATTCATGTTTCATCAGGAGCCGTTGTTGGCAAACAAAATACGAGTATATGGCAGGTACACCATGAAAAATAATGACAACCAACACTAATTTAGAATAAAAATATTACACAAAACAGACCACAAGTTTCCTCCAGTATCTACTTCACGCTGCCCATTTAACCACACAAAACCTATGTATTGTCCTCATTGGCGTTTCAATACACATTATTACAGAGATAAAAACAGAAAATTTTAAGAAATTTCGTTTTAAATGTGATAATAAAGGTAATGTGGTATAACACCTCACTGCAAAATATTACAATAATCCTAGTAACAAAATTAGAAGCAGACAGTTTCTCTTTAAAGAAGTTTCGATATAAGAGTCTCTATTTTAAATGAATCCACATAATTTGTAAATTACGTTTATTTATTGATAAAAATAAACTAATTCGTGTTGGTGGTCGGATTGTAAATTCTCCGACTTTACCCACTTTATTTCATCTAAACATTTTTCTCCCTAAGAGAATCGGGGTTCTCCCCATTCTTAATTCTCCACTTATCTTTCGCAACTAGCTGCCTGACGACAAGGCCTTCCATAAACAGGTCACACCACTGCAAAGTACTCCATTCAGATCTTGCATGTCAGAGGCCTCCTCTTCCACCAGACCATTTATTTTGTTTTATTGTTTAATGTGATGGCATATCTTCATTATATAATAATAATAATTATAATTAAAACATTGTAAATAAAAATTTATTTTGATTATGCGATTTTCATTGACACCAGGATTTTAAATTGTAAGAATATTACTTCAAGACCAATATTGAGATTGGAAAATCTAAACAAGACATAAAAGCAAGACAATAACCAAAAATTGCAAACCCTATTATCGAGTTCTCCATGATAGCATGAGAATACCATGATGATAATATGTACCACAATGAGCATCCAACTTTTCCATAATCAAAATCAAAAATACATTGTTCTTAGAGACCAAAATAATTTTATTTCAAGTTTTTCCCCATATACTATTTACTGAACAATAATTTCACCTGAGAAGAAGACTATTGATCTTTTCCAAAATTGGAATTTTACTGCTTATTTTTATTTTAATTTTTTTTTTATTATTTTTCTGTTTTGTTTTATAGTATTTATTAACCATTTTTTATTTTTATTGTGCAACATAATATTGTTGAATGTTTTCCCCTTTAATTCATTACCACATATTTGGTATAATTACAAAGAAACAAAGTCAAATAGAATGTTCTACTTCGAGTAGAGTAAGAAGAAAATAAAAATACCTCTAAATGAACTATTTGTATGCAATCGGACAGAGTAAAAAGAATAAACAATTTTCCAATTGTTACTCCACTCTTTGAATCATTTGTTACATTTTTTCTAAATTACCATCACACTGGTATTAAGGACAATGATTTGGGAATTTTAAAAAGCCATATTGTTGATTCTTCATTTCAATTCATTCTTCACTTCATATGTAACTTTTTTTCAGGACTCTTGTTTTTTGTATTAGTGCCATTCACATGATAAGCATAACTAGATAGTATCTTTCAGATACAGAGAAATCTTCAATTTGTTATAAACAGAAATGGAATGCTGATACTTATATGAAGAATAAGAAAATTTTAATTTAATTGAATTGAATCTCTCTGCTATCTACCTCACCAACTGTATCCACAAGTTTGTAAAATGAAAATTTTTCTAAGTAACAGTATTCATCAATAATTTGTTAATAAATAATAAATTTTGTAAACCAGCACAGTTTTGAATTTTTTCTTTATGTAGAACAAATTTTCTAAACTGACAATCTCTGCAATTTTATCTTTATGCATAATGCATTTTCCAAATAAAGATCATTGTTCTCAGTTTTCAGACATATTATTTTCATATTCCCAAATATATTGCATAAAAAATGTTTTTCTGTCAGCTTTTTTCATATTGATATATTCTATTGAGATGTTTTGAGACAAGACTGAAGTTATTCTTTCTCATTTTCTTTATCAGCCTTTTCACCTGTGAAGAAAAAATATTATTATTTTAGTACAAAAAGAAATTACAATGATTATTAACTAATATTGTAAATGTGTCTGTCACCATATGTCATGGCATAGAATATGCCACCCCTTCCCTTCCCATAGGTGTCATAAGCGACAACTAAGGGAATTTATGGTCAAGGAAAGGCAGCAACTTCTCTCTGAAAACATCTGCCAATCCGCCTACTAAGCTTGGGCCAACTCGCCTGCCAAGCTTAGCAACTACTAGCTAAACTTTCCTTATGGGAAAGGCTTATGTTCAACAGTGGACAGTAAATAAGTGAAATAATAATAAAAAATTTAAAATGTGGGATTTGGTCATTTATTAGAGCTTAGTGATTTGTAGTTAATCAAATTTTATGAAATTTAATATACAAACAACATATTGCAGTCACAAACAAAACTGTGAGTAAACACTAGTTCCTATAAACCATGGAACAGGATAACTATCAACAGAAATTCTCCTTCATATATTACTTTATTAGTAATAGAGTTTAGATTTCTAGATATCATGTCAAACTCCAAATAGTCCGCCTTGGAAACCATTGTGGTTGATTTTAGATAAATTTATCAGTATGGCCTAACAGATCCAACATCTCACTGGTACCATACCATTATTATCCATAAAAAATTCCAGAGAAACTTTGTACAAAAATTGTTTGCTTGGGCATTTCTGTCCCATTCGTGTTTCTACCGTGAAACAATTATGTTTGCATGGCTGTGTTTCAGTTTGAAGGGTGAGATATGGCAGTGAATTTACAGAGTACAGAGGATTAACACCTGACTCCTCAGAAATGGCACACATGGGGAGTATCATGGGCGAAACAGTAGACTCTGTTATGTCCATGGTATTGTTCATGTCTTTAGGCGACAGTTACCACTTTCCATCAGGTATGCCATCAGCTTGTTTGCCATTCTAAGTTGCATAAAAAAATCTAAACATTCCACTTCAGCCATTACTAGGGAACAAGGAGGATTAACAGCTAAATTGATAGTAATACATCCTGTAAATTGAATGAAAAAACCAGGTTGTTCATGTACACCTCATTGGTGTACCATTTGCGCAGGGGTTACCAAACCATTTTTATCCTAAATAGATAAAAATTAGACTTATTGTTTGCTAAGAGTATCTTATGACTATGTTTCTTCTTTATAGGTTAGGGAGGTGGTAGCTAGTATTTGAACAACGTAGTAGTTGAGCGAAATATTTCTAGTTTTTGGTGGCATGGACGAATTGTCAAACTTCAACTCACCAAACAGAGCCAAAACACCTCTGCCGTCTTCTGCAGTATTATTCAATCCGGTGATAGAATGATGTATTTACGGAATATTTATTTGAATATGATGGTAAGCAGGATGAACTAAAATATTTAATTAATAGATTTATAATTCAATGATTGATATTAAAATTTTCAACCAATCTGGAAATTTGTAGATAAGTGAAGCGCGCAAAATACAATGATAGCAAATCGACGCTAAAGCTAGGATCCCTCAAAATGCGTTTCGAACAATAAAAAAAAAATTATACAAAGACGCGTAACTTTTTTAAAAAGATTTTAGGTTGGATTGGTTGGCTTGCCCTTGAGGAGTGTCATTATGTGTTGCCACATAAAATCTGCTAAAATTCGCCAAAAAAATGGGCTTTCAATATATGTTTACTTGTACAAAAATAGAAAAAAATATTTTGGTACTTAAACATTTTACTAATACTGATTCTGACATCAGAAAATAGCACTATTTGATGAAATTTTATAAAAAAAAAAAACTGTGCCCATTGTATCGAAATTAACATAAGGGATTTTGTGATTAAAACTTATATAAAAACATGTAGAACAAAAGTTGAAGAATAAGAGCTGGATTTAGCACCTAAATGGCAAAGTTGGCAACACTGAACTTTTTTTTAAATAAAGTGTTTAACAGCTTGAGAGTCATGGTTTTGTGTTTTTTTTTTTTTTGCTTCAGTTACTATTCTTAATCTATGATCACAATGTTTCCTTTTATTCTTTCATTGATTATTTAGCTTATTCAGATTGAAATTCTTATATTTGCTAATATTACTTTATCTTTAAAGGAATATTTTGATTTAAGACATTACCAACAGTATTCTCTATTTACGATGAAAGGAATAGAAACAATACATTGGTATATTTGAATTACTAAAGCCATTTAGATAGAGAGTATGTTTTCTTTCTTTTAATTTTTAAATATGTTATGGAAAACAAATAATTAACCTACCTACTAAACTTTAACTATTAAAAATAAAATGAGCAAATACATAATCAGGTATATTCTTTAATCTGGATAGAAATCGGAGTCATCAATGTGTTTGTATGTATGTATAAGTATGAACCCCCGTATAGGGGAGGCCTATGTCCAGCAGTGGACTAACTGTCCACTTCTGAATATAGAGCTACCTGATGACTAATATGATGATGATATAAGATACAGATGAAGTAGAACATAGATATAGATGAGGATAATGGAGGCGTTAGGAAGTTTTTTTTTATACAACTTAGAATGGCAAACAAGCTGACGGCCCACCTGATGGAAAGTGATAACCGTCGCCTATAGACATGAGCAATACCATGGACATAACAGAGTATACTGTTTCACCCATGATACCCCCCCATGCGTTGCCATTCCTGAGGACTCAGATGTTATTCCCCTGTACCCTGTAAATTCACGCCATCTTTCACGCCCACCCTTCAAACCGAAACACAGCCATGCAAACATAACTGCTTCACAGTAGAAATATGAATGGGACTGAGGTACCCAAGCAATCGACTTTTGTACTGTCTCTCTCTGGTCTCGCAGGACCACAGCCACGGGACGAGCTACTTTATAATATTCCACTGGGGCTGTTAGACCCCATTATTAACAATCCCTCCACTCTGAATACTTTTATTATAAAATAGATATATTATTTTTTTAAATTATGTTAATTTTTAAATGATATATTGTTTTTATTATAATTACAGTTATATCAGTAAAGTAATCAGGTGTAATAGATAGGTATTTTTGAGATCATAAATACTATTACTTGGTCTATGTTAGTGATGTAACTTATCTTGGTATATTTAATTCTAGTTTGCATGACTACTGTCCTTGTTGATTTTGAGACAGAAAATAAAGTTGTTTAAATTTTATCTCTTTTTAATTATTAAGTTAAACGCTGTAGAGTGTATATTCAGGCCAGATTGATAGCAATGCCTAAATCTAAGTTTACTTGAATAAAAATATTTCTTTCTTTCTCTCAAGTTTTACTACTTTACTATTAAGAAATACAAAAACGATATTTTGGTACAATGGCATCGCGGTAGAAAATATACTGCGACGCCTATGTGAAGTCGCATCTGATGTAAACAGCAGAATGCAGCAATTAAATGTATATACTACTTTGTATATACTTTTATATATATATATATATATATATATATATATATATATATATATATATATATATATATATATATATATATATATATATATATATATGGTAAAAAAAATACATGTTTGATAAGAGTCTGTCACAGAACAAATTGAAAAAACAATACATGTTCTAAAAATAATGTTCTAATACATGTTCTATACTGTTGTGTAGCGGCTGTGTTTACGTGGATATGTTTCGGTTTGAAGGAATCCCATCCTGTCAGCGAAATATAGAATTCATAAGTGAAGGAATTTATTCTTTATTTGTACACAAATATTATCTCTAATAAGAGATTACTTCAAACAAACATTTTCATGTGAATTAAATCGTTTGTTTTAATTGTTATTTTAAATTATTTGCATTGTGTTTCGGTTTGAAGGGTGGGATATGGCGTGAATTTACTGGGTACGGAGGAATAACACCTGTCGTCCTCAGGAAAGGCAACGCATGGGGGGTATCATGGGCGAAACAGTATAATAATAATAATAAACTCTTTATTGCGCACAGTAAAGATGTATACAAGGAGTATTTATACAGAACGTGCATATACAAAAGGCGGCCTTATCGCTACAAGCAATCTCTTACAGACAACCTGGTATACTTTGTTATGTCCATGGTACTGCCCATGTCTATAGGCGACGGTTACCACTTTTCGTCAGCTTGTTTGCCATTCTAAGTTGTATTAAAAAAAGTTGTAAGTAATAGGAGTTCAACAGCCCCATTTCTAGGAATATACTCTATTCGATTCTATCGACCTCCACGCGACTCTATTACGAAAACCATCATGACTATTTCTTTGTAAATTCGTTATTACATACTAAAACTTAAAACTGAATAAATTACGTTTATATAAAAACATAAACTGACTTGTTTCATGCTCACCTATCATCTCTCATAGCACAGGCGAGGTTACTATTCCCTTATCATCTATAAAAAAAACCTAACCTGACCTCACTGAATATAGTCCTCAGGAATAGGGGAGAAAGGGATTATTAGTAATGGAGACTGAGAATCTCATTGCTAGCAATATACCCAACTAGGGGGAAAAGGATTGTTAGCAATGGAGTTTGACAGCCCCATTGCTAGCAATATACCTTATTAGGTCGACCTCCACGTGGTTCCCCCTGGAAACCATAGTGAACAATTCTTGTTGAATTCATCACGATGGGCTGACTGACCTGCTTCATCCTCACCTATCATCCTTCACTGGTGCCCCGCCAGTGTATACCGATAGCGCGGGTGGGGTTACCATTCCATTATCACCCATTTAAAAAAAATATATATACCCAACCAGGACGATCTCCTCGCGGTTCTCCCTGGAAACTATCATGGTTAATTCCTGATGAATTCATCATGATGGGCTAACTAGCCTGTTTTCATTCTCATCTATTACCCTTCATTAATGCTCCGCAAGCGTACCGTTAGCGCAGGCGGGGTTATCATACCATTTTCACCCATAAAAAAAAGTCCTCAGGAATAGCAACGATACCCCTTATCATTGGCATCGCAGTGTACTCTAGATGTTCCTGTCTATAGTGTGACCAGTGAGAGGTCCGTCAGCTTGTTTCCATTCCATCTATATATATAAAAATTAATGCTACTTTTCGTTGTAATTTTATAACTCAAGAACGGGCTCACCTATCCAAACCAAATATTTAGGCTTTGTTCGGACTATTTAGTAGATGGTTTATGTGAAGTTTGCACAAAATCGGTCGAGCGGTTCTTCATTTATCACATTTTTTGTAACAAATGAATTCAATAAATGGCGGATCATTTTGTTAATAGAGATTTTTGTGTCAAATTCAAACTTTTTTTAAAATGGGGATTGTGCTGTCAAATTGAAACTTTTTTCAGTGTTGTCAGTACAAGCATGTTGTTATGTCATTCATGCGGTCATTTCATTTTGGACGTGAATTATTATTTTACTACCTTACAGCCATTTTATTCAATTTATAATCACGCTTTGTTTTTCTCCGAAAACCGACCCCATGATACCTACTGTACCATATCGAACTGTTACACATCCAAGAAATGCAATTTAAATATTTCGTGCCAAAATAAAAAATATATGTTCTATTTTAGGCACACGTTATGGGCACAGGTCATATATTTTTTATGTCGTTAAATCTACAATTTGACCGCGTCGAAACGATTGTTTTCTGAAATAAAAATAATAAAAAACGGTCAATTGTGTGTTAAATTTACACGAGGAGAGTTCCGTACATTAACTAATTTGTGAGGTTTAAAGATTTTTTAAGAATTTTTTTTTAATCACAAATTAATTTGAATTATGTGCATATATAAGATTATTTGAAAATGATTAAATTACCTTATAGTGTTTCCTATATGAAATAGTGGGCTCATTTTCAGTAAGTAAATGCGACTCTAATCCAATTTCTGTGGACCTCTCAACGTATATTCAATTAATCCCCAAAAAAGCTGATGTCCCCGAAATATAGAAGCTAAGTTTTTTACGAAATATTTTTTAGATACATGAACTTTTCTGGAGACTTCAAACAAAAAAGGTCGCAATAATTAAACAGATATTTCTCTTGCATCATCATGCATATACCTCATTATAATAATTATTCTCATAGCAATTAAGAATAGATTTCTTTGAGCCGTAACTGTGTTTAAGTACTAAACTTCATAACTAAGTTTGTTTTTGATAGTTAATAGTAGTTTATAGATTATTAAATCTCGTTTTATTTTTCCTGTAATATTCACATATAAATCTCGACAAAAGAGGAAAAGAGGGAAGACCGCGAAATAACTACATGAGACAGATAAAGGAAACACTAGGTATCATGTCGTATAAGGAGGTCAAAAATACGGCCTGGAATATAGCTGACTGGAACATAATACATGAAGATAGTTAGCCGGATATAAGGAAACACTTCAATAAAAATAAATTACATCTTTAATGAAAACTATTTTAGAATTTAGGCAACGAATTTAGTAGTGTTCAAAATAATGGCAGTTTTAGTAGCTGCGGTAAAGCGCTGTGACAAATGATTGACGGACGGACAAAGTCGCATCATAAGGATTTCTTTCTACCATGGTGGTACGGAACCCTAAACATCGGGTAGCAACAAGCTGGTCACACGAGTCGACTAAAAAGTATATAAACTGGCTAATGAAATGGCACGCTGTGTGTGCCTAGGGTTTCCAACTTTTTTCCTAAGAAATAAAGTATGTTAAGATTCGAGAAGTATATTAAACAATATTTTAGAAAAATTAACAGTATTTTATTGATTTAAATTTTTAAATACATACACTTTAGAGCTTCTCAAATAACTTATTAATTTACAGTCTTTTTTAAAAGATTCATATGCCTCCCCACAGTTATAAATAAAAGTAAATGAGAAGCTCATTTTTTATTAAATTAATCTACACTGAGCGCCCTCTGACGGAATAAAAAAAAAATTGTGTAACCGTCTAAGTCTAACACATAGTGTCAAGCATTTTGATGCTCAAAACAATATCTTGTATACTTTATTTTTTGTTCAACAGTAACAAGTATAATGTAGTGAAAAACAGCATAATACCGTTTTTAACAGTATATTTGGCAACCCTATATGTGCCACGCGTACGTATCCATACTACTTGAATAATATATATAATTATCTGTGCTTATACTGTTTGATTCTGTACAATAATATCTTTAACCTCTAGCTTTATCCAGCGGCTTTACATGCGTGAAAGCGTACGACGTATCTACAGTATTTTGAAATTGTTTATAATTACTCCTCTCCATCCAAAGGTTGCCTGGGAGAGATCGCTTTTAGTGATAAGGTCGCCCATTGTTTTCTCATTGTAATTATTTATATTTATAATAAGTTTATTATTGTAATCTTTTGGAGGAAATAATAAAGAGTATCTAGATATCTATTCTGTGTTACATTCTCAAATATAAAATATTTATATTTTTCACGCCATCTATTGTCCAGTAGAGGCAATTCTTTACTTGATAATAGATGTGAATCATTTACATTTAAATTTCATCCATGGATTTTTTTAAACTTCTATATTAACTATTTGAGTTACGCGACAGGTGTTAAAAACTATTATGTTAATATTTTTATAATCGTGGGCGATAATATACATTTTGTGCGTAATTTAAATTTCTGACTGACTAACTAAATTAATTCGAATAATGACCATAGACACGCCTATGCTGTGTTCGAAATGTTCTCAGCTATAAAGCTCAGCTCTAATAGGATAGTCAAAGGTACTCGTCGATTGCCGCAATTATGGCAAGCCTAGCACTCAGGGGAGAAAGGGATTGTTAGAAATGAGGACAAACAGCCCTATTTCTAACCATACACACGCAGGGGGGAAGGGATTGTTAGTAATGAGGAGCTTAGTTCCCATTACTAACAATATACCATATCAGGTCGACCTCCACGCGGTTCCCCCTGGAAACCATCGTGACTACGACACCCACGAGAAAAGAAATGGTTGGCCTATTCTATGCCGGGACCACACAGCCATCTTTGTTATTTAATTTATATTTTTCTACCTATTGTTTATCTTGTTTAATTGTAAATACCTACCTATATCCGAATGTATTGCATTTTTGATGTTTGTACTTATTGACCCAGAACATACAGGTGCTAATAATATGCCCTATTAGGTCAACCTCCACGTGGTGCCCCCTGGAAACCATCGTGAACAATTCTTGTTGAGTTCGTCATTATGGGCTAACTGACCTGCTTTATCCTTCCCTATCATCCTTCACTGGTGCCCCGCCGGTGTATATATATAGCGCGGGTGAGGTTACCGTTTCATTATCATCCATTAAAAAAAAAAACGTACAGACATATGTATGAACTTTATAAGATTAAACATTATTTAAAGAAACAGGAGGAGAATATTATTATAAGATAGCGAAGGATATTTTGGATTTACCTTTTAACAAGTTTAAAACTGTTACTAAAAACAGTTATTGACCAAAGCTAAAAGATTACTTGAATGACAAATCGTCATAGTCGTAGAATACTGACGGATCTTTATATGTAATATTCGTCAGGTCCGTCAGTATTCTACGACTATGACGAAATGTGCATGGTGTTAGTCGATCATGGGTGGGCTTTTAACGACCATGTAATTTTAGACATAGTACATTTAAATAAATACACATAATATTAACAGAGATTTAAAAGAGTAACTGTTGAGTTTCATGTGGGCTCTTCTCAGCAGATAAGAACTTTCCAAACCCAGCAATAGATTTAAAAAAAAAAATGACGATTTAAAAGTGCTTGTAAACAAGTATTGTTAAATAAAAATTATTTGAATTTGAGGAATATTCTAATTATTTTAAAGCGATAAGTTTCTCAAATATGTAACAGGGATAGATGGATAGAAAGACAAACATGCATCAATTTGTTTCTTTTAACTTGTCACTTTTTATATGCAAAACTCAGTGTCACTTTACGTTATTATTAACTAGAAATTACAAGTGGGTAGTTGCATTATTTTTATGTAAATTTTAATCTGTGTCTAACATCATCAAAATGGAACTCGTGACTTAATTTACAGTGTATTTAGACTCAGATTAACTTGTACAACAATTAGTCCATTACCTTAAGGTTGTCTTGAAAAGATTGCACTCAGCAATAAGACCGCCTTACTGTACATATACAATTGTATCGTTGTGTTTGTAAATTGCCTTGCTTATTTCCTATATTGTATAATGCAAATAAAGTATACTCATTCATTCATTCATTCATTTAATAACTAATTAATATACAGACATATCAAACTACTATTACCATTGAAATAATTGGTTAAGAGTTAAACTTAGAATACTGGTGATTCAGAATCGACCCCAATATTAAAATTACATGTATGTTTATTTATAAATTAAACTAGTGTTCGTGTTATCCGAATATGTTTTTTTATGCAACTTAAAATGGCAAAAAAGCTGACGGCCTACCTGATGGTAAGTGGTAACCGTCGCCTGTCACATGAGCAGTACCACTGACATAACAGAGTATACTGTTTCGCCCATGATACCCCCCATGCGTTGCCATTCCTGCGGACTCAGGTGTTATTCCTCTGTACCATGTAAATTCATTGCCATATCGCACCCTTCAAACCGAAACACAGCCATGCAAACACAACTACTTCACGGTAGAAACACGAATGGGACAGAGGTGCTCAAGCAAACGACTTTTGTACAAAGTTTCCCTCTGGTTGTGTATTGACTAGTACAAAAGTTTGCCTCATGATGTAATAATGTGACTTATGACATGTCCCATAAACATGTATGGTATAACTTCCTTTATTAGCAGTTAATATATAAGAATATTGTAACTGGTTAAAACCGGAGTATTCATCATGTAAATCCGAAGTGCACCAGTTTACAACCATTAACGAGTGTATTTTACTCTCCGCAAACCTTCCTCATTGTAGCCATCTTAATTCCATATAGTATGTGCATACCAAATTTCATAACAATTGGTTTAACCGTTAATGCTCTAAGAAATAAACAAAAAAACTCGCTTTAAGCTTTATAATATTAGTATATTCTATTTAAAAATATTTCTACCTATATACGTACTACTAACATCATTACTGTAAAAGCAAATATTTATCTTATTAATTTGTCTTAGCGCATTATTGGCTCGACCAATTTTAATGAAATTTAATGCGCGTAGTACCTAACTAAGTACGCGTATTAAGTTTCACGGACATAGACATGTGAAAGAAGTGGCGTTGAAAGTTTATTATAAAAATCCCTACGCACCCTCATGTGTTTTTTTTGATGGGTGAAAATGGTAACCCCGCCTGCACTAACGGGATACGCTGGCGGAGCACCAGTGAAGGGTGACAGATGAGAATAAAAACAGGCTAGTTAGCCCATCATGATGAATTCATCAGGAATTAACCATGATAGTTTCCAGGGAGAACCGCGAGGAGGTCGACCTGGTTGGATATATTGCTAGCAATGGGATTCTCAGTCTCCATTACAACAATCCTTTTCCCCCCAATCGCCATCCTCATGTGTATCAAAGCTTAGAAAGGTCATGCACTAATTTAAATACAATTATCTTTTTTATTATCCTTACTTCATTCAGCGCTGACGATCAGTTGACAACATAACCACGTGATGGCATACTTATTTAATTGTCATTATTACAGTATCAAGGCATTTCCGATCTTACATCTTTGCCATAAAAAAAAAACTTTTTAAAAAGTTGTGTACGAGTTTGATACCTAGTTTATATACGTGAGAACTTGAATCAGTCGTTTACTGACCGCAGGATTGTGTGGTCGTGCGTGTTTCTAAAGTGTTAGTGTAGCTACGTTAGTGAAATGAGGTTGATTTTGTTAATTGGTTTCTCGTTGAGCCTGACCAGTTCGTGCTTCGGGAGCGGTGAGTGTATATTTTTTTTTTAAATAATAAATCAATATTTTTCGTTACTGGATACTTGGTATTCAATATAAATTAATTGCAAAGTATCTACCTACCAACAAAAAAATGTTGAAAACTTTATAATAAAAAAAAAAATTTTATCTCCGAAACAAAAGAGTGATTCGTTTGAACTTTTGTTTACGTATTAGGAGTATATTAAACACTGATAACAGTCTTAAGTATAATGTAAATTCTATAGTTTTATTGTAATTAATATTTTTTTTTAAACAATGTAGGTAGGTAGGTAACTAGGTGTCCTCATATTATACATCCTTTTACAAATTAAACAAGTATTAATTAATTCTTATTTAAAAATATGTCTTTCCTTTTTTAATATATTAGAACATAAAATATATTTATTTTATTTTTAATAAAATTTTGCACTCTAATACGTACGCGCGGATTTTCGAAATAGGAAAACCAATTACATAGACTACTTCTAAATGGTGTACGAAAATAAAACATACAGAAATTTTTGAATTACAAAAATGAAAACCGCATTAAATTTAGTGCAGTTTTTGCGTGATGCTGGACAAACATTTAGACAAACAGATAAAATTTCTAAAAATTATTATTTTCGCTTCTATTGTTCTTTTTGTTAAAACCCCTAAAGATTTTTTAAATTTCTTTCGCATAAAGACATCGTTCACTTACAATTATATTAGTAAAATATGGATGTGAAATTTATAGCTACCTCCATTTAAAAAATAAATTTGTAAGAAATGGCGTATGAAGATAAAACATAAACCAGTTTTTGAGTTAGACATTTAGATATTCAATAGTGAAAACCGCATTCAATTTGGTGCAGTAATCTTTCCGCGATGCCGGAACAAACATGCGAACAGATAGATAGACAGATAAAATTTCAAATAATTTCTGTTTTAATTTATATCGCTCCTATAAAAAAAAAACCTATGTAATCCCTTATATATATGTTTTTAAACGTTTTTCAAATACCTATATCTTCCAGTTGGCATTTTATTATATTAATAAAATATCGATATTGAATTTATATCTACCTCCTTTTAAAAAAAAAATGTCTTATTTTTAAGTGTAAGTAAGTCATTCTTAAAGTGTAAATAATAGAATCTCTTGAAATTTTAAACGATTTTTAACTTTAAAAAGTACGAGGTTCTCATTTCGGTTATAGATTTTTTTTTTATGTTGGTAACCTCATCATCACTTCGTGTCAGTTATAAATCTAGATAGTTATAAATAGATAAAGATTTACAACGGGCGAGCTTTACTCTGAAGAATTCTCTTCCAGCAAACCTTGCAATAATTACCAGGAAATAATTTTATTTTAATTAAAAAATTTAATAAATTTCAATAGACTCCAAAAAAAGGAGGTTCTGAGTTCTGTTTTTTTTTATTGTTTGTTACTTCATAAGCTCGTCAATTATAAACCTATTTGGAATATTCCTTTCTTTTTATCTTACAAATTGGTCCAATAGAAACTTTATCAAAATTTGTGTTTAAATCGAAATAGATTGGTTTTGCCACAATTTAAGTCGATTTTTATTTTGTTGAACGCGATCTTAATTTTTTTTAAATTGGTATAATTTTACCAAAACCACCTAAATGGTATATATTAATATCTAAATTTGACAACGGCCATTGTAAATAATCGTGACATTAATTTCCGAGAATAGTCTCAACAGACAGATAAATTGGCGTTGCAGATTAAAAGAACCGCAAATGATTGCATTTAAATCACGGACGGACAGTCGGACAATTAAATGTTATTTATATGTCTAATGTCTAGACTTTGGGAATTGATCGAAACGAGGGATCTTGGCCATTTTAAAAATAAAATAATTATTTTCACTAATAATCCTAATGAAGGTAGTCAGAGGTATTTTTAAACTATTAGTTTTTTTCATCAAGGTTTCCGTAATAAGGATAAAAGGGGCGAAGGGATTGTTAGCAATGGAGTTTGACAGCCCCATTGCTATCTGAGCTATACCTGTCAGTATTTTTCTTTACCAAGGAGTATGTCATTCTCACTACTTTTTGATCCCTCCTCGTATATATTGGTAACATTGTTTTTACAGATCTTAAATTATTGTGAAGTCCAATAAAAAAAAAAAAGTTTTTTTAGAATACAAAGTTTAGCACCTGTTTAATTGCCTTAAGCGATGTAAACAAGTAAATATTTATGCAACTTAAAATGGCAAACAAGCAGACGGCCCACCTGATAGAGAGTAGTAACAGTTGTCTAAAGATATGAAAAATGCAATGAACATAGCAGAATATTAGACAGAGGTTTACTTTTTTATAAAAAAAAAAATTAATTGTTGTTGTTATAAACAATTTTTTCAAATTCAAATTCTTTATTTGCAAGAAATGCAAGTCGCTACGACGACAAAATACAGAAATATAAAAAGTAAATGCCTCATTCTATACATAATTGAAACATGTATTTTTGGAATTAAATAAATATTATTATTATTAAATATTATTATAATATCAAACTATAACTGTCCACTGCTGGACATAAGCCTGTCCCTTGTGAGGTATTGCTAGTACATGTCACGCTTGGCAGGCGGATTGGCAACCGCAGTTAAGCTTTGTAGATGTTTTAAGAGGGACGCTGCTGCCCATCCTTCGACCATAAGTTCCCTTAGTCGCTTCTTACGACGAAAGGAAGGGGTGGCCTATTCTATGCCGGGACCACACGGCAATCTACCAAAAGGGGGTGCAAAATAAAAAGTAAAATACTTTTTTTTTGCTTATTTTCTAAGTGATAAATTTGTAAATTTATGCCCACGTGAATAAAATTCCATGGATGGACTATCTAGGAGTTATTTTACATTATAGTGTATGTACTTCTTTATACAATACTAGTATCATGATTGATACCATTTTGCCATGATTTAACAATAGAATGATTTCTAAACAAAACTACTTTATATGTAGGATTAAGTTGTTATCATCGCTAAGGATAAAAAAAAAAACAAAACAAGATTATGAAAATCGTCGCGCACGCAACAAGCGAGTTGTCCGACAATTCATTTACACAATAACCTTGTTGTTCCAGTGTGGGAATCGCAAATTATTTTCCTTATAATCTATGGTTGTCGACATATTCAATTTATTTTACATTGTATTTTTTTTTATGGGTGAAAATGGTATGGTAACCCCGCCTGCGCTAACGGGATACGCTGGCGGAGCACCAGTGAAGGGTGATAGATGAGAGTGAAAACAGGCCAGTTAGCTCATCATGATGAATTCATCAGGAATTAACCATGATAGTTTCCAGGGAGAACCGCGACGAGGTCGACCTGGTTGGGTATATTGCTAGCAATAGGATTCTCAGTCTCCATTACTAACAATCCCTTTCCCCCTTTACTTTGTATTAAACTTAGATTATTTAGATACAGTGTCTCCATACAAATGCTTCGAGAACAGCGAGTCAACTTTTTCATACAATTTTGCGTGATGAATAGTTATGAGTGATTCCTTTATAACTTCAATATTTATTTTGTCTTATAAATTTTGTACCTTTTTAAAGCGTAAACACTCATTTTATTTATTAAATAATACACCAAGATATATTTTATGCATAAATAATATAGAATACCGATAAAAAAACATGTCAGCTAATATGACAATTAGCTGACAAAAAGTTGACCCGTTTTTGAGGCTCGATACTCTATCTATATAATCAAAATATTAAAACCATTTTATTTTTTATTGTTAGAAAGGCAAACAAGCAGACAGTCCAAGAGGGGTTGCTCGTGCGTTGCCGCTCTTTTCAATGTTTATAAATTAAAATTGTAAAAAGTTTAGAGCAGTCCAGGTACATTAATAGAATTTAAAGTTTATAAGGGACTAACACAAAAAATTACTTAACCGATATTAAACATTTTTCACGATAATATCTACCAGCGAATAACATTGGCTGTATATTATTTTTTAAATATATCTATCTGTGTGTAGCCTAGTGTAGACTAGTGACACCTAGTCTGCTATATTATGTATAGAAAAAACGTATAGATTAAGAATAGCTTCGAGTAAAAATAATATTAAAAAGACCTATTTTGACAGATGACAAATTCCTATGACTAAAGTTCATGGATTGAGAATA
The DNA here is from genome assembly GCF_026898425.1 of Galleria mellonella. Classification (NCBI taxonomy): domain Eukaryota; kingdom Metazoa; phylum Arthropoda; class Insecta; order Lepidoptera; family Pyralidae; genus Galleria; species Galleria mellonella. The sequence goes on along the minus strand of NW_026442135.1, from coordinate 1,161,645 downwards.
GTATCTGAGGATTCTCTTTCTATGTTTGTACTTGTTGTAGGCAAAGAAAACGAAGCCTTTCCATTCAATTGTAATTAATTTAAAATTAATAATTCTATTATATTTTGTTTCATTACATAATAATTAAATAATTATAGCTGTAAGTATCCCTAAAAAAAAGTACTAGTATTTTGCTTCTGGTTAAAATTTTGGTTAAAATATACTCACTATTTGGCATCTGTAAAAATTTCCAACTTTTTTTTTATTACCTTATGAGGTAATAAAAAAAGTTGGAATTATGATTCCGGCAGTTATAAACCGATTCGGACAATTCTTTTATCTGAAAATAAAAACACACATATTAGTCTTTTAGTTTTTAAATAACCGATTCTGTCACAATTAAAATAGTTCTTTTTTGTCGAGAATTATACGTGCATAAGTATTTATTGGTCAAAAATAAATTTAATACTACATTAGTATACAATCTATTGACAGGAATTAAATTACAATAATTTATGAAATAATTAGTGACAGTAAGCGACAACCCTATTATCGTCATTTTGTGATTATCACCTGAATAAGAAGTTGATGAGATAGCTATTTTCAAACCCGGATAAATAGGTTGGTGCTTGCGACAACCCTTCTTACGTAATGAGCTTTTTATACTTGCACAGCTATTTTTGCAGCAGAATTTTATTTTAATCTACAACTAGCAATTCAACCCAGCTTCGCACGTGTGGATAGAAAATATATATACTCACTGATAAGATAGCTTTCCTTTTAAATTTGAATATTTAAATACGGTTTAAAAGTTTTTGAGTTTATCGATTGTAAACAAATAAACATTATGTTGTTCTCAAAAAATGGATGGCTTTGTTAAAATCTAAGCATTATAATTGACAATGTTGCTGTAGTTTTCAATAGTATTGTTTAATTTTGTGTTTCCTTCGCTTGTATTACATTTGTGCAAACTTTAGTGGCTGTCAAATTAATATTTAAGTGTGTAATTATATATTGTTCTAGCTATTTGTTTGTCTTAAATAAATAAATTATCAGTAAGTAAGTCGTCGTCTAGTAAAAGCAACAGTTATGACCGAATCTAGATGAAATTAACTAATTTGTCAAATTAAAAAATGTTTATTTATTAATGATTTTTTTTATTACGTATATAGGTCTACCAGATCTTACCAGAGGGAGACTTTGTACAAAAGTCGTTTGCTTGAGCACCTCTGTCCGATTCGTGTCTCTACCGTGAAGCAGTTGTGATTGCATGGTTATTTGTTCGAAGGGTGAGATATGGCAGTAAATTTACAGGGAACAGAGGAATGTTATGTCCATAACAGAGTATACTGTTTCGCCCTGGTAACATTTAATCAAATCAAAGGAAAAAGAAATTCTTTTTTAAAATACCTAGTTCCACCGAGAATTATAGCTTCGTTTACCTATAAATGTAGAGTTTAACATTTCCATATATATTAACACATAGATGTCGCTTCGGTAAATATGCAGTAATATTGTAATTTTAATATTAGAACAATTATTTTCTTATCTATAGTAAATAACCTGTGTTTTATATAATGAACCGGTTAATTGCAGAATGCAAGGATATCGGTAAATATATAATTATATACTTTGTCACAATCTATATAGATTATCTATATTTCTATTTTAATATATAAACCAGAAGAGTTTGTTTGTCTGAACGTACAAATCTCTGGAAATACCAGTTGGATTTGAAAAAATATTTTTGTTTGATATTCTTCTTTGTTTTTTTCTTTTTTTGGTGAAATTATTCAGGTACAATGGCGGAACACTTCCTATATAGCCTAAGATTCTGTCGCTGAATTCTGTAGATGTAAGAGTTTTCAATGAAATTTGGTTTAAATGATAAAGAACCTTTAATATAATGCAATGTATTTTGGGGTTGCAAGTTCTTAGTATTTTTTAAATGGGTGGCAATGGAATGGTAAACTCGCCTGCGCTATCGGGATACGCCGACGGAGCACCAATAAGTGATGATAGGTGTGCCTAGTGACGAGAGCAGTACATCTAGAAATGGTCACCTCGCTTTCATCTGATGCGGCCATTATGAGCCTGAGACGTTTCATAGCTCGCCGAGGATCTCCATCTACCATACATTCGGACAATGGTACCAACTTTGTCGGCGCCTCCCGTGAGCTACGAGCATTATACAACGACTCAGTAGAAGAATTTGCGACAACTTACAAAATCGAGTGGCACTTCATCCCACCAGCATCTCCGTTTATGGGCGGAGCCTGGGAGAGGCTGATACGTACTGTCAAAACCGCCCTGAGAGCCTGTCTAAACGGTAAAATATTAAAGGAAGAAACCTTAACAACACTCTTACTCGAAGCAGAAGCCATCGTCAATGCGAGACCGCTCACGTACGTCCCATCATCACCACACGCACCAGAAGCACTAACGCCATTCATACTGGGTACTTCATAAACAGAACCATGGACATGCTCGTTAACAGATGCCGACTTGGTACGAAGATGTGACTGGAAAAGAGTGCTGCGTCTTGCCGACCATTTCTGGGCACGATGGCTGCGCGAATATTTACCCACGCTCCAACCAAGATGATCGAACAAAGAGGCGTTAAAAGTATGTGAGGGTGATGTGGTGCTTATCGCGGACTCTACTCTCCCTCGTGGCCTCTGGCCCCTAGGGAGAATAGTAAAAGTTTACCCAGGCCAGGACGGAGTGGTCCGCGTAGCGGACGTCTTCACCAAAGGCGGTACGTTGCGCAGACCAGTCCGCAAACTAATTTTATTAGAGACTGAGCCTCGACCGGCCGCCACCAGTTGTTAGTGTTCCACTGGGGATCCGGTATATTGGCGACCGGTCGATGCAAACTCTTTAGACGTTATTGTACTTTTTTATATACATTTACTTTTAGAATATTCTTATTGTTTGTAATTTCAATTTTATATTTTTTTGACACATTGATTTATTGTTCCTTGCTTGCTGTTCAATACATATATTTCGCTACTAAATTCCGTGTCTACATCATTTCATCACCTCATCACAGTCCACCGCTCCGTAATATTTATTACCATATTAGCCATTAATCGACCATTGCTGAACATAGACCTCCCTCTATTGGCAGGGTTTTACCAGTAGTTTCCATTCTTGGCAGGCAGGTTGACAACCGCAGTTAGGCCTTAAAGATGTTTTAAGAGGGACGTCGTTGTCCATCCCTCGATTATTAAATTCCTTCAGTCGCCTCTAACGACACCCACGGGAAAGAAAGAGATGGCCTATTCTATTCCGGGAGCACACAGCCAACCCTGTATACTTGTATATAATTAAATATTAGAAGAAACTGCAAAACGAATAATTGGTTAACCGTTTCGGGCCTACTGATTACCGCCGGGCTCGTGTTCATATGACATCACCGATAGCAGCGCATTCGTGAATGAAGCCGACCCTTAACCCGCGATAACGCGTGACGTATCGCCCGATATACACATAACGATTTCCTTTGCGTACAGCGCTTTGATATATCGCCTGTGGTAAGGCAAAAATAGTAAAAATTATGGGAGAACAAAAAGTAATGAAATTTAAATGTAGAACGAGTAATAATAAATAAGGTTTTAATACGACCGCTTTTTGTAAAACACAATTTTTATATATATTTCTCATTTACAATTAATTTTAATTTTATTTAAACTTTATTGACTAATAAAATGTGGTAGAAAAGGCGGACACTTATCATATAGATGTTGCGTTATAAGAAAAATATATACAGACGGATTTATCTCTCACTTAAAGGGATTTCTTCCAGTCAACCTTGAGAACCGAAAAGAGACTATAGCGATTGTATATATGGTGCAAAAATAATACTATAATAAATAAATTATATTATTAGTAGAAATATAGTTAGTAACTAAATATAAAAAAATAAAATTATATATATATATATATATTTATACAATAACTATTATATAAAAATAAAATTATATTATATTATAGAATAACTATTATACATATAAATAACCGTATCTGTGAAATCATATGTCTGCATGATCGTCAGAGATAGGCTTATCTTAGCCTTCCTCAGACTTCAACAAATGTTTGAATAATGTTGATCCGAATCAGTCCATCTGTTCTCGAGTTTGGCAACACATTTACAGATTGATTTTTATTGATATATACACATATTTTATATAAATATTCCCATGCTAATAAACAGTCTCGATAATTAAAAGGCGTATTAGATAAAATCATGATCTGAGCTAACCGATTGCCTATTGAACTCAGTATGCAGTCTACTGCTCGCTGGATTAAATTTCATTCAGACTACCCTCATATTTACTTATATCTTACTGTCCGACTCGACCCACTCAAACTGCGTAGAGATGTTGCATCTCTGTGCATCTTTTACCGAATTTATCATGGGGAGTGCTCTAAAGAATTGTTCGGATTGATACCTGCTGCTGATTTTCACTATCGTACAACCCGCCATAAACTAAAATTTCATCCCAACCATCTGGACGAGTGGCGGTCCTCCACCGTGCGTTTTTCAGGCACTTTCTTCCACGCACAACCACTCTTTGGAATCAACTTCCAGCAGCAGTATTTCCGAATCGATACGACAACATAACTTTCAAGAAAAGAGCATATTCCTTTTTAAAAGGCCGGCAGCACACCTGCAATGCCGTAGGTGTTGTGGGTGACCATGGGCGGCGGTAGTCACTTACAATCAGGTGAGCCGCATGCTCGTTTGCCCCCTGTGTTGTAAATAATAATAATAATACCGAGATGAAAACACAATGCTCAATTCTTGCATTTCAATACTGAACTGTAACCACTCCTATACCTGTGTTACTGCATTTAACATACACAATCAACAATATACATATGTACAATAGTGCAATAACTTTAATAAAGGCTTAGTTATCCTATTATACTTCTATGCTACGCTTTCGGCATACTAAAATCAACTTACTATAGAGAGTTCTAAAAAACTTAAAATTTATAATTTTGAAATGTCTTTCTCTTGGGGGGAAAGGGATTGTTAGTAATGGAGACTGAGAATCCTATTGCTAGCAATATAACCAACCAGATCGACCTCCTCGCGGTCCTCCCTGGAAACTATCATGGTTAATTCCTGATGAATTCAACATGATGGGCTAACTGGCCGGTTTTCATTCTCATCTATCACCCTTCGCTGGTGCTTCGCCAGCGTATCCCGTTAGCGCAGGCGGGGTTACCATACCATTTTTACCCATAAAAAAAATGTCTTTCTCAACTGGACACAAAGAGAGACGAAATAAAATCTCGACCACTTTTTTTTTTCAATGGATGATAATGGAATGGTAACTCCGTTTGCGCTAGCGGTATACGGCTGCGCTGGCGGGGCACTAGTGAGGGATGATAGGTGAGGATGAAAAGACAGGTCAGTTAGCTCATCGTGATGAATACACCAGGAATTCAGCACGATAGTTCCCAACGGGGACAACATGGTGGTCGACCTCATAGGATATATTGCTAGCAATGGGACTGATAGTCCGCATTACTAACAATCCCTTTTCCCCCTAATCTCGACCACTAACAGCAAAGTACTTGCATGCGCGCTATGCGACCTTTATTAAGAAAATTGGCTCTGTAAGCCACATCCAAGCACACCAACACCAACATAGGTCCCGCCATCATCATTTTAGCCATTATCTGTCCACTGCTGGACATAAGCCTCCCCCATAGACTGCCATAAAGAACGGCCCTAAGCCACCTGCATCCACTGACTCCCTGTAGCGCATTTCAGGTCGTCACTCCATCTAGTGGGGGGTCGTCCTACACTGCGTTTACCCGTACGCGGTCGCCACTCAAGAACCTCTCTTCCCCATGTAAACGATTAATTAATAATAGCGGAGACAACCATCACCATCTCAATGTATGGTCACAAAAAGTTTAAAATAATTTCATTGTTGGTCCGATTGGAACATAATGTATGGATCAACTAAAGACGTTTGGATCACAACAGTATATTTTTTTTTCTGAATATTCAATTGTACCTAATCAACGTTGAAGATAAATAAAATAATGTCGTGTTCGCATCACAATAGCTTCTTTCCCATACATTATTCGGTTAACCATAATAAATACCTACTCGTTTATCGGAAGCTAGTGAGGAAGTGATGTAGCACTCCCACCGATAAAGAGCTTGTTTGGTTGGTATTAGAAATAATTGTAATAAAAGGGAATGTGATTCAAGGAAATGCATAAATAAGTAATAAATGTGTATTTGCATGGCTGTGTTTCGGTTTGAAGGGTGGGATATGGCGTGAATTTACTGGGTACAGAGGAATAACACCTGAGTCCTCAGGAATGGCAACGCATGAGGGGTATCATGGGCGAAAGAGTATACTCTGTTATGTTCATGGTACTGCTCATGTCTATAGGCGACGGTTACCACTTTCCATCAGGTGGACCGTTAGCATGTTTGCCATTCTAAGTTGTATAAAAAAAAAGTAATAAATACATAAAGGGAGAAGAGGGAAGAAAAGGATCGTTATTGGTGAAGTCTAACAGCCCCAATGCTAGACATGTATCATATCAGATCGACCTCCACGCGGTTCTCCCTGGAAACCTTTGAAAGTAGTTCTTGTGGAATTCGTCATGACAACGAAAAATGTCTTTTTACAAAGATTTTGCTCTCTTTTTTGTTCATACCTTTGTTTTCTGTTTGTTACAAGCTGAATATCATTTCCGGACCAATTCTAACGTCTATTTATATGTACATAATATACATATGGGCAGGCATAGTATATGCACATATATACATACATATAAATAGATTAATCTACATATGAGTTTACTTAGAATCAATTGTATATTTTTTCTTGCTTCTTTTACATCTATTATTTATTTATATTGTTTATATTATACTCGTGTTGCTGTGGTGGATATTTATTCAGGTATATTTGTATCTTATTCTAATTTGTGAACGACCTTGGTGATACAGTAAATGAATGAATGAATGAAAATATATGTATATTATATGTGTGTATTGTTATATATGTATATATTTATTATTGAGTATATATATCTGATTGATATGAGCAATATCCAAATGGCGAAATACATATATAGATATCTATATTACTCATGCCTAGTATCTATAAATATGTTTGTTTGTTTGTTTGTGTATTTTCTATGTATTCTATTTCTGTTTTTGGTGATCTTTGTGCCGTAGTATTTCGCACGTTGATGAGGTTTTTTTTTAATGGGTGATAATGGAATGGTAACCCCACCCGCGCTATCGGTATACACCGGTGGGGCACCAGTGAAGGATGATAGGTGAGGATGAAGCAGGTCAGTTAGCCCATCGTGACGAATTCAACAAGAATTGTTCACCATGGTTTCCAGGGGGAACCACGTGGAGGTCGACCTGATAGGGCATATTGCTAGCAATGGGGCTGTCAAACTCCATTGCTAACAATCCCTTTCCCCTCGTTGATGAGGTTAGTTAGCCCATCGTGATGAATACATCTGGAATTCAGCACGATGGCTTCCAGGGAAGACAGATAAAGGTCGACCTGCCAGGGTGTATTGCTAGCAATGGGACTGATAGTCCGCATTACTAACAATCCCTTCCCCCGAAGTCTTCCAATTAGGTAGCATTATTTTTTTAAAGTTAAATAAGTAAATTTCGACCCACAAAAAAAGAAAAAGTTACTTTCATCCCACGAGTGATTCAAAATACATGAATTTAGAACGAGGAATTGTGTTAAAAGTAAATTTTGCTCTGCATAAACAAATTGAAGAACAATAGCTTTAATTGTATTATTTTATTTTTATTTATATTGTTATTATTTTTACTTATCTTTAATTGTCACATAATTAATATGGAACCAACACGCGGGTAAAACAATGTCGATTGCAAGATAAATTAGCAAAATCAATTCAATATATACATAAATTATTTACCAACTAATTACTAATCATCTTTTCTTGAAAATCGTTTAAAAATGGAACAAGACATTAAAGCATAAAGTATACGTACGATGCAGTTGCGGCATCTATATAAATCATTGTCTATGGTCGAAAACCAGCTATCTTGTTAGCAACGTAATGTCGGGTGTATACATTAGCATAATGATGTTAGGAAGGACATTTATTACCCTTAGTCTCGTCCCGTTATGAGGACTGAGACCGCGGAGGTCTGCTACTAAGCGCGCACCTCGCATAATATTAAAGAGCATTACACTGGCGGCCGTGATACCTTACTGTAGTTTTTTTTTTATAGAATTTATTAAAATTATATAAACAAATATTTCACCTGAGTGTTTAAAAACCTCAATGACATGATTTTTGTTAATTTTTTTACCCAATGTCAAATATTTTTCGCCTAATCGAATCGATTTACTTTATTTTTACCTAATCATAAACTGGCATCGATATTTATTAGATGTGACTAAGTCTATGCCAGGACCACACGTCTTAGGAATAAAATTTACAAAAAAAAGTCGTCTGTCTAGATACTCGTACCTCTAATCCACACGTGTTTCAGCAAAGCATCTAGGAAGTAAAATCACAGGTTATAGAGTTACACCTTAGCTTAGGCTTCAAAAATGGGAATGCATGAGGGGTACCAGGAGCATTACAGTCCATGTTTTTTGTCAGTCTAAGGCTTATTAAAAACGATCGATTATATGAGTAGATTAAATTTTGTGGATTCAGCTGGCTGAGGACTGTTTCTTTTGCCAGTCTAGTCTATGGAGGAGGCCTAAGTTCAGCAGTGGACAGATAATGGGTGACATCATGATGATGATTAAATTTTCTGCAGTTTGCTTGTTATTTCCTTAAATTGTTTACTTACCAGCATTATTAATAAGGTGCTAATAGTTTTTGACTTTTTATTTCGTTTTGAAGAAATTGTTAAATTTTTATTTGGCCACAAGTGTATAAGGCGTATACCAGATTTACCTGTTAGCTGCGGGGGCATTAGCCTTACTTGTCCTCAAGCAAGTAATATGCATATTGTACTGTATTTTATTATAATGTTTAGTTTTATTTTTAAACTACTTTTAGCATCTCATTAACAGAGTTCATATTTAGAAGTACGTAAATATTTATTTGACTAGAAATAGTGTAGTCTGACGCGTATTTTGTACGCGTACATTTCAAAAGCAGGAAAACAAATTAATGGAGAGTCACTTCTAGATGGCGGGACCAAATGAAATACAACTGTAAAATCTGCATTCAGTTTGGTGCAGTGGTTATTGCGTGACATAGGAACAAAGATACAAAGGATGGATTGAGGAATCTTATTCGATAATGTTATGTACTTCCATATTTATGTGTGGTAATACTTAATTGTTTATATTTATGTACATATCATAGACATAGACTATCAAAGTTTGTAAACAAAGTCGCAATCATAGAAGTCAATGTCAATAGGAATATTTAGGCCTTGTTTACTAGTGTTCATTACGCATCAGCAAAATCGGTCGATAGACACTGAAATCGACGTGTTTGTATGAGATAATGAATGACTTTTTTTTTATAGTGGATGAATCAAAAGTTAGTATGTAATCGTTACAGTATAACCTCCAGCACTCTGTTTTGTCTGTACTCTGCTGTCACGTAAATATTTAAGAAAATTTACGTTTACCGTATTTAGACTTGAAGGATAGAATATGGTGGTGAAATTATTGGGTATTGAGGCCTAATATTTTGATCCTGGGGGGAAAGGGATTATTAGTAATGGATTCTAATAGCCCCATTTCTAGCAATCTATCCTATCAGGTCGACCTCCACACGGTTTCGCGGGGAAACCATCGCGGTTAATTCTAGTGGAATTCGTCACGATGGGCTAACTGACCTGCTTTCATCGTCACCTATCATTACTCACTGGTGCCCCGCCAGCGTATACCGATAGCGCAGGCGGGGGGTTACCATTCCATCGTCATCTATAAAAAATCTTGGACTTCAGGAATGGCAATGCAGAAGGGACATAATGCGCATTACAATATACTAGTTTTTACCCGCGATTTACCGCGTAATAAAAAGTATGCTGTTTTCCTCCTTCCTATTGTAGTACGTGTACATTAAATTTCATAGCGATTAGTTAAAGACGCTAAGAGGTAACAAACAAACAAACTCACTTTCGCATTAATAAGGAAGAAAGGATTCTGTCCATGGTGTTGATAGTATTTCTAGGCCACTTTTACAACTTTCTATTAGGTTGGCCGCCAGTCAATTTGTTTGCACATTGAACTATCTATATTTTGTTTTATGCTATAATATGAAAAAGTGGAGGGAAAGGGACTTATTATATATATAGGGATTATATATATAAATATAATTTATATTTATAATTAAATATTGTTGTTATATTTTATATAAGGAAATTTAATAACTAAAAATATTTAATAAAACTAATACATTTCACAGAATCACAAAAAAAAATATATATATAATATATTATGCTTCATATATAAACCCTAAAGATACTTTCTTCTTTCGCGTTCTTAAGGTTGATTGGAAGAGATCACTTCAAGGGATAAGACCGCCTGTGTACATTTTTTTATACTACTTAGAATGACAAACAAGCTGACGGCCCACCTGATGGAAAGTGGTAACCGTCGCCTATATACATGAGCAGTACCATGAACATAACAGAGTATACTGTTTCGCCCATGATACCCCCCATGCGTTACCATTCCTGAGAACTCAGATGTTATTCTTCTGTACACTGTAAATTCACGCCACATCCTACCCTTCAAACCGAAACACAGGCATGCAAACACAACTGCTTCACGGTAGAAACACGAATGGGACAGAGGTACCCAAGCAGTCGAATTTTGTACAAAGTATCCCTCTGGTATTTTTGCTATAACCTAATAAATATACTATCAATAAATGTATAAAAGCATATATATTAAACTAATATTACAAATAAATCATTCATACAGTACAAGATGGCCGTTCAGTTGATCCGTATCTTATATGGATCAACTAAGTTGACCCGTGATATTATTTACTACGAAACGATGAATTATTGATAAATTGATGTCATATATGAATGAGTTTCATATCTGTATAGAATACATGATAATGATTCCAAGAATACGTATGTAAACTATGATTTCATAGCTCATCCTGTTAATTAGTTCACGGTAAACAAGCCTATTACGATGCAGTTGGAAGTTCTCCAGTGATTACCCATGCCCAAGGACAGAATGTAATTATGTGTGTATGCTATTTTATATAGCATATTTAGTCTTAACTTTTGTATCACATATTTTTGTAAAGTGATGTAAATTTCTATTGAAGCTTGAAGTGGTGTTTTTTTTTAAAAACAACAGACAATATTTTGGTATCTTTATTTTTTTTTTTATTTAACGCTTCTTTACATGAATATTTTAAGAGAGCCACAGACGAGAGAGCACGCAGTAATAAAAAAAATACAGGGGTTGCCACTATCCAAAAATAAGACATCCAATAAAAAATTGTTATCAATTATAAACAATATATTAATATTTTAGGAACTTTATTAAAATAAAACGTTATACTTCAACAATAATTGTGATTAATTCTAATTAATGATAAGTACGAAAATAATTTTGTTTGTTTTTACTTCTTAACATCATAAACGGTCATTCTGAATTTTGAATACATGTACTATATGGGATGGAAAAGGACATAGGTTACTCATATTCTCGGTCATGAAAAGGTTATTAATAAACCCTGTATGATAGGGTCCAACAACCCCATTACTAGTGAGGAGAGGGATTACTAGTAATGGGGTCTAATTGGCCCATTGCTAGCAATACACCCTATCAGGTCGACCTCCATGCTGTTCCCCCTGGAAACCATCGTGGTTAATTCTACTGAACTTCGTCACGAAGTTAACTAACCTGCTAGGCTAAGGTTAACTGACCTGCCTTTTCATCCTCATCTATTTTCCTTTATTGGTGCCCCGTCAGCGTATCCCAATAGTGCAGGCGTAATGTTTAATGGGTGCCATTCAATTGTCACCCGTTAAATAAACAACAGAAAAACAACCCCCATTACCAGCAATATACCCTATCTCTAAAAATCCCTTTTCCCCCTATTGCTGCTGTGTTTTTATAAGATGACATCGGATTGGTAACCTAAGCTGAGCCATCGTTATACGCTGGTGCGGGACTAGTGAGGGATGATAATAAAAAAAAAATCGGCTTAACTAAGAAACCTGATTATGATAGTTTTAAAAAGTTACATGACATCTCGTTTCCCGCCAACTTTCCGATAATGGTCGCTGAAAGTCACGTGAATTGATTCGGTCTCAGCGCGCCCGTCCGATCCTCAATTTGCCCTTTAACCTTCGCAATTATTGCAGTTCTATTAATAGCGACAAACAATTGGCTGTATAATTAGAGAACTCGTCGAAGATAGCATTGTCCGCGAGGATTTCGAAATTGTAACACAATAATTAACCGCCATCTTTGGAATTGAAATGTGGACGTGAGATGTCTTTATACATACAATCTTGACAAAAACGTAAATTAATACAAATTTATTTTGTTAAAATAAGCTTGTATTATTTAATCTACATTTTTGTTTTTTTTTTTATATCAAGTTGTGGGTCAATGGTAAAGAAAATGTGCACCAAATTAAATTCGCGACCAACTTTCCGATGGAAATCACCGATAACAAATTGCATTAATGCGATTGTAATAGGCTTGCCACCTGCCGCATCGAATATTACATCTGCTAACTAATCAAATTCAAAGTCTAAATAAAAAAAACAAAACCAAAAAAGCTTGCCACCCCTTCCTTTCCCATGGGTGTCATGAGACGCGGCTAAGTAAGAGCGAGGGATGGCAGCAGCGTCCCACTTAAAACATTTCTAAAAGCCTAACTACCGTTGCCAACCTGCCTGCCAATAGTGGCAACTCCTGACAAACCACCCCTTATGGGGAAGGCTTATGCCCAGTAATGGACAGCTGAAATAATATTTTTTTTATACTACTTATTGTACGATTGCTGGTTGGTTGGGTACCTCTGTCCCATTCGTATTTCAACCGTGAAGCAGTTGTGTTTGCATGGTTGTGTTTCGGTTTGAAGGGTGGGATGTAGCGTGAATTTACTGGGTACAGAGGAATAACATTTGAGTCCTCAGGAATGGCAACGCATGGGGGGTATCATGGGCGAAACAGTATACTCTGTTATGTCCATGGTACTGCTCATGTCTATAGGCGATGGTTACCACTTTACATCAGGTGGGCCGTCAGCTTGTTTGCCATTCTAAGTTGTATAAAAAAAAATGGTATATCTAAAAGTAGAACATTTCCTAGCCATCACTTGAGTCTTTAAAATGCCAAGATAATATAAAAAAAAAAATTGTTTTTCACGTATTAAGCATTGATGATTTTAATTTAATATTTTCCAGTACTGAGATGTGCATCCAACGACGAGGATCCTTCGTGTCTCCCCAACATGGAACAGAAAGGTGTGTATTGTATTTAAGTACTAGCCACCCACACCGGCTTCGAATGTGTAGATAGATAGATTTTTATGTATTAATTTTATTTATTTATTTACCCGCGAAAAAATTCGTATGACCGGAATACGTTTACTGACCTGGACAAATAGTAGTCTGTATCCTTTTCCATCCCATATAATACGTAAATACCAAGTTTCATAGTGTGGGTAAAGGTTTTTTTATGCAACTTAGACTGGCAAACAAACTGACGGCCCACCCGTCGCCTATAGACATAAGCAGTACCATGGATATAACAGAGTATACTGTTTCACCCATGATACTCCCCATGTGTTACCATTCCTGAGGACTCGGGTGTTATTCTTTTGTACCCTGTAAATTCACTGCCATATCCCACCCTTCAAACCGAAATTCAGCCATGCAATTGCTTAACGGTAGAAACACCAATGGGACAGAGATGCCCAAGCAAATGACTTTTGTGCAAAGTCTCCCTCTGGTGTTTGGTCGCTAAATAAAATTGGATAAGAAATACGCTAGAATTGAGCCTTGTTTTTTGTTGATTATTTTGTAATTAAAAATAATTTGAAGTAAATTGTCTAAATTTGCGGTTGCTTCATGTGTTGCTATGTCTGAGAATAATGTTTTTATGCCTCTATACTCGGTAATTTCACAGCTATAGCCTATTCTTTAAACCGAAACAGTCATCCAATCAGCTGTTTCACAGCAGAAACGCGAATCTTAATAATAGTTACTAAATATTTTTCTAGGCATATCAAACCTCTCTTGGGGTAACCAGTGTGCTCCGGGCACGTATTGGAAAACGGAATGCAACACGTGCACGTGTGAACCTGGTGGATTTGCAACGTGCACCAAAGTGGGATGCGATAATGGTGAGTTATTTCATAAGTACAGTTACCATTTTCTATCAGATGCGTCATCATCTTATTACATCAGCTTTTAACTTTTCACTGCTAAACATGAAGAGGGTTTTATCAGTATTTGCCACGCTTGGCAGTCAAGTTGGCAGCCGTAGTTAGGCTTTGATGATGTTTTAAGAGGGACTCTGCTTCCCATCCCTCTAACATCCCTTAATCTTTTCCTCAAAATTCCCTTAGTCTTTTCCTTGAAATTCCTTTAGTCTTTTCCTCGAAGTTCCTTTAGTCTTTTCCTCGAAGTTCCCTAAGTCTTTTTCTCAAAGTTCCCTTAGTGGTCTCTTAAGACACTCATAGGAAAAAGGAGGCCTATTATATGCCGGGACAACAGAGCTTATTAACCACTGACGTAAAAAAAAAATAAAAAAATAACATTTCTGTTGCTGTTTAACATTGGATTTGTTGATGGATGCAAACAATGAGGTGGATTGCGAGACGCCATTTTTCTAAACCGAAATCTTTATTCTAAGAACCTATATGAAATAAATTTCTAGTTGAAAAAGAAAAGCACCTAGTTTGATGGTTACAAAAATAAAATATATATACGACAGTAAACTCGGCTGCAAAAAAGAAATAATGAAAATCAATTCATAAATAGTGACACGTAATTTATATTACATGACATGGTTATAAAACAAAATCCAATGAACTGAAATCTCCTTCTTTTGTAAATTTATTAATTTTCTTTTTTATTGTATAATATAAAAATAAAAAATATAGTATATGTTAATGACAATTTCGTAATTACGTGCTCGGCCTGTTCGAGCAGGCGTTTCCTTTTTTATTATTGTCCTACCGTCCACTGCTGTATTTCTAGTACGGTGCCATCTTGTTTTGACTTGGATAGTTGTAACGCCAGTTAGAACATTATTGTTAATATTTATATCTAATAAAACGCACTTATCAACTTTTACCAGAGTTTATTCTAAAATAAATTCCATTGTGTCCACGACGAGACAGTATATATTTAAAATTAAATTCCACAAAAAACAGACTTCAAATTATTTCAAATCTAAACTATACAACTGATTTTGATAAAATTTCTATGGGATTTGTCTCTAAGTTTTTTCAGATAAAAAGGATTTTACAAAATTTATAACTGACGAAGTTATGAGGTAACAAACACAAAGAAAAATACAACCAAATTGGGAGCCTCTTTCTTTCTGGAATCTTTTTTTTTATGCTACTTAGAATGGCAAACAAGCTGACGGCCCATCTGATGGAAAGTGGTAACCGTCGCCTATAGACATGAGCAGTATCTACCATGAACATAACAGAGTATACTATTTCGCCCATAATACCCCCCATACGTTGCCATTCCTGAGAACTCAGATGTTATTCCTCTGTACCCAGTAAATTCACGCCATATCCCACCCTTCAAACCGAAACACAGCTATGCAAACACAACTGCTTCACGGTTGAAACACGAATGGGACAGAGGTACCCAAGCAATCGACTTTTGTACAAAGTCTCCCTCTGTTGAAAGTTGAATGTTTTTTTTTGTTTTTTTTTTTTCAGAACGTTCTAGGGTCTGCGCCCCTGGCTCCCAATGGACGAATGATTGTAACGCCACCTGCTGGTGCATAGACGGACAACCGAAATGTAATAAAGACTGCACTGTGTCTTTAGGTAAATTCTTTTATTATTATTTTTTCCTTAAAACTATAAATTATTGTACGATCCATCTTTCAAGTTAGATTAAGCGACACAAATCAATCGTGTAGCTTTAAAAACCTTAACTTTTCTATTTGTCTTCCCCGCTTACAAATTATTTATCTTTGTTAACTAATTTAACTTTATTCTTCTTTGTTTATTCTTCTTTCTTCTTTCTTCTATCTTTCCATCTGTCAACAAAATTTGTATATGAAGCATTTTTGTGTGATTACAAAATAGAATAGAATAGAAGTAGCTGCCCGCTAACAAAATGCTTTCTCACTGTATTGGGTTGACTGGAAGAAATCTCTATCAGAGATAAGTCCACCCTTGCTCACAACATTTATAAATACAATATTTTATATGTAACTTACAAGTAATCATTATTCTATTAGACTTGTCTGCAACGTCATTTAAATTCATAACTGTTAGTGCAGATGTGACTGCCATTCCATTATCATTCATTAGAAAAAACACAACAACTATAACAAGTTGCTTGACTAACGTGATCATAATAGGCACCAGCCTTTGTAGACGATTTATCATCATCATCATCATTTCAGCCATTATTTGTCTACTGGTGAACATAGGCCTCACCCATACACTGCCATTAGGATCTATAATTCTCTTTTAATAGGATTAGATTCATGCCTTTTATAGGACAATAATAAGTTGGGTAATATGAATCTGTTCTCTTTTATTCCAATTTCATCATCGTCATCATCATCATCCCAGCCAGTATCTGTCCACTGCTAAACATAGGCCTCCCCCATAGTCTGCCATAAGGAACGGTCTTGAACCACCTGCATCCACTAATTCTCTGCAATATATTTGAGGTCGTCACTCCATCTAGTTGAGGTTGTCCTATACTACGTTTGCCCGTACGGGGTCGCCACTCGACAACCTTTTTTTCTTACTTACAACTTACTCTAGTTTACTATTTTCTTATTTTCCAGATACAAACAAACGTAAAGTTTTAGAACTAAAGGAAGGGGAGGAATGCGCGCCCGGAACCGCATGGCACACTGAATGCAACTCATGCATTTGTTCGCCTCAAGGCCTGGCCATGTGTACCCTCAACTCTTGTCTGAATGGTAATATTGATTATTTTCTACAAAAAGTTTTCAAATATGAAGCCTTAAAATTATTGTGGTTTTTCAATAAGGAACACTAACAATGCGTGTTCAGTCAGAATTGCCAGATGGGATTTCTGATTTTTTATTACCTAAATGTAATTTTTTTTTTCCAAATGATTACGGTTCCAATCACAATATTTAATACATACCTATAATTAATGAAATATGTAGTTAAAATCTGATACAAATATCCGGTTTATATATAATATATCAAAATTTGAAAAAAGGATTACCCAAATTTTCCCTAGCTCATTTCACTTTTCTCCAAAAATGTAACTTCTCCAAAATTTCACAAGTAGAGAATTTTTTTTGCGAAAAAATTGCGATTAGCTATTAAGTTAGTAAGATTATGAAATTTCTATATCAATATGTTCCATAGCATATGTAGTTTCTTAGTTTTTATTCTCATCGTAGGATCTATTGGCAAAACCTCCCTTGATTTTGGCAATAGTTGCCACGCTAGGCAGGAGGGTTTACAATCGCTTTTAGGCTTTTACTTATGTTGTTTTATGAGGAACGCTGCTACTCATTTTTCGACCATTAAGTACCCTTAATCGCCCATTACGATGCCCACAGGAAAAGAATTGGGTGAGCCATTTCTTTTCCCGGTTGCTTAGATTTGCGGATCGCCAACGATTTCGATTTTATTCTTTATATCATGTAACAAAAGAAACTATAGAGTCCATCCAATTGACAACCTATTTCTTTTCGAAATCGCTTAAAAAGAAACCATCATCGTGAACAGCATTCCGAAAATTTTAGAATTTCCCGGATTAAAATTTTTAATACAAAACTAATGTCTCATTTCAGAGCGAAAAACAAAATGTGCACCAAACACTTTCTGGAAGTACCAATGCAACAGTTGCTACTGTTACGATGGCCGACCTTTGTGCACTTTATTGGCATGCGAATCTCCGGATGGTAAGTTCTTTGTCTTTATTATCATAAACAGAAACACTGTAGTGTATGTGGCCTTTCCCATGAGCCTTCTTTTCTCGTTTTGAAATCCATACGCACAAAATAACAGGCAAAAAGCTAGTCTTTAATAATTCTGAACCAATTTTGATTTCTTCAAGTTTTATTTTTGAAACAACATCAAGTGGATGATTTACACTGTCTGTTGCTATAAGTATTTTATTTATCTTGATTTTGTTTCTATAGTTATCAGTTTATTTCTAAACAGCACCTAATTTGTGACTGTATCCCATTCACACATAAACGATATATCTTCATTGGTAAATACCGTTTATATCCTGAGGAGATAAAAACATCGATACAAAGAACATCGTAAAATTCCTGTCACTGCTAGGAATTAGCAGCGAACTTTAAAAAAAAAAGGGTGAGCACATAGAAAGTTATATATATATAGTCATAGAAAGGTCGCAGTGTCACAGGTTTTGTACTTGTAAAAGCCCTTCTTAATAATAATAATAATATTTCTATACAGCTCCATAAACTACCAAGTCTCTTATAGGTAGCGAATAGACATTGGGGTACATTCCGAGTCGCTATTTCTCTAAACCTATCTTTTAACCTAATATTTTATTTATTTATTTTATTTAACACTTTATTGCATTACAGGACATATTATATATACGTAACATTACAGGATTTATTAAAGAATTTTCGATAAGTATAGTGTAGCACAAAAGGCGGTCTTATTGCTATGCAATCTCAAGCAAGCATTTTAGTTAATTTTGCATAATTACTATTTTATGGATCATCATAATAATTTTGCTTTAAATTTAATACAAATTTAGTTCATATTGGACTTTACAATAAAGACTTAGCTATAATATCAAATTTAAAATTTAATTTTACAGATAGAGAAATAGCGCCCCAGAATAGATCCTATTGTTCTATCTATATCAACTTTTTTCTATCTTCGAATAGGTCTCCTCTACATGGAAAGGAGACATGCTCCATGTCTGTTTATCCTTTATATTAATATCAATCAGAAACATATCTGTTTTCAGGTAAAACTAATAAAACAACAATGAAACAGCCAGAAAACAAAGAGTGTGTACCAGGAACTTCGTGGAAGACGGATTGCAACGAATGCTCCTGCCAACCAGATGGATTCCGTATTTGCACCAATTTTCATTGTGACGAAAATGGTAGGATATGACCATTTTCAGTATTTGTAATCTCTTGCATAGCTTAGGGGCTTCTCTAGCATAGGGGGTTATGAACACTTTTTACAAACCTTACAAAACAAACTAAGTGAGGAAATATATAAAATTTTATCCAGAATTTTGAATTATTGAAAAAAAAATCATTAAACATTATTAAAAAATCATCAGTATATTTTAATACGAATGTAATTTTTAATAATATTTTATAATATATGTGGCGTCCCTCTTAAAACATTACCAAGACCTAACTGCGGCTGTCAACCTGCCTGCCAAGCGTGGCAACTACTGGCAAATCTATGTTCATCAGTGCTCAGTTAATAGTTAATATAATAATAATATTAGGTCAACAAACAGGTATAAAACAAATAGGTCTACGAAAAAATCTCTACATCTCCCTACAAAAGGTTGCCATAATAAATACTTGCAGAATAGTCAGAAAATTCTTAGATATAGATCAGGATGAAGTAGCCACCCGACATACACAAACATAACCTTCCATACAAACATACACACTGCACTTACTTGGTCACGTACCCGTAAGTGTAGTAGTGTACCAGCGCTAAAAGCTGAGAAATAAACAATTCAATGACAATTATAATAATAACTACACCCAGAGACCAAGTACTAACCGCCTATCGATATTTATCATACATTTCAATACACCTATAAAATGCTAAAAGATACATCTCAATGTAAATTCCTTTTTTCAGATCCTGTTTTATTTGAAGAAAGCACAACGAAAAAGAGCCCGGAATTGGTAAGTTCATTTGTTTTTATTATTATATTTTTTAACATCGCTTCTATTTTTAATCATTAAAAAAATCCGTTTATTAAAATAACTTCATTTAAACTGTAATATAAAGACTTGTTACAGTCGCATTAAGAGCGGTTTGCAAATTTCTCAAAAATGGTGTTGGATCCATATGCATATATCGGGTTTCTAATATTTGACGTATTTTCTTTCACGACCTCCATCTATGCATAGTTGAGAAAATAGTGTGTTTTTGCGGTATATTAATAAAGTCAACTCGACTTTGAGTTAATAATTTTTAACATCAAAATATATAATACCAGGGACAGGTTACTAATATTATATTTAGACATTCTACGACGAATAAAAGTGTTATTTGCACATCACTACATTTTTTTTTTTATTTCATTTATACAGTGTTTTACTAATTTATAATTAAATCGTAAATAGACAATGTCTGTAACAAAATATAAATTTTTTTAAAATTACTATTTTGATGTTCTTAAGACCTCATATTATTTTTTCTTAAAAATCTCATTAAATAAAAAAAGTTTAAGCCTTTACTAATGAAAGATGATGGTTTAATGATACAACAGTGGACTGTAAAGCTGTTACAATTCTCGTTGTAGTTAATTGCATATTAAATAATATATAAATTAAAAGTACGCGTAACATGCAATCGGTGGCATAACACGAAGTGGCGAACAGAGCCGACTTAAGCCGAGACCGCCCGACAAGTCTTAATGTTCAGACATTGTCTAATTACAATTTTATTATATTAGTACAATAAGTTTTCTATATTTACATCAGATAATTCTTACATTTAATCTAAACTAATTTCGAAAACATATAGTGTGCACAAAATTGTTGGGAAAAAGGTTGCACTGTATTCTACGTCTAAGGTAAGTAATTTGTTTATTTCACGATTTCTTTGTTCACATATTTTTTTATCACATCATTTAAAACGATTAATTAAATGTAATTTTTATATTTTATTATCAATAACTTGATAATTTGAGAAATATAAT
Organism: Galleria mellonella; assembly: GCF_026898425.1. Classification (NCBI taxonomy): domain Eukaryota; kingdom Metazoa; phylum Arthropoda; class Insecta; order Lepidoptera; family Pyralidae; genus Galleria; species Galleria mellonella. Next base: position 1,140,575 of record NW_026442135.1, on the reverse strand, counting down.
AAAATAATAATATTGCAGGCTAACAATGTTATAGATATGACTAGTAACAAAGTAAAGCGATCGGTCTGCAAACCTAATCAGGAGTGTACCACAGAAGGACAAAATGTCGAATGCACTGAAGGAGAATGTCTCGAAAGAGACATGAATAAAGAAGTTGAAGTTTTTGCTGAGAGTGCGGTAAGTGGTTCATTTCTTTAAATTTCATGAACGCATCAACGCAGATAAGATTTAGACAAATTTTTATTATATATTAAAATCTAATTTTTCAAAATAAAATATATATATATATATATATATACAAAGACCAGAATTAACAGTATTCAAACAGATAATCGTATAAGAGAAATTCCACAAGAAGCAAATTACAGGTGATTGTTAGACAGATTAATACATTATAAAAAAAAAAAAGAAAAAAAAACTACAAAATATTCTTACCAAAATTACAAAGTATATTAATTATATGATGTATGTAGTTAGAGCTATATAATTATACACAAAAATTTCATAACTCTTTTTGAATTAAATATTAGCAGAAGTATATTAAAACTATAGAAAATGTTGACAGAAATTGTTAAGAATTTTAATTGGCTTAAAAAATCTAATGGATCACAAATATTACTAAATGAAAACTCTCGTTTAAGGGCGTGGATCACGTCGAAATCGAATACCTGTGCAAGCCTTACGCAGAGTTCAACAGAGGGTGCAACCTCTGCAAATGCAACCAGGACGGGACAGACTACCTGTGCTCCGAACAAATTTGCTCTTGGCTTAAAGACGTGGAGCTATTTGATAGTGATGCGATCTAGAAGTACGTCTTTGTTTCAGGAGAAGGAGCCGATCGAACTCAAGGACGAATATAAGAGCGGGCATCAAACTCCTAAATTGTAGATTAAAAATAAAAACTGTGTTGTCGGGGAGAGAATTGGCAATTTAAAAGCAAGAATCAAACGTACACTATTTCATGCGATTGAATTAAAATTACTTGTAATTCCAAATGTTAATATAATATTTCCTAGAACTGTTCCTTTCCTAATTGATTAACAAGCAATTATTGTATTATTGTATAATATTAATTATGTAATCATTAAAAAGATTATTAATTTCAAGTTGTTTTAATTTTTGTACTTAATATTATTTAAAATACATACCCATTAAAAAGTACGCGTATTAAGTATGGATGTAATTATAATGGTAGAAAAAGATCTAAGAAGAGATGAATTGAATATATAAAAGAAGATACAACCAGAAAAAGAATAAATATTGGAATGACTGCAAATAGATAAGAGAGAGAAAATTAAAAAATATATATAAGGGACAAACGTACTACGCAGACCCCAAATAATTTTGGATACAGGAAAGAAGATGATATATTATATTGTATTAACAATAATTAGGACTTGTTTTATACTGAATCACATCGCAAATGTTTTTATTCGTTCATTTCTAAATATTGTAGACAACAAAGTCGAGTCTCAACAAAACAATCGTATGCGTTGCAAATCGCATGTTCATCAAGGATTGCAATACGTGCTGGTGTAATGATGACGGGACCAGTTTCTTCTGTACTAGAAAAGTTTGTATCCCCGAATTACCTGAAGACGTTGACAGCAACAACCAAAACACTGAGGTGAATTTGCTAAAAAGTTTTAGTGGTATTCCACTATTTAGTTTTAATGCTATTGCATTGGTTTTGGCTTCTGCTTTTGCAGTTTTAAATCCGAATTCTTGTTCCTCTATTTGATTTATTTTAAATTTAATATAGTTGTGGTTAGCAATACCTTTATTTGGTAAAATTTTCTTAAATACTAAATTTGCAATAATATGCATAATTGATATGCATATATAACTATTACAATTTGCATATAAAAAACGAGATTTTTAATTCCCTTGCACATAACTGTTTATCACTGCCAATTTTTTTTTTTTGCATTTGAAGTATAATATTTAGTGTACAAGCAGGAACTTCGTGTAATACATCGCGAGTGTCGTCCAAACGAGGTGTTTGAACTAGATTGCAATATGTGTCGATGCAATCCTGATGGAAAGTCATTTTCTTGCACCAGACGCGCTTGCGCGGAACAAACTGATGATGTTCAGGTGCGATATTGTTCTATCTACTGGTATCGATGGTTCTGGTACTTTGGTTTCTTGTATTCGTTATGGCTGTTCTCTTATTATCTTTTACTGTTCTTTTTTTATTTTCTGTAACTTTGTAGTCTATTACATTATTAGTATGGTTTTGCTTCAGTATGTTTTTTCTTTGTTAACCTTGAAAAATGAATAAAGAAATACTATTACTATAATAAGTTTTTATTTTTCTTTTCTACTTTTTTTTCTTTCTTCTGATACTGCTTAGGACTCCTTAAGTGCAAGGTTATAAATTATATATTTGTAAATACTTGTCACATCTTTTTATCTTTAGCTTTTGTGTATCAATATTGGTATAATTAATGAAACGTTTTTTTATTTTTGTTTACAGAATTCTACGTTAGTCAGAAAAGTGCGAGGTTTATCACAGGTAAAGTGTTGATTACATTTTTACTTTTTTTTATATCTGTAATATAACATATGTACTAAAAGAGTTCTTGTATGGTTTCATGAATGTTTCGACTTAAAAGGTGACATTACTGAAAATGGGATATATTACCATAATTCAGGGGCTTCATATTGATTTTTGTAATGTATGCAGTGCTGCTCATGTCTATAGATAACGCTTACCAATTTTCATAAATATATAACTATAGTTATTTTATAATTTATTTGATATTCCAGAACTACATGAATTTTATAATATAGTCCACTTTAACAGTACTAATGATTTATTTAATATTTCGACCTATTAATAATTTCATTTAGATTACTTCTGTGATGATTTCAACATCTTTGCATTTAATCGATTTATTCATTTTTTGTATTGACTCTTTACATTTAGTGCAATTTTGTCAAAACCTTGCATTAAATTTTGTTAAAACAGATTATAGTTAAAATAATAAACCTAAAATAAACTCTAATCTGGATAATGTCTAAATTTTTATTTTAGTAAATTACAAAGATACGACGTGTCTTTTAATTAGTAGAAACTACCTAAGGCTTGCTAGTCTGACTTTGATTTTTGATCGATATATTCAATGATCGATATATTCTTTCTCATGAGTCGATTTAAGACTTTCCGATTTTAATCGATTACATTAATATTTGTGTTCAAGATCCAAGATTCTCGTCTAGATTATGATTTAAGTACACAAGTTACAAAGAAATAACGCGTATTGTGTTTAGTAGGGACCACTTAAAGCTTGCCAGCCCGGCTCCGAGTTCCGTATGGACTGCAACCAATGCCTGTGCGACGATGAGGGGCAAGCTTTCTCCTGCACCAGAATCGATTGTAATGCACAGAACAATAACAACAATGGAGGACTCCGATCGAAGAGAGGTCAGACGAATATTGTTTGCTCCCCCCCCCCACCCCTCCCAATATAGTTGAAACTCGATATCTGTTAATCGCAACATAGGATTGACAAAAATGGCACTATATGCAATAAGAAAAATTTTGCAAGTAAGGGTTACCTGACAACCTGATTGCGGCTAACTGAGGGCAAGCAATCCATTGCAACCTTATTATATTTTTGCCAATCTTGCATTTAAACCAAATTTCATTAAAAAGTTTCATACATGCAGAATTCAACGGCGGTATCTTAGGCTACTTTAAAATTAAATTGTATTTTTATGCTATATAATTTTACGTTACGCCATTCCATCGCCAATTTTGAAGCGATTTTCACAATATTTTTTTAGGGTTCTGTACCAAGTGAAAGAACTCTTATAGTGCTATTTTGTCCATCTCTCTGACAAAGCACTTTTTATTAACTACGAATGTTATTTCGAAGTTTGGAATAGTTTTAGACATTGGTTGAATCCACACATTAATACAGAAGAAATAATTAAATCAAGTATATTTGGTTCCATTAAAAAAAAACACCACATTCAATGGTGGCGAAACTAGTTACTTTGATTCAAAATCGAAATTACTGAACCGATTTTGATGAAATTTGTATAGGGCCAACTCACATAACACGTTTCATTAAACTCACTGGATTTAATTCCGTTTACCTTTGTAACGATTAACGTAAATCTATTAACGATTATAACTGTTCTAAGTATTTGTTTTCAACAGATACAACGGAAAAGATAGCTACACAATGTACACCGGGCAGTGTATTCGAGAGGGGCTGCAATGTATGCAGGTGCACCGGCGAGGGCGAAGCACTTTGCACCAACAACAAGTGCGGCAAGGTCTACACCGTCGAGGTCACCAGCGCCACGCCTGCACCAGGTACATTAGTCAATCAATCAATGTTTAAGCGATTGGTTGATCAACCAATCGTTCGATAATAACAATAATAAGGAGTTTCTCTCCCTGGGACCCTGAACCCCGGCCGACTGTGTTTCTGCCGGAGGTTAGTTTGCCATCTCCTCTCCTTAAGAGGAAAGATGTGATTTTTTTTTAATTTAAAAAATAATAATAATTGATTTGCTTAAATATAGTTAAGTTTATTTTATATTTAGTTTATAGTTGGTAGATCTTAATTAGTGCTATAGAATTATATGGTATATTTAACCACATAGTTCTAATGACGTGCAAAATGGTAGTCTTATTTATTTTAACCAATTATATTAATCAATTATCATTATTACGATTAATCAATCAACAATTTTACAATACAATACAATACTTAATCTTTTATTTCGTGATACAGTGCTTTTATTCTTTACCGTACACGATTTATCGTGTACTTCCACGGTATTATCGTACAGTTCCACGATATATCGTTCATAGGTTACAATTGTTGACACAATAGGTAAATTCTTTGAAATTAACTTGATGAGTAAACAAAACCTAACCTAAAAACATATTTACATTGTACATACTTAATTTTTTGTATGTATTTAATTTTTTTAATCTAAAAGTAATCATTCATTTATAATATAATCTTAGTAATATAATAAAATTTTAACTAAAAACTGTCTCTATACTAAATTAAGACTAAATTACAGATTTGACAAATACAAATAAAGGCTTTCAAAGGTATTATATATTGTATATTAATACGTAAAGCAAAAACTTTGTACCTCTTTTTACGAAAATTGCGAGGACGGAGGAGTATGGAATTTGCCACACTTTTAATTTATATAGAGAAGGAGTGCAAAATGCTAATATTTTTAACAATTATCCATAAAAAATACATTAAATCAATAAAAAAAAAAATTACGCACACTACCATGCATTTAACACACACACGCACATATATATATATATTCCTTTGTTTATTGCTAAAATCTGTGGTCAAACTGAGAATAGATTAATATTGTTTGTCTTTAATATTATTTCTTTAGTCTTACTGAATGTTAAACATAACCATAATAAGTTCATTTATTACAATACATGTTACGGTCGAATTTCAACCATTGCCAGGTCAGCTAGTATATACAGATAGAAGACTAATAATAAATCTTTGTATATTAATTTTCCAGCAGTCAACTCCAATGTGGACTCCAATTTCCGCTGCAATCCCGGCGAGCAATTCAATTTCGAATGCAACGATTGCACATGCTCGGCCGACGGCAAAGACGTCTTCTGCACCCTGCGTCTTTGTGATCAAAGTCTGTATCCAGACATCTAATTTCCTTCCCAACCACCTTGAGAACTTCATTATGATTACTAATCGATTATTATTCACAATCGATTATCCATTCGATTACATAAATCGTAATTCTCGCGATTACACACAATTGAATCTGACGTCGTATCGCAAACAAGTTTTTTATCGAGATAATTATACGACAATTGCGATTACGCATCGATAAATTCGTATAATCGAATAAAAATAATTACTGAACCACTTTTTGTTACACTATTGTCTCCTTTTTTGCTTTATTGTAGCCCTTTATTCATCTGATTATTCATTAAAATTAACAGCATTACTCCATCGTCGAATTTGACTGGCTCTTGTACTTTTATTACATTTAGGGCGTGTGTATTCGATTTAGTATTTTATTATTAAACTATTACTAATAAAATAAAAATGAAGCATCTACTCGTTTATCGTCTCAAGGTGGTAGTAACAGCAGCATTACTTTCCGTCTCATATAGTTACTTAACTTTTTGTAACTTAGTTATTCTAAACTAAATGTAATTTTTAGAGTACTAATTTGCTCTTTATTGTCTTTGTGTCGTGAATGTTTAGTTTCTATTAAGTATTTTGTGATTACTTTTACTTAGCTATTATTTAGTATTAGTAATCAATCTGACAATAAAAAAGCAAATATTTAAAGTAAACTTTTAATTTGTACTATTATTAATTTTTTTTTATTGCATAATTGTAAATGACTAAATTCATAAAAAAAAACTGGAGCAGTCCAATTGAATAAATATTTGCTTTTTTAAATCATCAACAATTATTTTTTAGTTTTAATATTTGAATGACGTGTTTAGTTTAGTATTTGTACGTAATCGATTATTAATCGATAGTTGAGTTGACATAACTAAGTCGATAGGTATTAGTATTTTTTTTCAGAATTTGTATACATCGTTAATGATTTTGTCAAAATGAAACTGATTTTATGAATATGTAAACGAAAAATTTCCGCTAGAGCCTATTTTGAAATTTGTCTAAACTTTCATTAACACTTCACATTTTTAAATTAACTTTTAGGGAATCGACACCATCAATACCCACTTTTTAAACGTATTTCTCTAAAATTATTGTTAACATTAAGCAGGGATGGATTTAGAAAATTTCTAAATCGGCACTGTTCTATGTTCGTAATTATTTTAATTATCCAAATTGATCATTGGTTTATTCACGAATTAGTTACATTGTCTATTAGAATCTATAAAACGATTTCTGATTAAAATTATGTGCCAATCACATATTATGATACATATATGACCGTAAGATATCATTAGTTATATGCAAGATCTATATCGATTATTCGATAAGATTATTCGAATCCTAGTTTTAATCGATTGTGTGACAGTATGGTGTGGGAATTTTTACGTGACTTTTTTATTTAGTTAATTAGTGAATTTTTAATTGATAAGTGGCTTAATTGTATGTTTTTGTACTACTGTGTACCCTCTTGTATTAGACAATACGTAAATTAAGTCGTGAAATAAAATGATTTTAAAATGAATAAAGAAGTTTGAATGTCATATTGTATTATTTATTTATCATTTATCATTATTTCATATCATATAAGCCTTCCCCATAAGAGGAGTTTTGCCAGTAGTTGCCACGCTTGGCAGGCAGATTGGCAACCGCAGTTTGGCTTTGGTGATATTTTAGGAGGGATGCTGCCGCCCATTCTTCCACCATAAGCTCCCTTAGTCGTCTCTTACGACACTCACGAGAAAAGAAGCGGTGGCCCACTATGTTTGCCATTCTTAATATCATAAAAAAAAATGAAAAATGTTCTGATTATAAATTAAAACTTGATTAAACTCCATTAACTCGACTTTAATTATGATCCATTAAACGTTTTATTACATGCAATGTTTTATAATTATTAAAAAATTAAACATTGTTCAATTACTTCTTTGAACAGGCAGCCCAAGCGGAGACCATGTATATTTTATTTATAAATTGTATTCTTATTTGGTTATTGAACGTCGATTCCTTGTCTTGTAAGTATCTACAAAATTTTCCTTACGGAATATCCTAAGAAGAAGATTGGAAACCTATGACATAATTAAATATTTATCAAACCTAAATACTATAAATAATTTATTGTTACGTTTGACAAAAATTAATTATATATGTAAATATTCTCATGACTGTAATTTCTAATGGTATAGTCAGAGGCCTTTTTCGACATTTAACTGTCGTGCAAAACGTAATCCTTTTACATTTATACATACTATAAAACTATTGTTTATCTGTCTCTAAAATACATGAATAAATAAACCTTTTATTATAAAAGCTAATTTAGCGAGAATATAAACAAATGATTTCTAATTATTTTTACGTTTTGAAATGGAATTAGTTATAGGTGAATGTAGAATCTGTCACTCCATCTCAGGTTAAACCGCTCCATATTGAGCTTACTTGCATGATGAAAATAACTAAACTACCTCTATATGAATATGTGAACCATATTTACCCATCGCTCATCGGTTGCTCAAGCTATGTGAACCATAATTCTTTATCGGTTATCGCTTAATCGAACTATGTGAACCGTACTTCTCTATCGCTATCGCTTAACCGAACAACGTATGCCTTACTTCTCCATCGTTATCGCTTAATCGAACTATGTGAAGCTTACTTCTCCATCGTTATCGCTTAATTGAACTACGTGAGCCTTATTTCTCCATCGTTATCGCTTAATCAAACTACGTGAGCCTTACTTCTCCATAGTTATCGCTTAATTGAACTACGTGAGCCTTATTTCTCCATCGTTACCGCTTAATCGAACTACGTGAGCCTTACTTCTCCATCGTTATCGCTTAATCGAACTACGTGAGCCTTACTTCTCCATCGTTACCGCTTAATCGAACTATGTGAACCTTACTTCTTCATCAACTATCGGATGCTTGAGCTTCATAAACCTTACTTGTCCATTGGTTATTATCGGTTGCTCGAGCTATCTAAACCTCACTTACCCATCGATTATCGGTTGTTCATGTTAATCTTACTTTCCAAGCAGCTATCGGTTACTCGAGCTATGTGAACCTTACTTCCCCATCGGTTATTGCTTACTCAAACTGTGTGAACCTCACTTCTCTATTAGTTATGGTTTACTCGAGATATTCGAATTTTACTTCGTTATCGATTATTGAATGCTTGAGCTGTAAGAACCTTATTTATCCATCGGTTATTATTGATTGCTCGAATTATGTAAACATTACTTGATATGGCATTATATGTATGTATGTCATTTCATGCTGTACTAGTGGAACCTTCGAAGCAATGTATTCCTACCTCCGTTGCACGAGGACCCTGCCATATATGCATCTGTAATGTCGACGGTATATATTATTGCCAGTCTGAAAAATGTAATGTGGACGAATCAGGTAAATTTTACTCACAATTTTTTTTTTTTGTGTAATACGGAATGACACAAGCTAAGGACTCACATGATGGAAAATAATAACTATTAAATTATAAATTTATAAATGAATTGACCTAAATATACACATGACACTGAGAACCAAGATGTTATGCCTCCGTACCCTTTAATTTTAAATCCACATCTTTCCAAATAATACTCGTCTATGTCCTAACATACATCCTTGTCCTTAAATGTTTCAGCCACCAAGCAGTTATCCTTATAATTGCTTGATGACTGCAACAGAATTACCCAAGTCTTACTCTGGTACTTAATGTTAAGGTACTTAATAAGCCTATTGAAATCATATCACAATGACTTCTGCAAAAGAACCTAATCATAATCACAATATGACCACCAAGATAGTATACATAGATTTAAAGTTTCAAAAAAGTATCAACGTAAATCTTGTCAAAATATAAGTAAGTCTACATGACAATATCACCCATAACATATAAACCAAAAATACAGTATAACTAAGGTTAAAAAACCGTTGCAAAAAATAATCAAAATCGACACGACAAATTAGAAATATCTTCTCTTTTTAAAATTGCTTGAAAATAATTATTTTAAAATCAATCATATGTACCTGATTTTTTTACAGAAAATACTAATACACTACAAAATAGAGAATGTGAATCGAAACTAATGTATCGAGAAGAAACGCTACCCTGCACTTGTAATAATGAAGGATATTGGACTTCAACAAACTGCCGAAATAAATTCCGTTACCTCAAACTAATAAGGACAAAAATGTCTCACATATTACGAACAAATATTAAATGTACCCCAAACACTTTATACATAATGGATTGCAATATATGTCAGTGTTCCCCTAACGGTTACATTGAATTGAGTTCATGCACCAACCGACAATGCACAAGAGGAAACAAGGCAAACAGATGCAAATACGGCGAAATACTAAGAACTGATCATGAATTATGTTCGTGCAGTGATATTAATTACTACATAGATCGTCTCTGTATCAGAATCCATAATCAAACTAATCTATACAGGATCAACAGAAGTGACGTAAAATATCTTATAGATATTGGAAAAAGTTGGAAAAGGATTGGAGATATAAATTACTTAAACACTTGCCGAATAAATACAGCTTATATGATAGATTGTAATCGATGTGTATGTACGAATGGGGAGACATTAGCATGTACAGATAGAAAATGCGATCAATCTATCGACAAAAACATCTTAAGATCTTCAAGAAGTCTTCAAGAATTTAATTCTTTGCCCACATTGTACAGTGAAACTGATCATTGTAAACCAGGCCAGAAATATCGGCTAAATTGTAATACTTGTATATGTTCCGCAAAAGGAATTTTGTCTTGCACAACTATGATATGTTTGGAAAATTTCGTATTAGATTCCAAAGCAGTTGATTCTATGTTAAGGAATTATTAAATGTTTAAAGCTTACTGTAATGTTACAAAAGTAAAGTTTAAGCACAAGTAAAGTTCCAAATCAATATATTGTATTTTATTGAAGCCCTTTCTTCATTTGTTCTTTAAAATGTTACAACAGTACAACCTTTAATAGTGTCATGTCATTCTATTCATATATGTATACATTTCTTTTAAAAAACAATCTTCGACTAGTATTTTTGGGGAGCAAAATTTCTCGTATATGATACGATTTTTAATAAAGTTACAAATCTAAATAATGTATTTTAATTGCAATCCTTCTTTATTTGTTTCTTAACATGTTAGAACACTAGAAGGTTCATATTGTCACTTAATGCAGTGACCTAAAATATAATTTAAAGAAAGACCTTCGAATTGTAGACCCAGATTTTTCATAATCAACTATGGCTTGTTGTCACCCACAACGCCAAAATAAAATTTTAATTGGCTTGAATTTATGATTTATTTTTATAATTGCTTCAACTACGTCTTTCGAATTGTAATCGTACATTATGTCAATATTTTAGTAATGTAAACGAATTATTAATATACTTATGATTTTAGCAAATATAAGCCATTGGAGCCATAAAAGCGATCTTCCTCGCATTCAAAATGGTCAATCTTGTGTCCCTGGGAAGTTGTATCGCATGGATTGTAACACATGTAGATGTGGTGAAGAGAATTCCCTTCTCTGCACTAAAATGGCGTGCCTAACAGACGAAGACATAGATGCAATATTTCATGAAAGCAAACCATCATCACTACAAGAAGAGAAAAAAGACAACATTCTGAGGAAACGAATGAAGTCCGATCTGAAATATCCAGATGTACCTTCTAAGAAATGTGTACCCGGCAAATTGTATAAAAAAGGCTGCAGAAAATGCTTCTGTGATCAGTCAGGCACAGCGAGATGTGCAAATAGGATACAATGTAATGATGATCGTAAGTTATTTATTACGTTTAATAAATTACTTCAATACATAACAAAAAAAATTTAGTTTATTAAAAACTGTCGTAGTATTTACAATTAAGAAAGCAAAAGTTTCGCCTTTGAAATACCATATGGTAACGTTTTAGTTTACTCGACATCATCATCATTATATCTGTCCTTAACGGTCCACTGCCGAACATAAGCCTTCCCTTGGGGGTTTTGCCAGTAGTTGCCATGCTTGGCACGCGGGTTGGCAACCGCGTTTAGGCTTTCGAGTTGTTTTATGAGGGACGCTGCTACCCATCCCTCCACCGTAAGCTCCTTTAACCGCCTCTTACGACATCCACGGGAAAGGAAGAAGTGGCCTATTCTACCATATGCCGGAACTATACGGCTTACTTAGTTTACGATATCGTTTAATTCTGAAAATATATTCAGAGCTTAAATTTGAAAATCGAATAACTGAGCATATATAACTGTTGTAAATGTTTTAGGTAGTATATTAATGCTAACACCAGAAGATGTCCGTCCTCGCTTTGAAAAGGAGGAACTAAACTCATTAAGTTTGCTGCCGAATACTGCCACAAGATGCGAACCTGGTAAAGCTTACAAAGTGGACTGCAACTTTTGCCTATGTTTAATAAATAGAAACTTACTGTGCTCGAAGATGCTGTGTTTAAGTTTTAATGATACATATAGAATCAAAGCTCTTAAATATACTGGTGAGAATAGTTTTTTTACAAGTATATAAATAAATATATATATATTTTTAATGAATTTAATAAGATTGGTAACCCCGCTTACGTTATAAGTATATGCTGAAGTATAACAATGACTAATGATAGTAGAAAATAATTCAAAGTCAGTACAATTTCTTTGGAATTAACCACGTTAATTCCAAATGGTGGCCACGTGGAACTGATCAATGTATTGCTAACAATGAGACTGTTAAACTTCATTACTTCGAAGTGCAAATTCTGGTCTAAAATACACATTTTAACAATCATATTTAAAAATTTATTGAAAAACACAGACCAAATAGTCTTTTTTTAGGGGAAAGAAATGGGGAAATAAAATCATGAGTTGAAATCAATTCACTGTAATTCTTTTGTTATCTATTAATTATTGTACTGTTCTAGTAAATTCCAGCTCATTTAATTATGTTTTCATTAAACCAGGGAAGCCTTGCGAGGAAAATGAAACAACAGAAAATGAATGCATTAAATGCTCTTGCATAACTAAACTTACTCGTTGTAAAGAAATACCGGACTGTATACCTAACGCAATGAGGACACCACACGGGGAGCATGGAAAAAAGAAGCCTAAATTAATGCTCAGTTTAAAGAAAGATAATGACAAATGTATACCATTTTCAGTTTATAAGTAAGTTCTATTGTATGTATGTACACACAAATTGTTAGAATAAGTAATCTATATCCTATACAATATTTAATCTGTATTGAACACTGGCCTTTCTTATCTGCCGCCCGCTCTTTCTCTCTTCTCTGCAAACTATGGTGGCTTCCGTACGTTTTTTTTTATACAACTTAGAATGGCAAACAAACTAACGGCCCACCTGATGGAAAATGGTAACCGTCGCCTATAGACATGAGCAGTACCATGGACATAACAGAGTATACCGTTTCACCCATGATACCCCCCATGCGTTGCCATTCCTGAGGACTCAGATGTTATTCCTCTGTACCCAGTAAATTCACGCCATATATACGCCCACCCTTCAAACCGAAACACAGCCATGCAAACACAACTGCTTCATGGTTGAAACACGAATGGGACGGAGGTACCCAAGCAATCGACTTTTGTACAAAGTCTCCCTCTGGTTGATATTATTATTATAAATTATATAATATTATTAATAAATTATTAATTTGTATAAAATATAAAAATAGAGTTGTGCCTCTTATTATTGAACTTCTGGGCTTCTCCTACTGTTAAACTCAAGACAAACTTTATAAATTTCATCATCGTCTTCTCATCTTTAACGAGCGACAGACTACAATCATCTGTACAGACGCCCTGTCACATTTGTACTTATGTAGTTAGTAATGGGGTTTAGATTGGGCAGCTCTATTTCAAACAAGTCAACCTGTCAAGTCGACCTCCATGCGCTATCCATCCTTCCCCTTAGAAACAATCGTGGTTGATTCTTGTTGTCACGATAGGCTAACTGTCCAGTTTTCATCCCTACCTATCGTCTCTACCTCATCAGCGTACATTGATAATGCAGGCAATGTTAGTGTTTCATTTTTGGTCATTAAGAAAATATGCACGTATGCTTATATTTTATTTGGTTTGATTAGAGTGATATTGTCGTTGACATTACATTCTACATAATCTAGAATAGTAACTCATAATGCAGCACAACAGAACAGCTGTTATGCCCATGACACGGCATGTCATTCCATGAAGAGTCTTGCATATCCAATTTCACATGGCATTCAAAACTCAACCCAAATCACATGACATAGACCTTCAAATTACTTGGTTTGGGCTAAGCCTTGTCGTACAAATCTCTACCACCAATTTTAAGATAATGATGTTTATTTCAGCGATGACTGCAACAAATGTTATTGTCAAGATGACAGTACTCTGAGATGTACCCAGAAAATATGTCTGAACTACGTACAGTTTCTTAAATTAAAGAAACGCCGTCTGTATCTAGAAAAACATGGTCTATAGTGTTCCAATCATCTAGCTTTCATATTTAGAAGAGTTATTTCAAAATTAAATGATCATATGGAGTTTAATATTTAATTGTTCGTGTTTTTTTTAGTGGAGTATTAAAATTATCAATTGTCTTTCATTTTCAATTTTCATAAATTTTTTAATAATAATAATAAACTCTTTATTGCGCACAGTAGAGATGTATACAAGGAGTAATTATACAGAATGTGCATATACAAAAGGCGGCTTTATCGCTAAAAGCAATCTCTTACAGACAACCTGTTTTACTATTCCTTATCCACGACTAAAAGTAGGTCGTCTTCATTAACTGTCTAAAAATGTGCCACATTGTCCTTAGTGGCCAATTCGTACCATTCGCATGCAAATTACAAGTTTTAGACTCACGAGCGTATACGTTATAATATTCTTACCCCCTTATTCATAAAAGCTAAAACCTCCTACAAATCTATTTAACTATTACACTGTTTTGTCACTTTCATTCAAATTAAGAATTTAGCACAAAAGAAAGAGACGAAACTCTAGCTAAACAATAGCTGAAATAGCTTTATGAAAGGTTTGATGTTTTTATAAATAATAAATGGTTAATCTATGGCATGCAAATGCCTCTTATGTTACTAAATAATCCTTCAAGTCGAAACGCCACATACTTTATATAAGAATCATCAGATTGTGCATATCTATCACTCGTGTGGTCGCGGTTTAAAGAGGAAGAAAGTTACAGGGTATGGTGGCATAACACTACTCTTTAGAAAAGGTTACGCATAAAAGATTTTACAAGAAGGTGATTGTACAAAAATTAGGCACCTCTGTCCCATTCGTGTTTCTACCGTGAAGCAGTTGTGTTTGCGTGGCTATGTTTCGATTTAAAGAATGGGATATGACAGTGAATTTACAGTGTACAAAGGAATAACACCTGAGTCCTCAGGAATAGCATCGCATCATGAGCAAAACAGTATACTCTATTATGTCCATGGCAGTGTTCATGTCTAGGCGGTTACCACTTTCCATCGTGTGGGCCGTCAGCTTGTTTGCCATTCTAAGTTGTATAAAGATATCATGGGGGTATATAATATAACTGCAGCATATTTTTTAAACAAGTTTTATATTGTTATATCTCATAAATAGTGACTTTTAAATTATAAAAACAATTAATTTCTCACGAGAATTTCAATCACGGTTTGAAATTAAAAACAACACATGAGAATTAGAACTTTATTAGCTTACATGTTTACTATCCGTGAAATTAGTTTATATTACTTTTTGAACAGCAAAAAAATTTTATATTTTAATTATAGTTAGAAAATGCTAATGGTAATAGCGTTTCTAACTTTATCATCACATTTTTCATCTGTATACACAGACTGTAAGTGTTACACCATATTTCTGTCGTCAGTTACGTTTTTAGCGATTTTAATTTATGTTTGCTTCTAGATACGTGCATTCCAAATACGAAATTTCTTCTGAATGGACGATTGTGTATATGTAATAGCACTGGCCGTTGGAACGAAACAAACTGCCACAGTCGACAAAAATGCCAATCAGGTCAGATTATATGGAAAGGCTGTAACCAATGCATTTGTCAAGAAGATGGACAATTAGACTGTACTGCATCAGTTTGCTATGAAGAAACAACAACCGTTATTGCTCCTTTGATTCTACGTGAAAAGTTATCAACAATGAGCCCTTGGTGTACTCCTTTAAAATCATATTACGTGAACTGTAGTATATGCGTTTGTCCAACGTCAGGTTGGACTTCTGAAGCCACTTGTACTCTAGACACATCTTGTCTGGAAGAATTGCCATCCGATTTTATCACCAACAAAAACGTATGCATACCAAATGTAATGTACTTATTTCCTTGTCTGCGTTGTTTATGTTCGGATAGCGGATATTTTATACTTGACAAGTGCATAGAAACTTGTAATATTACGTTGAATACAGAATCACCCAGAAGGTGTACGTCGAAAACTTTTTACAGAAAGAACTGCAATGTCTGTTGGTGCCCTGAAGACAGTATACCTGATGAGAAATATTGTACTAACGTTGTTTGCAATAAAAATCCAAAATTCAAATATCTAGAAAATTTTAGAAGAGGATCATTAAAATGTGTACCTGGCACATTCACAAAAGCAAAATGTTACTACTGTGACTGTAACACTAAAGGGTATGTGAATGAAAATGCTTGTCTTGAGTTAGATTGTTTGAAAAGCAGTGAATTCAAATATGATACGAGTATAACAAAAAAGACATGTAGTCCCGGAGAAATGGTACCAATTTGTATCGAATGCTTTTGTTTAGATAATGGGCAAACAAATAGTATCTATTGTACAAGAGAATGTTCGTATATAAGTAAACTCAACGTTTTACAAAAGGTTTTAAAAGATAGTCTTCAAAATAGAAATCTGATAGACGTAGAAGCTATTAGTAAGACAACTGCAAATGAGTTTTGTAAACCAAACACAGTGTACATAGATCAGGGTAGATATTGCTTATGTCCAGAAAATGATAGTACTAGTTTTAAACTTTGCTCTTCCGTAACTGAACATGAGATATATACAACAAGATCATATATAAAAATTACCGATGATATCACTAATGAAGTATTTAATAAAACTTGTAAACCTAATACATTTGTTGAAATTAATTGTAATACTTGCTATTGTTCAAAAGACGGAACGGTTGATGTCAAATGGTGTACTTACGATGATTGCGAAGCAAAAAGAATAGTTCAACAGAAGATTAAACAATATTTACCGATAATAACAATTCCAGAATTCAGTGACACATGCACACCAGGATCAATATCTAAAGTGGATTGCAACTTTTGTATATGTCCTGATTCAGGTGTTTTTAAAGAACGAGTCTGTACAAAAAATGCTTGCGATGATTTGGAGCAATCAGTAAACAATGACGCCTTAACATGCGAACCTTTGGAATACTATATCGTAGATTGTAACACATGTTTCTGCCCCCGGGATGGTTTTAAGAATGTGGCGCGTTGCACTAAGAATGTGTGTGAAAAGAATTTCTTAAGATCCGATAGTTGTGTTCCTGGTCAATTATTCAGCGAAGATTGTAATGTGTGTGTGTGTCCGCCTAATAGCAACAAAGCGGATAGAGCATGTACTAATCATATATGCACCGATTTAGACACGCCTTGGAAAAGAATATTTATGCTTTCACAAAGTTTGTCTAATCGGCATTCTCTAGACGACAGTACAAGGAAATTGGATATATGTTTTCCCGGTGAAGAATTTGAGGTCGATTGCAAAGTGTGCATTTGTCCAGATATGGGGTTAAGAGCTTATGCTTCCTGTACTCAAATTTTATGTGACGATGAAATTATTCACAAAAATTATGTAAGTTAAACTAAAATCTTTGCACAAAAATGCAAATGATTTATATAACTTGTTAATATTATTTTTTTATAATAATATCTAGAAATTATCGTGACAGCAGCGGCCATCTTTAAACATCACCAAAGTTTAACTACAGTTGCCAACCCGCCTCTTAAGCATGACAACTACTGGCAGAACCCTAATAGAAGGAAATCCATATCCAGCAGTGAACAATTAAAGGCTGAAATGATGATGATTATACCCAGAAAAATATTTTCCATCTGTTAACAATCAATCGGAAAAAAATCTATAATCACATGAAAATTCATAGAATAAAGTATCTTCAAATGGTTCTAATCGCCCTGAAGAATCTCACACTCGATCCAGAAGAGAAAGCGAGGATTGCATGTCTTTTAACCTGACAGACAGCTCAGAGAGGAAGGAATGTACGCCCGGATCCATGTACATCATCCGGTAATTCGAAAGATATTTTTTTATTTACATATTTAGAATCCCCATTTAAATCAAATCTGATCCAGCCTGTGACACTCTAGTGAGGTGGGTAACAAAACTCTCGATAGACAAGATGCATCGCATACTGTTTCGTTTTACGTCAAATCACACGATATACTCGAAGAGTGACGTAAAACGAAATATTTGCCGAGAAATTCGTTGATCACTTCTCTAGGGGGCAGGAAATTTAGTTATATTTAATCAATATTTTTACTAATATATTAAAATTATAACTAAATGCCTGTACATTGGAGATATGAAAGAAAAGATTATATGAGAGGTCTTAAGACTAATAGATGCCAACACAATAGTTTTTAGAAATTTTGTTTGTCTATTTGTTGCGATAAGACGCAAGAACTACTAAACCAAATTGGATTCGGATAACACTTATGTTTCTGAAGGTCTACCTTGAGATCTGGTATATGGTTTATTAATACGCTATCTAGAAATGGTCAATTTGTTTTTCCTACTTTTGAAATTGATGCATACGAAATAGTGGACATAAAGCTAGTATAATTTACTTATTTAGTAATCCTCTGAATCTCTTATTTGAACAACAATATTTCGAAGCTAAGAAGAATTCTACATCACATAAATCGCCTAGTCTTCAAGCCTGATACCCTATAAGAAACCAGGAAAAGAATATGTAATGTAAAAACGAAAATGTGTATGCAGTCACAACTCAATATATCGAGAACTAGGGGGAAAAGGATTGTTAGCAATGGAGTTTGACAGCCCAATTGCTAGCAATATACCTTATTTGGTCGACCTCCACGTGGTTCCCCCTGGAAACCATCGTGAATAATTCTTGTTGAATTCGTCACAATGGGCTAACTGACCTACTTCATCCTCACCTATCATCCTTCACTGGTGCCCCGCCGGTGTATACCGATAGCGCGGGTGGGGTTACCATTCCATTATCATCCATTTAAAAAATATATATATCGAGAACTAATGTTTATTATTGTTATTTGTGATAACATTGTAGATGTAGACAATGCATATGTCCCTATATGGGCAATATCAACCACTTCTGTCGCCCTCTACCTGAGGGAACTTACTGTAAACAAGCGTTCCCATATTTCAACTACTTACCTATGGGCAGAAGAAACAATCAAGGTAATGAATAACAATAATGAATGCGGACTACATTTTCTTTTTCTCTCTTATTTTTACTTCTATTCGATTTTTAATAAGTTTTTTTTTAATATGGCTATATTTAAAAAGGCGAAGATTGAATCGAGTGATCTTAATCAGTGATCAACTTTACGGTGATGAATGAGTATTTAATATCCCATATATACATTCCATTGGACTATATAATGAAATAAATATTTACGATATCTCTATATTCAAATCTAATATCAATGTATGATTTTTTTTTGATAGGTGAAAATGGTATGGTAACCCCGCCTGCGCTAACGGGATACGCTGGCGGAGCACCAGTGAAGGGTGGTAGATGAGAATGAAAACAGGCCAGTTAGCCCATCATAATGAATTCATCAGGAATTAACCATGATAGTTTCCAGGGAGAACCGCGAGGAGGTCGACCTGGAATATACCCAATATTGCTAGCAATGGGTTCCTCAGTCTCCATTACTAACAATCCCTTTCCCCCCTCAATGTTTGATTCGATATTGCAATATAACCGATATTACTCATGCCTACTATATACTCCTCTTAAGCAGAAAAACTTGTGCCTAGTGATGGACTGCTTAAATTAAGAATTAAACTGTGTGTTAGTATTTAATTGGGTTACAGATAACTCGACCCAGCACAACTCAACTATGAGCACCATGGAAATAATTCCATTGAATCACAACCATACAGAATACGAATGCTCCAAGCCAGGTAGAATCATGGACGACTGCTTCATCTGCGAATGCGAAGACCGACATATTCTTATAGAAGAACATTGTTTCAGAAGCAATTCTCAGTTGTGTGTAGCTATTGATAAACCTACGTTTTTAAAAGATAATAAATTCGTACTAATTTGATTTTTGTTTTAACAAAAAAAACACCAAAAAACCGCCTATGAACTCTAATGGTGAAATAATAACTCGAATGGTGAAATCGACAAGAAACATTGCACTAAAAATATGTGTAAAGATAAAATTCAACAATATACGAGCAATCCCAGAAAATCAAACATACTGAGTCATGTATACGATACATATGAAAGAAAGAATTGGTACTCCTTAGCACCTTGTCAATTTTGTTACTGTGTCAACGAAAATAAACTACTATGTAATAGAGGACGTTATCTAACTAAGAAATTGGAATTGAGAAATTATAATCTGAGCGTATGTGGTGAAGATTTAATAAAAGAAGCAATAGAGCTAATTCCAGATATTCAAAATACTTTACGACAAAATAAAAAGAAAGACGTAGCGGGATATCTAGAAATGCAACAAAATAAATTTAGTTCTATAGTTAATACATCTTTTACTATTATAGATATTGCTAAAGAAGAAAACAATATTGCAATTGAAGTAAATCGTGAAGGAAATGAGGATGAAAATATAGTTCTAGGCAATATAAATAAAAAAGACTCCTCTTCAAAGAGTGATGAAGATATTGAAAATAAAGAGGCAAAAATCATCACCCGGAAAGGATTTACATAAATTCCTTATCAAGACGAAGAACAATATAACAGCAGGGAGGTAAATTACTTTGATAGAATTGAAGATACAAGTGATCAGAATGGAAACTCAAATAATAAAATAGTCATTGAAACAGAAATAAAACCATCTTTACAATGTACAAGAAATAAACTCACTGAAGTTTCAACTCCAAACGATGTTCTGAGATAAATTAAAAAATCAGAAGAAACAAAATCAAATACACCAAAAACTATTCAAGGTAATACAGATTTTCTAAAGTTCAGTCTTCCAACGGTTTTGAAAAATGTTTTGAAGATGGTATTGAGGAAGTCAATGGTCACGCTGAATAATGATAGTAAATGTGTACCCGGCTCTACGGAAGTCTTGAAATGTAACACGTTTTTCTGTTTGAAAAATTCAAAAATGCTTTGTACCAATAAAGTCTGTGAATAAGTGAATTGTGAGTGATTTTTATTGCATTAATTTTGCTGGAATATTTTAATTTTATTCATCATCTACATCATGTCCTTTCTCATCACCAGTGCTGAAGCGGCTCTTCGGATTTATACTAAAGTGAAATATTTTACTGAGATTCCTATTCATCGTTTTGTCATCATCGAAATAACGTTGTATTTCATCTTTAACTATTCACAAAATTACAAGAAATGACAAGATAATCTAAGAAACCATCACTTTTCCGAAACTTTGACTTTCTAACCAGATTCTAGCCATTTCTCTGTCAATTTTCATCTAAATACAATAATTAAACAGCAGTGTGGTAATAATCCAGTTGCCATTCATCTTTTTAAGATTACATACCAAAAAGGTACAAAGGAACCCTTATGGTGGGACTTTGTCCATCCATCCGTTCGTCATATCTCAGCAACTACTAATGTATTCGATTTGAAATATGGAATAGTTTTACATTGATCCGCCCATAATGCAATAGAAATAATAGAAAGAGTATTTTTATTTTCTTTACAAAGAGGTTCAAAACGGATACTTAAAATTTCAAAAACGACCTACTATTTCAAATAGATATGAAAAAACTTCATATCTATTTGAAATATATTTAGATATTGATTTTTATTTATTTTTATATTGCATAGTTTTTTAGTTTTGATTAATAATGTAATAAAAAAATCTATTTTCACCTCTCCTTATCTCCGAAGTTTTTGAAGTAAATGAATACTAAAATGTGAATATTATAAGAAAATACAATCGATGTTTCTAACTATTTAGTTATGCGGTCCAATTTTTAACCACAATTATAGCCAAAAAATAAATTACGAAATGTAGTCTCAATAATAATAATTATAAGATTTATTTATGCAACTTAAAAATGGCAAACAAGCTGACGTTCCACCTGATGGAAAGTGGTTACCGTCGCTTATAGACATGAGCAGTACCATGGACATAACAGAGTATACTGTTTCGCCAATGATACCCCCCATGCGTTGCCATCCCTGGGGAATCAGATGTTATTCCTCTGTACCCTATAAATTCACAGCCCTTCAAACCGATACACAGCCATGCAAACATAACTGCTTCACGGTAGAAACACGAATGGGACAGACGTGTCCAACCAAACGATTTTTGTTCAGTCTCCCAAAGGTGCCTATTTCATATGAAAAATAAAATAAAAGTTATTTTATGTCATATATGTACGAAAACTTTAGCGTGTGAGTCTAACTCGCACCTGACCAGTTTCTAAAGATCTAATTAGTACATAACTGCAAACTCACTAGCAGCAGTTTTTAACGAAAGACGAATTCGGCATAATAATAAAACAGTATTAATATAATACTAATTAAATTATGCAAATATTAACAGAGCAGCATTAAATTATACTCAATCGACAAATTCTTGACTACAAAGTCATTAAAAAAAACAATAAAGCAATTTTAAATTGAAACAATAATTAATTGAGAGAGCTGGAAATAAAGTCGAGATTAAAAAGCAGTTTTATGACTTGAACACATGGAAACAAAAATTAGCTAACATATTATAATGGTTGTAAGAAAAGTGTCTTTGTTATTAATACTTCAAATTATTATCATCACCGCATTGAAATATGAAAAGCGTAAGTTCTCTTATAAGGTTATGTTATAATCTATTATTAGAACTAGTATAACTGTCCACTGCTGAACAAACACCTCCTTGGGGGTTTTACCAGATGTTGCCATGCTTGGCAGGCGGTTAGACAATCGCAGTTAGGCTTCAGAGACGTTTTAAGACGCTGCTGCCCATCCCTCGTCCTCTCTTAGTCGCCTCTTACGACACCCACGGGAAAGGAAGCGGTGGCCTATTCTATGCCGGGACTACACGGCCTAGCTTTTAATATAATGCTATAAAATACTTATATGTATTTTTATCTGACTTCGTATATTAGGTGCTATTTAGCCGAATTACATAACACTGATTAGTTGATTAGAGTTATTTGTTAGAGTACAGTGTGAATTCAAATAAATTTTCTCTCGCGAACGCTCTGGCTATGGAATGAGCTCACGGCCATCCTCCCTGTCGAGGTTTTCCCTAAAGACACACAGGTCTTCAAAAAGGGTGTATTAAGGTTTCTTCAAGATCGGTAAAGTGCTTGTAACATTTTAAGTGTTGCAGGCGTCCATAAGCTACAGTGACCGTTTACCGTCAGACGGGCTGTAATGCTTGTTTGCCATCTTGGTGGTATAAAAAAAAATAAAAAAAGGGGGGTAAAGAGGTTTCTTCAGAGTCGGCAACGCGCGCGTAATACCTCTGGTATTTCAGGTGTTCATAGGCTACGTAACCACTTACCATCAGGTGGGCCGTATGCTTGTTTGCCACCTCAGTGGTATAAAAAAAATCGCCACTACTCTGCAACATTATGTTATAGATTAAAAATTATTTTTTAACGATTTTTTATCAGAAATAAAACGACATATGAATTGTCATAACTATATTTAATTTCATCTAATAATATTTATACGCATCATTATTTATTTAAACATGTCAATAAAAAAAATTAGCAACAGCATTTTTAACACTTGAAATATTTATTCATATAGCAAGAAACAAGTTCCATCTTATTGAAAATAGGTTCCTTCATATCAGATTCATACAATCAAATGTATGTTTTAATATGTATTAAACGTGGTTTCTTTTCGTTTAACATAATTTAAAACGATCACAGTTAATTTGTGCTTAATATTAAATAAAAAAAAAAAACATTACGGATAAGTACCTATCTGTCAATAGTTGATTAAAAAAAAAATAAGTGCCACACACTCACATCAACCGCTTGATCCTCAAATTAGGATATAATATTATGAGGAACCAAGCAACGTACATCTGGAGATGCAATCCAGAACAGTCAAATACATAGAAACCCATAAAATAGGTACAAAAATTTTGTTTTCCAGTATTCTTAACAAATACCTAAGACACGCTTGATAAAATACAAATTTTGCTATTTAATTTTTAGCATTAATTTGAAGCACAGTGTACTTATGTATATAGATTATACGCAACTAGATGGAGTGTGAGATATAAAAAAATGTCTCAAAATATCAAATAACACTTGGCATATTAAAACAAAACTAGTTGCGATAGTTTTCAGAATTCACGGATATACTGAAATAACACATAAGTCGATTTATATTTCGAATTCAATCACACAGGAATAAAGTTGGACTTATTTATTTGGCGAAGCGTTTGTAGAGAAACACAGAGTTCGATTTTGAGGCATCATTTCTTGAAACCTATCTCTAAAGTTAATATTTCAATTTGATACCACAGCGTAATTCTAACTCTAAGGACTAAATTTCTAATAGATATAAGACAAAATTATTATAAATTTAGTTAATAACTGTTCATAAAATAATAATTTCGCGAATCTTACAAATTAAAATATTAGGTCAAGAAATACAAGTAGGTTTAGAGAAATCACGCCTCAGAATCGACCCCATTGTATGAGTACTAATAATCTTATGAGGTGGTTGCCTTCTGTTTTTAAATTTCTAGTCCATATTTATTTTTACACAAGAAGGTCTCTAATATGATTTTCAAAGCACAAAGCAAGTGTAAATCTTTTAAATGATACGAACATGAATTTTAAAGATTTAGAATGGGTCTTGAAATTCGTGAACCGTAGTCAAGCTGTCCAAACAGTAGCCACTATGACACGCTCTATCTAGGTGCTATTAATCTATGTATAAATGTTTAATTAGCCTATCCAATTCGTAAGGCAGTACTACAAATACCACAGTGTAGCAACAATTGGCGAAATATCGAAGCTAAAATTTAACGTACTGTATTTTGTAAAATGACATTTTAATACAGAAAAAGGACAACATTAATTGAATTTAATTCTTATTGACTACTATATAGGATTGTGATTTAAACGTCCTTCAGATCTAGCCCCTTTATAAAAGTACAGTCACGCGGAATTTTTTAATACTCATATAAATGTAGCACCAACAAATTGATCATGTGCGAAGCGTTATATTTCTACGGACAGAACAATATATAAATAGAATTTATTAGGCTTTAAATGTGGAGATATATAACTTGTGGATAACACAATAAAAAAGTATCACGGCTGGCCATATCTTTTTTAATAATTTGCCTATTATGGACTCCGTAGACGGTCTTGTGATACCATTTAATGGCTTGATTTTATCTATATAATAAAGGTGAAAGTTTTGATTGTTTGTTTGATATACTCGACTTTAAAATTCTTATAGTTATATTTTCAGCGAATCACATGAGTTATATATTACGTCGAAAATTCTATCTACCCGAGCGAAACCGGGCCGGTTTACTAGTCACTTATAAAATGAAACAAAGCATCTAAAGGAGATTATTACTATAAGAGAACATTGTAGGAGAATCTTCGTCTTAAAAGTAGCATAATATACATGCTTGATTCAAGCCGCTTGACCGTCGACGGAACCTTTAGAATTTGCGATAAACAACTTGTGAAAAAAAAAACATTTACATGTATTACATACTTATGTATAGAACACTTTTCCCGCTCAATTTATTAGTCGGAATCAGTCAGTAACATAATTTTATGTTTGTACAAATGTTAATACAAAATTATGTAGTAGGTACATAAACAAATTGAAAAGAGCCACTGCTGAGTTTGTTGCGGTTTCTTCGCAGCAAATAACAACATTCTCAGCCACCCAGCCGTTGAATCATAAAAAAATTACAATTAAATGATTCCATTCTATTTGAGTGAAGAGGATTTTTATTCTTCTATTATATTCTAATAGATTTTTATGTAAAATTACATTTGGGTTACGAATTAGGTAGTAACATATGCGCACGAGATGGCATAGAGATATAATTTAATCTCACATACTTAGTAAATACTCTCAGTATTGTTGAGTTTAATTGTTTTGTGTCTCCAGCCTCCACAATTATTATTTTTAATAATTGCAACATTAGGCATAGACAACGAAAGAGAAGTTACGGTAGAGTAGGCCAGAGGGCGCTGCATGATTCTCTTTGGTGTGTGTGTGTAATAAGTAATTAAGCAGAGGAAATTGTTGTAATAGATAAATATAATAAAAGCATAAGGGGATTTAAATACGTGTTTTTTTTTGCTTGGCGCAAGTGCTCATGCTTCATTATATCAAGTATAAATAAAAATATCAATAGGTATCACTAGTTATTTTTGATTAGAATTATTTAGTTTAATTCCGCTACCATTAGTATGTGTGTGACCGCTAACACTCGGAAATTTACCACGCTATGGTTCTTGCTGAAAAACAGCGCTGTAGCGCTTCAAGCGCTGCAGCAATATGCTGAGCACGGACCTACATCATAGAACATTGCGACACACGCGCGTACGCGTACACATTCGTATATACCTGTGGGGTCGATTATTGTTTATTATTATAATTTAATTGCTTTCAATTATTTGTGTACAATTATTATTTTCTTTTGTTTGTTTTGTTTTGGTTTCTTTTGTTCTTGTTTTGTGCGCTACTGTGTGGGCCGCATGCTTCTTTGATTAAATTATTTCTTTCTTTCTTCACTATTACTACCAGAAGTTCCACAACCTTCCATAATAGCCATCAATCACCGACTGCCATTTTGCTTACTCACGTTTTGCAGAACGTGCAAAACAAAACAGAAATGGTTTGCTGAAAGAAATCTCTTATTAGAGACAAGCTCTCCTTTGTATATTACGTTTAAAATTGTATGTTTGTGTACAATAAAGAATAAAAGAAGAAATAAATAATATAATTCTAATTATATAACCAGTGATATGGACTTCCATAAGTTAACACTTAGTTCAGTAAAATACTCCCGGTATTTTATTGTTTTAATCGAGTGACAGCTATTAACCGAACAAAACAAAATAAAGACAAACAGCAAAATGTCATTTTCTTGTTCACAATTCGTTCACGCAACAATATTCTTCATATCGGGACACAATAGTAAATATACTACCTATTTATAATCTATTTCAATAGAATTTAATGAAAATATATTTAATTACAATTTATTATGTGTATGTTTATATTAGTTTTTATATTTCCTCAATTCAAGAATGCATTGCCATTGCATGCCTATTTATTTCTCTGTTTGCCCAATGGTTAACTGGTAGAGAACACCGTCCGGTGTTAAGTTCGCTACATGTACATAGTTTCACTGTGCATTGAAGTTTAAATAAATAAATAATAACCAAGTTTTGTTGACCTTATCACAGAATCACTCTGAAAATTAGGTAAATAACAAATCGAATTATTACGTCAGGTATGCTCAGACTTGAACTGCTGGCGATCTATCTGTATATTGTTAGACTATGATCCATCGACTTTGAGAGGCTGCAAGTATGTGTGATTCAGGACTGTCGTCTAGATAGAGTGTATTTTTGTCACTAGTATTTCTTTTCCACATAATGTTGCATTTTTTTAGTCAAGATCAAGCGTCCCTGGTATATAAGTATATGTAATATATATATATATATATATATATATATATATATATATATATATATATATATATATATATATATATATATATATATATATATATATATATATATATATATATATATATATATATATATATATATATATATAGATATCGTAGAAAAACGTAGAAAAATAATCGATTCTGACAGTTATTAAGTTCTGAAAACTAAACTACTGAAGTAATGTTGATAAAATTTGTATCGACCAATCTGTAAGTATATCCTTTCAGATAAAAAGAAAAAAGAAAGACCGAGTTATGAGGTAACAAATATACAAAAGAAAAAATATAACCGAATCGAGAACACAATTGTTTTTGAAGTCAGTTGTAAATAATATATAATCATTTAGCATTGGACATGACATCTTTAAATATATTTTCATTAAAGTTATATTGGAACAAATAATCATCACAATATATCTTTCAATAATTTCGTTATCTAATCCATTTACTATACGAGCGTGTATTCCGTTTGTCGAGTGATATTCCTTTTATTACCACTTTGTTTTATCTATCACGTAAGCGACTTGCGACGTATCTCATAATAAAAACCTTTTTATTCCCTCAAAAATAAGGTACAATATTTATTGTCACAAATTATTCTTATTTTTACGATGGTTATGCTATAAAATGTCAAAAACCATACTTTTGACGAATGTGCTATGTGGCAAGTTAAGTGTTAAATGGCAAACAAGCATACGGCCTACCTGATGGTAAGCTAATAATACCACTCGACAAAAATATCACACGGAAATTACAATGCCATTTGATAGAAATTGTACCAGGGCATCATGAATTACGAGAAGGTGTCGTTCACTTGTCTACAACACCTGATGAAGGTGGCCCTCCTTGGTAGTTCCCTAAGCCTGGCGGCTCCCACGTAGGTGCACGCTGACCGCAGTCCACCGAGGATGTCTTTAACTGTAGTCGCCACGTCCCCTCTGTACTCCACTTCTACTGTTTTACCTGAAATATTGTATTAGTTTATAGCGATACTAAAGGCTTTCAGAATGTACACCCATAATTTTAAATATAAAAAGCTAAAATGACCAATTCCTTGAGATACTGAAGCTTTAGAAGATAAACAAAAAACTAGTAGTAAGGAATGGCAACCCTGTTGCTAGCAATTATCCTATTAGATCGACTTCCACGTGCTTCTTGACGTGGACTTTGGAAACCATCGTGGTTTTCTGATGACTTCATCATGATGGGCCAATAGACCAGGTTTCGTCCTTATCTATTTTTTTTAATGGATGACAATGGAATGGTAACCCCTCTGTTTGTAACGGTTATGCTCTGTGTTATTTAAATTTCTACTTATAAAAATGTGTTTATTAGAAAGCTGTAGTAAATTTATACTAAAATAAATACCTTCAGAAGATCTATAATCCGCGATTCCACCGGAATGCTTCAACATCGCCGTGGATGAAGACATCCCGTAGAACAGCTTCACCTTCCGCCCGTCACCTGTGGTGACCACCTCTCCCCCACACTGGTCGTGCCCGGCGAACATTCCACCTGCCATTACGAAGTCAGCGCCGGCGCCGAAGGCTTTGGCAACATCTCCTGGGCACGTGCAACCACCGTCCTAGTGTTGAAAGGATGTTTGGAAAATCAATACCAAATTTGTTTTACATTTTATTATATGTTTTACAAACAACTGCTCACTAATGACAAATTTAATATGACTACCAGCACGAGAACAAATCAATATCGACAGAAAGAATCTGTAAGTATATTACCTTTTAGATATAAAAAGGCCAAATCAGTTTTAAACTAACGGAGTTATGAGTGTTATAGGTGTTTTAACTCTTTCTTTTGTTGAAAATAAAGAATTGAGAAACTCAATATTTATAAATATTATATTTATTATAATATTTATTAATATAACAAATCACAAAAACATATTTACTCTAAAATTTGTTTTATTTTATATATTTAAAAAAGATATTTTCTATCAATATTCAAAAGTGTTATCTTAAAATAATATACTATCTATGGAATATTTATTTATTCTTTATTGCGCAATAAAATTTGTACAAATGGCGAGCTTAATATATGGTATTCTATGAAAATCATGGAAACAAAATTAGGACCAATAATAGACCCTTGAAGTACACCCAATCACACATGAAATATAAAGCTACCTTTTGAATTCAGTCTGATAAGTAAGATTTAATTAAGTTTATATGTACATTGTTTTCGATGCCGTAAATTAATTAATTTACGCATCATCAAAACACGAGGACGAAGTATTATTTCTTTTTTAGTTACCACGCTTGGTAGGCGGATTGACAGCCGAAGTTATCCTTTGGTTATGTTATGAGAGAGACGCTGAATTCTCTTAGTCGTCTCAAATCTCAATTATGATACCCATGGGAAAATAAATAAATATAAATATTTATAAATGTATAAAAATAAATAATAAATATTTATTAAAGTTAAATATAATACTTACTGATATAATGTGTCCTTTGAGACCGTGCGCTGCGTCCGCGCATTCAATGACCGCGGACAGTTGTGGATACCCTACGCCAGTCTTAATCCGAGTTGTGCACACAGATCCTGGACCTATGCCCACCTGTGGGTAATTAAATCATTAATATCCTTATTAAAAGTTACCGATAAAATTGAACATTGCTAAATGCAAAGACTGCGGTTTGCATTCAGTTCAGCACAAATTTGCAATTGTGCAACGGCCCTCCATAGTCGATTGACAATTTGTACTTTGCTATATAAAAATTGCGAAGCCTTTGCACACAATGTTGCGATAGCTACATCAAATGCCTTAGAGTTTCCAATACTAATTTAGGAGCCTGTAGACATGAACACTACTAATATTGGATGCTCTATCTCAATATATTTCCACCAATATTATTAAAAGAAAAGATAATGGATAAACTCAAAAACTATACAACTGATTTAAAATTTTCTTATACGTATAGAAAGCTACATTATCAGGGAGTAACATAGACTACATATTATTTTCGAAAATTCTATCTACTCATGCGAATCCGGGTCGGATCGCTAGTCCCTTATAAGACTTGAACGTGTCCAAAAAGTTTGGCGATAAGACAGTTACACCCACCTTAATAATATCAGCACCAGACAATATCAGTTCCTCCACCATCTCACCGGTCACCACATTGCCAGCCTGGAACACAGCGAAGTGTATTTTTAACTTTTTATTATATCCAACCATGTCACCACCACCAGCGACAGGGCGATATCCAGTAAATGTTCTACTCTTAACGGTTGGCCGCGCTATGTCGAGTCACTACATGCTTTTTCATGCTACGTTTGAAAAATCTAAGATTATAGGACGAAGGAACCACTATTATTGTACGATTCACGTAAGAGTTGGTAAAGTTATTTATCATTTAGCACATCCTTATGCTGTAATATCGGAATGGGGAAGAAGCTATTCTGAGTACTTCCCATGAAATATGCGGTAGAAGACACTAAGGAAGGCTAATTAAATAAATAAATAAATGGAGAGAGATGGAGAAACGATTCATGCTTCAATAAAGGTCTTTATTTTTCATATATCCTCTGGCGTGGCTTATCAGAGACAGCTTTACATGTACAAGTAAAGCACATGGCAAGTAACAATCATCTTTATTAATTTAAATATAAATTTGAAAATTCGGAGTTTTAAACTGGGATTGAATCTTGCGATAAGCCTAAGCTTAAAGAGTTAAAGGGAAAGACGCATGTTTTTTTCCCAGACACGTAAATTTTTTTTCTGCAATTTAGAATGGCAAACAAGCTGACAGCTCATCTGATGCAAAACGGTAACCGTCATCAGCAGTACCATTTTAATTTCTTAAATTATTGACACATACTACCACCAATCGCCTGATCTTCAAATTAGAATACTCTATACTGTAAAGAACAAGCAACGAAATTCAGGGACATAACTCAAAACATCCAAACGCAAGCCAATTTCCTAAATTTGGAAATTAACTTTTCTGAATTGGCTCAGACCTCATTAAGTCAAAGCAACATGCTCACCACTACACTTACACCACAAAAATCAGCAAATAATCAACTGACGATGATACTAACAATGATGGTGTGAGTAGGGAAAGCAGCGCGAACTCTTCTCACGTACTCCACGAAATGCTGCGAGTACCCGTTAGCGACGTCCAGACACACGAACTTCAAGTCTTTCACATTATTCAGAATATCGGAGAGCCGTTCGAAGTCAGCGTCCGCTGTTCCTGAACTTGCAGCTGGAATAATAAAAAATAATAACGATTATTTATTTAATGTCTTTAGATGACAGCTGTCTACTTTCACCAGTTAGACCTATAGACTTGAACTGTACCATGGAGATCACAGAACATACTGTGATGCCTATGATACTCCTAAGGGGTTGCCTGTCTGAGAATGATGATCTTATACCTCCGTACCCTGTAATTTCACTGGCATATCCCACTCTTCAAACCGAAACATAGCCATGCAAGTTTCTAATTTTCTAGAAGGTAATTGACGATCTCTATCTCCATACTGTATCTCTTAGGGAAACCATCATTAGAAAACCCTTTTTACAACCTGAGCGTCCTCGCTAGGACTATATATGATGTCTCAGGTATTTACAGCAAGCGTTTCTGATCTGCTACGATCAGTTACCATCAGATAGACGGTATGTTTAATTGCCACTTATATTGCATAAAAAAATCTTTTACTAACCCATTTGCTCCAAACATTCTGGATGGTTTTCAGCGAATTTCTTCCATTCTTCTATCGTGTAGTATTTGTGGATACATGTGAATAGCCCATGCTGCAACAATATTTACCAATATTACTGATACACTAGGCGATGTCTATTCTTGGGAGATATTTTAGAAAAATTTATATCTGAGGTAGAGCAATAGAAGTAAAAAAAAAATTTTTTTTTGCAATTTTGTCAGTTTATTTGTATGTTTGTTTCGGAATCTTATAAAAACTACTGCAACAATTTGGTTGCTGTTTTCTCAGTTGTATGAACTTAAAAATCTGGTGTTAAATTCTGATATAAAATTACAAAGTTTTCAAATAAGTTTTAGATCTCTACGAAAATTACAATAATAGAACCCAAGATATCAAAAATTTTTTTATTACAGCTAACACAAAATAGCAATCTATCTCAAATCTTCTATCAAAAGGGGGTAAAGAGGTTTCTTCAGAGTCGGCAACACGCGCGTAATACCTCTGGTATTGCAGGCGTTCATAGACTACGGTAATCGCTTACCATCAAGTTTGCTAGCTCAGTGGATAACAAAAAAATTTTCACGTGCGACGGAAGCTGGGACGGAATGCTAACGCTATATGATTATACAATAAAACAATAGCAATCCAAACATAGAAGACTCATAAAAATTCATTTTCATATTCAATTCATCAATCAAATTCCAATTTGTATAGTAACAGTAAAGTCACTTCTGTGATTTGTTACTAGTGATATTACATCAAACAAAAATAATAATTTCATAAGATGGTAATGAATTAAATGTAGCAATAAATGTCTACAATATAAATCAAAAACGTTCTCTATAGCAACATCGGTCAAGCAAAATGGGCAAAAAGGCCAGAGAGAGCAAAAGTCTCTTTACAGGAATAGAATGTGCTTTAGTATTAATTTAAATAAAAATATAATCTTTCTGCGAAATCGTACGTAATAGATTCAGTCACATACAAATAAAACATTGTATAGACATTGTATCAAATAAAAAAATACTTTCTAAGTTATAATACAACTAACCCTTTGTTCTTAGTACCTAGAATTCAGAACAACTTCCACAGTAGCCTGATATAAAAATAAATATTTTTGCAATGAGAACAATGGAACCTCTGATAACAATAACTGCTCCTAAATAAAAAAAAATAGTGCAGAATTTTATAATCTCGTTTGAAGATCACAAAATTAACTCTTGCTTACAGCATTACAAAGTGTCACATTTACCATATAATAGTAATATTTAGTAGTTTGACGCTTGAACTTATCGATTCGGTTTAGAAAATCAAATAACCTAGGTCTTGTGATGATGACCTTCAGCCGCTACGATCAACATTGAGACAAATGCCAATGAGTACAAACTTTAATTAAATCGATCACAATGGCAAGATCAATCTTGTGAACTATATTAAAAACATTGATGCTTTAAAAAACATTGTTTCCCATAGAGAGAATTGCAAGAATTCATTTTTTTTTATATTTACTAGTCTCACTGCTGACAAAGACACCACGTCTGTTCTATTATGTAGATATCTCATTAGATTAAGAATTAAATGCAAAATCATTTTGTCTATCATTATTGACGGAAGAGAAATGTTCGATTCAAACTTCTCAAAACAACATTTGTATTATATTGCTGTGCATTTGATATTTATTTTGTTTTGGGTTGTTTTTTACTCCAGAGTTCTTTTGTTTCCAGGTTCCAAAACCAATATCACGACTAAACGCAAAATCTAGATAAAACAAATTGAAATCACCTTGGAGAGTTCTTGTGCCATCTCGAATGTGCCGACTGTGTCCATGTTGCTTGCCATGACCGGAACGCCGCGGTACGTCTGCCCAGAGTTGCGGAACGTGATCTCTCGATAAAGGTCCACCTAGAAGCAAACAGTCGTAATAAAGATTAAAGAAATAGGTTTCAATATCTTCAAACAGCTGGATCTTATTAATAATCTGTTTCAATGCAACTTAATGTAAATATAATAACAAACGAATAAATAACGCGACAATGTAACAGTCTGCTGTTGATCTGCTTCGGCTGATGATCAATAGTAGTAGAAATCAGAAAAGTTTACACAATGATAATTGCTTTATTTTTCCTCTATTCAAAAATGTACCGCCTACGTATTTCTCGGTTTGCCCAATGGTTGACTGGTAGAGAACACCGTCCGCCAAATGTACATAGAATTTTACTGTGCATTAAAATTTTAATAAATAAATAAATAGTGTCAATAAAACCTTTTCATTTTTATTAGTATATCAGTCGTTAGGAGGAAGAGGAAAAGGAAGGCCGAGGATTAACTACATGGGACAGATAAAGGAAACACTAGGCGTCATGTCGTATAGGGAGATAAAGGATATGGCCTGGGATAGAGCTGGCTGGAGGAAGATGCATGAATTAGTTGCACCGACAAGAGGAAACTCTTAAATGAAAAGAAGATCAGTCGTTAACTGTCCACTGTTGAACATGGGCTTCCCCACATAGGAAGGGTTCTACTAGTAGTCGCCACGCTTTGCAGCCAGATTGGCCACAAATTGCCCACAATTGTATATTCAATTACACAATATATATTAAATAGTCTTTATGTAACAATTTCACATGAAAATATTTTCTAGATACGTTCTTTTTAGGACGTGATTGTATAGTACTTTAAGTTTTGAACTTAATTTTTACTACTAATTTCATTTTTTTTAAAGTGTAAATGAGATAGTAACCCTGTTTTCGGTATCGGTATACGCTGGTAGGTCACCAGTGAAAGATAGGTAAGGATGAAGCAGGTCAGTTTGCTCACCGTGATGAATTCGACTAGAATTAACCACGACGGTTTTCAGGGGGCCTTGCATGGAGATCAACCTAATAGGGTACATTACTAGCAATGGGGCTATAGTATATAATGTATATGTATGTAATATAATATAATATGCCATTAGTGACATATATAAATATGACACTAATGGCATATTTCTACTCTAGAAAATCCAATTTGAAATTTAGCAGAAGTTAAGCAATAACTTTCACTTACTTAGGTCAAGAAATTGGAACGAAAAGTATATACTTGGGCGATCTATATAAAGCTTAGGTATATCTGTGATAGGCACAATGCCAAATAATTCACTATACGACGACATTGTGTCGACGCTTTACTGGAATTTTCTAAACAAAAACTTGAACAAAAACGACCGATTTAAATATACTACCACTACTCGTATGAAAGTGACGTTCTCTGGTGTTAAGGATTCCTAACCCGCTTTTTTTATACAGGATAAAAAAAACATGAGGAGAAAAGTTGCCAACTACCACTGAAGATGACAGAAACTAGCAAAGAAGAGGCACAATATGCCAAGACCTGAGAGTTGCCCCCGGAGATAAAGCCAGGGCAAAATGATTCCTCCGAGACCCTGGAGCCTGCACCCTTCTCGGGGGTTGTCGTTTTTATACACGAAAGACTCAGACGTAATTTACAGGACGACAAATTACAAAGTAAGTGACAATCATTTTGATACGATCCAAGCCACACATAAATTTTAAAAATTCAGAAACTGGATTTAAGCTTAGGATTCTGGATCACAATCAAACCTCATCCGACTGAGCTTCCACCGTTCCATATAACAAAACTCGAAGTGTTTTTAAAAA
Source organism: Galleria mellonella (assembly GCF_026898425.1). Classification (NCBI taxonomy): domain Eukaryota; kingdom Metazoa; phylum Arthropoda; class Insecta; order Lepidoptera; family Pyralidae; genus Galleria; species Galleria mellonella. The sequence continues at coordinate 1,104,644 of NW_026442135.1, read as the reverse complement.
GACAACAATAGAATGACATTAACCCCGTTTGCAGCAACATACCAGTAAGGCGAATTCACCAGATATGCACGACGATTTTCAGGGAAGACTATGTGGAGTTCATGCTGCCAATTGATAACAATTGGACTGCTAATCCCCAATATCACAATCGTATAGTTTAGGATATTTTGCTGATTTATTCCATGAAGGATCCAAGGTAAAATTACGTTTCCTCGTCTTTCCTTTCTCTTTTCATTACCACTCCATGCTGATGAGCTCTTGATAGCCGACTTTGTAATAAAAAATAAAACTGTCCTACTAATATTGTAAATATAAAAGTTTGTAAAAATATTTATATATTTATTTATGTATCTGTTCGGTGGGATTGAATAAAATTTAGTATATGATTCTATGTTTAAACATAGAATTCTAATAAACGCGAGCAATTTTACGAGATAACCCAGTGTCTTATAAGTTTACAAAACAATGCCTTATAGCGGAAATAGAAGTCAAAGAGTGACATAAATTAATGAAGTGAGACTATGAAACATTATATTGATAACAAACGACAGCTGAGCGATAATGGCGACTGAATGACTACCTACGAAAAGGGAGTCCGGGTTTTCCCCCCATATATCTGTATTATTACAGTAGGTAGCGACTTGGGAGAAAGGGATTGTTAGTAATGGGTCTAACTGACCCATTGCCAGCAATACACCCTATCAGGTCGACCTCCACGTGTTCCCCCTGGAAACCATCGTGGTTAATTCTAGTGGAATTCGTTACGATGGGCTAACTGACCTGCTTTTATCGTCACCTATTATCGGTCAATAGTGCCCCGCCAGCGTATACCGTTGGCGCAGGTGAGATTACCATTTCATTATCACCCATTAAAAAAAAAGATTTTAATAATAGAAATTATGTGATAAAAAGTATAACTGTAAATCCTAGGCCAAAGTCCATCTGTGTAAGGGAATAATCGAACTCCACGTGTTTCCTTTAAAAACTATCTTGGTTAATTCTTATGGAAATTATCACGATAGGCTAACTAACCTGCTTTCATTATCACCTATCATCACTCACTGGTGCTTCTCCAGCAAATACCATATAACAGTGCAGGCGGAATTACCATTTCATTATCGATTATTAAAAAAAACCGACACTATAAGCAGTGTTACCATTCCACTTTCATCCATTAAAAATACCTTAATTATGGCATCTTGCAGAAAATATGCAGACCTGCGACATTTGGTCCGGATCCAAGAGGAAATCCAACTTTTGCTCGGGCTCGTTGCCAAAACTGATTCAGTTACCCATAAACCGCCAATTTCATTAGCTAAGAGTCAAGGTTGCGTAATTACATCATTTTGCCAAATGCCATTATTTTTAAGGCCAGCGTCCTATATTGACCAGGATTTCTAAGTTTTTTTTAATGGGTGATAATGGAATGGCAACCCCGCCTGCGCTAACGGTATACGCTGGCGGGGCACCGGTGAGGGATAACAGGTGAGAATTTAAAGGCAGGCCAGTGTATACCGATAACACAGGCGGGGTTACCATTTCACTAAATTGTGACCACTGGACATAGATTCTTATGCCTGTGATGGCCTTCTCTAACCACTACGTTTTATATTATCATTTACGTGACGATCATTATAATCAATTGAACATCATCGAATCATCACGGCGTAATGACACGGAGACACGTTCCGTTGCGCACACAGTTGACAGTCAAACCGGTATGAACTAGTTCGGTCATTCTATTACTGATAAATGCCTTACAACTGATTGCAAATGTATCTCGGGGAGGTCATTCGGTCGTTTTAATAAATTTGCTGAGAAGTAACATTTTTGTATCGGTTATAAAAGTCGTTCATGGACTACATGAAGAACAAAAACAAACTGCTCTGTCTTCTCAAACGGCTTCAAAAATATTTAAGTTCTGAATTCGGTTTCCTAATTAATCAGTTGTCCTTAAAACACGAATAACTCTCGTAAGTACTATCCGCTTTGAACCAGTTTTGACTGGATTCAACTTGAGGTTATCCTAGACTGATAGCAAATAAAATATCCGATGCAATAAGGGTCAACAATATGATGTGACATAAATTCATAATTAAATTATGTACCACAAAAAAAAACTACTTCAATTACAACAAAACCAGTTATTTTAATTTAAAAAGTAAACAACTGAACCGATTTTGATAAAATTTCTATGGAACTAATCTGTATGTATATCCTTGTAGATAAAAAAAGAATTTTTCAAATTGGTTCAGAACTGACGGAGTTATGAGGTAACAAATATAAAAAAAAAAACGGAATTATGTTCTCCATTTTTTTGAAGTCGATTAAAAATCAATATAATGAGTTGGTACTAGATAACAGAAATAATAATTAAGTATGTTTTTATACTAAAATTTTGTTATGTTACCAGAGGGAGACTTTGTACAAAAGTCGATTGCTTGGGTACCTCTGTCCCATTCGTGTTTCAGCTGTGAAGCAGCTGTGTGTGCATGGCTGTGTTTCGGTTTGAAGGGCAGTGAATTTACAGGGTACAGAGGAATAACACCTGAGTCCTCAGCAATGACAACGCATGGGGGGTATCATGGGCGAAACAGTATACTCTGTTATGTGCATGGTACTGCTCATGTCTATAGGCGACGGTTACCACTTTCCATCAGGTGGGCCGTCAGCTTGTTTGCCATTCTAAGTTGTATAAAAAATATATATATATACATACTCGTATAAAAAAGGTCAATACAAACAGATTTACACAAGAATACAAATGTATTGTGCATAGAATCAAGCCTACGACTTTTCTGAGAGTGAGACACCGTTGGAGACCATCGTGGTTAATTCCTGGTGAATTGGTTACGACGGAACAACTGACCTGACTTCATCTTCATTCACTGGTACCCCAGCAGCCATTTCAAATGGCAGTCACAGATTGATGGCTAATATGGAAGGTTCTAGAACGTCTAGCAAGAGGAGAAGGAATTATTAGTATTGGGGGTCTAACAACCCCCTTGCTAGCAATACAAGGTGTATCAGGTCGACCTCCACGCAGTTCCCCCTGGAAACCATCGTGGTTAATTCTTGTGGATTTGTGAAGATGGGCTAACTGACCTGCTTTCATTTTTATCTTTACTAGAGGGAGACTTTGTACAAAAGTCGATTGCTTGGGTACCTTTGTCCCATTCGTGTTTCAACCGTGAAGCAGTTGTGTTTGCATGGCTGTGTTTCGGTTTGAAGGGTGGGATATGGCGTGAATTTACAGGGTACAGAGGAATAACATCCGAGTGCTCAGGAATGGCAACGCATGGGGGGTATCATGGGCGAAACAGTATACTCTGTTATGTCCATGGTACTGCTTGTCTATAAGCGACGGTTACCACTTTCCATCAAGTGAGCCGTCAGCTTGTTTGCCATTCTAAGTTGTATAAAAAAAAATCTATCATCTATCACTGGTGCCCCGCCAGTGTATACCGATAGCGCAGGCGGGGTCACTATTTCATTTTCACCCATTAAAAAAAAAAGAACAACTAGCAACAATAATAGTAGTCAATCTTCGAGTGTTGGCAGTCACACACATACTAATGGTAGTGAAATTTAACAAAATAATTCTAATCAACTAACCAGTGATATGGAATTCCGCAAAATAACAACTAGTTCAGTAAAATATATTCCTCCCAATTAAATGAAGAAATTTCTAAATCGATTTATAAATGGTCGCATTATGAAGTAAGAAAACTTAAAAAAAAAAAAAAAAAACGGAATTGAAACCCTCCTTTTTTAAAGTCGGTTAGAAAATGTTTCACAACTAGATAATGAGGTCATTACACTCAAACGACCCCGACTACTTACAAGTACTTATCTAGGTTATTAATCATTTATTGCAAATACCACAAAAAATATTATGTTTTTCGCGACACTTCAAAAATAATTTTATGTTTTCTGAGTATGTATATATATATATATATATATTATCTTCTGAGTATATATATATATTATTATAAAGTAAATTCTACATAAAGGCAATGAGCTGGTCACATAGCTCGAAGAACCGATAACCGATAGGGAAGAAAGATTCTTGAGCGGCATCGCGTACGTGTAAACGCAGTATAGGACGTCCCTCACTACATGGAGTGACGACCTGACATGCATTACAGGGAGTCAATGGACGCAGGTGGCTCAAAACTGTTCTTTATGTCAGTCTATGGGGGAGGCTTATGTCCAGCAGTGGCCTTTTTTTATGGGTGAAAATGGTATGGTAACCTCGCCTGCACTAACGGGATACGCTGGCGGAGCACCAATGAAGGGTGATAGATGAGAATGAAAACAGGCCAGTTAGTCCATCATGATGAATTCATCAGGAATTAACCATGATAGCTTCCAGGGAAAACCGCGAGGAGGTCGACCTGGTTGGGTATATTGCAAGCAATGGGATTGTCAGTCTCCATTACTAACAATCCCTTTCCCCCCTCCAGCAGTGGACTAATAATGGCTGAAATGATGATGATGATGATGATATATACACGTCAGTTTCCTTGTCCCATCATAACTTCGGAACGGTTAGTTCCCGGTTAATGGACTAACTGACCTTTTTTCATTTTCATTTATCATTCTTCATCCGTGCCCCGCCAGCGTATACCGATAGCTCAAGGGGATAACCAGTTCATTATCACCCATAAAAAAAACAGTGGGGTTGAGGGGGAAAGGGCTTGTTAGTAATAGGGTCTAATCTAACTGACCTGTTTTTGCATTATCACCCGTCATCCCTCACTGCTGCCCCGCCAGCGTATACCGATAGCGCAATCGCGGTTACTATTCCATTATCATGCTTCAAACAAAAGTGGGGTTGCTAGACTCCATTAATAATAATTCTTTACCCCTAGACTTGGATGTATGATATGTGATTAGAATCCTCTAATGGTACCCCATACGAGTACATCTAAATTTATATTACCCCAAGTAACGCTGGTTATAAGTTTTTTGAAAATATATCGTATTTCAGCTGAGGTGATGTTTTTCAACCGACTTAAAAAAGAACCGTTCTCCATACGGTTAATTTCTTCATGTTTGTTACCTCATAATTATGGATTATAAACCAATTTGGAAAATTATTTATTTACCTGAAAAAATGGTCATATAAATTTTTTTTAAATCAGTTTAGTAGATTAGTTTTTAGATGCCACCATTTGTAGTATTTTCTTTTTTTTTTCTTGTGAAACAAAATTTCAAACCAATTTTAAAAATTCTTTCACCAATATAAAGCTACATAAACTGCGAGTAACTTAATTTATATATAAAGTTTTGCAAAAAACTAGAATTTTTTGCAAAAATTAGAATAATGTAACCCAAGAAATGAAAATTTTACTATGACAAATATTTATTGATGTATGCTACGAAAACTGTTGACGATACATAAAAAAAATTACTACACATTATAGTACACATCATTGGCCACGAAAAACTCGACGAGGCTGTATGTTTAACTATTATAGTTAAGTCACAATAACCATGTCTTGTTTGTTTAAATGAGCCATTTTAAAACACGGGTAGTAACACAAAAAATATAATAAAATAATTTAAATACTCATTTCCTTCTACTTATCTATCCGTGCGAAACCCGGGCAGGCCGCTAGTATACTATAAACAGACATTACGTAGAGGACAGGAGACATAAATACAAATGCAGTGCAATTTGTATTTTAAGTAGCAAGCGACATAGTTTGTAAAACAATGAACAATGCAATATCGTCTACATACATATATACAAACGATTACAAATTTTATATGTATATTGTGTAGGACATCCATAATTTCAAGAGGTATGAGGCAGTTCCCATATTACTTATTTCAATTATTATTATTATTTTTTTTCAATATCAATTATTTCTGAACATTTTTACCCTTGGCCTAGAACAAAGTCTTATCGCGTTAAAAAAAAATTAAATTAAAAAAAGAAAAAAAAAATAGAATGAATATTAGAAAAAAAAAATAGAACTTCGTATCTTTGGATCCACATAGAGCTTATATTGTTTTATATTATATCATAAACTCATTTCTAATCAGGCAGTATTCTACGTTGTATTTAAAAAAAAATAATTTAGACATTAAAATTTATACACGTTATTTCTTTTTTACGCAACTTAGTATGGCAAACAAGCTGGCGGCCCACCTGATGTAAAGTGGTAACCGTCGCCTATAGACATGAGTAGTACCATGGATATAATAGAGTATATTGTTTCGCACATGACACCTCCCATGCGTTGCTAATTCTGAGGCCCTATATATATCTATCACTGCCATATCCCATCCTTTAAACCGAAACACAACCATGCAAACACAACTGCTTCACGGTTGAAACACGAATGAGACAGAGATACCCAAGCAATCGACTTTAATTATATATTATATTATTGCTACATTTTGTTTATACAAATATTTTGCGGGCCCTTAATTAAATTAGTCATTTTTATTGGCCCTAAATCCTATCTTGTTTGGACAGCCCTGCACTAGTGTCATCATCATCATCCTTCTACCCTTATTCCAATCATTATTTGGGGTCGGCGTAATATGTTTTTTGTCCATATTACAAAAAGATTTGGCTTATAGTTTTACGACCGGCCGCCCGCCTGACGTCAACCCTCTTTGGGAATGCCCTGCACTAGTGTATTGTATTGAAATGTTTCGCTGTATCTCGTATTGGTGATCCTATAAATAAATAAATATCATAATAAATTATCACCTTACCGTAAAAATCATCATATTAACACACTGCACAATTATAACACCTGCACAGCTGTTTAGTGATAATCAGCAAGTAATTTAGTCATTTCAAACACATCATCTGATAAGAAAGTCGAGATAATAAATATAATCTATGCATAATCTATGAAGGTGGTATATTATCTACAAGTAAAATTATGAAATTTTTGATGAAATTTTTATGCAATTTGTAAATCTTTTGTAAAAATCTTTATTGTACATAACTCAGATTAAATACTGGTAAATGATTTAATATACAATGGCGGACTTATCCCATAAAGGGATCTCTTACAATTTCTGAGTAAACGAACGAACTGACGGTCCAGCTATTAGTTAAGCTTTTATCTACGATTTGTATTGTAAAATCTTTATCTATACATATAAATAAAAGTAGTGTCTGTTTGTAATATTGAAATAACAGTTTTTTACTACATCTATATATACGATACATACACCAAAATAACATTTTTCACAATTTTTGTCTGTCTCTCTGTTTGTTTCGGCTAATCTCTGAAATGGCTGGACCGATTTTGACGACACTTTTATTGGCAGGTAACTGATGTAATAAGGAGTAACTTAGGTTACGTTTATTTTAGAAAAATTCTTTTATTTTAGAAAAATAAAGTAATGTTGCAATGTCCAAGTACTGTCCAGTACTGCGCGCAGCTTACGCGCATGCCACAGCTATTGTCAATAAAAATATAACTTAATTTGGAATAAGTAAAAATAAAATGAAATTAAGTAGGTATCATAATAATAAAAAAAAAAACAAAAAAAAAATAAATAATCAACTGTTACGCGGAACGAAGTTCGCCTGGTCAGCTAGTTGTCAAACGATGTCTTTTTTGCGGTAAACGCGCAGACTTGTGTGAACAATTTCTGAGTTAACGAACGAACTGACGGTCCAACTATATAATATTAGTTAAGCTTTTATCCTATTGTAAAAAAGTTACTTTATATAATTTATATATGACACATTAACAAATTCAATATACAATGGCGAACTTATCCCACAGAGGGATCTCATACAGTCAACCTTTGAGAAGCTGAAAGAAAACTATAGAATGTTCAAGGGTAAAAACCGTACAGTTAAAATGAAAACTCAATAATACCCAGTCATTTCAGCCGTTAACTGTCCACTGCTGGACATAGAGAGTCCCCATAAAGGGGAGTTTTAGCCGTAGTTAGATACGCTTACTGTTTACTATACTTTTCTATGCTATATAGTAGGTACGGGTGGGAGGGATTGTTAGTAATGCGGACTATCAGACCCATTATATACCCTATTAGATCGACCTCCACGTGGTCCCCCTGGAAACCATCGTGCTGAATTCCAAGTGTATTTATTCATCATGATGGGCTATCTGACCTGCCTTTTCATCGTCACCTATCATCCCTCACTGTTGCCTTTTCATTATCATCCATTAAAAAATCTCATATAGTACGTGTATAACAAGTTTCATAGAAATTGGATAAGCCGTTAAGGCGCTATAAGATAACAAACAAACAAATTCACTTTCACATTTATAATTAGAAAAGATAAAATAGAATGATGCAATGTCCACTTGCAGTACATCACATGCAGTACGGAACTTTAGACCTACTGACAACCTAGACAGCCAGACAGTAAACTGCATTGAGAGCAATCGGCGATAGCGAACAATTTAAGAGGGAAGGGGGAGCGTGGGTACACCACACCAGTATGTAAAGGTCATTAACATTTGATTCTCCATACGTACAACTTAAGGGACATGCCATATTTATAATTATAGATAGCTGAGAGACTTATGGTGCAAATTGAAATATTTATTGTACATACTTTACATGGGACACGTTAAAAAGATTTAATACACAATGGCGGACTTATAAAGGTATCTCTTACAGTCAATATTACACACATACATATCTGTAATGCCTGTCTCCCATTAGGATAGGCAGAAACAATTGAACGCCATAATTATGCTTCGATTCAAACAAATTTCTTTCGCTTCTTCCACATTCATCGATCTTTTCATACACGCTCGCCGGTTACGAGTACTTTTAATTTGGCCCTTTTTCAGCACATCGCCTATTTGATTGACATTCTCCATTCATTCTTGCTCGATAAATCTCTTTCGTAATTCTTCTTTCATCCATCGTCTCCAAATGACCAAACCAACGCAACATTCCTTTTTCGATTTTTGTCACTACATCGTCTTTCAATCCATAGAAAGTGTGATTACACACTTTCTTACTCAATTATAAGTCAATATTTTATATTTTATTTGCGTATGGGGTCAGCAAATTCGTTGTACGTCGATCCATAGGGATATTTTGGGCTTCTCTCTGCATTATGTTATCACTGAAATGTGAAATGTGAATAGGACTCTATTTTCCGCGCTTAGCCTCTCATTTGGGCCATTGTGCGTATGAGTCGTATTATGTTATCACTTTATAGATTCTATGTTGATACCTTTACGATATCCAGCGGTTTAAGATATCTATAGTCTCCTGGCTTTGGATAAGTCGTTCCCAATAGCCTCCATAGCACATCAAATTTTCCACGAATTTCGATTTCTCACTACACAATCTGCAGTGTTTTTTTATGCAACTTAAAATGGCAAACAAGCTGATGTAAAGTGATAACAGTCGCCTATAGACATGAGCAGTACCATACAGTGTAACCGAAGATAAGCCCATCTTGTATAATATTTGCCTTATTGGCATATATCCAGTTAAGGCACTATTATTTTAGTATTATTGGGTAAAAAAGAAAAATAAATAAATAAATCATGTTGATTAGTAAAAAAAGAAAGTAAATTGCAAAGATTATGAAATATAATTAATTGTTATGAAAAAGCGGTTTCATATAATAAAAGCAATCTTTGCTTAACAGGGGATACCTAATCCTGTAATGTAACTATCTTTGTATAAAGAAATAAATAAAATTCTTATTTTTATGTTTTTTATTCTTCATTCTCAGAACGTTTATTTCAGTTTTTAAACTTACGGGTTTGTTACACCAAGTAAATCTAAGAGTTTTAATTAATTAACAATTTGGGCGATCTTCTTGTCAGAATTTGCGAACTATACGACATGTTTTGTTGCACCAAGTCTAAGAGATTTTATTATTTAACAATTAGGGGGATCTTCTTATCAGAATTTGCGAATTATACGACATGTTTTGTTACACCAAGTCTAAGATATTTTATTAATTAACAATTAGGGAGATATTCTTATCAGAATTTGCGAACTATACGACATGTTTTGTTACGCCAAGTCTAAGAGATTTTATAAATTAACAATTAGGAGGATCTTATCAAAATTTGCGAAATATACGACATGTTCTATTACACCAAGTAAGTCTAAGAGTTTTTATTAATTAACAATTAAGGGGATCTTTTTGTTAGAATTTGCGAACTACACGACATGTTTTGTTACACCAAGTCTAAGAGATTTTATTAATTAACAATTAGTGGGATCTTCTTTTCAGAATTTGCGAACTACACGACATGTTTTGTTACACTAAGTAAGTCTAATACAATAAAACAGCTTACAACCTACACTGCCGTAAATACCATTGACGTCATTGTAACAACAAACATTTTTCACATTCAAAATACAAAAAAAGTAACAGGCAAATTGAATTGGACTATCTACGCGTAAATTCCTATTTTCTATTTCTCTCTTATTAATTTGAAATCAATAAAAATTTACTTATCACGCAGATGAAGTCACGTGACTGTAATAACTTAACTGAAAACTAATTAAAAGCAAAGGAAAGATTTTATTAAAATTGTTTATAAACTGACCCGTAAAATGACAAACAAACATTATTACAAAGACTTTAATAATGTTTAATCACTCACACAAGAGTTTAGTTAAACACTGTTTAGATAAACGGTGTTTTTAATATTGTTTTACCCTAAAGTAATACGACTTTCGTTTCCATAATAACGTGTAATAAACTAGATATTGATCGACATGACAATTTATGGTCTTTCTGACAAAAAGGCGGGAGTTGGCGGGAGTTTATTTTTTCTTGGCAATGTAATGTCTATGGTCACGGAAGATGCGGTATTTATTACAGTGGTTCGCTTATAAATGGAAATACAATTTTATATAAATTACTTCTGACAGATACTGTATGATTAGCCGACTAGATAACGCGTACTTTTGATTATTGAAGAATAAATTATACTTTTTTTATTCTTATGACTCTACCGTTCGTGTATCCATGGCATTGTACATTTTAAATTGAGGGAAGGGGATTGTTAGTAATGGGGACGCTAGTCCCCTTTACTAGCATGATAGTCGACCGTGACAGGGTATATTGCCCTGTCAAATCGACTTTCACGCTTTCCCTTGGAAAACATTGTGGATAATTTCCAGTTCAACTAACCTGACCTTCGCTGACCTGTCAACGTATACTGAAAAACAACAAATCTTTAGCGTAGGGGGGAAAGGGATTGTTAGTAATGGAGACTGAGAATCCCATTGCTAGCAATATACCCAACCAGGTCAACCTCCACGCTGTTCTCCCTGGAAACTATCATGGTTAATTCCTGATGAATTCATCATGATGGGCTAACTGGCCTGTTTTCATTCTCATCTATCATCCTTCACTGGTGCCCCGCCAGCGTATTCCGTTAGCGCAGGCGGGGTTACCATACCATTTTCATTCATCAAAAAAAACTTTGGCGTATATCGATAGTGGTAAGCAGAGTCAGATATCGTCATTACTCGTTTAAAAAAAAGGTACCAATGAGGAATGATGAAGACGAAGAACTTTATCCATATTAACCTATGGAATAACTTAAAATTGTTAAATCTAATTATTTAATTAATATATAATTTTATCTATTTATCTATCTTCATGCCAACTCCTTACAGAATAAGGCAGAAAACTATATTTTTTTATTAATAACAGTAAGAAATATTATATAGTATATTTATTCACTAAAACATTTTTCCTTTGTACTTATAAAAATACTATATATAAAACTATATATTACTCCATACAAAATTCATATAAACCTGATACAAAAATACTTTACATATTAATTACCAATCGAATAAATTAATTAAATATTTATGTATAAAAAGAATGTTATGAGATGGTTACGTACGTAATGAAATTTTACAGTAAACAACTTATTTATTATAAACTTTTACTCTATGAATTTCGTAAAAAAAAAATATAATTACAATCCCATATCCCGGAAGAGTTCGCCGAATCAGATGGCCTTTTCCATTGAACCTTGATCTTTCAGCTAATATTTCAGAATCATCACAATCGAAATTCGTTACTTACGTCATTTCTGCTCTTCAGCGTACTTCTTTTAGGCCTTAGCAGCACATCCTTGAAGTCCAATTTCACTTCGTTAATAATATTAGGCATTTTGTCACTAAACACTTAGTCTAGTCTCGCGATTTAAAAAATAATATTTTCACAGCCAGCGCGCCTCCTCCCGCGCGCGGTATCGACTGCCGCTGCAAGTTGGGGTTGCCAACAACTAGACATCCTATGTGCCTATAATTTATTTTTTTACTTTTTTTTTTAGTGTTTCGTAATCAGCGTCGGACTAGCCATATAGTCGAGGAGGCGGGCTCCAGCCTGCATGGCCCCCCCATGGACCTGACTTACGGGGCTTACGGTGCCGCTACCAACTGGTGCAACTACCATCATCTAGTCTCAGACACTGGACTTGTAGTCAGTCACCCGGGCCCTTCTGGCCCAGTTCGACCCTGTTTGTAATTATACAGGAAGTGTTCTAATTTCAATCTATATGTGTATATTAGTCTGTTTATCTCTCATAGTTACTGTGAAACACAAACTCTACAGAATTTTAATATGTAAGTTAACACAGCACTCTGTTAAAATGTTTAAACGAACTTTACGAAACATAACATTCCAGTTAGATAAATTATATCAATTAGCTATAGTTTAAGAATAGTTTTATTAGAGAACATTTAAACGTTCCAAACTTGAAGACATAGATAGATAGAGAGTCATCTGTTAATCTTTCCTATTAAATCTAGAAATTGAATAATATTTCCCGACACATAAATTATTTACTTACACATAATTGTGGAGTTTTCCAAAAGTGGCAACACTGTGTGCAGGCGTGACACGTAACGTCACAAGGGCGCACAGAAATACCCGCATTCAGCGGCTAGGTGAAGGTTATAAAATGTATCTACTGTTCGATTTACTTAAATACTAAATACCTGACGTTCTTTATTGTACTTTTATAACTATAAAATAAATAATACGAAACTAGTAGGTATTACACAACATGAACGTAACCAATAACTACATCTTTATTGACATATCAATCAGCTGTTGAGGACGATAGGGCGCGTGCGCGACACGGAAGATAGTTCGGCCAAATTAGAATGACATTGAAACGCTGAAAGCGGCGTACTGGCTAATTATTTCTAAATTACATGTTGGCTGTTCCGAATTTAAAATTGTATTTCATTTCGTAATTTGTGTGCCAATTTTTTGCCGCCATTTTCTTTAGTTTACGCCACACGAAGAGTACAGACTTAGCAACAAACAAAGAATAGATATGTCCTAAGAAAAACTTAAATTAAAATTTACAAATTTTATCATTTTTATTGAGATTAAAGTATACTTTTATTAAGAACTTATATTATTTATTATTAAACATATTTTAGTCTAATTATTTCTATTATTATTATATTTAGTATAATTATTTTCTAATATTTCAGTCTTTTTTATGTGTGAAATAAAATAATATAAGAAAAAAAAAACCAAAACTGTGACAGTTCCTGTTCTTTACCTGTATCCTTCACGTTTTTAGTATGTGTACTATAAAATAAGCCATAGCAACAAAACTAAAAAGACAAAAATGGACTTTGTAAACAAAAACATCTGGTCTGAATGGAAATGAACGCGGAAATTACTGTTAATAGAGATAAAAAAAAAACATTACGCCGACCTCAAATAATTAGGATAAGTGAGGGAGATACTATTATTATAAGTCTCAGATTCAAATTATTGTTCGTGGGCTCTAGATTTTTTTTAACCCACTAGCAATCTGACCTGGTCTCGCTCGGGTAAAAATATTTTTTTATTATCTATTAGGCAAATTGTCGATACTTTGATTATTGTTATATTCATAGGAACTCTATTTTTTTTTAAATAATATAGCCTATGTTACTTGCTCATAATAACTTTCGATAGGTAAAAAAAATATTTGTTTAAAAATGTAGGTCTAAAAAATGCTATATGTTTATAGCTTGTTTAGACCTAGAAACTTGAACAGCGTAATAGAAAACTGGACAGAAAGGCAAACAAAAAGAATTATGAAAAAAATATATTTGGCATAAAAGCCGGATGCTACAATGTACCCATTTTCTATAATAAACAAAAATATTATTTTGAAAGTACAGATCTATTTATTCTATAACTGTTAATTAGAAAAGAATCAATAAAGTTAAGGTATGTGAAGCCAACGTACATTTTATTCGCAGTCATAAGTCCGCGGCGACCCTTTGTGCAAATCTTAAAAATGTCGGATTGCATTATAGCGTTTATGATCGTACCAAAAGGTACGTCACTCTCTCGTCAGAGTTAAAAGTCTGAGCAAACTTTTAACTCTGACATACAAAAGGAAATTTTGCCCACGGATAAAAAGTTCCTTGGTTGCATATGAACTTAAACAGCTTGTGTCACATCTATTGTCGTTTGATCTACATCTCTAGCAGAACGGTTCTCCGAAAAAGTAGAACCTGCACAAAATACAAAAAAAGAAAACATTAAGGTTTAAAAAAAAACTTTTAAAAAGAAAAAATCTTTCTTCTACTTCGACTTTTATCGGGAAAATTAATTTATTTCTTGTCGATGAATACTGACATTAGTTTTAAGGAATGACTTACGTTAATTGACATTAATTATGTTTATAATTTGTTTAGTTCTCATAGTGTAAGCTCTACTTAATTTAATAAAGGTGCTTTTTTATATTAGAAGCTGGGTTTGCGCTTGATCTTACCTCACCAGACGGTAAGTGATAATACTACTTACCCAGAAAATATTAATTCACCATCGACTTAAAGAGTCCCGGGTTGTGTTTCTCCGGGAACACAGAAGCAGAAAGACATTCCATTCCTTAGCAATGTAATCCTTTCTCATGCTATAAATATGAAAGTAAGTTTGTTTGTTACCTCATAGCGCCTTAACGGACTAAGACGAACGTAGGTTTTTTATCCTGATTAGCAAACATATGCCGGTCACGCGGACAATGTCGCGGGATAAATCCAGTAAATATTAGAATAGAATAGAAAACATTTAATGGCAGTAAACACAAAATAACAATAGAAAATACATATACAAGAAGTGTTCCACACTAGGCAAAAGGAAGGCTCAGCTGATGCTGTGTGTGTCCCAGCGCAATGTTAACAGCTGCACAGCGCTGGTTTTCAACCAGCCATATATTATTATAATAATTGCTTTCTATTTATTTAACGCCAATAAATAAAATTTATTTAACGATCGAGGGATGGGCAGCAGCGTCACTTTTTAAACATTACCAAAGCCTAACTGGAATCGCTAACCCGCCTGCCAAGCGTAGTAACTACTGTCAATCCCCCCCCCCCCCCCCCCAATTGGGGGATGCCTCTGTTCAGTTAACAGCTGATATGATGATGATAATGTTGATGAATAAATAAAATATCCAAGCTTACCTTCGTCATAGTCTCGCAACTCGCCCCACTCATCAATGTGGGGTACGAATAGAGCCTCCTTGTAATTCCCGTAGCCGTCACATTCCACGTTGGACTTCGTGCGGCATTTCTCGCGGACACAATCTATACACACGTCGATTTAATTTGCAATACTAGTCTTTGCACACTACTTCGTCCGCGTGATCGGGAATATCGCAATAATTCTCAAATTATTCCGAAAAAGGACGGCTTTATTTTTTAATATTTGTTACTTTATAACTTCGTCATTTATAAAACCGATTTTGAAAATTCCTTTTTTACCTTTTATACTTCCAAACTGGTGCTATAAAAATGTTAAAATAACTGTCTTTTTTTAATGGATGATAATGGAATGGTAGAAATATACCTTGTTACCAGAGGGAGACTTTGTACAAAAGTCGATTGCTTGGGTACCTCTGTCCTATTCGTGTTTCAACTGTGAAGCAGTTTTGTTTGCATGGCTATGCTTCGGTTTGAAGGGTGGGATATGGCGTGAATTTACTAGGTACAGAGGAATAACACCTGAGTCTTAGGATAGGCAACGCATGGGGGGTATCATGGGCGAAACATTATACTCTGTTATGTCCATGGTACTGCTCATGTCTATAGGCGACGGTTACCACTTTCCATCAGGTGGGCCGTCAGCTTGTTTGCCATTCTAAATTGTATAAAAAAAAAACCTTCTCGTGCTCCCCCTACGAGACCATTATGCTGAATTCCAGATGTATTCATTACGCTGGGCTAACTGACCTGCCTTTTCATTATCACCTATCGTCCCTCATTGGTGCCCCGCCAGTGTATACCTTTAGCGCAGGCAGGATTACCATTACATTGTCATCCAATAAAAAAGGTCAAGATTTTGTCATTTTTGATCGATATTTCATTAAATGCAGATAACTCTTGTACAAATTTTCACTCTGGTAAGAAGTATGACGAATGAAAAACGCAGGATGACACAAAACGATGGGCAAAGATTAAAATCATCAATTACAAATCATCAAAAGCCGGACCTTAATCATAGATCACGTCACAGTTACCATCTTAATTATCTATAACCCCTAATTGACGTCAGTGTAACGTCAGTATGACGTCAACATAACGTCACGGACGTCAACATAACAGTGGGACTACCGAAAAAATAAAACGCCTATTTCAATTATGAAACTATCATTCTATCACTATTTATATGATATAAATATGATACGAATCATCGTTCTATCATGATTTCTATGTTTATTACACATTTTTTAATGAATGATAATGGAATGATAACCCCGCCTGTGGTATCGGTATACACTGGCGGGGCACCAGTGCTAGATGACTGATGAGGATGAAAGCAGATAATCAAGCCTAACGCCCATATTGACGAATTCAACTAGAATTAGCGATGGTTTCCAGGGGGAACCACGTGGAGGTCGACTTGACAGAGTATATTGCTAGTGATGAGGCTATTTGACCCCATTACTAACAATCCCTTTCCTCCCCTCCCCCCAATATGACAGGCACTAATAATATAGGTACGATATTCTTCAGTATCATTTTAAATATGTCTAATTTGAAAAAGGAGGAGGAATTGTTAGTAATGGGGTTTAATTTTTAGAAGGAAACTCTTTATTGTTGAGTTTACATTCATTAATTCATTTATTAATATTTATGGCATAAATAATTACCCTTTTTTTTTTATACAACTTAGAATGGCAAACAAGCTGAGGGCCCACCTGATGAAAAGTGGTAACCGTCGCCTATAGACATGAGCAGTACCATGGACATAACAGAGTATACTGTTTCGCCCATGATACCCCCCATGCGTTGCCATTCCTGAGTACTCAGGTGTTATTCCTCTGTACCCTGTAAATTCACGTTATATCCCACCCTTCAAACCGAAACACAACCATGCAAACACAACTGCTTCACGATTGAAACACGAATGGGACAGAGGTATCCAAGCAAACGACTTTTGTACAAAGTCTCCCTCTGGAATATAGATATAGAAATATAATACTCACGATAGTCGTTACTGCACTAATACAAAAAGCTAATAAAGTTTATTATCCACCTATCCACTTACATTCAAATCTACATACAAACATCATTATAAAATTTCAGAAGGTTATGATTTGAAACTGATGTGTTTTCCAAATAAAATTAATAAATAAATAAATAAATAAAATAAGAAGGATGTAAAGTGTAGCTACTAACCACAGTTCATGTTGGATACTTCGACTCGTGGCACTTTTATTCCCTGAATGAAGGTACCATCTTCCAAAGCGCAGTAGCAGACAAAACGGCGACACTGGTAAATAAGACATATCTCCTTCTTAATATTTAAAAATCTCTATTCATAGTTTATTTATTTAATTTACAATAATTAAAATTAATTAATAAATTTAAAATAAATGAATAGTGACTTTTTTTTATACAACTTAGAATGGCAAACAAGCTAACGGCCTACCTGATGGAAAGTGGTAACCGTCGCCTATAGACATGAGCAGTACCATGGACATAACAGAGTATACTGTTTCACCCATGATACCCCCCATGCGTTGTCATTCCTGAGGAATCAGATATTATTCCTCTGTATCCTGTAAATTCACGCCATAATCCACACAGCACACAAATCGAAACACAACTATGCAAACACAACTGCTTCACGGTAGAAACACGAATGGGACAGAGGTACCCAAGCAATCGACTTTTGTACAAAGTCTCCCTCTGATAAACCATGGTAGTAACCATGGTAGTGCAGCTTGTTTGCCATTCTAAGTTGTATAAAAAAAAGATTTGAATTATTTCTATGTATTTATAAGATAAAGTCTACTGCTGCTCAGCGGGCTATGGAGAGGGCTATACTCGGAGTCTCTTTGCGTGATAGAATCCGAAACGGAGATATCCACAAAAGAACCAAAATAACCGACATAGCCTGAAGGATAAACAAGCTGAAGTGGCAATGGGCTGATCACATATCTCGAAGAATCAATAACCGATGGAGAAGAAAGATTCTTGAGTGGCGACCGCGTACGAACAAACGTAGTGTAGGACGACCCCCCACTAGATGGAGTGACGACTTGAAATGCATTGCATGGAGTCAGTGGATGCAGGTAACTCAGGACCGTTCTTTATGGCAGTCTATGGGGGAGGCTTATGTCCAGCAGTGGACAGATAATGGCTGAAATTATAATAATGATAAGATAAAGTAGATAAATAGATAGATAGATACTCTTTATTGTTTCCTCCAAAAGATTACAATAGTAAACTTATTATAAATATAAACAATTACAAGAAATAATCACAATGAGAAAACAATGGGCGACCTTATCGCTAAGAGCGATCTCTTCCAAGCAACCTTTGGATGGAGTACTTAATATATATATATATATATATATATATATATATATATATATATATATATATATATATATATATATATATATATATATATATATATATAAATTGTACAAGCACCCGTAATACAAAGGAAGTTTGATTATTTTAGGACTTACTCGTATTTAAGGTTTACCTGCACAGGAGCATACAGCCATAACGGAGTACATTGCGGTGCATCGTAGTGCAAGTGACCGTCTACGCCATATTTCTTCTTGAAATACTTCAGTTCGAGTTTGCAAGGCTCTGCGAAACAGTAACGTAAGTCTAATCCGACAACGTCGCACTTACAAGTATAACTAGCGACCCGCCCCGGCTCCGCACGGATGTAATGCTGATACTAAATATACGACAGAAAACAATTTCGAATAAGTATATAATTTTATTTTTATTTATTGTAACGTACGATACAAAAACGTATAGGTACGATAAAATTATTAGTATTTCTCTGATATATTATGCATGTATTATACACATAAACCTTCCTCTTGAATCACTCCATCTATTAAAAAAACTGCATCAAAATCCATTGCGTAGTTTTAAAGATTTAAGCATACATGGGTACAGAGAGACGGTAAGCGACTTTGTTTTATAATATGTACATGTAGTAATAGTGACAAATAATATATACTTATAATTATATATATATATATATATATATATATATATATATATATATATATATATATATATATATATATATATATATATATATATATACATATTATTAGTAGAACACATTCATAACATAAAATTTTATTAATTATATTTTATTAAGAGAGATCCGCATCCAGCTAATCAACATCCTAATAATGTTAATTTAATTTAGGTCAGATTCTATAAACTTCGACCAAAGGCCTTTTGTTACATCGCCTACGATTTATGCTAGCGGTTTATCAGAGACGGATGATAAGTAAGAAGAAACCAGGTCCGTTAGCCTATCGTGACAAACTCATCAGCAATTTACAGCGATCGTACCCAGGGATATCACATTATGTAAAAAGAGCTCTAGTCCCTCATTACTAAGAATACCTTATTCGGGATATTCCAATAAAAACTACCATTAAAACTCATAGAATCCTCGTCCCTCTTCCAACGACCTCCCGCTGTGGTTTGCACCGTATGAATATCCTGACAGCGACCTTGTCGACACACCAGTCCATCGTCACAACCTGGTTCCAAGAACTCTTCTTCTACCTAAATAATAATAAAAAAAAAAAACTCCTTTTTAGCCACTATTTTACCCATATATCAATCATTATATTAATGTAACTATAAATGTACCTCAATTTCTTTGGAACCATTTACTAGGTGAACTGTCTTCTTAAATTCGGCGCATTTTTGATTCAACTCTGTAATTAATTAACATGTTTGTAAGGTTGTTGAAAGAAGCCAATAAGAAAAAAAAGTATACCTGAGGGCCTACCATGAAATGAAATTCCGAAGTTTCGGACTCAATTTTGTGTTTTCGTTTATATCTAATATGGCCCAGTAAATGTAGCTTAACATTTCGTTCGTCATAAATCCTACCATAAAAATCTAATAGAATAATATTTTAATGTTTTTAAACGGTAAGTTTTATGTAATTTTAACATCAAATTTGTGTTTCGTTCGGCTCCGAAATTTCGGAAAACATTTCATAGTAGGCCCTCTGATGTCTAGTGTAGAAAGAAAAGGAATTGTTTGTAACCGGGTAACAGTCCCATTGTGGGCAATATCAAGTCTTCCACGCGTTTCCCCTGGTAACTATAGTAGTTAATGCGTCTATAATGCGTCAATAATGGACTAACTGGTCTGATTTTATCCTTACCTACTATGACACGTCGATGCCCCGCCAGAATATATCGATAGTGAAGGCGACGTGACCATTTCATTGTAATTTATTAAAATAAATATATATCTAGCAAAAGAAAAGTAAAACTCGGAATAAAGCCCTCTTCCAAGACGTCTTACTTGTGTGAAAGTACTAGCTTGTATGCAGTGATAAATTGATGACACTGAACTGTGTAGTGGGGGGAGGGGTTGTCAGTAATGGGGTCTAACTGACCCATTGCTAACAATACACCCACCCATATATCAGGTCAGCCTCCACGCGGTTCCCCCTGGAAACCATCGTGGTTAATTCCAGTGGAATTCATCACGATGTGCTGATTGAATAGCTTTCATCCTCACCTACCATCCCTCATTGCTGCCCCGCCAGCGTATACCGATAGCATGGGTGGAGTTACCATTCCATTATCACTCATTAAAATAAAAACTATGTAGTAGGCAAAAGTGCCACATAGTTGGCAGAGCACACCTTGGTGGTATAATAAAAAAAAAACATAAGAGAGCCGTCAGGATTTGCCATTACATAAAAAATAGTGGCAACCGAACCAGGGTCCAATCTGTTTTTTCATACTCAGCAAAAATGAATACTTCCCATTATGAACATTTGCTCTGTTGGTTTTTTTTTATACAACTTAGAATGGCAAACAAGCTGACGGCCCACCTGATGGAAAGTGGTAACCGTTCCCTATAGACATGAGCAGTACCATGGACATAACAGTATACACACATACTGTTTCGCCCATAATACCCCCTCATGCGTTGCCATTCCCGAGGACTCAAATGTTATTCCTCTGTACCCAGTAAATTCACGCCATATCCCACCCTTCAAACCGAAACACAGCTATGCAAACACAACTGCTTCACGGTTGAAACACGAATGGGACAGAGGTACCCAAGCAATCGACTTTTGTACAAAGTCTCCTTCTGGTATGTTTCCTGTTAGGTTTCCTGATAGAAACTAACGTTGATATGCGCTGCAGCTTCCACAGCAGTTGCATTGTTCCTTATCAGGGAGAAATGCCCCCTTTACGCACTCGGTCTCTTGAACGAATCCACTCCTGCATTCATACCCTCGGCAGGACACTGGACAATCGCTACCGTCGCTCGCGGGCTCGTATCGAAAATTACGACGCCTGAATAAAAACAAGTTTTTGCAACTGAAGTCACTCGGGGGGAAAAGGATTGTGAGCAATGGAGTTTGACAGCCCCATTGCTAGCAATATACCTTATTAGGTCGACCTCCACGTGGTTCCCCCTGGAAACCATCGTGAACAATTCTTGTTGAATTCGTCACGATGGGCTAACTGACCTACTTCATCCTCACCTATCATTCTTCATTGGTGCCCCGCCGGTGTATACCGATAGCGCGAGTGGGGTTACCATTCCATTATCATCCATTAAAAAAAAAACTGTAGTCACTCTAGATACAAACAAATTGTAGGACGGAAATATTGAGAATCTTGTGCTAACGTCTTCATGCGGGCATAAAGACATGTCTATCGACAAATACACTATACTTATTCTGTTATAGTATTGACCACAGAGCAAATAATCACTATTGGCCATAACCCTAGACTCCCATAGACTTATCATAGATATAAATTTTTCTATACTATATAAATATTATGACTCATCATCATTTCAGCTTTTTTTTTATACAACTTAGAATGGCAAACAAGCTGACGGTCCACCTAATGGAAAGTGGTAACCGTCGCCTATAGACATGTGCAGTACCATGGACATAACAGAGTATACTGTTTCGTCCATGATACCCCCCATGCGTTGCCATTCCTAAGGACTCAGGTGTTATTCCTCTGTACCCAGTAATTTCACGCCATATCCCACCCTTCAAACCGAAACACAGCTATGCAAATACAACTGCTTCACGGTTGAAACACGAATGGGACAGAGGTACCCAAGCAATCGACTTTTGTACAAAGTCTCCCTCTGGTAGTCAGTCTCTTTCTCAGCTGTTATCTGTCTACTGGTGAACACAGCCCTTCCTCATAAACTGCCATAAGGAACGGTCCTGAGCTACCTGCATCCACTAACTCCCTGCAATGCATGTCAGGTCGTCACTCCATATTGTGGGGATCATCCTGCACTGCGTTTGCCCATAGAGAGTCGTCATTCAAGAACCTTTCTTCCCCATCAGTTATCAGTTCTTAGAGCTATGTGACCAACCCATTGCCATGGAGACTAAGAATCCCATTGCTAGCAATATACCCAGCCAGGTCGACCTCCTCGCGGTTCTCCCTAGAAACTATCATGGTTAATTAGGAATTCATCATGATGGGCTAACTGGCCTGTTTTCATTCTTATCGATCACCCTTCACTGGTGCTCCGCCAGCGTATCCCGTTAGCGCAGGCGGGTTACCATACCATTTTCAACCATAAAAAAAAAAATTGCCCCTTTAGCTTGCTTATTAAATAATATGACTTGGTACATACATATTTTTAATTTTGTATAAGTTAGGAAGCAACCAAATAATTTTACTTTTTTACCTGAAAATAACTAAATGATAGATTATCCAATAAATACATTCTCCCAAATTTGAATGAATGTCGTACTTACAGATTTAATGAGTTACTGGCCAATGACGGCATGGTTACAGGCACGCCTGGAAATATCGACAAATATATTATAGTGAATTATAATAAGTATAAAAACCTGAAATAGTTTGAAATAATTTATAAAATTTAAACTATAAAAATTATTTCAAAGAATTAGTTCTACAATCACACTGCTAGCCTTCGATTGAAAATTCATCCTGACTTCTTTAAACTCAAATAGTCATTTTAATAAAGAGTTTAAATATCAGAGGGAGACTATGTACAAAAGTCGATTGCTTGGGTACCTCTGTCTCATTCGTGTTTCTACCGTGAAGCAGTTGTGTTTGCATGGCTGTGTTTCGGTTTGAAGGGTGGAATATGGCGTGAATTTACTGGGTACAGAGGAATAACACCTGAGTCCTCAGGAATAGCAACGCATAGGGGGTATCATGGACGAAACAGTATACTCTGTTATGTCCATGGTACTCCTCATGTCTATAGGCGACGGTTACCACTTTCCATCAGGTGGACCGTCAGCTTGTTTGCCATTCTAAGTTGTATAAAAAAAAACCATATAGGCATTTTAATAAAGAGTTTAACAACACAAAATATTTAAAAATAATCATGAAAATAAAGACACTAATAAGCTTTTACCAAAAATACATATAAAAGTATATTCATCGTAGATTCTATCAGGTGGTAGTAGAAAAATCTAATTGTACATCTATGAAATTTTAATAAGGAAATGGTAACATACATCTACGCAAATTGTCGTCACAGCGGAGAGCTTTTAATTCCTGGTCTGGGTGACCCCAGTAAGGGTTGCAGCCGGCTCTGAAATCTAATCATTAAAAGGTGAAACCCAGATGTACCGACCCTTCGCCGTCCCTTGACGGGGGTCGAAGTGCGGTGGCCTAAGCCGAGGCCGAGCCACTCTGGCGCCCTTAGGCGCACACACCGCAGTCCATTAGAAAGAGTCGACACCTCTGTCGCTCCCCTCTCGCAGGCTTGGAGTGCCATCAGCACTCGCCCCTGCATTCGCGTGAAGCTGGAAAGGCCACTCACGGCCAACAGCAAACACGCTCAGAAAAAAAAAATAAAAGGTGAAATTGATATAGGTAGTACAAGAAACAAGGCATCTTTAACAATCCATTAAACATCTCACTACTTGGTATTTTTTTTTTATGGTTTGCGTTACAGTATTTATGGCATCCCGTCCTCGCTATTGGTTACGGGTGACGGAATGCCTATACAAGAGGGTACATGGTGGGCGCAGTTTAGACGCAATATTTGAGGAGCGTTAGGAAAGTATCACTACTTGGAACAGAACACCTCCCATTAGGGTCTAAAGGATTCTAACCTATTACTCTATAAACTTTAGTTTAGACTTTTATTATTATATCGTGCTTTACTTTTATACATGCATTTTACAATAAAAGGAATTGTGTCATTATTCCATCACTACGCATAAAAAAATATTTCTGAACCAAAAACAAATTCATAAATTAATTTCCAATCATCGGTTATCGCCATTATGATTACAACCCTTGCATCGTTGGAAGAAAGGGAGTGTTAGTAATGCAAACTACCAGTCCTATTGCTAAGGATATACCCTAACAAGGTCGACATCCCCGTGCCCCTCCCCTCCTTGGAAACCATCGTGCTGAATTCCATCACTATGGGCTAACTGACCTGCCTTTTTCATTATCGTCTATCATTCCTCACTGGTGTCCCGCCAGCGTATACCAATAGCGCAGGTGGGGTTACCATGCCATTATCACCCATTAAAAAGAGTTCCATTATCATCCAGTAAAAAAACCCCTTCCATCGTCTACTGCTGAACATTGGTCTTTCTCATATTTCGCCATAAAGCACGATACTGTGTCACTAGAGTTTATCACTTTAATTTGTGGAGCACTAGCCTTCACTACGCTAGCCTACACGAGGCATTTACTTGAAAACATTTTTTTATAAATATCTTATTAAAATATATTTTACCTATAGTAGTTACGGGCAGAAACTCTTCAGTATCAAAATTGTATTCGTCTTGCATACAAGACTGATCTAATTCTGAAATGGAATGAAAATATTTTATATTAAAATCCGTCGAGTAGTTTTTGTTTCTATAACAAACATATAGACAGACAAAAATTTTACTGATTGCATTTTTGGCATCAGTATCGATCACTAATCACCCCCTGATAGTTATTTTGGAAATATATTTCATGTACAGAATTGACCTATCTACAGATTTATTATAAGGATAGACTAGCGGCCCGTCCCAGCGTCGCACGGCCCACCTAATGGAAAGTGGTAACCGTCGCTTATAGACGTGAGCAGTACAATGGACATAACAGAGTATACTATTTCGCCCATGATACCTCCCATGCGTTGCATTCCTGAGGACTCAGTTGTTATTCCTCTGTACTCTGTAAATTCACTGCCATATCCCACCCATCAAACCGAAACACAGCCATGCAAACACAACTGCTTCACGGTTGAAACTTGAATGGGACAGTGGTACCCAAGCAAACGACTTTTGTACAGTCTCCCTCTGGTATTCATTTTATAACTAAATTCTGTACCTCTATAAAATATGCATTCATCACAACATCGACATTGCGAGTAATCGGCTGGCAAGAACATCGCGCGCCATTTTCCATACTTTCTGTCGCAGTACGTACGATACTCCGATGGATGGACCTTCCTCTCCCTTGAAATATAAAAAAAAATTGGATTAAGTCTTATTTCTCGCTATTACTTTATGCTAATTGGGTTGCAAATTATATTGCTAACAATAAAGCCCTTTGCCCGTTACTAACCGATCTCTTCCCTACCATTCTATTTATAGCTAGTTTAGGTTTTAGCGATACACATTCGGACCTTCTTATCATATTAACTCAAAAGGTCAATTGATAACTATGTTTCATATAAATGAATCCAATCGTGTTACAAAATATAACAGTTCTTCTAGAAATATTTTACGTTAATGCAGAGCGGCGTCTTTTTTTTTTATAGGTGAAAATGGTATGGTAACCCCGCCTGTGCTAACGGGATACGCTGGCGGAGAACCAGTGAAGGGTGATAGATGAGAATGAAAACAGGCCAGGTAGCCCATCATGATGAATTCATCAGGAATTAACCATGATAGTTTCCAGGGAGAACCGCGAGGAGGTCGACCTGGTTGGGTATATTGCTAGCAATGGGATTCTCAGTCTCCATTACTAACAATTCCTTTCCCCCCTATAGAGCGGTGTTTCCCAACTCGGAGCCCACGCTCCGAGCCATTTAAATGCTACGAGTAGATATCGCTACCAAATTTAACAAAAAAGTAAATAAAAAGAAAATGCTGTAAATATTTATTAGGTATAATTTTGTTTGACGTTACCAAAATATCAACTAGGCGATTAAAGTCGTCAAGTAAACTTTGTTGGGAAAAATTATGCATGGGGGCATTTTTAGGAATGTTCAAGTGGGGCATGGCACAGTAAAGGTTGGGAAACACTGGTGTCGAGTAAAAATAAAGACAACGACTTGTCAACTATTTTACCTGCAAGAATCTCTAAATAGCTCACATTCCGTATGATTACTGAAATGAGGGCATTGTGGACATAGTTGATAATCTGAAAATATACAAAATAGATATTTACTAGAAGTTCATCTACTTAAGTACCTCTGACCCTCACGTATTTCTGCATTTGTAAAGCAGCAATACTTGTATGCTTATATTTCAAGTTGTCAGGAATCATCATATCAGCCTTTAACTGTCCACTGCTGAATATAGGCCTTCTCCTAGGGGGGTCTTTCCAGTAGTTGCCACGCTTGACAAGCGGATTGGCAACAGCAGTTAAGCTTTGGAGATGTTTTAAGAGGGACGCTGCTGTTCACTCCTCGCCCTCCTTTAGTCGCCTCTTATGACACCCATTCTACGCCGGGACCACACGGATCGGAAGTTGTCAGGGATATCGCAATAAAATGACTAAGTATGGTGGTATAATACCTTAATTCTCAGGAATGGCAAATCATAAGAAGTACCACGAACGTCACCATGTTTCTTGTTTTCAGCTTCTTAGCCAATAAACATTAAATAAAAATGGCCGTTTGGTCCCAATATAGAATAAGTCACTTCTTCCTTTCCTATGGGTATCGTAAGAGGCGACTAAGGGAATTTAATGGTAAAGTTATGGACAGCAGCGTCCCTCATAAAACATCTTTAAAAGCCTAACGCCGGTTGCCAACCCGCCTGCCTAGTGTGGCAACTAGTGGTAAAACACTCCTTATGGAAAGCATTATGTTCAGCAATGGACACTTAACGACTGATACTGTTGAATAAAAATATATAGATTTAAAAAAAAACTAAATACTCTAAATACTAGAAAAAAAGAAAGAAAGAAAGAAATAATTTGATCAAAGAAGCATGGGACCCACACAGTAGTGTACAAAACAAGAACAAAAAAAAACAGAGCAAAACAAACAAAAAATATGTAGTTTACACATACAAAGCAATGAAATTAAATTAAATTAAATTCAGTCAATTAAAGTCTAAATAAAAAATAATAATTAATAAATAACTAGGTATTATTTTATCTATAGTAACCATACCTAATCTGCTCCTACAAATTGGCCTCACAGTTCTTCTGCTGGCTAATTGCACCAAGTAACTGGTCGGTGTCTGATCACATTTGTCATAATCGATATCAGACTCGTCATTCCTTATTAGCGACAGTATCTCCGTCTCACGCCAATATTCGCTTGTATCTTTATCCTTGTCTATCAGCATTATGAATGGGAGGAACTGTAAAGTGTCAGTGAGAAGATTGGAAATGAAAGGACTCCTTTTTAGAGTTATTTGAAACCAACCAAGGTGCCCTTCATATGCCTCTTGAATGTCGTTTACACTTGCAATCATACTCCTGTAGCTGGTATAGGCGTAAGTCAAAAAACGACTAGAAGTAACTGAGATTGAGTAGTAAAAAGTAATGCTTGTTGTAATGTTTGACTAGCAAAGATATATACACGCAGTAAGTGCCTACCGCAGCCAAAAAGAAGATACCATTGTTGCCTTCTAGACAACTCTAGATTCATGAGAGGTTTATTGGTGTGTTGGTAACTTTCAAAGAAGTCTTACTAATATTATAAACTTACTACGCGCCGATTTCTAACGACCCCGGTGTACTAATGAAGAAACTAACACGAATTTTTCCTCTCTCTTTCTCATTTTTATATGAACATTAATAAACCCAAATGTTTCCTTTTTCTCTAAAATTTATCCAGCTATTTTTATTCATACATACCTTATCCTGACGAACTTATATGCGCTTTTATTATAATGCTAAGGGAAATATTTCAAATGCTTATATATCTAACTTAGAATGGCAAACATGCCTTATCATATTGCCCTCCCCCCCAATAAAGGGGGGGGGGGGGATTGTAAGGAATGCGGACTACCAGTCCCTTTGCTAACAATATACCCTATCAGGTCGACCTCCTCGTGATCCCCCTTGGAACTAGCGTGCTGAATTCCAAGTGAATCTTAATTGGCTAACTGACCTGCTTCCATTCACACCTATCATCCCTAACTGGTGCCCCGCCAGCATATACCATTTGCCAAGGCAGGGTTACCATCCCATTATCATCCATTGAAAACAGAAATTCCCCCCAATCGTTGCCATTTTTAGAGACCCTTAGAGCTACATTATATGTACCTAGTTAAATATACCTTGAGTTCTCCATTTACTGTTTTATTGGAAAGCTGTTTAGTTTTTGGATTCAAAGATAAAATTGGTACAACACTCTTGGATGCCACATGAACAAAAACATGCAGAAGAATAAATATCTCAGACAAGAGTATAATTGAGAATTGCATATTTTACTATTTTTTCTGGTTGTTGATCTACAAATTTTTTGATTTCTTTGTGACATATTCTGCTTATTATCTGGTAGTAAAACTCTTTAGTTTCCATAAATTTTTACTTTGTCTATGCGATAGTAGAGTCAATACTCTACCATCGAGTCATACAATTTATAGTAGTACGTTATACCAAGTCAAGGAAAAACTAACCCGGCTTCATCCTAACCTAACCTGATAACACCTCACTAGTACCCCATTAGTGTATACTGATAGCAGTAGACTAGGGAGAAGGGATTGTTAGTAATGGGGAGGTTAGTCCCCATTGCTATATGCTCAATATACTATATCAGATCGACCTAGAAACTACTGTGACAAATTTATAGTTGAATTCGTCACGGTGGACTAACTGACCTGCCTTTTCATCCTCATCTATCACCTTTCACTGGCACCCCGCCAGCGTATACCGACAGCGAAGGCGGGGTTACCATGCCATTTACACCCATTAAAAGATAGCAGTAGACTTAGTATAAGGCTCATAATAACAATAAGTATAGGGCACTCATAATGTGATAAAGCAAGTGGGGTTACCATAATTCATCTATTCTAAGGCTCCAGCCCAAAAAAGACGTCTTTGAATGAAAGTGGGAAAAGGTGGAATAAAATTCCATTTATTCACCAGGGACATGGCAGGGACAAGCAATACTAGCCCCTATTTGTTTCCTAGTATGCCATACATAGACTTAGTATAACACACTATTCTTTATAATCTAAATTGCCATAAATGCGATCATGAGCCAATTCTAGTCAAGAACTGACGACGCAGCACCATCACATCATATTATTCAAGTGATAATAAAAAATAAAACCAAAAAGGAATTCAAAGTATTTATTTCCCATGTAAAATACATTACAAAATTGTCAAAACAAGCCGAAAACATTGTAAACGTCGAAAGACAATTGTACCGCTTGAACACTTGTTTAGGTACTGGACCACAACTAGATGAACTGCGACTATCTAGGCAGCACTGTCACGTCAATGACATTAAGACGTCATTTCCTAGTCATTTTAGGGACAACACGTTGACCTCGACGATTTTATGAAGACGTCATTTATCAGACATTTTACGGTCAGCACTAATAAATCTAATACCGTCTTTATGTCATCTGATTACCTATACAATTATTATAATTAACACTTAGGGCAAGTTCATACCAAAGTATAGACAGCCACTGACTATAAACAAGCGTTACAGTTTACCATTTTCCCACATACAACATACTCAACTTATCGTTCACATTATAAAACCGACAATATATTATTACGCTAAACGTAGTCAGAGGCTCTTGTGATATGGTAACGTAGATAACAATACGCAGCAGTTAATATAAAAGAGATATTGTAACTGGTTAAGACTAGAGTACTCATCATGTAAATCTGAAGTACTCCAGTTTACTACCATCAACGAGTGTTTTACTCGTTGTCAATCTCCCTTATTGACGTCTGATTTATTGTACTGCGATGATTATAATGTAGTCTTATAACCACACAGTAAGACCTGTTCAATCAGCGGCTGACTATACGTTAGTGTGAACGTGACCTTATACATTATATTTTCTAATCACACAAAAGAATACAAATTGTACGTAATTAAAAAAAATTAAACGTAATTACGCTGATATTAGAGACTTCTTTCTATCCAATTAGGGGTTACTTTTTAATAGTTTGACAAAGGTAGGTGTACAAAAAATTTATTTTGTTAATTTATAATTATTTAATGTATAGCTAGTAATATATTGACATCTTCCAAATATAATATAATTTGCATTTTTGCTTTCAGTTTAACAGTACAAACGTTTTTTTAATATATAAATTTGTTATTTAACTCTCTAGAAAAGAGGTATATTAATATATTTGTAGTAACGTTTACGCTACTGCACACATGAGAAAGATCAAGACACAGACGTTGAATGAATGAATATTTATTGTTCCCTTCAATGAAATACAAACAAAATAAATATACCAAATTATATAATACTTCATTACATAAAAGCAAAACAAAGTTGTAACAATGGACGGCCTTATCGCTAAACAGCGATCTCTTCCAGACAACCTTAGGATGCTGCCCCGTTCTGTCCCATGTGTGTGGTAGCTTAAAGGCTTCTAAAAACAATTTTATATAATAGTCCTTGTTTTAGAGATTAAAATGGCATTGATGGAGGGACGTGCAAATGTGGGCCGAAGCGCAGCCGAGGCATACACACGTGAGTCCATCAATGCCTAGTTGTGGCCAAGACTTGTATAGTACTTTTCTCAAACAATGCGCGGAAATCATAAACATAATTTTACTTTTTAAGTTCAATGACGAATAACGAACAATAATAATTTTTCACGCGCCATAATGTTCCTGTTTTTTTTTTTTTTTCAATAAACAGCTTTATATTTGCAAGCCAGTTCGAAATTTAAATAAAACCTTTTATTAGTTACCTCCTTGGTAGCCATGTATCGAAGTAAAAGGTCATTCCATTTTTAAATTACAGGACAGATATGAATTTACATAGTAATTTATCTGGCCGCTAAACACGACAGATATGGATTTTCATACAACTTTTGCCGGCCGCTGCCCGCATGTATCTGGCCAGTACGGCAATTTCGATTTATCTCGAAGAAGATTGTCAAAATAATGCTCACATTCTCAAGCATATTTGAGAAAAATATATGTTTTTTATACCATATGTAACCATTCTGAGGTAACACAGAAACTATATGGTCCTAGAATTCGACCAACCGTAATAAGAATGTTCCACTCTCAACGGTTGGCTGTACTGGCGGTTCACCGAGTGCTTTTTCACACAATTTTTTTTCAATATGAGGTCTTACGGACGATAACAGTAAAAACAATAATTTTCAAAATTTTTATCCGTCTGTATGTTTATTTTGATATCCCACAAAAACTACTGTACCAAATTGGATGCAATTTCTCTATTTATGCTCAAGTATATCTTGAAATACTTTACCTATATCTAAAAATCATAAACATAGTTGCCATCACGAGGTAGATTATAAAAAAAACTGTGATGCATTGAAAAAAAAACTTTTTCGCAACATAAATGGAAAATTGATAAATTATATTAATATAATTACATTACACGAGTGAGCAAATATTTAAAAATACATATATTCCTATTTTCTATTATTCATTATTTTATGGCAGTGTACTGTGTAACTTTTGTACAGTCAAATCCATTTTACACGTACAGTCAGCATCAAAAGTCGATGAATACTTACAATTTGCAAATCATAAACAGTTTTGCGTACATAATTAAATCAACAAGACTAGCATTTAATTAACATAGTATAAAATCAAAACTATTTGAACGTTTACAATGGCATATGTATGAGTACAGAGATTTGGATAATCTTTCATTTCTCATCAAATTTTGATGCTGACCGTACCTGCTATATTTAATATATTTTGGACTATTCGACGCTGAAGACGTCATTTCACAAACACAGCTATTTTCACATGAGAAGAGGTCATAAACAATCAGTCAAATTGTAATTGGATTGAAAAATTTGATTAATTAAATTAAATCTAAACTAAATATAATGAGGAATAGCTTTACTTTTTTGTTTGTAATGAATAATCTAAAAAAATATATACTTAAAAATTCAAATATAGAAAGCTACATTATCAGAGAGTACCATGCGTTGTATTTTATTTAAAAAAAAAAGTGTAAAGCCTGGCCGCTAGTGTAATGAAACTGAAAAAGTATTTATTTATTTTAAATAAATAAATACATTAATATTCTCCAACAAAGAATAAAACCTATGAATATTAGGCACTTATGATATATCCAAACGGTATGTTCTAAAAAAAAAATAAAGGAGAGAATACTAAACAGATTAAAATAAAAATAAAAAATCATTAGCATTTCATTTTTAAATGTTCTATCAATGAAAAAAATTCCCAAAAAAATACGAGTTATAATTCCCAAAAAAAAAACGTTAAAGAAAATTTTGGCCTACCAATTCAGCCCGTGGAGGGAAGTAGTGCGGTCTATCAGTCTTTTTGCTATACAGTGGACCCCCGGTAATCCGGCAAACATTATGCAGGGCAGTGTC
The DNA here is from genome assembly GCF_026898425.1 of Galleria mellonella. Classification (NCBI taxonomy): domain Eukaryota; kingdom Metazoa; phylum Arthropoda; class Insecta; order Lepidoptera; family Pyralidae; genus Galleria; species Galleria mellonella. The sequence continues at coordinate 1,071,447 of NW_026442135.1, read as the reverse complement.
GGACTATCGAATTTGTCGGATTATAGACCACTGCCTAAGACCCCTATAGTCCGGATTTTTTTACGAAAGAGTACCTTGTAATCCGACAAATTACATATCTAATGACGAGAGTCTATACTATATTATACGTACATATGTATGTACTTTGAAGTACAAATCAGACTTAATTTATGTAAGTCGAATTTAGTAAATTAAATAACAATTGAGAGCTTACGTTTTATTATAAAATTAAGCATAAATGCACATACATATCTACCAAAATAATCAAGAATTATTAATCAAAATCATGTAGTGAATACTATATCAAATTATGAAGCTTTGAAATACATATTCATCAATTTTTTTTTGTTTAAGGTTGTTATAACGCGAGATCAGAGCTTTGTCCCTCAGTCTTCTCAAAAGTAAAAGTTCGTTGTAGGATGTACCATTCTCTTCAGCCCATTGTAAACCTAGCTCAAAAGCGTTAACTGCGTCTTGATCTGTGACTTGTGGAGCAGTTGCAATCACGTCGTCGTTATCTTCCTGATCGTTTGTTGTATTATTAGAAACCTCTTTTATAATATCTTTGTCAGACATTTCAAGAAAAACATTTTCTTCTTTATCCATTCCACGGTACCAGACTTCCAAATCTTCCGGACTTATCTGTGTTTCAGTAGAGACTTGTTCTATAACTTCCGAAGTTACACTGATTTGTGGATCGTTGCTAGGAGTGGTGATTATATCTGGCCATAACTTTTTCCAAGACGATTTAATAGTTGATGACGGTAACGCACTCCACGACTGACTAAGAGCAAAAACCAAGTCTTTCATATTAAATTCTTTTAAAGTTTTTTCTATTGGTTGGTCTTTTGATACGGCTCTCAAAAGTAGGTTTTTTTTATAGTCTTGCTTAACAAACTGAATGATGTTCTGGTCCATTGGTTGAATCAGTGCAGTGCAATTTGGCGGAAGAAACATCGCAGTGATGCATTTATCCTCAGTTGTCAGTTCTTCTTCAGACGGATGACCGGGAGCGTTATCAAGAAGCAACAACGCTTTTTGAGGAAAATTATGATCTTTTAACCATTTTCTAACTTCAGGTACGAAGCATTCATCAAACCACTTTTTGAAAAGGTCTTTTGTCATCCATGCACTTTTTTGTCCGTAATAGTGTACAGGTAAATCAATGTTTTTGAATGCCCTTGGTTTATTAGATTTCCCAATGACCACCATCTTAAGCGCGTGTACCTGCAGCATTAGCACATGGTAGTATGGTTACACGCTCTTTACTCACTTTTCGTCCAGGTACGTCTTTTTCGTTACAAGAAACGAAAGTTTTGTTAGGCATCACACGCCAAAAAAGCCCTGATTCGTCTGCATTATACACCTGTGACGGGTCAAGATTAAAATCGTTCACCTTTTGCAAAAATCTTAATTTAAAGGGCTCTATGCAGGTGGCATCGTTAGAAAGTTTCTCTCCTGTAATAGTCATTAAACGTATGCCATGACGACTTTTAAAACGTTCTAGCCATCCTTTGCTGGCCATAAAATCATCTTTTTTTGTTATTTCCTTATAAAAAAACTTAGCTTTCATCGCCAACATGGGTCCCGAAATTGGTGCATGCCTGTTTCTTTCCTGAAGAAACCACATGTACAAAGCTTCTTCCACTTCTGGATGTTCAGCTTTCTTGAGTGTCTGTCTCTTGCCTGGCCCGCAGTCAGTAGTTGACACGAACTTCTTAATCTTCTCGTGGTTTTTTTTAATGTCATAAATTGTAGATCGGCCTACGCCGTATTCACTTGCTAAACTACTGAAAGTTTCATTGCGATTTAAGCGATCTAAAATATCACATTTTTCTTTAATTGTCAACGTTTTGTGCTTTCGCTTCTGGGTTTGTGACGACATTACTAGGTACTACATATACTTAATACACAATGAATAAATAGTAAACAATGAACGTACGCTAGGCCGTATCGCTATCACTAGTAGTCAAATTCAAACTAAGTAAAACAATGCATATGCGTCGAGCACAATAGCGGTGGCGCGTACGAGTTGTGACCTGTTCAAACTTGCGTGATCTATATTAGCAAAGATTGTCAAACATAATTCTGTCATGTCGGATTACAGGGGGCGCCGGATTAGACAGGGGCCGGATTATCGGGGGTCCACTGTATTGCAATATACCCTGTCAGGTCGACCTCCACGTGGTCCGCCCTGGAAACCATCGTGCTGAATTCCAGGTGTATCCATCACAGGCTAACTGACCAGTCTTTTCCTATCATCCCTCACTGGTGCCCCGCCAGCGTATACCGTTAGCGTCTGCACTAACAACAGGGCTAACCCATTCCATTATCAGACATTAAAAAAAAAAACATAATAACTCTGAATATAGTGCAGAAGCTTTTTTTTTTTTTGAATCCGAAAAATTATCTTTGGAAAACTTATTAAATTCACTGACAGAACATTCTGATGCTAATTATTTCAAGCTTTTATTATATCTTTTATATTAAGTATTTTATGTGTTCAATCCTAACTAATATCATAAGTTTGTTTGTTTGTTAGCTTGTAACGTCTTAACGGCTTAACCAGTCACTATGAAATTTGATATACACATACTATATTGGACGGAGAAGAATACAGAATGTAAGCTATTTTTTATCCCGGCAAGTAAACATACTCGAATCACGCGGACAAAGTCGCGAATAAAAGCTAGTAAATGATAAATAATTTTGCTAGTTTATGAGTTTTAAATCACCGAATATTACAATGTATTGTTATTTTAACACCCATAGTGCATGCATTTTGTTATTTCCATATTTTTCCCATAAAAATTGTCAGGTGTTCTACACGAGTAGCTCGTGGGTCAACTATAAGTCAAAAAACTTACAATGCTCTTCGAGTCCAATATAATAATGCCTTCAGGGCACTGTTGGGGCTACCTAGTCACTGTAGTGCGTCACACATGTTTGCACGGGAGCGTACGGATGATTTTTACGCAATACGACGCAAACGATTTGTTTCGCTGTTGGCTAGGGTGCGTGTTAGCTCAAACGGTGTCCTGAAGACAATTGCTGATAAAATGCACTGTCATATCCTAAAATATTGGGTGGGACAGGTTATCAATGTAAGAGCGTTATGACCGCTCATTTACTAACATAGGTTAAGTCAATTTATAACTAACAAAATGGGCCTTATGTAGTCTGATTAATTAAATATTATTATTATTATAATTATTTCAATCATCACTCTTCATAAACAAAATCGTTTTTTCCCGAATGAAAAATTACCTAAAATCCATTTTAACACGACACGACTGTGTATCTAGAACATTCATTCAACTATGTGGTAATAAATTTCAATAATATTATATCTAAAACGCTTAAAAATATTGTCGAACGATGGACGGTTTTTTTTTATTTTTTTTTTATACAACTTAGAATGGCAAACAAGCTGACGGCCCACCTGATGGAGAGTGGTAACCGTCGCCTATAGACATGAGCAGTACCATGGACATAACAGAGTGTACTGTTTCGCCCATGATACCCCCCATGCGTCGCCATTCCTGAGGACTCAGATGTTATTCCTCCGTACCCAGTAAATTCACGCCATATCCCACCCTTCAAAGCGAAACACAGCCATGCAAACACAATTGCTCCACGGTTGAAACACGAATGGGACAGAGGTACCCAAGCAATCGACTTTTGTACAAAGTCTCCCTCTGGTATGTATTACAATTAATTTATTCATTCTATAACAAAACAAACAATGACTAGACAATGCGATTTACAAAGAAAATCAACAAAAAATAAGAGTAAATAAAATATTATTGCAATAAAAATATATTATTTCTTGGCATAATTTTTCAATTTATTATATTTTAAATTGGTCAAATAATCTTTCCCTTACTTGCCATCATGTGATGGTAAGTGGTAACCGTCGCCTACACAAGCCAGAATATAAATCGTTACTGTCCTTTTAAAAGTGTATCTTTTAAATTTACTGTAAAACTGGGCATTTTCAATTGACTTCAAAAGGAGGGAGTTTTCAAATTCGGTTGTATTTTTTTTTATACCACTGAGGTGGCGAACAAGCATACGGCCCACCTGATGGTAAGTGGTTACCATAGCCTATGAACACCTGCAATACCAGGGGTATCAGGCGCGCGTTGCCGACCCTGAAGAAACCTCTCTACCCCCCTTTTGAAGAACCCCATGCTGTAGTCTCTTGGGAAAACCTTGGCAGGGAGCTCGTGTTACTTGTGTTGTTTGTTACCTCATAACTCCGTCAATTGTAGACCGATTTGAAAAATTCTTTTTTTATCTGAAAGGATATACTTAAAGATGGGTCCCATAGAAATTTTATCAATATCGGTTCAGTAATTTACTTTTTAGACTAAAATAACTGATTTTGTTACATTTAAAGTGGCTTTTTAGTAGGACTGCACTACTTAATTATTAAAAAAAAAAAAATTAAAAATAATTTACAATAATGTTTTACATCATATTTATTACTAGCTTTTGCCCGCGACTCCGTCCGCGTTTCCGTCGTTTTTCGTAAAATAAGTAGCCTATGTCCTTCCTCACGGTTCAGTGGTTTTGATGTAACAGACACATTTCCCTTCACTGCTCCGCTCCTATTGATCGTAGCGTGATGTAAAGTATACTATAACCTGCCCAGGAGTATGAAGAATAATTGTACCAAGTTTCGTTAAAATCCGTCGAGTACTTTTTGTTTCTATAACGAACATACAGACAGACAGACAAAAATTTTACTGATTGCATTTTTGGCATCAGTATCTATCACCAATCACCCCTTGATAGTTATTTTGGAAATATATTTCATGTACAGAATTGACCTCTGTACAGATTTATTATAAGTATAGAAGATAGATAGAAGAAGAAGATTATACAAGAAAGATATGTATAAAAGGATTAACAGATATTTAAGAATTTAAAAATACGATATATGAAATAATTTCATCATCATCATATCCAGCCGTTAAATGTCCACTGTCCAGTCCAATGTAGGGGGGGGGGGGGTGTCTTGCCAGTAGTTATCACGCGTGACAGAAAGATTGGCAGCCGCAGTAAGGCTTTGGAGATATTTTAAAAGGAACGCTGCTGCCCATCCCTCGCCCTTCTATAGTCGCCTCTTACGACACCCACGGGAAAGGAAGGGGTGGCCTATTCTATTCCGGGATCACACGACAAAACTTTATATTGTTAAAAAAAATCGATTGCAGTTATGGAAAAATACGTTATTATATTTAAAAACTACAAAAAGAAATTTTAATAAAATTTTTAAGGACCCCATGTACAAGTATATCCTTTCAGATAAACATAGAATTTCCCAAATTGGTTTATAATTGACGCAAATAAGAAGTAACAAAAGGAAATTGAGAACCTCCTTGTTTTTGAAGTCGGTTGAAAAAAAGACTATATCAAAAAATAAAAAAAAAATACCAACTCGTGAATTCCAGATAAAAATGTTACTCTGATATACGTTTCCATATTTGGGTGATGTTGAGATTAAACAAAATTCAACTTTTACAAAAGTATAATATATACTCGAAATTGCTACCAGCTCCTGGACTATGTTAACGAAATGAGATTCATTCCACGCCACCTTACCTTCACCTCAACGTATGCTTGTACGGAGGTCCATTAGGGCACTGGCAGTGATGACCCCATGCCTCTGATTCCTGAGTCCATAGTCAGCATCCCCGCCTATAGTCACAGTGGAGAACGAAGTAGAATTCCTTCTTTGCTGTAAAGACGGCTTGTTCCCATTCAAGAACCCATGGTCGGAAGGACTCTGGTGGCTGTTTAGTGGCTGAAAGTAGTCGCCTTGGCAGCTGGTCTCCAGCCAGTCGTGGCTATACACTTTGGTGGCTCGTAGTGGCTTGTTAATGAGCTGCTCTGACCTATACTCCTTGATTGGTTTCTTCGCGCGGGTCTTCTGGTCGGCTGATACGGTTTTTGGCTTGTATTTTTCGGCTTCGTGGATGGATTTGCTGCTTTTGCTGGCGGTTGACGGCAGGGGATGCGATTTGCTGCTGTAATAAAATTTTGCAGCGTGAAATTCTAAATTGAAAGAAGAAAATTAATAGCTGATTATTATCTATACAATTAAAATGAAAATTATGATCCCACATACACTATTGATTTTACCGGAATACCAGCGAAGGGAGGTGAGAAGGGCAGACCAGTTTTTTTTTTTATAACATGAGAGGAAAATGAGCATGCAGGTCACCTGATGATAAGTGACTACTGCCGCCCATAATCACCCAGAGCACCAAAGGCATTGCAGGTGTGCTATCGGCCTTTTAAAAAGAAATCAGTTCGCACATCGTGAGGACTTAACCAGGAATCAGACAGAATGTTTTCCGGGGATCCTCTCAAGTGGTGATCGACCTCACAGAGTCTCTATCCATAAGTTCTTTTACCTTGTATAATAGCATTTATACAGGTACCTCTGTCTTCATATATTTCAGATGCTAAACTCTGCCTCCAGTGCTGCGCTTCGGTTTGAAAATTAGGATATAGCACTTACTGGGTCCGGAAAACTACTACGATAATCCTTAGGAATGGCAACGCATAAGAACTGTCCATGATACACTTCATACATTCCCATTTCTTTGTTCAAAGTTTTGACATTCATGATGATGGTTTTTTTTTAAATGGGTGAATATGAAATAGTATATATAATATGAAAGAGCCTACGCTATCGACATACATTGGCGGGACACCAGGGAGAGATGATAGGTGAGGATGAAAGCAGATCAGTTAGCCCATCGTGACAAATTCAACAGGAATTAACCACGATGGTTTCCAGAGGTAACCGCGTGGAGATCGACCTGTAGAGTATATTGCTAGCAGTAAAACTGTTAGACCCCATTACGAACCATTTCTTTTCTCTCACATTCATGATGTTATACATGACTATGGGTGGTGTTCTCCACTGTCCATCAGTTGCGCCTTCATCTTTTTTGCCAATACAAATCACATACAAAATATACGCAATACAAGGACCATTTCCACTTTACTTACCTGTGCATTTTCTTCAGTTGACCGTTGGAGTTGGATCCCTTGGCCATGATGCTGTACAGCTTGTTCCTGTAGTCATCCACGGATACCTGCTTATCGTCCCTGAGTGGTAGCAGCACGTCTGATGGTAACGTAGGCTCGTCGCGCTCACGATGGAATCTACCAAAAGTTAATCTAATACTACCAAATGGAGCCAAGTATGTAAAAAACAACCACATATCCAAGATATCCATAAGATGTGAATACCACGCAATTATTCTAAACTCCTGATCATCTAGCTAAGATGTTCTGCATTATTATTAGGTATTATATTTATGTATTTATGTAATATTATAATATATATTAATATTTCATTTAACTGTTTATTTATAGCTTATTTCACCAGAGGGAGACTTTGTACAAAAGTCGATTGCTTGGGTACCTCTGTCCCATTCGTGTTTCAACCGTAAAGCAGTTGTGTTTGCATGGCTGTGTTTCGGTTTAAAGGGTGGGATATAGTGTGAATTTACTGGGTACAGAGGAATAACACCTGAGTCCTCAGGAATGGCAACGCATGGGGGGTATCATGTGCGAAACATGTTATGTTCATGGTACTGCTCACGTCTATAGGCGACGGTTACCACTTTCCATCAGGCAGCTTATGCAATGATTAGTATTAATAATTGTTCGTACAGCACTAGTGCACTTTAACTGACCGCTAATGACATGCTTTCCCACTGTATTGGGTTGGCTAGAAGAGATCTCTTTCAGAGACAAATCCACCCTTGCTTACAATATATATAAATATATTATATTCCAGAACACCCCGACTTCAGTTAGTATAGAAAAGTTCGTTTCCTAAATTGGCTCGATCAGGAATCGTTTCATCGTTGCTTTGTGTTAGCTATTTTCTGCGTTACTAGCTCCCAAATAACCAGTATGAATTGCAGTACGAATAGATCTTAGTCCTCAAGAATGGCAATACGTGAACTCATGCATTACCATTTACGCCATGAACGCTGTATAATATGGTGGTCGTATCATATGACCGATGGTTAATTACATGCTGTGTAAATAGAAAATACTTAAAAATTGGGTAACGGTACAATAAATGTAATTTCAAAATGGCCGCTGTCACAAGATGGCGGATTACATTATAAACATTTGTTTTAAAAAAATACTTAAACAGACTTGTTTATTTACTTACTTCCCAACATATTCATGGTCCAGCGCTCTCTCAGCGCTAAGCCTCTTCGCCGGATTGAAGACAAGGAGTCTTTGGACGAGGTCAGCCGCGTCGCGTGGGGCACAGGAGAGCAGTGCGGTTAATGAAGTTCCACCACTGGCAGAGGCCGCCTGCTCCCGTATTAATGAGGAACCGTAACCGCTGCATACTGCTGATATGTCTGCAGGACAATATATAAATCCTTACAAATATTATAAAATATAAAGCTGAGATTGGTTTTTTGCTACCTCTTAGCGCTTTAATGGCTCACAACCAAATAACACATGTAAGCCAAAATTCATTACGAAATTTATTATTTCAGGTGCTGGAGGATATAGGCTATTTTCATCCCGGTCAATCCTGTGTATCAAACAAACAAAATGTGTGTCCAACCATTGAGTGTAAAACATTGTCAATATTTTACTGAACTACGTGTTATCTTGCGGAAGTCTGAAATTGCTTGATTTAGAGTCGTGTAGAGACACGTGTCGCAACATGTGCGTGAACTAGATAACTGTTGAATGTTGACAACTAATATGGAAAGTCGTAGAACTTCTATTGATAACGAAAGTAGTCGGCCTCTACGAGGTCCCGCCTGGAACTATCGCGGTATTTTCCTGATGAATTCGTCTCAATGAGCCAGCTGACTTGACTTCATCCTTGTCTATCATCCTTCACTAGTGCCCCGCCAGCGTATACCGATTTGGCTGGATTACCATTTTGATTCCACCCATTGAAAAGAGAAAACATTCCCTTCTCACTTATACGAGGTATATAACTTTAGATCTAACAAAACTAAACGAGTTCTAAGTTACCTTCAGAAGATGGTTTAGGCAGCGCCGCCATGATCCTCTCCACCTGATTTACAGTAGAAGTGCCAGGGAATAGGGGTTTCCCGGTCAACATCTCCCCCAGTATGCAGCCCAGAGACCACATATCAATGCCTTTAGTGTAGCTATAAAGAACAAATTCTTATGGATAAATGATTCTTAACAACCCAAAATGTTTTCTATAATATTTGGAATGGCAACCAACTTGAAGAAAAATGGTAACCATCATTTTGACTAGGTACACAATATAATTCGCTGTGATGTCCCGGCAAAGAATAGGCCATCGTTTCCCGTGGGCATCGTAAGAGGCGACTATGAGAGCTTATGATGGAGGGATGAGCAGCAGCGTCCCTCTCAAAACATCACCAAATGTCAAACTGCAGTTGCCAATTCGCCAGCCAAGCGGGGCAACTACTGGCAAAACCCTTTTTGAATGAATGAATGAATGAATATACTTTATTTGCATTTTACAATATAGGAAATAAGCAAGGCAATTTACAAACACAACGATACAATTGTATAAGTACAGTAAGGCGGTCTTATTGCTGAGAGCGATCTTTTCAAGACAATCTTAAGGTAATGGACTAATTGTTGTACAAGTAGGTATGATAGTGCTGTATAATTAAAAAAGCATCTTTTGCAAATTAAAAATATATGAAAATTATATACATATATACACACATACATATATATATATATATATATATATATATAGTGGGGACTACGCTCAGCAGTGGACAATTAACGGCTGATACAACAACACAATATAATATCAATCACGGTTCATTATCAGTCCAATCTTGGTCTAGAAAAATATTATCATGTAAAAATATGTGATCCTTGGTGATTACTGATCATTAGTGACTATGGATCCAACTTTTCGTGCATCTCCATTCATTCGTGCTCGATAGATACCTTTCGTAATTCTTCTTTCAACCATCCTTATGTCCATTTCATTGCTGGACATAAGTATCCCCCATAAGGGGAGTTTTGCCAGTATTTGTTAAGCTTGATAAGTGGGTTGGCAACCACAGTTAGGCTTCCCTTAGTCGCCTCTTACGACACCCACGAGAAAGGAAGGGGTGGACCATTCTATGCCGGGACCACACGGCGATTACATTTACATTTCACAATACTTACTTCTTGCTGGCAATGAGTATCTCAGGTGCACGGTACCACCGCGTTGCTACGTAGTCCGTGAGGCACGGGTCTGCTCCATCTTCTCCACCGGAATACATACTGGACACGGAGCGTGCCAATCCAAAGTCGGCTAGCTTCACTCTGATTGAATTATAATACATTAATATTAAACTATAGTATGGATACACTGCACTACGACCTAACCCTAATTGTGGGGAAGAGGGGGGGGGGGGGGGAAGATTGTTAGTAACGGGGTTTAACAACCCACCCGCAAAGCAGGTCGACTTCTTTGCGGTTCCTCCTGGAAACCATCGTGATTGGTTTATTGTTGAATTTGTCACTAATTTAATAATATATAAATAATTTAATGAATAATGAAAATAATTAAAAAATATTAGTAATGAAGACGTTAGGCTTTATTGTAATATACCTATCGTGTCAGGTCGATTTCCACGCTATCCAGCTTTGGAAACCATCCTGGTTCATTTTTGATAAATTCGTTACGTTGAGCCAACTGATCTGCTTTATCATTACCTACCATCCTTCACAGGGGGGTAAGGGATTGTTAGTACTGCGAACTATCAGTCCCATTGCTAACAATATACCTATTCAGGTCGACCTCCACGTAGTCCCCCTAGAAACTATCGTGTTAAATTCCAGGTGTATTGGAATATAAATAAAAAATATCGATGGGCTACCTGACCTGACTTTTTATTCTCACCTATCATCTCTCACTGGCGCCCCGCCAGCGTACACCGTAAACGTAAGCGGAGTTACCATTCCATTATCATCCAAAATATACCGATAGAGCAAGTAGGGCTTCCATGCAGACTGCAATTAACTGTCTCAATGAAATATTTTGGTGAAGCGCATCCCAAAATCAATAGTGTAACTTTCAAGACATCTAAGAGTACATTATGTGCTTACTCGAAGTGGTCAGCCCCCTCCACCCCCCCAAATACGTGAGGTAAATACGAAATTGTTTACCTGCAAGCACTGTCTATAAGCACATTACTTGGCTTCTGATCTCTATGTATCACATTGCCAGAGTGTATGTACTTGGTCGCTTTCAGCATCTGATACATAATGTACCGCTTGTGTATGTCTTTCAATATGTTCCCACGTTTGATCACATTGTGCAGATCCGTCTCCATGTATTCGAAGCCGAGGTAGATGTCTCGGTTGTTTAGTGCTCTGAAATTAATTATATATTAGGATACCAAAAATGGCCATGTAGAGATTAAAATTGTCATTTTACTCAAATCATATTAGACTGCCTTGTCCTACAGACATCATTATAACACTGTGTATTAGATCATTAAATACAACTCCCTCACAGATATATGACTTTAATTATAATAATAATATGCATTACTAGCATACTTACATTCTGCATCTGTGTTGTGTGTATGTATATGTGTGTACATGTGTATGTGTGTGTACTGTGTTTGTGTACTTGTGTGTTGCAATTAAGTATGTATAATAAAACAACAATGTTTTTTTATTTTAATTTCATAACTTTAGTAGACTTTTATTAAATACATCTAAATATTATATAAGTATGAATATTTTTATACTAACATAGAAATTATAAAATTTGAGTTTACAGGTACCTACTAACCATTGCTAGTATAAATTTATTTTTTTTACTAGCAACATTCTTCACAATAAATCAAAAAGTCCCTAGAGAATAGTAAGCAATGCTAAACATTATTTCTGAGTTTTTAAATAAAATTTGCTACAGGAATTTCTTAATATTTCAATTCATACCTATGTATACTGTGTAGCTTCACAATATTGGGATGATTGCGGAACGATTGGAGGAATATGATCTCTCTGAATGTCCTCTGTGCATCAGTCTGGTTCCGGAATGCATCAAATATTTTTTTTATTGCCACCACATCCTTCGTCTTCTTATCTACAGCCTTCCACACTATGCCATATGCACCTTTGCCCAATCTTTTTTTTACATCAAACCTCTTTAATATATGTTCGTCGATTTCCGACATATTCTTTTCAGGACTCTTTTTCTGAGTTTGCTTCTGTGAACCATCTTTCTTACGGTCTTCCTTCTTAACGGTTTGTTGACTGTGGTTCATTTGAGATTATTTAATAGAGCAACAGAATCTTAAGCTATTCGACTGCCGAAATCGGAACTAAAATTGAATATTACCTTATAATATTTACATACCGAGCATGCAGCGTACGTCGGTAAGGCATACTGCGATTTGCAGATAAAATGTAAATTTCAGTCAATAACTCTACTGATTTGAATAGAATGCCCGAGCGTGACACCGATCATTTTAAAATATTGATTATTTATGCTAAGCAACCGTAAATAGATCAATAGCACTCGATGTCCTATTTGAAAAAATTGTCATTACACCCAAACTACTTTAACTGAATAATAAATGAATGTTATAAATGTACTTACCAGAAATAACAATAGATACACTTTTCATATGACATATTTATTGAATACACAACTTAATATTCGTATTTCAGTTGATATTGGATAAAATATGTACTCAATGATTTGCAATCCACCGAGTTTCATTTGTTTACGGCGGTGCCCAATTCAAACAAACGGCAGTAACCATGGAAACCGCAAATGTCAACTTTAGTAATGTGACAACAATAAATAATTTGTTTAATCGATATATCGTGACTCTATTTGAATTTTAATAAACTGGCGTCTAGAATTTATTCAATAGTTATTAACCTCTGATAATTTATGACATACCGTAGTAAAATTATTAGTATTCACAACATAGGTATACTTTCTTATTTTACTTCATACGTATTTGCCTATGAAATTAATAAAAAAATATTTATTAATTTAAAATTACTTACTATTTATATTTAAATAACTATGAAAATTTTATTTAATTAAAGATTGTATCCTATAAAAAATCCGACTTCAAACATAACAATACGAGTTATTTTGATTTAATTAGTAATAATTAATACATTAAATTTGCATGCCAAATACGTCAATTTTAATAAAAAAAAAAACAATTGATAATTTGATTGTATATCATTTATATATTGTATTAGTTTGTATATTCAGATAAAAAAAAATATCCAAATCGGATTAGAACTTGTCGGTACTCTGTCGAGTTATGAGGTAACAAACAAAAAACGACTGAATCAAGAAGTTCCTTCTGTTTAAGTGAACCGAAGTCGGTTGAAAAGTGTTCTCCAAACTATAATATTCTGATTTTTCAATCACCAGACAACGAACATCTGTGATAATCTGAAACATCTAGACCCAACTAGAATACCAACTTAGGGCTCATGTAATAAATTAATGACAACGTACTTTTGTCGACACATTTCTATAATAATTAATATTAGATATACCTAACAGTCTGCATAATTATTTATATTACAAAGATATATACTCTTTATTCTATTTATATACTTATATGAATAAATTCCAAATCTGTACATAAAAAATACCACATTTTGTATAACGAAGAGTTTATTAACATTAATGAAATTTTACAAAAACGAATATATCTCGAGTTCCAAAACGCTACATCATCCATCATACAAATTACCTACAATAAGTAGGCAATAAAAATTCCCTTTAATATTAATTCGTTGAGCTACCTATATTTTATTATCGTAGTAAAATTTTATTTGTCAATGAATACTACAGTTTAAACACATTCAGTAGTTAATTATATTAGTCATAAATGTTTCAATAAGTATCAACTTGAAGTAGTTTAATATTTTAAGTAGCAAATAAAAAAATATCAGCTAATTGAGTTATTATAGTTATTTTTAGACTTAGTATTTCTCAACACAATTAATCTTATTCAAATTTATCTGTCAATCAAACTTTCTATTAATAGACAGAAAAAAATACAAATAATTACATCTAATGGGAAATAAACCAAGATCCATTTATTTATAACTTTTGTACAACTAAATATATTTTTTTACAAATGTTGTAATTCAGAAAATAACGTTTTTTATGTGCCTTTTCTACGATTGACACACAACGGGTTTGAATTTATGTATTACAAAACTGCTAAAAAAATAAGGTACACTTATCATCTACATAATGAAGGTTCTAAGTAAATTTATATCTAAAGAATATATAATACAAAATAAAGACTACGTAACAAAAGTATATAAAAAAAATCTACTTATAATATTAAAAAAAAAAAAGTTAACATGAACAAAAGAATCATTGCATTGTTTTAACAGTAAGCGTACTTAGGTTTATTGTTTCTTTTCTTACAGATAAAGACTAAGTAATTAAATATAATCTAAATGCATTAGGTATTTATACTAAAAATGAAAAATTCAGAAATAAGTATTTTAATATACTTATACCTATAAGTTTTTTGAATGAAAATAACATGTATAGTATTAATGACTAAATTTCTATATCACATTAAATTAACTACAAACAGATAAAGACGGAATGAATTTAATGCTAAAGCAGCCCTAAGTAATTGTGTAAGTAAATATAAACTACTATAATAATACCTGTATATAATATAATGAGATGCCAAAATGTGAGTCACAATTTTAAGTACGATTATGAAACCATTATTGATAAAAGACTTAAAAATTGAGATGGATCGTTGTAGATTTAGTTTCACTATGGAAATAATAAAACAAACATAAGAATATATGAAGCAAAATTTAACTATTTCACCTAAATATCTATTGTTCCAAAAATTTTGCTAATCCTAGTACGATAAAACAGTAAGTGATGATTTAAATTTCTTATTTTGAATGCATATTTTGAAAAACTAGCATTCACTATTTTTTTTTTTATTATTTTACTAAAACTGCCATTTCACTACAAAGTGGTGAAGGCACACGTCTGAACAGCTTTATTATGAAAAATATTATTTTATAGAAGTGGAGGATGAATCTTCTTTTTTTCTTCTGTTTCCATGACACCTTGGTCTATAGAAGATGGTGATGGTAAACCACAAGGCCATTCTAAGGAGTCTGCTTCATGTGTCATTATATGTTCAGCTTCCACTACAAATAATAGAGTCAACGTCATGTAAATTATAAACAACTAATTGAAATCCGCAACATTAACTGCATAAATTAGAATAAAAAAAGTCTAGGTATTATATAAGATAGAATTTTTTGTCCGTGACATCGTCCACGTGACCAGAATATTTTTACTAGTCAAGATAAAAAGATGTATACCAAATACCAGATAGTATGTGTATACTAAATTTCATAGCATTTGATTAAGCCAATAAGGACGATACACCTAATCTGCCTAATTTTAAAATTCATATGCGGGTAGAAAGAACTGTTTGTAATTAATCAAATTCAAAGACCCAATTGTTAACAATATACCCAATTTTTTTTATTGAGAGTGAAATGGTAACCTCGCCTGCGCTATCGATATAGGTTGACAGGACACCAGTAAGAAATGACAGATAAATATGTAGTAAGATTAATTAGCACAAGTGGCATATTCAAAAAGAATTAAATACGATGATTTTCAGGAGAAATCGAGTGAAGTTCGACCTGTCGGGGTGTATTGCTAGCTATGGAAATTGACAATTCCTCTCTCCTCTCTCCAATATACTATTACCACTTTCTATCAGCTTGTTTCCTATTCCAAGTTGTATAAATAACATACTTCACTCTTTTAAAGTGGTAAAAATGAAATAGTGACACTACCAACGCTATCGGTTTATACTGGCAGGGCATCAATGTAGGAAACTATCATGGTTAACAGTTATTGCATCATGACCAATTCAACAACTGTTAAGCACAATATATTTAAGGAAGGACCTCGTGGAGAACGACTTTAAAGAGTATATTGTTAACAATGCCGCAGTTAAAACCACATTACTAACAATACCTTTCCCCCAATATACCTTATCAGGTCGACCTCCATGCAGTTCTTCCTGGAGCCCATCGAATAACTCGGAGAATTTCGAGCAGAAAAGTGATTGTTAATAATGAGGATTTGCAACCCTAACTAGCTAGTTCCATTGTTTGTTCCATTAACATACCATAACAAGTAAAGATAGGCTGTTTTACCTGGAAATTACTATGATTAATTCTTGTGAAATTCGTCATGATGGAGTAATTGATCTTTCGTCCTCATCTATTATCTTTTACTGGTGCCCCACCAGCATATATTAATAGCGCAGGCAGGGTTACCATTATATTCTAACTCATTTAAAAAACTCAGAGAATTTGTTGCTTACTTTTGGTCTTAACTTCATCATTCATTTAGAATAATTAAGTTTTCCAATAATTATTTTATACTTACTCCTGATCCTATGTACTTTATTTCCATATGCGAGATCCCAATAATATAATGTTACAAAAGTCAAAGGCAGCAATGGAAATAAAAAATACGACCGTTTTGTTCTTCGAAAACTGAAAATGAAAAAGATAATAATTTTTATTATTTCAATAAAATCATTAAAAATATTGCTACAGTACAACAGCTAGCTTTTTTTTCTATAAATAATGAATATTTTTCTTTAATACAAAAAAAAACAATGCTTATTTACAGTGTGATAAACACATTAAAACTCAATTTACCCAGTATACAATCCAGCAGCAGATGTAATATAGAATGTAGTTAACCACAAACAAATGTCTCTATTTTTTGCTATTTGCATTGCCATTTGACGCTCCTGTACCTGATATTGTAATTGAATTTGTCTTTCCATCTAAAACGAAGTTATAAATTAAATATTTGGCACCTAAATATAATTTAAATATTTACTACATGCATAACATATTGATGTTATTATACATATTTTAACTATTAAATATTTTTTTCCATTTATAAATTTATTTTTTGGTATAAAACAAAACCATGTTTTCTCTTTGAAACTATTTTAAGTTTAAAATTGTTAAATCCGTAAACATAAATTATTAAAGGTTGACTATTTGATGCTCTGAAATATATCAAATATTTACGTCAATATTGTACCTGAAGGGTACTTAGAGATTTTATACCTACAACACATTTTTTAATGCACATGTAATCATAGGTACAGTCAATATATTTATATCCATAAATCCAAACTGTACTACTTACTCTTATTTTACTCATTGATTGAATGAATTCTTGGTTCTTTTTAAAGTTTTCTTCCATATTAATACTAATTAAATTTCCCATATTGTAAAATAAAAAATTAACACTTCCGAATTATAAAAAATAAATAACGCCCTTGATCCAAATTTCCAAATACTTATATGTCAAGTAAAAACGTATCAATAAACTAGCTAGTCGTCTCTCCCTATGTAACTTAGATTACTTAACTGTCATTTTAGACAACAAGTGCTAAAGTTGTCATTTAATATTGTCAATGTCATTATATTTTTAAATCCGAATGTTTCTTTGAACTTCAGAAGAAGAATATTTTAATTATTTACAATTTATAAAATATTAATAATCATTATTTTATATTTGATAAAGATTTTGCAAATAAAAGTGTGTTAGTCATCCATAATATATATTTCAACAATTTTTTTATTAAACTGTTAATTATTTTTTCTTGATTATACCTCAAAATCTCGATTATATCGAGGCAGTGTTAGTGTACTAGCGAATGAAATATCAAAGTTTCCCGCCAATCTCTTGACTTAATTCACTCAGCAAATAAAAACAAAATAAAAAAACCACCATTTTAATCTTTGTAATTTATCTTATCAGTTATATTAGAATTATTTAAAAATGGGTATTTTGGGATTATCAAAGTTAATAGCAGATATTGCACCTCATGCTGTGAAAGAAATGGAGATAAAGAACTATTTTGGTGGGTTTACTTTTGTTACATTAGCTACCTAACCAATACTTTAGAGGAAAGGTTTTAAAATCATATTTTATATTTAACTCCCACTGATCAAGAAGGATTATTTAATTTCTACATAAAAGTCATTATATACTGATATAAATAAAATATATATACTTCTTCTCTGATAAAATTTAAGATTAATTTTGTTTGTTACTTAACGGTTTAACCACACTATGAAATTTGGTACTACTTGGGATTGGAGAACTTAAATTATTAATTATTATAGTTTTCTTTTACATATACATTATAGGTTACTTTTTATCCTGGTCATGTGGACGAAAGATAAGTAGATAATTTTTTTCATGTAAAAGATTCTATACTTAATTATATATTGCAGGCCGCAAAATCGCTATTGATGCATCTATGAGTCTATATCAATTCCTGATTGCCGTGAGAAGTGAAGGTAAGGAAAAGTACATGTATGGTGGCTCATGGTATTTAATGAAAATGTGCTCAAAGCCGCTCACTAAAAATCTGAAAGCATTTTTATTCTTTTCAACTACAAAAAAGCACAAGGTTTTCAATTCAGTTTATTTATTTTTTATTGTCTGTCAATTCATAACTCCATCATTTATAAACAGATTTGAAAAGATCTTTTTTATCTGATATTATATTACTTTCAGATTGGTCCTATAAAAATTTTGTTAAAATTGATTTACTAGTTTGGTTTTTATATCCTATGGAACCTTTCATTCATTTATATCCGCTGTTAACTGTCCAATGCTGAAAATAGGACTACCCCTAAGGGGAGTTTTATCAGTAGTTGCCACACTTGTCAGGTTGGCAACTGCAGTTAAGCTTTTGGTGATATTTTAAGAAGAACGCTGCTGCCCATCCTCAACCTTCAAGTTCTCTTAATTGCCTCTTATGACAATTATGATAAGGGAATTGACCCATTCTATGCTGGGACCACACAGGTTAAGCATAAATGAACTTTAAATAAAAAGAATTAACTATTTAGCACTAAGGCCATTCATTATATTCTTTTTTATCTTGCTACTTGTAATACTCTTTCTTTATATATATACATACATACATACATATATATATATATATATATATATATATATATATATATATATATATATATATATATATATATATATATATATATATATATATATATATATATATATATATATATATATATATATATATATATATATATACATACATATATATATATATATATATACATATATTTCTTTAAAAGTAACAATAAAGTGTTTTTATTAATTCTTTCTTTAGGTGCGCAATTGACATCTGTCGATGGTGAGACCACATCACATCTAATGGGAACATTCTACCGCACAATCAGACTTGTGGAGAATGGTATAAAACCAGTTTATGTTTTTGATGGGAAACCACCAGAGTTAAAGTCGCATCAGCTAAATAAAAGAGCAGAGAGAAGAGAAGAGGCTGAGAAGGAATTACAGAAGGCTACTGAAGCTGGTAATCATGTTAATATAATTATTATACAGAGTGAAAACTTAATAATACCCATGCTAGGCATAGGCAAAAGTAGTGTAACTAAATATTTTTGCCAACAAAAAACTCTCGACCATTAATTACAACATCCCTGAGAAAATTAAAGGAATTGGACATTCTATGTTAGAATCATAAGGCATGGTAAAAACACTCTTAATTAATAATAAATTGAAACATTCAATCAATTAATTAATATTCCATTTATATTTGGCCATCAGAAGACTGCCTGTAGGTTAGGTCAATTATACATATGTTTACAAACTTCATTGGTTTCTAAATTAGGCAAGTCACAAACATAGGAGTTAAAGAAAAATACTAATTCATTATTAATAAATTTCATTTAAAATATTACAAGTTATAATCTTATATCTTCTGATGAAGTTGGTATCAAATTGACAAATTTTCTTTCAAATACAGTGCTGCAGAAATATACTAGATGTCAATTCAGCAGTTGCCTAGTGCAGTAGCAGAATAAATATGTAAAACGCTGATTCTTCACTTGAGATGTAGGGACATAAAGTACAGGGCTGTGTTCCTTAACAGCAATTTCCCTATTATCAATATTATAACATCTATATAAACAGATTGTACTAAATATATATGTTCTACTTACTAGGTGACCAATCCCAAATAGAGAAGTTCAACCGGAGGCTGGTGAAGGTGACGAAACAGCATAGTGAGGAGGCTAGACAGCTCCTCAAGTTGATGGGCATCCCTGTTGTGGAGGCACCCTGTGAAGCTGAGGCACAATGTGCAGCACTGGTATGTAGACAGTCCATAATAATTTATAATGTACAAGCTTTCTACAAGTACATAGAATTTTTAAGAAATAATATATAGTCTATTTTGCTCTCTAATAATATAGCTTTCTATAGGTGAAAGAATTTTTAAATTTGATTAAGTAGTTTTTAAGTTTTATGTATTATAAAAAAAAACAGTCCAATTTTTCACTGGAGCAAAGCTTGCCTTGCCATAATTCAGGGAGTGCTTATACCAACATTCATGTATGGAAGCGAATTGTGAGTCCATAGAGAAGTATGAAAGAAAGATTAATGCTGTAGAGATGAGAGAAAAGATAGAGCAAGAAACAATGTGATTAGAGAGAAGTGTGGACTGAAAGACAATGTAGTGACAAAAGTCGAAAAGGGTATATTGCATTGGTTTGGTCATTTACAGAGGATAGATGAAAGAAGAATTATGAATGACATTTATGGAGTAAGAATGTATGGTAATGTCGGTAGGGGCCGCTCTAGACGGACATATGTTGACCAAATAGGCGACGTGCTAAAGAAGGGCCAAATTAAAAGTAAACAATGAGTGTGTATGAAAAGATTAACGAATGTAAAAGAAGCGAAAGATGTTTCTTTGAATTGAAACATTTGGCGTGCCATTGTTTCTACCTACTCTAATGGGAGACTTTTATAAGCAAATTTATCCATAGTAAAATGTCTATTTTTTTTTTTCAATAATCAGGTAAAAGCAGGCAAAGTGTATGGAACGGCCACAGAAGATATGGACGCGCTGACCTTTGGCGCTGATGTTTTACTGCGCCACATGACGTTCTCCGAGGCGAGGAAAATGCCAGTCCAGGAATTCCATCTGAGCAGTGTACTGAAAGGCCTCGAACTGGAGTATAAGGAGGTATTATATCTCTGTTTATAATTTTTTTTAAAGCTATTTTTAAAAGGTTTTCAATTTGTGTAATTTTTTTCTTTACATCTATAAAAAAAAACGAAATATCGCCAATAATGACTCGTCATATTATTGTTTAGTTTATAGATCTCTGCATATTACTCGGCTGTGACTACTGCGGTTCCATCCGGGGGATCGGGCCGAAGCGCGCCATAGAGCTGATCCGGCAACACCGGTCGTTAGATGAAGTGCTGCGGAATATCGACACTACCAAGTATCCACCGCCAGAGAACTGGGACTACGAGGAGGCGAGGAAGCTGTTTTTAGAACCTGAAGTGCGGAATCCCAGTGAGATTGAGGTGAGATAATTTTTTTTTTTAATACATATCACTAGATATATTATACAGTATCACCTAATCATGAACTAAGTAGTGCTTGCACTATGGGCACTGTACATCTATTCTAACAGTAGATAACCTCTATAATAAAAATATTAATTCTTTTTTATTATTGATATTCTGTTGTAGTATTTTTTTTTATTTTATACAACTTAGAATGGCAAACAAGCTAACAGTCCACCTGATGGAAAGTGATAACTGTCGCCTATAGACATGAGCAGTACCATGGACATAACAGAGTATACTGTTTCGTCCATGATACCCCCATGCGTTGCCATTCCTGAGGACTCAGGTGTTATTCCTCTGTACCCAGTAAATTCACGCCATATCCCACCCTTCAAATTGAAACACAGCCATGCAAATACAACTACTTCACGGTTAAAACACGAATGGGACAAAGGTACCCAAGCAATCGACTTTTGTAGAAAGTCTCCCTCTGGTTGTTTGTCTACTAATAAAACTTGAAGACCGATGTCTTTCCTCTTATATATAATTTTATTAGTCTTTCTCCAACATGGTAGCAGAGCGTAAAGTGTATATATTTTAATTTAAAACCACTATATTTGCTTGCGGTGACGGTTTACAGAGTTAATTTTCAATAGCGATCTAAGGAAAAATAGCAACCACAAGTTCGGCTGTTGTTCCGGCTATAAAAAGGTTAAATGGGCTATTAAATTACATCCAACTAAAGTTCAACATGGGTATAGTTACCATTTCATTAGCATTTATTAAAAAAAATGTCATATCATATGTAGAAAATGCCCATAAATTCATGTTTATATGTTTGTATTGTGCGGGGATCAAACCTGCGACCATTTGAAGTTGAGGCGGCTTATTTAATCGCTTCACCATAGAGAGCCAAATTCTAAAAACGTAAATAAATTCCCAGATCAAATGGACGGATCCTGATGAGGAAGGTCTGGTGAAGTTTCTGTGTGGAGACAAGCAGTTCAATGAGGAACGAGTACGGAACGGCGCCAAGAAACTGATGAAAGCAAGAACTGGCACCACGCAGGGCAGGCTTGATGGGTTCTTCAAGGTACGTAAATCGTTATGATCCTGACTATGGCGAAGCAAAAGGAAGGTTTAAAATTGTGACCGGTATGTATGTGTGTATGATCATACCACGGCTATTCTCAGAACATCACTATGAATTTGTATTAAATATATTAAAATTTTAAGTTGTTTACTTAATAAATTTATTTATTTATTTACACTTTATTACACCAAGTAAAAAGAGAAATAACAAATACAGTAAATATTAATGAGAAGTGATACAAAAGGCGGCCTTATCGCTAAGCAATCTCTTTCAGACAACCTTTGAGTAGAGGACATTGAGAAAAAGACATTGAGAAAAAGAATAGGTGGCACACTATAATATAAATATTATCATATACAAACATATATAGATACATACATACATACATACACATACATATATAATATATACACAATTAAATATATACATAACATACACATACTTAACAGCACACATACAACAGAAAAAAAAAATTACGAAGGAAAACGAAAAGAGAACACAGGAAAATAGTACTAAAGTGAGAGATAGTAATAATAAATGTAAGTAATGTAATTGTAGTGGATTTAATCAA
The DNA here is from genome assembly GCF_026898425.1 of Galleria mellonella. NCBI lineage: Eukaryota > Metazoa > Arthropoda > Insecta > Lepidoptera > Pyralidae > Galleria > Galleria mellonella. The sequence goes on along the minus strand of NW_026442135.1, from coordinate 1,048,302 downwards.
AATAATTCTTATTTAACTAACTTGTTATATGGACTTCCGCAAAAAAAAAAACACACAGTTCAGTAAAAAGTCGAAAATTATTGTGTATTTTTTAATTTGGTCTAAATTAGCAAATCTATAGTCTAATTAATTATTTAATTATTTCTGTTAAGCTATTTAAAAATATTGTAAACTATTACCTTTACCTTATATAAGCAATTGAGTAATTAAATTGTGTTCTACAAATAAAAAAGAAAAACATCAACTATGGCAAAACCAGTTATTTTCATTTAAAAATAAACTTACGAACAAATTTGTTAAACCCAATTTCTAACAATCTCTTCTTATTAGCGCAAGTGGAGTGATTATTCTACTATCATCCATTGAAAAAAAAAAAACTCTACACTGGCTTCACCCATAAGGGAGGTTCTGCCAGTAGTTGGCACGATTGGTAAACAGGTTGCCAACCGCAGTTTTGGTCATATTTAAAGTGGGATGCTGCTGCCTGGACTACAAAGTTCCCTGAATCGCCTATTACGACACCCAGAGAAATGGAAGGGGGGAATCAATGGTATTTTAAAATATAATGATATGTTTACTGACGGATATGGCTTAGAATGTCTAGATGAGATACCATACCAGAGAGAGACTTTGTACAAAAGTCGATTGCTTGGGTATCTCTGTCCCATTCGTGTTTCAACCGTGAAGCAGCTGTGTTTGCATGGCTGTGTTTCGTTTTGAAGGGTGGGATATGGCGTAAATTTACTGGGTACAGAGGAATAACACCCGAGTCCTCAGGAATGGCAACGCATGTGGGGTATCATGGGCGAAACGGTAAACTCTGTTATGTCCATGGTACTGCTCATGTCTATAGGCGACGGTTACCACTTTCCATCAGGTGGGCCCTCAGCTTGTTTGCCATTCTAAGTTGTACAAAAAAAAAAGATGCGGCTTCCAATAATTTTTTTTAGTTACAATTATTGGAATATGATTTTATACATTATAGCATGTTATTTATTGTTTCAGGTACTATCAACAACACCAAATCCTAAACGCAAAGCCGAAGAAGAGAAAAAGAGTGCAGCTAACAAGAAAGCGAAGGTCGGGGGACGGGGTCGCCGACCCAAGTAATAACTGATGATTTATAAGTACATATCATGTGTGCTTTGAAGATAATTCAAAGAGCAAATCTCAATTTAGGATTTATTAATGATTCGAAATGTTGAAGTTGAAAAAGTAAGTTCTTGGCTCATCAAATGGCAAGTTTTGATTATAATAGTACTTTGTTACCTTCTAGAAAAGTCTAGAGGTTGGCTGTACTAACCAAATTATAATTTATTAGTTTTTGTACGCGACTTTGTGACTTACGCGTGGATTTTAGAATATTACCCTCTTTAGTGGTTGAATTTTCAAATTCTTATTGTCTATGCTATATAAAGAACCTATCTGCAAAATTTTAGATTTTGGTTTCAGTGTTTCGGCTGTGCCTTGATATATAAGGTCAGTCAGTCGATCAGTCACTCAGCATCCTTTTTTTTTTATTTATATAGATGATAAATACGAGACTAACAGCAGATGCCAGGACAAGTTCTTAACTCGGTGCAAATTATAGTTGTCTCTTTTCCATTTTTTATGTAATTTAGAATGGCAAACTGATGGCTTATACTGATGTTTCCAACAGGTGAGCTATCATACTTTTTGCAAAATTAAAAAAAAAGCTAATGAGAGTGTCATTCAAGAACGAAATTTTCATCTCCAATTTTTCCGATATTCATTCCGTCTTAATTTCTTTTTTAATGATACGATAATGTTTGTAAAAAATCTGTTTTGTTTTTTTGTTACTACGACGTTATAATGAAACGTTTCTAATGTTAATATACTTGACAGTAGGAGTGGGTAATATATAAGAATATCTATTTATTTCGATTGCAATAACTATATATTGGTCTAATAACCAATATGTTAAATCGTCATAGTCGAAGAATACTGGCGGATCTGACGAATATTACATATAATGATCCGTCAGTATTCTACGACTATGACGAAATATCTGTTATCCAACATACAATATGGATATAAAGAATCCAAATTGAAATAAATATATAATAAATATCCGACCAGTATGTGCGATTTCAAATGGATAATGACCATTTTTTCGTCATCATTATCGACAGGAATTCAATATAAAGATATCTCAACGGTACGGATATTACCCATGCTTACTTGATAGATATAATATTAGTATGTCAAGTGTGACTAAGTTGAACAATTGTATAATCACAGTACACTTATGATATGATCACTATAATTATATTTTCAGTAAATTTAACTAGTGATAAGTTTTAAAATCGCTTCTCTAGCTATATATATATATATATATAATGTTATGATTTTTTATACAAACTGAAATTAAAGTCATTTACTCCAAAAACCGTTAACTGTATGATCTACTGTAGTTAATAAGTACAGTAAATTTTCCCAACTCTATTATTCTTTGAAGATCTTAAATATATTGTATGAAGCTTTACTCTTTACAATGAATGCCTGAAAATACTTTAAAAAAATAGTCTATCTATGGAGAAATAGCATCGTGAAAATTTACAGTGCGTATTAAATAATATAATTCATATCAAAAACGTAAATCTTCAAGAAAATATTTATTAGTTTTATCACTTTTTAAAATTAAGATTTTCCCTTGTAAGACATGAAAATTAGTATACATGTTTTGTTGTTTTTATATTAATTATGGTGTAAGTTACGTAACATAAATCCGTAGACTACAAAATTACATCCTATGTCAACCTGTAACTGAAAATAATATTATACAGCCGGTCTGCAAACAGAATCTCTTATTTCCGTTTTGTTGTATAACCACATTATCATGTTAATAATAATGATCTGACGATGTAATGTAGCTACATTCTGTTCTAATAAATAATATGATTACATTTATAATGTATTATTTTTCGCCCCCTCCCCTATAGAAATGTATTATTTCCCTTGTAGAGTATAGCCGATCTATTTTCTGCAGTATTACATGTAAGACCTAAGAAATATTTTGACAACTGAAACAAAATCATTATTAATATTATAAATGACAAGATCAGTGTTTTGATACCATAAAATTTAATATATACCTAAAAGATGGATAAAAACTACTCTATATCGATTAATAAAACATCCTTAGTCACGCGGATGAAGCTGCAGGTAAAAGGCAGTATAGTTCTGCAATATGTATTATCGACGTACATAGGAAATATCTAGATCAATACAATAACGCTTGTGAACAAAAATCTATGTATTTTGCAAGGATCGAACTTGCGACTCATAAGGCAATGAGTAATGTGTTAACCCTTAAATACCTGAAGTTTCAAATTTGATACCGGGTTTATAAATCGCATTGGGCGCCTACAATCATTTTTATTTTAATATTTGGCTGTTTACGTTACCAGATGTTTCTTTCAAAATAAATATATATAAATATTTGATTTAAAAAATCAGGCCTTTTAGGGTTAGGTGACTACATCGCCATGTGCAATTATTAAAACAACATAAAATTATTTATAATTTTTTTATTATAAACATTCTAATATATAATATATATCTCGATCTAAACATTTTAAAACCTTATTAATATCTATAATTACGTATTATATTTAATACTAATTATATACGCAATCATGTAGATCCAAAATAATGTACCATTAACTGCAAACCTTTCGACAAAATACAGACAAATATTGTTGTAATATTTTTATAAATGCGACAGACTATCATTTATTTTCAGCGACCTTGGTTTTTCTGAAATTACACATTTAAACAAAAAACCACCAACAAACAATATTTTTTATTTGTGGCTATAGACAATGAGAGCTTAGAATATTTAAAACTAGACGTTAACACTCGTATATTTCTTCTCTATTTTATTGAACACAATTTATTTCTTTCCAAGACAAAATTATACTGTACTTAGATTAAGGAGTAAATAAGTTATTCTAAGTCTATGGTAATGTGTATTGTAATAAGTTTTTTGACTAATTTTAATATTGGTGCCATGCTTGTGTTCTTGACATTACAGATAAGAAAAAAATCAAATGAAATTGTGTAATTATTTTTCATATTCAAATCAATTTATAGTATATTTGTCTATATATAGCATTCACACCACACCGAACCACAGACAAAAGTTTTCACTATCTATTTTAGATTCTACAGATTCAAATATATACATACCTCATGTTTTAATTATCTATTTATAACTTATAATAAATGAATGGTCATTATGAATTTTATTCTAATTTGTCCCCTTAGAAACTTACGTGGTAAGTTAAACCGATAAATACGTTCATATAAATGAGATAGATTCATTCTCATACACACGCAGACGTATCTATCGACAATTGGGTTTAATCAAGGCAAATATCTAATTCATAAAATGTGTAACTGAAAGATTATAATAATGTAGACAGCCAACTAATATCATATATTGTACTTACATCATATCAGCCGTCTGTCGTCCACTACTGAACATAGGCCTCCCCCAAAAGGAGGGTTTTGCCAGTAATTACCACGTTTATATTGTACCTATGATAATATTAAATTCTACGAAATCATATTGATTGAGTTTAGTAAATCATTGCAGATTTTTTTTTTTGTAAATAGGTATATACAAGATGGAATCGAAATCGTTGCCCATTCACAAATCGTCATAGTCGTAGAATACTGACGGATCTGACAAAGATTACATATAAAGATCCGTCAGTATTCTACGACTATGACGAAATGTACTTACGCTATAGAATATATTAGAACAGAAATTTTGCAAATCAAAAATTCATAAAAAAAGTGTCGAGTATCCTATACAAATTTATGAGATGGACATACCTAATAGGGGACTATGTAAAGCTAAAAGTTTTTCATGTTTTTTAAGCCATGTTTTTTTGGTAAAAATGTTCGGCTGTACCGATGGCGAACACATTTCAAATACCACTAACGATTTGACATCTTGTATAATTTATTATTAAATTTAAAAGTTTGCTTTCAAAAAGTTAATGAGTCCGTTAGTTGAGCCATCATGACTGGACACAGGGCTGGAGTCTTGGAGCTCCGGTTCTATCGCTTTGGCCAGCTGCTTGCCGAGTTCCACGCCCCACTGGTCGAACGAGTTGATGTCCCAAATCACGCCTTGCGTGAAGATCTTGTGCTCATATAATGCTAAAAATAAATAAAAAAAAAAAAAATGCAAATTCATCACATTAATTCTAATTATATGTTTATATTAAATGAATATATTTTTTATGCAACTTAGAATGGCAAACAGGCTGACGGCCCACCTGATGGAAAGTGGTAACCGGCGCCTATAGACATGAGCAATACCATGGACATAACAGAGTATACTGTTTCGCCCATGATACCCCCCATGCATTGCCATTCCTGAGGACTCAGGTGTTATTCCTCTGTACCCTGTAAATTCACTGCCATATCCCACCCTTCATACCGAAACACAGCCATGCAAACAACTGCTTCACGATAGAAACACGAATTGAACAGAGATGCACAAGCAAACAACTCTCCCTCTGGTACTATAGCACTTAACCTTCCAATAACCGTTTTTAGTTCAAATTAGTCAATCAATAAGACAAGCTTTACCTATAAGTGCTCCCAGCGTGAAGGGCGTAATTTTCCTCACGACTATCGAATTTGTTGGCCGGTTGCCGAGGAACACTTTGTGGGGGAGGATTCTGCTGATGGCCTCGGGCGCCAGGCCGGACTTCTCCAATTCTGCTTGAGCCTACAAATATAATACAATAATAACGTCGTCGCACTAACATTTTATTTTTATTATTTCAGCCGTTAACTGCCCACTGCTGGGCATAAGTATTCCCATAAGGGAAGTTTTGCCAATAGTTGCCACAGTACTGACAACCGCAGTTAGGCTTTTAGAGATGTTTAAAGAGGGACGCTGCTGCCCATCCCTCGCTCTCCTTTAGTCGCCTCTTACGACACCCACGGGAAAGGAAGGGTTTTTTTTAATGGGTGACAATAGAATGGTAACCCCACACGCGCTATCACTATACACCGGCGGGGCACCAGTGAAGGATGATAGATGAGGATGAAGCAGGTCAGTTAGCCCATCGTGACGAATTCCAATAGAATTAACCACGATGGTTTTCAGGGGGAACCGCGTGGAGGTCGACCTGACCTGAGCATTTTGAGATCTAATGAACCCATTGCTAGCAATGGGTTCATTAGATCCCATTACTAACAATCCCTTTCCCCCCTTTTGTCATGAACAGACAGGTACTAGAATTATTATAAATTTTTATTACAAAATCAGTAGTAAATAATAAAACTTACCTCTTCTGGAGTTTTCCCCTTCATCAGAGCCTCGGTTTGCGCTAGGAAGTTGGCCAATAGGATCTTGTGGTGTACACCGTTTGAAATTGGATTGTGGGTTTGAGCTGGAGCGATGAAGTCGCATGGAATCAACCTGGAAATTTAAAACGTTCAATTATCACTCAATTTATTAGTTTTCAACCGATTTCAAAAAAGAAGGTTTACAATTCAGTTGTATTTTTTATGCTTTCCACCTCAGAACTCCGTCATTTATAAACTGACTTCGAAAATTCTTCTTTTTTTATTTAAAAAAGGATATGATGGTTCCATACACATTTCACAAACGAATGACGTCCTGACAATTATTATCACTAGAGGGCGATACTGTCACAGTAGAAAGAAAGAAAGAAACTTTATTTCACAAAATATACCACAACACAACATGGGTTAAAAAATTATTAAAAATTATAATTAGGAGACTACACAAAAAATATAAATAAATAAAATACAAAAAAAAAATGCATATTATAACAGTTTCATCCAAAATGGTGTGCTTAAAGTGTATTATGAAAAAATAAGATAAATATAATAAATTTGTAGTGCGATATATTAAATGACTAGCGGCCCGTCCCGGCGTCGCACGGGTGGACATTTTTACATTTTAAAAGTGGCCATTAAGTCTGCACACGCGACGGAAGCTTAAAAATGGAGTAACTTCTCCCGTTTTCCCAACATTTTCCTTCACTGCTCTGCTCCTAATGATCGTAGCGTAATAAAAGGTATACTATAACCTGCCCAGGAGCATGAAGAATAATTGTATCAAGTTTCGTTAAAATCCGTCGAGTAGTTTTTGTTTCTATAACGAAGATACAGACAGACAGACAGACAAAAATTTTACTGATTGCATTGTTAGCATCAATATCGATCACTAATCACACCCCGATAGTTATTTTGGAAATATATTTCATGTACAGAATTGACCTCTCTACAGATTTATTATAAGTATAGACTAGTGGCCCGTCCCGGCGTCGCACGGCCCACCTAATGGAAAGTGGTAACCATCGCCTATAGACATGAGCAGTACCATGGACATAACAGAGTATACTGTTTCGTCCATGATACCCCCCATGCGTTACCATTCCTCTGTACTCTGTAAATTCATAGCATAGTCGATGTTACCTGGTCCCTTGATGTATGAGCTGGTAGAACGCGTGCTGCCCGTTGGTGCCCGGCTCGCCCCACACTATGGGCCCGGTGGAGTAGTTGGCGCGTTCGCCACTTCGCGTCACATATTTCCCGTTGCTCTCCATATCGCCTTGTTGGAAGTACGCCGCGAATCTGTCCATAGACGATGGCAAGTTGAAAATTGCAGCAGTGAGCATAAATAGATAAATAGATAGATAGATAGATAAGTAATTTATTAAATAATAATATATAACAACAGACATAGATTGATTTGGGGGGTATCATGGGCGAAACAGTATACTCTGTTATGTCCATGGTACTGCTCATGTCTATAGGCGACGGTTACCACTTTCCATCAGGTGGGCCGTCAGCTTGTTTGCCATTCTAAGTTGTATAAAAAGAAAATAAACCACTAATTCTGAGTTAATATTTTCTTATCAGAATAGAATCCTATCGTTCAAGTTAGAGCAAATAATAAAAATTAAAAAATCAATAAAGTCGGTTAAGCGCCTTTAGAGATTAATGTGAGCGAACGGACACAGGACTTTTATATATTAAGATATTTACTTAACAAAATAGTTACCTGTGCAAATACTGGTCGTATGGTAGAAGAGCATGTGTTTCAGCCCCATAGAAGTTGCTGTACCACACACCCAAAAGTGCTAGCAGAACCGGCGCCTATATGAAAAAAAAACTACTTTTAAAAGACTGGCAACACACTGTAATTCCTCTGGTGAGGGGGAAAGGGATTATTAATAATGGGGTCTTCATGGCTGGCAATATACCCTAACAGATCGACCTCCACACGGTTCCCCCTTGAAATCATCGTCAATCATGATTAATTCTTGTGAAATTCGTCATAATGGACTAAATAACCTATTTTATCTTCACCTGTAATTACTCACTTGGAACCAACGTATACGTATATAAGCACTTTATATTATTCTCAATTTCGTGTATAATATAGTATATATCATATATGTGTAAGTATATTTGTTATTCATATATATTTATTCGTTTATATATGCAATTTTAATATGTATGTATATCAATAATTACTAGTACCGCATTCAAGTATTCTGACACTTTCCCATGGTTGATTGGGAGAGAATGCTTTTAGCATTAAGTCCGCCATGTACACACATATATGTACTAATGAATAAATAAATATACCGATAGCGCAGGTGGCGTTACCACTCCATTTCACCCCTCAAAAAAACCTATCAGGTGAACCACATGGTCGTTTATCACTCTTTCACATAAAAAAAAAAACAATAGCAAAGCTGACGACTTGCCAGATGGAAAGCGATAAACATTTACAGCACCATGGGGTATCCCATTAAACATATTGTAAAATCCATGTTACCTTTCATGTGTCGCCTTTTTGAGGACGGTGTTACGCCTGGGTACCATGTAATTTCAATGCTACCCTTCAAGCCAGGATAAAATGTAACCTATTTACTTCATCATAAGAATTTTTATTTCTTAACTAACTTTTCCCCGCTAATTTCTAAGCATGTTTTTTTAAGAAGTAGGAAAATCAATAAATAGACCAGTTCTTAAACGGATAAAATTTCTAAAAATAATTGTTATGATTTTTTATTACATTTTTTTTTTATATTAACAATAGCCAAGGGTAATATAACCTACGTTTCTCTCCAACGGCTCGGTGGTGAAGTGTCGGTCCATAAAGTTGGCTCCTTCTAGAAGCTTCTCGAAATTGTCATGGCCAATATATAACGAGATGGACAGACCTATCGCAGACCATAGCGAGTACCTGTAAACAGTTTTTTTTTTTTTCAGAAAATATTAAAAATATAAAAAATAAATCGCTCTTTACCACTACCCACCAAAAAACATTGTTGGCAGCTTGGCTTCAAAAAGTATATAATATGGACATGCTCATGTCTATAGGCGACGGTTACCACTTTCCATCAGGTGGGCCGTCAGCTTGTTTGCCATTCTAAGTTGCATAAAAAAAAACAATAAATGTGAAAAATACAGTATTTTCAACCGACTTCAAAAAAACATAACCTTCAAGAAAAGTGCATATGGCTTTTTTAAAGGCCAAGGCAACACACCTGCAATGCCGTTGGTGCTATGGGTGACCATAGGCTGCGGTAGTCGCTTACCATCAGGCGAGCCGCTAGTTTGCCCGCTGTGTTGTAAAAATAAAAAAAAAAACAAAGAGACGGGAAGTTTTCAATTAGATTTTTTTAAGTTTGTTACCAAATCATCACCATGTGTTTCAATTAAATTAAAAAATTAGTATCAATTTCAGAGACGCTACGATAACACGACGAAATTCATTATGAGAACTCAATCATTAGAAGTCAGCAAATAATGTTTGTTTGAATTACATGACGACTCACCTGCCTCCGACCCAGTCCCAGAAACCAAACATGTTCTGGGGATCGATCCCGAAGGCTGCCACCTTTTCGCCGTTGGTGGACAACGCCACGAAATGCTTCGCCACTGCTGACGCCTGCAATAATATATGCCTTTTATTTCCTAGCCCTACTGCTAGCAATATACCCTGTCAGGTCGACCTCCTCGTGGTTCCCCCTGGAAACCATCGTGATTGATTTACTGTTATATTCGTCACGGTGGGCTAACTGACCTGCTTCATCCTCACCTATCATCCTTCACTGGTGCCCCGCCGGTGTATACCGATAGCGCGAGTGGGGTTACCATTCCATTATCATCCATTAAAAAAAACATACAATGATGTATGCACACTCACATCTTTAGCGGCTTCCAAGAACCAGTTCTTGGCTGAGGTGGCGTTGGTGATGGTCTCCTGGGTGGTAAATGTCTTGGACGCAATGATGAACAGCGCCGTCTCCGGGTCGAGGCGCTTCAGCACCTCGGCCAAGTGTGTACCGTCGATATTTGAGACGAAGTGCACCTTCGAACATTAAAAAAACAAAAACTTAGAATGACAAACAAGTTGACGGCTTCCCTGATGAAAGGAAAATGGTCACCATCGCCTATACACGTGGTGATGCTGCTCATGGTACGTTTCACGAGTTACCATTTTGAACCGACTTAAAAAAAAAAAGGGTTGACTTCAGTGATTGTGCAGTATACTGAATATTGGTTTTTTAACAACAATATATATATAACACTAACTTTTACCTACGACTTCGTCCGCGTGACCGCATAAAAGTATTAAAAAAAGCGACATAAAAAGTAGCTACCAGAGGGAGACTTTATACAAAAGTCGTTTGCTTGGGTACCTCTGTCCTATTCGTGTTTCAACCGTGAAGCAGTTGTGTTTGTATGGCTGTGTTTCGGTTTGAAGGGTGGGATATGGCGTGAATTTACAGGGTACAGAGGAATAACACCTGAGTCCTCAGGAATGGCAACGCATGGGGGTAACATGGGCGAAACAGTATACTCTGTTATGTCCATGGTACTGCTCATGTCTATAGGCGACGGTTGCCACTTTACATCAGGTGGACCGTCAGCTTGTTTGCCATTCTAACTTGTATAAAAAAAAGCTTATAAACTTCTCCATACCACATAGTAGGTGTATAACAAATTTCATAGCTATTGATTATGCCGTTAAGGCGCTACCACGTAACAAACAAACAAACAAATAAACAAACAAACAATATCACTTTCACCTTTATAATATTAGTAAGGATATTAAACAACTGCTTATCAAAGTGATGTGTCAATAGATACGTATTTACTATCGCCTACGTGAGATAAAACGAGACAGCGACGTTTGACGTCTTCTTTATGCGCTAACGAAAACGTACCTATCGATTCGTTTTCAACTTGTCGGTAGATGAGGGGAAAGGAATGGTTAGTAACGGAGACTAAGAATCCCATTGCTATATTGCAATATACCCAGCCAGGTCGACCTCCACGCGGTTCTCCCTGGAAACTATCATGGTTAATTCCTTGTGAATTCGTCATGATGGACTAACTGGCCTGTTTTCGTTCTCATCGATCACCCTTCACTGGTGCTCCGCCAGCGAATCCCGTTAGCGCAGGGTTACCATTCCATTTTCACGCATTAAAAAAAAAGATTGTCGGCGGGGGGCAGGCATTTTATTGAAGATATCGCTACTGATATCAGATATCTATTTATTATATATAATTACACTGATAACATAAGTACCTGATAAATTATCTATACTTCAAGCCAATACTTTTTATTAGTTGAATAACTTCATATAGGTAAACAAATATATACCTTAAGATGATTGGCGTAAGGTCTTAACGCCTCTGTGACCATGAGAGGGCCGAGGTCCGATCCTCCGATACCAATGTTGATGACGTCAGTTATCGGCTTGCCCGTGTACCTGTGACGTAACAACATTTTTTAAATAAATACATTATAACACTAACTTTTACTCGCGACTTTGTCCGCGTGACCGGGATTAAAAGTAAAAGTAGTCTATAACCATTTCCAATCCATATAGTACGCGTACACCAATTTTCATAGTAAACATAAAAAACGCTATAAGGTATCAAACAAACAAGGTAATTAATTAGCTAGACAGATTAATAATAAGCTAGTTAATTAACTAGTTAGTTAGCTAATAAGCTAGTTAAGTAGCTAAATAATTAGCTAGTTAATTAGCTAGTTAATTTGCTAAATAATTAGGTAATTAATTAACTAGTTAATTAGCTATTTTTCACAATTTTTATCAAGCACTTAAAGTTTGACTGAATGAGATCCCATTTATAGGATTGTACTTGTCCCCGTCGTTGTGCACATTTTTTCTTAAGAACTCTGTATTCTATAATTTAAGACTTTACTATATAATAAAGTGTTACAAATAAACAAACATACTTTCACAATTATAATAATATTAATAAGGACACTAGGTTTTGCCCGCTACTACGTACACGTGTATATCAAAAGTAGGAAAACAAAAGACAGACTACTTATAGGTGGTGTGTCAAGATAAAACATAAAGCGGATTTATCATTTTTACCAGACTTTGTGAGACTTTGTACAATGTCTACCATGAAATGAAATTCCTAATTTTCGAACGCAAATTCCTGTTTTCGTTAATTTTTTTGACAACTTAGAATGGCAAACAAGCTGACGGCCCACCTGATGGAAAGTGGTAACCGTCGCCTATAGACATGAGCAGTACCATCAGGTGTTATTCCTCTGTACCCAGTAAATTCACGCCATATCCCACCCTTCAAACCGAAACACAGGCATGCAAACACAACTGCTTTACGGTTGAAATACAATATTTACCAAAGGGAGACTTTGTACAAAAGTCGATTGCTTGGGTACCTCTGTCCTATTCGTGTTTCAACCGTGAAGCAGTTGTGTTTGCATGGCTGTGTTTCGGTTTGAAGGGTGGGATATGGTGTGAATTTACTGGGTACAGAGGAATAACACCTGAGTCCTCAGGAATGGTAACGCATGGGGGATGCAACGCATGGGGGGTATCATGGGCGAAACAGTATACTCTGTTACGTCCATAGTACTGCTCATGTCTATAGGCAACGGTTACCACTTTCCATCTGGTGGGGCGTCAGCTTATTTGCCATTCTAAGTTGTATAAAAAAAAACTATTAATTTATGAGTTTACAATGTAGATTTATTTTCTAATTTCCCTCTACTTTATCGCCATGTTATTATTAATATTAACTGCATACTCATAATCAGTGTGATAACGTTCGATAAAATTAGCTGAGGTCAATATTCGTATATGAGTAGTGTAACATTATTTATTTATTTCTTATTGCGTTCCATAATATAATTAGTAGATAACATTTCAATTATGGACCCTGTTGGGCACAGCAAGTAGGAGAGAAGAGGACAACACTTTATTATATGATTATGTACGTTTATTACATCTAGATAGGAAAAACTTCAAAATAATGATAGGGACAATAACGGGCCATTGCCCATTAAACAAACATTTATACACAATAGAAGTCACAGACAGCCCTCTATGTCGAGGGTGTTTCGACGCCGTAGAAACGGCTGCTCACGTAATCCTGGAATGTGAGGCTGTGGCCCATCAACGTTTAGAAATCCTCGGAACGATGAGGTCGCTCTGTAAGGCCTGTGAAGAACTCAGGAAGCTTCTGTGCTTCTGGGCTGGCTGTACTAGCCACGACTCATACGCACAACGGCCCAAATGAGCGGCTAAGCGCGGAAAAGAGAGTCCAATTTACATTACATTACATGATAATGTATGTAAAATATAGTATTCACACGAAAGATCTAAATGATCAGAGGGTAGACCCTCCGATGAATGTTTGAAATTACGTGACCGAACGAAACTAATGACAAATTAAATATAACCAATTTCATATTAAATTTACATGATACATATTGTTTTAAAATATCAAAAATGTTAACATATTACTCCAAAACGTAGTAAAAATGATACCACTTCTATAGTTACACTAGTGTTTTTTTTTTATTTACATATTTAATTTATAGGTATTAAACACTACATCAACAGATACAAGAATGGTATGAAAAAAATCAAATAATTCTTTTTCTTTTTTCAAATATATACTATATGGCTTCTTTCCAGCCATTGCCATTCCATTAGATTTTTATGATAGGATTTATGATGAACAAAATGTTAAGCTCCATTCAATGGGACGATTTCGGTATGAACCAGAGGGAGACTTTGTATAAAAGTTGTTTGCTTGGGTACCTCTGTTCCATTCGTGTTTCTACCGTGAAGCAGTTATGTTTGCAAAGCTGTTTAAAGGGCTTCGGTTTGAAGGGTGGGATATGGCGTGAATTTACGGGGTACAGAGGAATAACATCTGAGTCCTCAGGAATGGCAACGCATGGGAGGTATCATGAGCGAAACAATATAATCTGTTAAGTCCATGGCACTGCTCATGTCTATAGGCGACGGTTACCACTTTCCATCAGGTGTTTGACATTCTAAGTTGTATATAAAAAATACTAAATACGTTTTTCTTTTGAAATTTCGTTAAAATATTCTTTCCAATCTCTTGGACATTGATTTTTGAATTTAGATATATAATCAGTAAAATGTGGTAATGACTGAGTTTAGCTAGATAATAGTGTCCCACAAAAGAAAACCGACTTCAATTATGATAAAACCACTTATTTTGATATAAAATTTGAACTATTAAATACATTTTGATACAATTCCTACGGGAACAATCTTAATATTCTTTCAGATCAAACAAAAACCAAATCGGTTTACTGCAGGAGTTATGAGGTAACAAACATAAACAAAAATGCAACCGAATTGAAAACCTCCTTTTCGAAGTCGGTTAAAAATAATTTGTCCTGCCCTGAATGACTATCAATATACAGCTAAAATTATCAAGTTGGAAAGCTGATATTTGAAACATAGGTTTTTTTATAAGATGGAAACTTTGTACAAAAGTCGTTTGTACAAAGTTTCCCTCTATCCCATTTGTTTCTGCCGTGAAGCAGTTTTGTTTCGGTTTGAAGGATGCGATATGGCCATGTAATAATAGGGTACAGAGACATAACATCTTAGTCTTCAGGAATGGCAACGCATGAAGGGTATCATGGACTATTCATGTCTATAGTACTGTTCATGTCTATAGACGACGGTTACCACTTTACATCAGCTTGTTTACCAATCTAAGTAACATAAAAAAAATAAAAGAAATTGTATAATGCAAGACTTTTGGAAATTTCAACCAATTTAAATTACAAGTTGAACGAAAAGTATTTTTATTATTATCTCCATCGACTCACCCCTTCCATTCACCACTGATGACCTGTCCCGAGAACTGCTTCATGTGTGCGAGCACGGCGTTCACATCGGGCGTGACATCTGTCCCCGCGACCAGGATAGGTCTGTTCTGACGGTTGCGCAGTGCCACATGGAGCACCGCGCGGTTCTCCGTGAAGTTTATTTTTTCACCTGCGTAAGTATAATTATCAATTATTGTGGAATGCTCTCGCTCGGCCGTGGGCAGAAATACATGAAGACACATTGCGAGGACTTCACTTGTGAAGAAAAGCCTCAACGAAAATCCACTATATTCATGAAAAA
Source organism: Galleria mellonella (assembly GCF_026898425.1). NCBI lineage: Eukaryota > Metazoa > Arthropoda > Insecta > Lepidoptera > Pyralidae > Galleria > Galleria mellonella. The sequence goes on along the minus strand of NW_026442135.1, from coordinate 1,032,790 downwards.
CACTACCACTCTGTCAAGAGTATATGACTGAAAACTCTGAAAACGGTACACTCCTTTTCTGAACACATTGTGTAAACTAAACTACATAATATATAAAGGGAAACTCGAAATAAAATCAATTACGATTTCATAAATTCTTTCACCTATAGAAAGCTATAACAATTTAATTATTTAAAAAATCTGTGTGAAGCCATGGCTGGTTACTAGTATATAATACATCCAATCTGGGGGGAAAGGGATTGTTAGTAATGGAGTTTGACAGCCCCATTGCTAGCAATATTTATTATTGTTCGACCTCCATGTGGTTCCCTTTGGAAACCATCGTGAACAATTCTTGTTGAATTTGTCACGATGAGCTAACTAGTCAGTTAGATGATAGATGAGGATGAAGCAAGTCTGCTTCATCCTCATCTATCATCCTTCACAGGCGCCTTGCCAGTGTATATCGATGTCGCAGGTGGGGTTACCATTCCATTATCACCCATTGAAATACATCTAATCTAAACATACCATTAAACATAGCATCTCTCGCTTGTTCCACACCACGGCTCTTAGCCAGGTTAAGGAGTAATGCAAAGACATCATTGTTTACACGATTCTTGGAATAGTCCAGAAGGATATCTCCGTCATTTGGTGTTTGGATTTTGAGGCTGTAAAATATAATTTTAATAATATATTATATATACCATAATTTGACTACAATCAACTATTGCTAAACACTGGTCTCCATATACCCTGTACCTTTCCTTTAACCCAATGTTAGATTTTTGACAGTAATAAGCCAAACAGTTTAATTGGAAATTAAATATAATTTCTATTTACATTACATATATTCTTAATTTCTTGATCTTTACAATATATAATGTTTTAAGTAATCATATTGTAAAGACTGTATTTCTCACAGCATACCTGACGACAAGATTTTATAACGAAATAATTTAAATTGGTATTTTATAATTGATGCATATTTTAAAAATAATAATAACAATTTATTTAATTAATAATATAAAAATGTAAACTATGGGTATATACCTGAAAATAAAGAGATTTATTATTATTATTTTATTTAATTATTAATGATTACAATTTGTGTTGTAGTGTTTGTGGTAAAATCAAAATTTTCTTCTGACAACATCTTAGCATAAAAAAAGTTGCACTAAGGTACAGTGTTTTGTTTTATCATTTCCTATAACATTTAAGGACTAAAATGGAGCCATCACACAATAAATATGGAGAATGAATTGTATAAATGTACGAGAATTATTTACTTGAACATAGATTTGTAACTATAGATTCTCTATTGAGATTGTTCCATATTTTTTTCCTATTCTGAATTTATTAAGTATATAAATCATATATGTACTTTAGTATGTTGAATATTTATTACTGACTCACTGTTCAGCAAATAGAGAATTAATTATTCATTTTTTTTAATTAATTTTTCTGTGTAAATATATACATAGGATATTTAATTAGAAAAATGTAATATTCTAAATAAAGAGATATATTTTTTATTTAATAAAATCTTACACATAAGCTATAACTAGATTAAAATACAATATGTTAAGCAAAAAAAACTAAAAACTTTTTTGTAAGTTTAAAAAAAATACCAAATATTTTTTTAAAAATATTTAGAATGTAACGGTGTATGATTTAATTATGTATAAAAATAAAATTTACAAAAACAAAATTTATGCATCTTTATATCGCATTTAAAAGAAATATAATATATATTTTTTTTATATTAACTCACCTGAATTTATTGAAGCGATCGGGATCTTCTTGAAAAAGTTGCAAAATATTTATTTTGTCGGCGTTCGCATTATAATATTCTTGTAATTTTTGATAGGCTGGGTCCTTTCTCAAGGTAATTTTTGGTTCCATTATTTTCGGGGAAAGTAAAAGTAGTCGCGAAGAATGTAGGGGTCGAAAGTGTCGAAATAACAATGAAATTACAGGTGATAAGAAACTTCTGTTTGACATTTCAATGACATGTGAAGGTTACTCAAAGCGTTTTGTTATTACATATTGTTTCTTATAATTAGGCTTCATTTTATATATGTATAAAAATATCTAACTGTCTATTTTAGAATAGAATAGAGCAATTTAAAGTGACAAACTTAATAACTATTTTGATTTTCTTTAGCTATTACTAAAATACCCTTCACTTTGAGGACAAAATCTTGTAAAATATAATTCGTAACCAACGTGGCAATATAATTTAAACTTGATAGGTTAGTCAGAATGTCGAACCTATAGCCATCTCTCGAATGAATTACGTTTGTTAAAGGTATTTTCTACTATTGAAAATTTAAACAATGGAAAATTAACAGGTTTTGTTATTGAAGAGTTTGAACTTATGACTTCATTAACAAGGAATATATTTTTTGCGTTACTCAGTGGCACCCTACAAGCGTATATCAATATAACATTATATATTTATCTTAAAAAACCCTGTTTAAACTGCTGGTTTACGCTAGCAGTAATAGTTAAGAACAAAGTCAAAGACGGTTGGATGAAGAGATTTATAGTAATGGGGTTTTGTAACCACATTGCTAGTAATATAGCCCATCGGGGGGAAAGGATTAAGGGAAAGTTTAGTAATGGGAAGATTACTCCACATTACTATCGATATACCCTATCAAGTCGACCTCCACGCGGTTCCCCCTGGAAACCATCGTGACTAATTTATCGTTGAATTCGTCACGATGGACTAATTGGCCTGTCTCCATCCTCATCTCTCATCCCTTACTGGTGCCTCATTTGTGTATACCGATAGCGCAGGCGGGGTACCATTCCAGCATCATAATTTAAAACATTATACCCTATTGGGGGAAAGGGATTATTAGTAGTAGGGTATAACAGCTTCATTGCTAGAAATATACCCTATCAGGTTGACCTCCACATGATTCCACCTGATTTCTAGGCGTTATTACCAAAGGGTTCAAATTTAAATTTATTCCTTAAAACAGCTGTCAAAATATTGTTGCTATTCTAAAAAAAAAACAACGAGTTTAATTAAACTTAACTTTAATACGTAATCACATCAGAATAGTCAGTTGAATCTACAGATTAAAAATATTACAAAAAAAAATTACATTTTTATTAATCTATATAGGTACAAACAAATATAAACTCCTTTACCCATTATTCTGTTAATTGTAAATAATGATACATAAAACATTACACTAGTTTACAAGAAATAATTATTATATTCAAAATTGAAATACTGTACTATGATTATAATAAAACAATTATTATTAATTGTTGTATTATTAATTCTTAATAAAAAATAAAAAAAAAACACTTCAAATATACCTTTTTCTTTTCGTGTAATTCGAACGACAGCCTTAAAACATGATAATTATCCGTTTTATTATTAACAAAGTAAATAATCCTAGTTCCTTTTGAAAAATCACACTAATCCTACTCGTTGCTGTAAAGTAATACTCGTTTAAAGGTGGCGCCCTCTGGTGTTAAATTTCTAAGTCGCCTTCCTTGTACACGAAGGCCCCTAACGTGACTTACCGGACGACCACTTTACAAAACCTCCGAGGCACGAAGTGAGTGATCATGTATTATTTATTCAAACATGATATGAAAAATTCCGATATCCGTGCTGAGATACGATCTTGGGACCTCTGAGTTATAATCAAACGTTCAACTGAGCTATCAAATTTATACCGCAATGTTATTGCCACTTAAAATTATTAATTAAATTTAATCAAAATAAATTCTCATTACCAGACCCACTGCTGGACTTTAGTAGTCTGATGATGATGATGAAGTCTATACAAGAAAGAACAAGAATAAAACTTAGCTTATATTACACATTATTAGCGCACGAATGAACTTTTGTAGTATTTTTGAAAAGAATTTGGTTACAATATTAAAATTATTTTTTCTTAATCACTAATATTTAATTTACGTTAGTTTAATATTCGCTTTTCGATACTTGAGCATATGTTTTCTTTACAACTGTTTTATTTTTGCAGTGTTAAAGAAATACAGAATTAAAAACAGTGGTATTATTTATTTATAAAATTTTATATGATTATTCTATATAACATAATATATATATATATATATATATATATTTTTTTTTTATTTCACTCTATACGAAAAACATAACATCAGAAATATACTCACGACTATAATTCTCAATGGGGTAGTCAGACTTGTCGATAGTTACCGTCGTGATGGACGTATCACTCGACATGCCCATATTTGGCCATGCAGCTATCAGATAATCATTTTAAATATAAATCCAACTACATATATAATTTAATAGACACTTTTTACAAAATCAACCAATTGGATTAAACTCTATAATCAATACAAAATTCGTATATCGATTTTCAATAATGATCTCACATTATAAATGATAAATATTCAATTAATATTTGCATAAATATCAGTCACCTATGATTATAGCAAATAATAACATAGAAGTTACTGTTTTTACCAATTTTAGAAATGTGAAAGTATGTTTGGTACCTCTTAGCACCTTAACGGCTGAAACAATTATGAAATTCAATAACTACGTGCTATTAGGCTATACACGCGGACGAAACCACGGGTAAATACTAGTGTAACTTTAAAAGCCATATCGCCGATACAATTCTAAGAGTTCCCAGTACGTAACATAAATGTTAGTTCTTATTCTCAAACTACGATCTATAATAATAAAAAAAAGCATAATTCTTGTCCTATTCTCACAGACTAATTTAGCATACAAAGAAAAGAGACCACAATATGAGTATGTATTATTTCTTGTTCTTAGCTGAGCGTTAAAATGTATTAGTCCATGCCAATGATTAAACTCATAAGGATCAAAATTTATCTAAGCAATATAAGCCGTCGATTTTTACTTCTTTTTAACTACCCCTTATGAGACTAGGCGTGAAGAAAATATAGTTAATTAAAAAATAAAATGCAAAAGAATGAAACTAAACAAATCGAAAAAAAAATTGATTAATTTGTTTAATTTATTTCGTTAATAGTCAATAATACATTTTCAGTCAATTTAAAACGACGTTAAATTAAACTTTTGGCATCTCGTCTTATAATTTTTTTATAACATATATTTCGTGATAATATCGAATTAAATAGAAAATTATTATTCACGTAAAATATAGTCATGTCACCTTATTATACAATAGATACTGGCCATAAATTGCCAGAACAAAAAAAAAAATAAAACATTAATAGACTAAGAATAATATGTATGAAGTATAAATTTTTAGCGGGAAATCGTAACCTTCAATTGTTTTTCTCAAACATAATGAATAATATTTTTTTACATACCTTAACACATATTTTATAGGGATTTATTACACTAGCAAACAAATAGGTTCACACGTGTGTGCGTGTATCTGTCTTAAATATAAGGCGAAAATGAAAAATCAATTTAATAGCTAAGTTTTAACTCTTTGCGCCCCGTTGTCTCCGCTACGGAGCCGTCAGTCATTTGTTCCGTTGTGGAGCCCAATGTTTTTATAATGAATATACTAAGATGTTACGAAATTGTTGGCGATGGCAATTGTTATCTGTTGTTAAAACGTTCTCAGTCTCTTTACTGTTACGATTGAATAATTTTTTTACCCATTTTGCTGTTAGCAGTATGGAGAAAAATAATTATTGTGATGTGAATAAAGATTTGAGTGACATTGAAGATGTGTTGGATTTTCCGATGTTAGAAGATATTGTGGAAGACAATATTGATTATAATTCTGACACTTTAAGTATTGATTCCGAAATTATACTACCAAAGAGACGACGTATGATAGTTATTGAATGTGAAAGCGAAGAATCGCAGGAAGAATCAGTTAACACTTGCCCAAGCAAACCGAGAATGCACGTGGGAGATTGTTTCCAAAGGTATCACAACATGGTGAATTATACAATTTAAAATTTATCTCTCATTGACAAGAAGAGACTGCATGTATGTATATAATAAATAAAATCTCAAACATTTACAAGCACGTGTAATTTTTCTCACTTAAAATAAGAATCCTTTTCGCTCGTTTCGCTGCGAAAATATGCCGGAATTGCTGGTAGGCAGAGGAACAAAAACATGCGGAGCGCCAAGGGTTAAAAGGTATTCTATAATTTTTACTAATGTTAAAAGTGCTGCACTAGCATTATAATTTTGATCTAAATTATAATCCTACCTATTTAACTGTATAATAAGCCCCGTATTAAAAAAAAAATAAAGTTTATTTTTTTCTGTTGGCCAGTATCTATGTATAAATAAAAGATTAAATTAGCTCGCCCTCAGCAAACATAAACCTTATTACAAAGTGATAAAGATGCGTTTTCTGTGCAGTACTACACCGACAGCGAGCCAGATCAACATGGCGGCGGAGTGGGCGGCCAGCATCTGTTGATGAGAGGGCGCTGCGACGTACCACGTTAGGGGGAAATGTTTCTTAAGGAGTTCACTGCCCACATATAAAAATAGGGCATTTTGACCTGCGCATAGAAAGAAAAAAAACATATAAAATATACAGACAATGTGATCAATTGAGAGGCACCATTTCTCTAAAAAAAAATTAAACAAAAACCAAAATGCGAAAAATAAAATGTTTTTTATGCAACTTAGAATGGCAAACAATCTGACGACCGACCTGATGGAAAGTGGTAACAATCGCCTATAGACATGAGCAGTATCATGGATATAACAGAGTATACTGTTTCACCCATGATACCCCCCATGCGTTGCCATTCCTGAGGACACAGGTGTTATTCCACTGTACCCTGTAGATTTACTGCCATATCCCGCCCTTCAAACCGGAGAATTTACATCTGAATCCTCAGGAAATGGCAACGCATGGGGAGTATCATGGGCGAAATAGTATACTCTGTTATGTCCATGGTACAGTAAAAATCTAAATAACTTCGGTGCCGATAGCAAAAGCGAAGCTACCAGTACATTATCATCGATTAAAGGGACACCTCAATCCTCAAGAATGAAATACTAATGTATATTGGCTACCATACAGGTAATAAAGCAGGGGTTCCTAAACTTTTAAGATAACGGAACATCCACCAAATACTTATTTTATGGAACCCCATATCAAACGATTACAAATCATAAACAATGTAATTTAAATAAAAAACTTTATAGTTTTTTTTTTTTTAATTTTTAATGTGAAGAATGGAATTGTTTTTCTGTATAAATAATTTGGCGGAACCCTGGTGACTTTACGGAACCCACTTTAGGAATCGCTGTAATAAATCACTCTGTAATATCCATGATGCTGGTAATGTATAATAATTACCACTCTCCAAGTTGCAAACCTCTCTGTTATTCTAAGTTTCATTAAAAAAAAAAAATACTCACCAGCGTAGTACAAAGGGCGACCGCCCCATTTGTTCTTCACGTCGACCACAAAGTATAACATTGCTTGCACGACGAACGCCATCGAAGATGTCACCAAGCAGTAGGAGAGCGACCATAGATTCTTGTTTATGGGTATAACCCCGTCGTTTCTCGTGAAGAGAGTCAACGCGGCGCCGGCCATAGTAAACGTTAGGGCCCAGAGTAACCAACGCATCATGCGGGCTCTGCAACCAATTTATTGACATGTTATTTTTCCTATAAAAAAAAAAAAAAACAAACAACAGGGGATTATTACTGCAATAAAAAAAAATTCGTCACGATGGACTAATTGACCTGTCTCCATCCTCATCTCTCATCCCTCACTGGTGCCTCATTAGTGTATATAGATAGCGCAGGTGGGGCACCATTCCATTATTATTCAAACACTACAACCCCCTCCCCCCTTGGGACAAGCCCATATTATATATAGAATAATAAAAAAAAATCATACCTGGCGTGGTTGTAAACCAACATGATCCTAGTCGCGTGTGCACCAGCCTGGACCACCAGAACGCCAGAGAAAATTCCCAGGATGCCCTCAGGATCGTGCGGCAGTGGTGTGTGGTACAGCTTGCGGAACACGCCGTGCTGGTATAGATGAGACTCGCCCAGGATAAGCCTATTCATAATTAAATGAAATAATAATATATTATTACTGTTTCCCATGAACTAGCTGATGACCACGACTTTGCCCGCATGGTATTTGTTATTCCTGTTTAGTATGTATCGATGTATGTATCTACCTACTATGTCTGAGAATACTGGACCAAAATTAACAAATGACGTGTCGTTCTCACACTTTGTCTTAGGTCAAAATGACTTTACTTAAGTAGGTTGTGTGTGTATAAGTTACTATCCCATGGGAACTCTTTAACTTTCCATAATTAAAAGTATCTAAAATGTTGACCAGGGATGTAAGGCACTACCATGCAAAATTTCATTAAAGTCAGTCCAACAGTTTCGTACATTAGCCCTTATAAACAGACAGAGAAATAAAAAATTGGAAAAAAATTTTGGTTGTGTTCTATTTAGACATAAAAAAAATACAACGGAATTGAAAAATTCCTTTTTTTCAGTCAAGTAAAAAATGCGTTTATTATAAATTTTTTATAACAAACCTGTTAAGATTGTTTTTTTAAACGAGGTATACCTGTCAATGTAGCCAGCGATACCGGCGGTACAGTTCTCCAGATAGTTCCCTTCTATCGACATATGGAGACCTCCAGGGCCCATGTACCCTCGAGGGCAGCCTGGCGCAGGCACTGCCAGGGTTATGCACACCTGAACACAAGTGAAATGTCCGTTAAATTCACCTTCAAATCATCTTTATTCCAATAGACTTAGTTCCTTTTAAACCTTCGCGTTGTTTATACATAAATAAATACACACAATGTTAATAGAGATTTAACCCTTAAATACCTGAAGTTTCAAATTTGATATCGGGGTTATAAATCGCATTGAGCGCCTACAATCGATTTTATTTTAATATTTGGCTGTTTACATGTTACCAAATGTTTTTTTTTTATATATATATATATATATATATATATATATATATATATATATATATATATATATATATATTTGAATTTTTTTACTATTTTTCCCCATTAGTAAAACACACAGTAAAGGGTAAACTTATATATATTTTTTATTTGAAAAGTTGTTGTTAAAAGAGTAACTGTTGAGTTTCTTGCGGGCTCTTCACAACAAATAAAAACTGTCCGTAGCCTGCAGTAAAATAAAAAAAATAAAAAACGATTTAAAAGTGCTTGTAAACCAGTCTATTTGATTACACAATCGGGACTGAACGCGATGTAAAGGCTTTTACAGGTAAACAATACCTATATACCTGTTTCAATTAATGAAGATAGGTATGAGCTTTCATCAGCATAGATTGTTTAAACACAGTGTGGATACTGTGAGTGCGGGCTCTAGATAATAATAGTGACAGTGTGAGGGTACCGAAAAGACTTCGCGAGCTGCCAGACAAAGACACCGCTCAGTTCAGTCCAGTCGTGACAATTCAGTTGTGAAAATTCGGCAATAAAGAAGCAGATACCTTCAGGTACGGAATCGCGTTTACCCCTTTCCATCAGGTGGGTCGTCAACTTGTTTACCATTCTAGGTATTGTAAAAAAATGATAAGTATATTATAAATTTATTTGTACTATAAAATATAATCTAATTAATTTAATTTTGGCTGTTTAAAAATTGTACACTGCTGTATCCGCTGACATTGATGCTCCTTTCCACTTTGGGTGTTGCTGGAAGAAAACTCTATCAGAGTTAAGCTCGCCTTTGTACTTTTGTTTACCTCTGTCATATTTTTATAACTAATGTGTACAATAAAGTATTAAATAAATAAATAAATAAAAAAAAATTGATAATGAAAAATATTGCATACCTGAATGACGACAAGTACGATGGTGACCAGCCACTGTTTCCAGCCGGCCACGATGTCGCGGAATAACGAGCGACCTGGAATATATTATATATATATTAAACATTCGCATTGTTTACACATATTTTAACTTCTCGATTGTACAATTGATACCAATAGCGCAGGGGAGGATACCATTCCATTATCATACATTAAAAAAAAAAAAAAAAAATATATATATATATATATATATATATATATATATATCTCTGTGCATAATACTTCTAATATTCTAAATAAAGAAGTACATAAAAAATCATCTTCACAATTTAGAATGTTTTATTACCCGGCGTGATATCCTGGCTGGTCTTCATAAAGGCGCACTCTAGAGCACCCACGATGAGGTACATGGCCGCGAGACGCTGCAACACGCCTGGCAGGCGCACGTTCGACCACGACACGTTCACCGAACCCAGGACGATGCCCAGAACAGCCATGGCTAAAGCCCGGCGTGCCACCTGGTGATAAGTTTAGATTAGTTTGATTAACTTATACTAGAGTGGAGTCGTAAATTTAATCACATGAACTTTAAAAGCGTGTCAGATATAAATATTATCGTATATAAATTGGAATGGCCAACAACCTCACAATTCCCCCGGCCTTGAATTTATCGTAACTAAATCAAATTTAAAAGAGCACTGTTTAATTAACTTATTTTTTGTAGGTATGAAACAATTATTTATGCCAATAGGTATATAATAATAACTAATAAAGTAATATAATAAAGTATTAATCAAATTATGCCAATATTACGCACACAAGTGAGTTATTGTAGTAAGTATACATTAATTAAAATATAACGGTAGCCAAGATTGTTTATCAAGGAAAATGTTTAATTTAGATATATATTTAAAACAAGCTTTTATAATGTTATATCTCTTTCTGAAAGTGAAATATTAATATCGAGGGAAAAGCTTTCATTTGATACCCATATTAGGATTATATTATTTATACATTACATAGCCATTTCGATAGGGGGGAAAGGGATTGTTAGTAATGGAGACAGAATCCCATTGCTAGGAATATACCCAACCAGGTCGACCACCTCGCAGTTCCCCCTGGAAACTATCATGGTTAATTCCTGATGAATTCATCATGATGGGTTAACTGGTCTGTTTTCATTCTCATCTATCACCCTTCACTGGTGCTCCGCCGGCGTATCCCGTTAGTGCAGGCGGGGTTACCATACCATTTTCACCCATCAAAAAAAAAGCCATTTCGATAATATTACAATACATTGTAATTGTCTATGGTTTTGCCACCAAAACTAAAGCTGTCTACAAAATATTAGGAAAAAAAAATCGCATGCATAATTCACCTACACAAACGTACATTTAAGTAAAAATAATGTAAATAATTACTGAAATATCTATGAACCTGATATAAAACAGTGCATCTCGGCATAGAAGTCCTCAGCCGTCCATTGAGTGAAAGTACAAGGGACTCTCCCATAGCGAATGCGAACCATGGGAACACTATATCAGCCACGGTGAGGCCGTTCCATGTGCTGTGATTGAAGATAGCGTAACCACCGCCGCCAGCATTCACGAATATCTGAAAATTTGGATAAATTAATCCTATGTTAGTTATTAGTCTATGGATCAATTTTTTTTTTACACTTCACAAACTATTAGTCAACCAAGAAGTGATAACTGTCTATAGTAGTGAATGACACTATAAACATCACATAATGCATTTTTTTTAATTGGTGATAATAGTATGGTAACCCCGTCTGCGCTATTGGTATACACTGGCGGGGTACCAGTGAGGGATGATAGATGAAGATGAAAGTAGGTCAGTTAGCCCATCCTGATGAATTAAACTAGAATTAGTCACGATGGTTTCCAGGGGGAACCACATGGAGGTCGACCTGACAGGGTATATTGCTAGTAATAGGGCTATTTGACCCCATTACTAACAATCTCTTCCCCCCCCCCCCCACATAATGTATTATGGAGCCTATGGCTAGATTTCGTAAAAGGTAGCAGACCTTCACTTCCATCCTCGTTCGTGACATTTTATTCACTGACTCACTCCACATTCTCATGAACTAGATTCTAGTGAATCCCTCACAATAAACTAACGGACATGACTTCATCATCATCTATGTTCCCTCAAGGCAAGGTTACCATTCTATATCCATCTATAGAAAAAACCTATATGGTCACAACATTTAGTAATGGGTTGGAAAGGGATTGTTAGTAATTAGGGTCTAACTGAGCCATTGCTAGCAATACACCCTATCAGGTCGACTTCCACACGGTTCCTCCTGGAAACCGTCGTGATTACTTCTCGTGGAATTCGTCACGATGGGATAACTGACCTGCTTTCATCCTCACCTATCATCTCTCACTGGTGCCCCGGCAGCGTATACTGATAGCGCGAGCGGGGTAACCATTCCATTATACCTATTAAAAAAAAACATTTAGTAATGAGAAAACGAGATAGAAGAACTTGTATACCTACCATGAGAGCGATAGCGATGCCGCGGAAGATGTCAAGCGAGCGCAGTCTGGACCTGGTCGGCGAGCGTGGTACACTCGCCTCCGTCGTTAGCACTCGGGTCTCAGAGCCAAGCTCGTTATCTTCTCTGTAGTAAAAAGACAAAGTTACCTATTCCGGCCGCTCATTATATTTATATTAGCTTAGCTTAACATTTTTTTTTATACAACTTAGAATAGCTGACATGAGCAGTACCATGGACATAACAGAGTACCATATACTGTTTCGCCCATGATAGCCCCCATGCGTTGCCATTCCTGAGGACTCAGATGTTATTCTCTGTACCCTGTAAATTCACGCCATATCCTAATAGCTTAACATATAATTTAAAACTATAACTGTCGTGAATTAGAAATAGTACTGCAGACTACTTATTACTAGTAGACCTTCAAAATGTGGTGTTTCAATACTTTTGAACAATACAGACGAGTTTATATCTTTTATATCTCTAGGTTATTTATCATATAACTGTGCTCTCTCATAGACTATATTCTTTTTTCCATAATTTGTTCTTGGATTATGTAAAATTAAATTATTTGCATGTCTTGTGGTTTTTTAATTCTGAATTTGACTTTTTTTCGGAAATGTGATTTCACAGTGTCTATTTATCCAATATCATCTTATCAAAATGCATGTATTTAGTATATAAGTTTATGTAATAGTCATAATTTTAGTTCCTTTATACTTTTATTTATTTATTTATTTACAAGAAACATGGTAAGTGTATAAATGTTACAATAAGTATAAGTCCTTATACAATTTAGTATTTATACATACATACATACATACAATTTAGTTCCTTCATACAATTGAGTTTCTTTATACAATTTAGTAGACGATGTTAAATATTGACATAACCAAATGATACCTTTACTAATTTATTTTGTGAAATTTGCAAACTTTTCAGGTTACTATTAGCAGCAGAGCCTCGAGTTTTTAATATTAAATAGAAACGCTATTGGGGACACAAGAAAATACGTAACAATAAGTTTTTGTAGTCACACACACACAAACAGATAAAAATAATAATTACCTTCCAAAAAATCTGGCATAGAAGCGGCCAGCGATGAACCTCTTGCCTATTCCCTTCACGATGTACCATAGTGTTGCCATAGACAACAGAATGACCACGGCAGTGAGAATGGGTAAAGCGGGCGCATCTGGTTCCGCCGTCATCCGCGGCAAACACTCATCCGTCGTCACATCAGTGACATTTATGCTATACTGGCCATATTCGCCGAATTGGTATGTACCTGAAACACAAATAGATATTTATTTATTTATTAACTATTGCAACACATAAAGAATAATACAAATATATATACCAATGGCCGTTTGGTCTCGGCATAGAATAGGCCACACCTTCCTTGTGGATGTCGTAATTTTTATTAAATTAGCATATTTCAAAAAATTTAATTTTTGGTAATTACAATGCCTAAGGCAGAAACACACCCAAAACTATTTTTTTAATAATAGCTAAGGTTGCATGGCCAGGATATTGATTGTTTTAGAAAAAATATAGTTAAATTAATTGTGAGAATCTATTCAGAATTACATAACAAATTTGAAAAAAAAAATCAAACAAAACAAGAACAATATTCTGAAAATCACTTAAAAATAGGTTAATATTGGAAAAACAAAGTAGTCAAACTGAATACTTATCAAGGTATATACAAATGCACATAAACAACTTGATAAGATATATAAATAACTTGATTTATAAGGAACCTAATAGCATCAGGGATGACTTCCTCTAGAAATCTGTCCAATAAAATAAGGGCCACCTCGGCCTACCAATCCGCTGCAGTGTCCTTTCTCCCCCCTTTTTCTTTCCCACATAATTTCTTTATTCTTCTTATTTACCAATTTCCTATACACATTTCCAATGTTCCTTTCCTTTTTTCCCCTTAATCTTTTCCTCCATATGCATTTGTAGGTGGCGGAAACCACCAACAAATGCATTCCCAAAGAGGGTTAAAGTCAGGCAGGTGCCCAGTTGTAAAACTAAGCTAAATCTTATTGAAATATGGATAAAAAACATATTACGCCGACCCCAAATAATAATTGGGATAAAGATAGGAAGATGATAATAAGGAACCTCTTATTTTAAAATTGCCTTATGCTGATTTTCCAAATTTTAGTTGGTTTCTTATAACACACAGGTTTCTTAACAACAATAAGACTGCCTTACTGTACTCATACAACTGTATCATTAGTTTTACTTATTCCCTATATTGTATAATCCAAATAAAGTATACTCATTCATTACTTTTTTTATGCAAAATTAGAATGGCAAACAATTGACGGCCCACCTTATGGAAAGTGGTAACCATCATTTGTATACATGAGCAGTACCATGGACATAACAGAGTATACTGTTTCGCCTATGATACCACCCATGCATTATTCCTCTGTACCCTGTAAATTCACTGCCATATCCCACCCTTCAAACCGAAGCACAGCCATGCAAACATAACTGCTTCACGGTAGAAACACGAATAGGACAGAGGTGCCCAAGCAATTGGTGTCTGATGAAATATAATAGTGGAAAATCACTATTATGTTTATTTTCAGTTAATATTTATCTTGTTCTTATTATAGACAAAGGCACAATTTATTTATCTAAATACTACATGAGTCACATCATATGAATAATCAATACTGTCATACAAAAATACTGTCATAAATTATACTTTCTGTATTTTTGGAATAGGTATGTTTAAAGCAGATAAGATGTTTAGAGTTAAATTTAATAATTTTCATAATAGACAACCATCGATTTGTTTTATTTATTTTCTCTTTATTGCACCTCTTAAAGAATAATACAAAGATATATATATATTACACTTATGTCTCATCGCTACAGCATATCTCTTCCAGACAACCTTTGTGTACAGTAGATAGAAAAACAAAAATACAGTAGCTATTTGATGCAAGAAGTGTACTTATAAAAAAAAAAAAGAAAATCACCCTTAGTTTTTAAATCAAAGTAACTGGTTATGTTCTAATTGAAGTCATTTTTTGTGGTACACAATTTTATTAAGTAATTATTTCAGTCAATCAACATATCCTAGTCATGCAAAGTTGTTGGTAAAAACCAGTATATGAATAATACTTTTTAGATAACTGCCCAAAAAAATAATATAAAATGTAAAAGGTTCATGTATCTATGCAAGTTACTTTATTTCAATACAATTTCTAAATGCCAATAAAAAATTTAGATACATAGATATTATTAGACTACTTTTGTATTGGTAAACTAACAATCATGAATAACGTGAGCTATAATTTTTTTTTTTTTTTCATAAGTGGGTAGTAATGTTAACACTTACAGAACAAAATATACTTGTATATCAATAATTTATTAAATACAAGCTTTTACTAATGACTTAGATAGATAAAGTCTTTATTACTAACAATAATAATAACAGGTAAAGAAACAACAATAGAAAAGAAAACTAATTAATTTTGCTGGTCATAGGAGCCCGCTCAGCTGGATATATGCACACCTCCAACGAGATGTACCTATACAGTGCTGATTTTCAGGCAGCCCCTTTGCAACTTTGTCCATGTAACCAGGTTATGTTAACTGACTGAGATCAAAAGTAGTGTATATTCTACTCCATCCCGCATAACATGTGTATATTCAATATCATAGTGACAGGTTTTTTTTTATTGGATGAAAATGGAGTGGTAACCCTGCCTGCGCTAATGGAATACGCTGGCGGGGCACCAGTGAAAGGTGATTGATGAGGATGAAAACAGGCCAGTTGGCCCATCATGATGAATTCATCAGGAATTAACCATGATAGTTTCCAGAGGGAACTGCGAGGAGGTCGATCTGGTTGGGTATATTGCTAGCAATGGGATTCTTTGTCTCCATTACTAACAATCCCTTTTCCCTCCTTTTAGTGACAGTTTAAGCTGTTAACGATTAACAAACTCATTTAACATTAAAATAATATTAAGGTATAAGAATGCCTGTGTTATGTTCACTTAAGGAGACAAAAATAGCCAATTACTGTCCTCCAAGCTAAGTATTATTATGTATCAATAGAATTTCATGATGATTAAAATATAGTAGGAGGGTAGAATCCTTTACTACTGAGAAATCTCCCTCGTGCATCATTTATATAAACTTTCATAATAAATAATAAAATCTATATATAGTGGATAGTTAAAAAAGCAGATATGGCATACAAAAATGTTATCTAGAAGACTTATAAGTGTGCAAAGAGATAGATATGTCAATTTAATTAGTAACATGTAGGTAGATACAAACCATTGCAAATAACTCCATGATCATTTTTGATGGCGTATCGCAAAGGGTTCAAGGTTTGTACCACGACGGCGCCTGTAGCCGGCAACTTAAATGTCTCCAGCAAAACACAACCCTGGCATTCTTCAGATTGACTCCAGAAGCTTATTTTTTCATTGGTGACTAGCTCCAAACACGCTTGCTCGTATCGTAAACTCGTACCACTACAGTTGCGTATTAAAGAACCAACGTTCGCGAAACTCATTTTGTGATTTAGTAATTAACTAAAACTACATTGAGTTTCGAAATGTAGGTCTTGCAATATTTTACAAATAATAGGTAAATTACAACAAACAATGCAGAACACGAAATGACGAAAACAATGAATTGAATATCTGTCAATGTCAAACAAAAAAGAATCACCATATTATCATTCGTTCATTTCATTCGTTTTATAATGAAGAATATAACGGCCTTCGTAGATGATCATACTGCAAAATAATACTATTGAACCACTAGAACACGGAATATTCATTCCTTCCCTTAAAAGCGGCAGTAGATACGTGCCTGTTTATGCTCGAATTTAATCGACTGATTACAAAGTCCAAGCTGTTTATTATTGTAATGAACTTGCCCAGATTTGTTACAGCATATAAAATACTAGGATTGCTTTCTGATTCAATGAGTTTGTTAAAGGTGTACTATTATAGTGTTGGTAAAAAATATAATCAATTTTCAAAATATAAAACAATCATTTATTAAATATTTGTTAATGTGACAATTATAAATTATATATATTAACAGTCTCCACACATTCATCTATAATCGGAAAGCTCGTGGTTATTATCACATTTAATTTTGAAAATATTACTTGTACATATCTTTGTGACCATAAAACAATATCAGATATGTATTTTGGTTAGTAAAGAAAAGAATAATATTTGTAATAAAAAGATCACCAGCTTTCTGATTATACACTGTATAAAACTATCCCCTATCACTTCATTATATATTTAAAAATAAAATTATTACATAATGTCTTTTCTTGCGTTAATGTAAATGAAAAATAAGCTATTCTTGTATATTCAACGGAAGAATAACAATAATTAAAAAATATGTACAACTTTACATCTCAAAATATTGACATTATAAATGCTTAATATCAAAAAAAAAAAAAACTAATCAATTCAATCTTCAATCAAAATTAGTACTGGGGCAATGATTTAATTCTATAAATCTCAGAATTCTTTAAATTGATGCACTGAGAAAAAAACACATTTGAAAATGTCTTAATGGCAAAAAAGGATAGATATTAAAATTAATAAAATTTAATAAAATTAATTATAATTTTATAAAAATTGTTGAAGTTTTTTTTTAATAATATTAACAGGATTAAATCCTTTTTGATACAACAGTTATAATTGCACTTGCCTATTTTTATTAATGAGCTATTTTTTTAATGAATCCATTTTTTATATCCACTGCTGGGTGAACTGTATACACATCAGAATATTCATGGCGGCTATTAGAATAAGCAGTAAAGTGAATATACAAGAGCAATATTCTTAGACAAGTAAAATTTATTATTACAAGTTTGTTAAAATTGCAAAGTATACATTTATTTATATTGTTGCTTGGAAAAGATGGCTATTTAGCGATAAGGCCGCCCATTGTTTCCTCTTTATCTTGCTTTTACATAATTAAGTATTCATTTTGCTTGTGTACATATTGTTAATCTTTATAATCTGTATCATTATTTGAAAGTAAAACTTTTCATTCGTTCATTCATTCAAATACGTTTTCATTATGCGCACATGAAAATAACAAGATATCAGATGTTGCGGTCTCGTTCTATCTCATATGTGTACATGACAGATGTGTGTAAATCTATCGAAAGGTTTAATTGTGTGGATTTCAGTTACGTAGTGGCAAAAAGATACAGCAACGCTTTAGCAAACTGGAAGATCTCTGAGCCGCCGAGCTTGGACTCGCCATAGACGCGGTCGACAAATGTTATTGGCACTTCTCCTATTGTAAAATCCAGTTGTCTGGCCCTGAAAAAAGAAAAACGCAACATCCCTGAAAATAAAGAGCATTGTTATTTTGTATTAAATGACCTGACAGATGAATAATTTTTTTTTTCTAAGAATGGAGTCAATTTGGTTATTATGACAGTTAAAATTTATAAAATCAGTCCATCTAATACTATAGATTAGTACGTATTATTAGTATAAGATTAGTAGATGAACCCTTACCAAAAACATTTCATTTTCTATTAATTAATATTATAGTTATATTAGAAAATAATATAATTTCTTTTTTATTGTCTATGGGTGAGTGCTAAAACAAAAAAAAAAAAGACAATGATTCTAAAATATTAGATTAGTCAGTCACTATTTAAATATAATTTAATTATATGTAATATCAGGATTAATTCTAAGATACCATTTCTCTAGGCTCTTAACCTAATATTTTATTAGTTTCATAAAATTTGCTATTTCATGAACCATCATAACCTATGTTTATAATAATTTTGATTTGCATCGATTACAAATGTAGTTCATGTTGATCTTTAGAATAAAGATTTTACTGTTATTTTAATATAGGTTATGAAAAATAGCACCTATAATCATATAGTTACCGCACAACGGCCCAAATGAGAGGCTCAGCGCAGAAAATAGAGTCTTTTTCACATATAGTTACCGAATTATCATTTCCATTTGGAAGACATAGCCCTTGGACACACAGCAATCCACCAACTTCTGAAGGACATCCTTCTTGTACAATCTGAAAGCAGATAGAAAACATTTTAATCATGTGAATAGTATGTAGCGATGGTTATTACAGAAAATATCTTAAGCCTAAATTTGTTCTATATCAATCCATCAATAATAAAATATAAATGTTCATTAAAACCAGTATAGCAGCATGTCATTTAGGCCCTTCACAGCCCCAATATTAATAAATACTAGTCATTTTGACTGGAGAGAATGGGATTGTTGGTAGTGGGGTTTAAGAGTCCCATTGCTAGCAATGTACTCTCTCAGGTCAGCCTTCACCCTGGAAACCATCATACATAATTCTTGTGAAATTCTTCATAATGGGGTGACTGACCTGCTTTCATGCTCACCTCTCATCTCTCACTGGTGTCCCGCCAGCATATACCGATAGCACAGGTGGAGTTATTTAGATTATCACCAATAAAAAAAAAAGTCATTTTGGTTTCTAATGACAACTAGTATGTAAAAAACTAAGTGTTGATAACTAACCTGAATGACCCAGTTAGATCAGATGCACCCGGCCTGAGCAGTATCTGAGTTAGGAAGTTGGCGCCACGTGATATAAGCTTCCTCTTGAAGTCCCAACCGTGTACACCGCCCCCATTGTTATACCGTGTGCCTGATACTAAATCATAGTCATGCTCCCGTTGCAGTTCTATGAATTTTGGGATGAATTTGGGCTGAAAAAATAAATTAATTAAGCAATCTAAGAAGATAATGCTGCCCATATCTTCAGTATGCTTCTGTGATGTGGTATGTTGGTATACTATTGGTGTATAAATATATTAATGTACAAATAAGAATTTATGTTTATGTACTAGTAATTTAATAAATTAATAATAACACCTGAGTCCTCAGGAATGGCAACACATGGGAGGTACCCAAGCAATAGATTTTTTTTTGATGCATTGTAACTATTGGGATCCCTAGATGACAAACAAATATTACCTAAGCTATCACCCTAATAGTGAAATAATACATACATACTTCAATTTCCAATGTTTTTCAATTATTATTATAGTTCTATGGCTATTGACGAGTTTTTTTTTTTTGTAATGGATAATAATGGAATGGTAACTCCACCTATTATACACTGGCAGGGCATTAGTAAGGGATGATAGATGAGAATGAAAAGACAGGTCACTCAGCCCATCGTGATGAATACATCTGGAATTCAGTACAATGGTTTCCAGGGGGACCACATGGAGATCTACCTGACAGGGTATATTACCAGAAATGGGACTGGTAGCTTGTATTACTAAACAATACCTTTCTCCTCCCAGGTATTAATGAGTGCATGATGAATGCTCACTAGTATTTATAAATAACACATATAAAAAGGTTAATAATACAAGTGCTCACATGATGGCTCAAATCAGCGTCCATTATAATTATAAAATTGCCGGTCGCATGTTTTATACCGTGTATGTAAGCTGTGCCCAAACCCAATTTTTTCTCACGAGGGCGTAACACTATTTTATTGGATCCGTAGATCTTTTGAAGTTGCTTCGCGACTTCCAAAGTACCGTCTGGACTTCCATCGTCGATCACAATTACTTCGTAATCATAACCGCTGAAAAAATTAGCATAAAATATTAGAAGTACATAGGTACAAATAACAGAAGTTATGAAGTGATAATGTTGCAAGACATTACCTGTTGTCTAAATACTTAATAATCAACCATATTATTATTGGCAAATTCTCCCTTTCATTGTAAGTGGGCAATAAAATTGAATATTTATCACTTTTCGTAATTTCAGAATCTAGTGCAGTGACCGACATACTCGCCGTCAATCAATCAAAAAAAGTTTATTGTATCAATAATTTTGTATATTTTACTTTACTATGAAAAATAGATGACTCAATTCTAATAAGTTTGTAATGTCATAGAAAGAGATAAAGAAAAGAATACTGTATAAAACAAAAATGTTTTCTTCAAGTTTAATGTAGACGAAGAAGTGTCAATGTCACCTAACTGACGGTTTCTGAAAGCTGTCAAATGCAATGTCAAATCCGAAAACTAGGTACTATAAGTCTATCAAACCACGTCCGCATTATTTTGAAAAAATATATTTGTTTAAATTCTATGCAACCAGATAAAAGCAGATCAATTGACCCATCATGAAGAATTTGATAAGAATTAACCACGATGGTTTCCAGGGGAACCGCGTGGAGGTCGACCCAATAGAGTATATTACTAGAGCAATGGGGTTTTTAGAACCCATTACTAACAATTCCCCCCCCCCCCCCCCTAAACTGGAGGGGTTTAGTGTATTTGACAATTGTATACAATAGGTATATTTTTATGACGCCTATCAATATCGATGTTTTTAATGGAAACATTGTATAATAGTTGAAAAACGATGAATTTTTATACATTGAATTAGATTAATACTTCTACGTGGTTGCATACATTTATTACCCAGTTTTGACTGTGAGGGGAATGCCAACTTTTAAATGGAATAATCTCTCTATGCTGTACTTCGCTGCAGTCCTAAATGTTACGAAATTTTCTATAGCTCTCTGATAATTTATTATTGTTACCATATGTTGGATTAAAGTAATATATAAAACAATATACTTTTGAAACACAATTCATAAATAAATAATGTGAAAAATAAAAACAGGTTTCACATAACTCATCACTTTAAAAAGCATGTTTACGATTGATTAACTTTCTTCCTTTTACATAGAATTTCAATAAAAATGGGCAAAACAAGTAAAGTGGTTATTTGTGGCATGAAAGGGGTGGGCAAAACTGCTATACTGGAGCAACTAATATATGGAAATGTAAATATGAAATCGTCATTTTATCCTACTATAGAAGACATTTACGTGGCTAATATTGAAACGGATAGGGGTACGAAGGAGCGTGTTTGTTTCTATGACACTGCGGGACTCGAGCCTCCGCTTACAGGCGAGTTGAAAGGTTTCAAATCGTTTTATAATTTAAATACGGAATCATCATTATTTCTTAGCTTTTATCTCACTGCTTAGAGGTATCACAACTTTCAAAGAACGTCACTGACTTTCTCTTCCATTTTTGCTTATCAGGCATCATTTGCTCACAAGAAGTTCTTTGATCATGTCTCTTAACATAAATATAAAATTTATATTATAGTCACTAATATTTTTTCATTTTTTAGAAAATATTTGAATGGAACAGAAATAATTTTTATTTAAATACACTTGTTAACAGGCTCCTTTAAATCGTAATGTTTTATGATTCACTGTTTTTTTTTTTTGCCTATTGAGAAGAACCTGCAAAAAACTTAACAATTACCATTATCATCATCAAGTGGGCCGACAGCTTATTTGCTAGTCAAGTATCATAAAAAAATTACTCTTGTTAATTGTTAATTATATAAAAACTACCATGGCTTATATGCAATTAATATTTATATTTTACTGCTGAATTATTTTATGTTATGGGTTGTATTTTATGTAAGATTTATCTTTCAGAATTGATATTATATGTAATTTTACATATTCGGCAGAAACCAAATATAATAACAAAATGAGACCCTCACAAGTATAGAAAAAAGTGATCCAAATGTTCAAAGTAACTATCTTATTGCCAATATTATAAGAATTCTAACCTAATTAATAATAAATGTTTAGATTAATTTAAATAGATAATTTTTTTACGCAAATTAGAATGGTAAAAAAGCCAGTCATCCACCTAATGGAAAGTGTCATCCATAGACATGAATAATATATATATTTGATATACTACACAAAGTCATTTATATTTTTGACATGGTAACCTCTTTGTTTACATCTTTAATCTTAAATTCCATTTCAGTTATAGTTGAATATCATTACTTTGTATTACCTTTTATCTGCCTTAATACCTCAGCTAATGCCTGTTCATTCTACTTTACTATTGTACATATCTATTGAAAAAATATTTAATAAAGTGATTTAAGTGGTGTAAGATCTTTATCTATTACATTTAGGGAAATTGAAACCTAAATAAAAATAAGAATATTTTTTTAGTGAATAAATATCTATTTTGTTCATCCATAGGTCCACCACAATCACCGACAATGCAGCTAACAGCCAACCAAGTCCTCCAGAGGCATTACCTTGGCTTCGCTGAAGGATTTGTTATGGTATATGACACCACAAAGCCAGAGTCACTCGATGTTCTGATGTACCTGAAGAAAGATATAGACAGAAATAAGGATAAAAAAGAGGTATAATTTTCTTATTAGAAAAAAAATTAATCTAATAAAGAAAAGTTTCATAGATGTGCTGGAAATTTTAATCAGAGAAAAGGTATTTATCTACTTATTGCAAATAGTATGCCTTAAAGTTATTTGTAAAATTAATGTTGCTTGTTTACAAATAATTACTAATACCTATGTCAATATATGAGAATCAAAATACCATATTTTTCATAAACATTTCCTTGGTCCTTCGAGCCGGACATTTAAATATCGACAATCTACCTTAATTATTAATTGACCATATTGTTATAATTAGTGTTACAATTATGAAACTGATTGTTTATTGGCGTTTTAACTGTTTAAACAATCATCATCATCAATTTCCCATATGTATTCACATATTATTTCGAATGGAGAAGACCTGCTTTCTGTCTCAGTTAATCAATATATTATTACAGTATGGGATTCTTCAAAAAAGAGGTAAAGAGGTTTCTTCAGGGTTAACAATAATGTGTAATGCCTCTGGTATTGCAGGCATTCATAGGTTATGCTGTATTTAACCGCTTACCATCAGGAGGGCCATATACTTGTTTGCTACCTCAGTGGTATATTATAGTTATGTGCACAAAGTCGCGGGTAAAAGAAAGTCATATATTGTTACTTTTTTACAGGTAGTAATGCTAGTCATTGGCAACCGTACTGGCCCTGATGACATCAACAGTCTCGAGAACACATGTTCGAAAGCCTCCAACTGGTGTGCCAGAGAGAAAGTTCGGCACTTTGAGGTATCCGCAATGGATCGACCCTCACTTTATGAACCTTTCATATTCATGACCTCAAAGCTCAATCCAGTACAAAATAAGACAGCGTTCCCACAACTTAGTACGTTGAGCAAGTTGACTCAAAAGAATAATAGGAGTGACGCTATGTAACAGTATATTTTCAATCTATGCCCTTTCTGCTATCAACCGTGAAGGTTGGTAGCTCTATTAGGATTTGGAACTGTTGGATTTAGTTTCGCCTTTTGCCAGCAACTATACAAGGTTAAATCGAAATCATTAGCATTCATTATCACCATAACAACCATTCACAGTTGAATATAGGTCTCCCCATAAAGGGGGTGTTAGCAGTAGTTGCCACGTTTGGCAGGCGGATTGGCAACCGCAGTTTGGCTTTAGTGATGTTTTAAGAGGGACACTGCTTCCCATACTAGCCATATCTTCATTACCATCTTCATCATTTCTCATTACCACCTCATTACCATTCTCATTACCATCATATCTTCATTACCATCCATACTGGTAGTTTATCATTATTAATGTACTCTTAATAATATCTATTTCCAACAGTTCTAAAACCCCATTTTGAAATTGTGGACGTCTTTTTGAATTTCGATCGTTGTTAATGCTGTAACAATTTTTATTGCTGTAAGTTATTATTTTTTTAATAAAACCGATAAGGTTGGTACGTAATGTGGATATAGTATGCATATAAGGTACTACAGTGAACGCTCTATATAAGCAACACATTTGAACTAAGTAAAATAAATAAAAATCTTATTGGGAAAAGTTACTAGGTAGTTTATAGGAAAAAAAGGAGTTTAAAGGATAAAAATACTGGAATGTCTGGAATATATTTTTACTTATTTCTTTTACTAATTAAGCTGTGTAGAATAAATAAAATATAAAAAGTATTGCTTATATAGAGCGTTCACTGTATTACCGCCTAATAGAAGATGGTAATTGTCGCCTATAGGCATAGCTGGCACTCGGTTGCAATGTTATACTCCAGGACTAAATTATGTCATTATCAATGATTGTACTTGATTATTTACATAATATCTGTTCATGTGTTAGTGGTGCCCTCTAGTATTGTATTTTTATATCGCTGACATGGCTTACTGAACGATAGAAACTGTCCACGGCACGAAACAAGTGATAATTATTTTTAAAGAATCCAAAAATGAATTTCTAAAGTTTATTTTGTGATTTCAATTCCTGATCTTATTATCTCGGACTTCATAAGCTGATATGTCGTTATTTGCCGCTTTTTTTTATACAACTTAGAATGGCAAACAAGCTGTCGGCCCACCTGATGGAAAGTGGTAACCGTCGCCTTTAGACATGAGCAGTGCCACGGACATAACAGAGTATACTGTTTCGTCCATGATACCTCCCATGCGTTGCCATTTTTGAGGACTCAGATGTTATTCCTCTGTACCCAGTAAATTCACGCCATATCCCACCCTTCAAACCGAAACACAGCCATGCAAACACAACTGTTATTATTTAACAAGTAAATCCTTATTAATATTATACAAGTTAAAATTGAGTTACTTTGTATCGCCTAAACGGCTTAACCAATAACTATGAAATTTATAATACATATCCTATATAGGATCGAGAAGGATATAGGCCATTAATTTAATTTGGTCAGTAAACATCCCGCTCACGTAGACAAAGTCGCATGTAAGAGCTAGTATTATATACATTATTTACGATTAAATTCAAAAAGAAGTCATATACATTCTTCATTGAACCATTGACAATTATTTTTAGTTTTTTTTAGTGTATATTTCTTTATAACTTACCTCTTTTCAAATGATCTTTTTGAAAATGAACTGTATACAGTGATATATTCTACCTATACACAATTGTACTTAAATAGTGTAATAACAATATTCTCAAAAATTGTGAATATCACAATGATAGTATTAACTAAAAACTTAATTAAAAACTCGAATTAGATATTCTTGTAGCATGTTTTATTAGATTTATTATTTATTTATTATTAGAAAATTAATTTATTATACATTTCCTACAATCTTATGTGATGTAATTTAAAATTTAAATTTCTTATACTCGTATTGTTTATTTATAATTGCGAACATTTTTTTTTTATTTGTGTAGTTTTTTTTTTTGTTATTTATTCAGCCCCTAATTTGATCATCACTGTCATCATGAATTTGTAAAGTCAAGGGGCATAGATTATAGAACTTTAGTACTTACTTTTTAAATAACATGCTGTGCTTGTAAATAGAGGGTACTTAAGTAAAACAAAAACTTCATAGTGCAATATATTTAAAATGAATTGGCTGTAAATAGTAGATAAAATTAATTAGCTAAAATTTTATAATAATAGCTTTAAATTAATACTATAGTATCTGGTAACACTGGTAGCTTGCATTTTTGTCGTACACGCCGTCGCTTCTGCGACTGCTATGAACTGTAATAGAATAATCTACATAAACTCTGCAAAGGTGGCGACACTGTGCTACAACGTATACAATAGCAAATAGTCATTGGAGGTCTACTGACAAAAAAATAGCATAAAAATATTTCTCAATGGCGGTTTTTTTTTCATAACTTACATTCTCCCTTTTTACTATAGACTATAAGCAGTGATTAAATTTGGATAAAAGATTGACGAAAAATTATAGGAAAATGGCGGGAACTTAGATTATAGGCGGGAAATGATTGGATTTAATAAAATTGTTTTTTGAGTATATATGTATGGGAATAACTTATGAATGCGTAATTGTTTGTAATACAATAGCGTAAAAAAGGAAAGAAGAAAAAGCGCTCTCATATAGATAAATTGGCAGTAAGCTTCTTAATTGTATTACTTTTAAATGTGCTCAATAGTCACTTTCCATTTACATGTAAATTTGTGTCCCACGTTGGGCGCCAATTTTATATTGAACATATAATAATATTTAAAATACTTGTATTTTGTTGTCTTTATTAAATTTCAAATTATATTTTAATTGCCAAGAGAAGGAAACGGCTACTACGTATTATTTTACTGTCTTTCAAGACATAGAGGTATAATTAGCAAATTTCAGAACACAGAATTGTCTTGTTTCGCCTCAGTAGGGAAACCCGAGGTACCGGTGTTTACAGACACTGTATGGACTTTAAATTTTACTTTTAATGTATTTTTAAGTATTTATTGCTAGATATAATATATATATATATATAAAAAAAACAGATCTAAATTATACATGACATAAATTGAGAAATAAATTTAATTATATGTGGTGTATTTATATCTACATTAATTGATATTGAAATATTTTTGTGAATGAAATATCTTAATAAAGTATTGAGAATAATAATTACTTTTATTTGACTCCCAAAAATACTTTTTTTTTTATTTTATCATAAAAGGTTTTTGTATTATTTGGCGTGTATTTG
The DNA here is from genome assembly GCF_026898425.1 of Galleria mellonella. NCBI lineage: Eukaryota > Metazoa > Arthropoda > Insecta > Lepidoptera > Pyralidae > Galleria > Galleria mellonella. Next base: position 1,005,054 of record NW_026442135.1, on the reverse strand, counting down.
AATTACCTACTAAGGTAGTTTCCAGGGTTTGCTGGAAGAGAACTCTTACAGAGTTAAGCTCGCCTGTTGTACATCTGTATTTAATATATATTATATGTTTGTAATTTTTTGTGTACAATAAAAAATAAATAAGTTGTATCTTTACATTTATTGATACATACCTTCGGTCGTAATTCGAGATAGAGATATCCATCCAAAGTGGTATTTATGTATGTATGTCTTTTTATATCCAATTGAGTTAACTACCGTACAGATTCCGTGTATGAATTTTGTCATGATTGAATGCCTGTTTTTTTACATAAATATTTTTTATTTTATGTTCATTTTAATCCGATGTCCATATACATATAAAAAAAAAAAAACGATAACTACACGAGATACAGCTACTCATCTTCGACAACACCAGGTTCTTTGGTCACCGCCCCCAGCTCTGCCTGCACCGACGCCATCACGACCTATGCGAGCTGCAGCTCGCAGTGTGAAACAAGACACTATTTCGTCAAGTGCTGTATACCTCCCGAAGAAGACATCCGGATGAAGTCGAAACAATTGTCGGAAACGACAAAACACAGTGAGTTCGTATAGAGAAACTTTATTATCGTGTTTCTACCATGAAGCAGTCGTATTTACATGGCTATGTTTCGGTTTGAAGAGTGGAATATGGCAGTGAATTTATAGGGTACAGAGGAATAACACTCGAGTCCTCAGGAATAGCAACGCATGGGGAGTATCATGGGCGAAACAGTATACTCTATGTCTTTATGTCCATGGTACTGCTCATGTGTATAGGCGTCGGTTACCACTTTCCATCAGGGCCGTCAGCTTGTTTGCCATTCTTAGTTGCATAAAAAAATAGATATTAATAAATTTCCTTTAACACATTCTATCTGTATATAGGTAATGAAATATATAGGTAATAAAACAACATAATTATGTAGCAATTTTAATTTTACATTTCAAAATGTAATTACAATAGTCTTATAATATAATATCATTGGTTTTCTACAACTAGAACGGGATGTGATCCCAAGCTATCTACTAAAACACGTAGCTCTTGTTTGAGCATGCTTTATAGAACTATTTCGTATTCTAAGTACCTACGTGAAGGCTGGGTTGTCATTGCAGTTTAGGCATATCGTTATATAAACTTGCCAACTGTTACTTTAAATGCATCACTAAACTAAATTATTGTTGTTGTTTGGAAATGAAATTAATTTTCGAATTAAAATGATAATTTAAAGATTATGTATTAGTTCATATTAAAAAAAAAAAAGAATGTATCAAATGAAACTATGTTTTTGACAGTTATAGAATTAAAATTTTTAATTTAATATTAAGTATAATAAGAACATAAATATCTTGCTTTAAGTTAAGCGAACAATCATAATGCAGTTGTTTATAAAACGCGAATTAAGTACAAATTATAATATTACTAATATTGTATGAATTTAATTTAGTGATGCCTCAAATTTAATTTCATTGTAACAATGATTTGGGTACATACATTTTAAAAGTTTTTATTCTTAACAAGCAATTAGCATTTAAAATTAGAACCATAAAAGCATCCCAGTCTAATCTTTGATAACGTTATATAAAGCCCTAGATTATATAGATAGAGTGTCACCGTACAAATCTCAAAAAACAGGTCAATATTACCAGTAACCGTATTGTACATTTATTACTCAGTATATGGGAGAAATTACATTGTAATATTAAATTAAAAAATAATGATACAAAATTATCCAGAATGTATTTGAAAGAGCAAGGTATGTATTTGAAAATTTTATAGTTTTTTTTTAATTATACATGTATGTTAATAGTTTTCAATTCAATTTTAAGAAATCGATTTGATCTGGAAATTTTTTAATCCAAGTACTTGTAACAATTAAAAATAGGCGCGATAAAAAAAAAAATCGTTCAAATGTTAATATAGCTGACAAAATGTTGACACGTTAACACTCAATGCTCTATCTATATAATCTAAGTGTAAAGTGTTTTAACGGTTTCTTGGAACACAGTCCCTTAATTTTAAATTAAGTTCTATACTTAATAAAATACCTAACGTTTCCATTAAATATTTGAAACTTCAGTGTGTATACTTACCCAGAGTTTGATTTGAAATTTAATTTTGATTAATTATTTTAATTATAATTTTATTATTAAAATGCATTTTAACGTAGTTGAGAGAACAATATAATTGAAATTTGTTACTTTAAATTATTAATATTAAATCTTTTGTGACACATAGTCATAATCTGAAATTTATTAATATAATCCAATATTTTAATAATAGAATAATATGAATTAAGTTAATAATAAAATTTATTAATAAATTAGTAATTTAACTATGTAAAATAAATATTCCCTTGTAAGTATCACTTATGAGTAGCTACTTAATTAGGTATTATGATGTACTATTTGGTTGCTTCGAGTATTTATCGGACAATAAATGCTCAACACTTAAAGTGTCTTTACGCGTATATGGTGACGTCTGTGAATATAGAAACGTCATTCTAAAGTCATTTTAAGGTCGCGACGTTAAAATGACATCTCTTTAGAGTCACTAGTGTTGCCATGCTACCTCAGTTTTTATTTAAATCCATATTATTACGATTATTATCTAATGATTGGCATGAAACATTATAACTATATATTGCACTTTGTAATAAGTACAATATTTGATGGATAGCACAGAATAAAAATAACATAATTTTTTATTATTTTGATTTGATATGACGTGTGGTGGTACTTTTTAATACATTTTTTGTGTGTCATATATTTGTTTGCCACAGCTGTTTCATATAAAATACATGGATACCAGTAATGGTACCTACTGTCATATCAATTTAATAATTTCTGTTGTATTAATTACTTTATGCCCAATCTGCTTAAAAAATGAGGTTGTTAAGATCTCTCAATCAGATCTGCTAATTCATTAGCATCCTCCTATAATGTATATAGATCTATGAGCTCTATGTAAAACTAGATTGATGGTGTATTCTGGGCATTATATCAGGTTAGTAAAATTACTAAAAAATATTAAAATGTTTTGCATTACATTATGTTCCATTACGCTGATATAAATAAAATATGATTGATAAAAATAATAAATAAATAAAATAATCTAAGCAAAATAGGTGTCTTAAACTAGCTGGGCCATTGGTTTTTTATATAAAATACAATCTCATTAAAATAAAAATATTAATATTTCATAGTTATAAATTAAAATGTTCGACTATTTTTTCCTTAACACATGTTCTTTGAATTGTCCATTTTAACTAAAAAATGATTTCGGATTTTCCGTTATTTTTAATTGTAACAGATATGAGATTGAGACATCGTTTTCGTATGCGTTTACATTTTTAGAAAACAAACAATTAATTAAAAAATAAAAATATGCTTACAAATATAATCCTTAATTACAGTTAGAGGCATTTATTGACTGTTGCAGCTGCTCACGTGACAGAGGGCGTCTCCATCGAACTAATTTGATTTATTAACGGTGATTAGCGATAATTAAGCATTTTTATTACAATATCCTTGATATTTTTCTACGTTTACTATATTTAATGTGCTTAATAAGCACTGTCTATACTTAATTCTATAAATTTGGTAATGACGAGATTCCTTAACGGCTTAACGATCAACTATAAATACTTAAAGTATGTAAGGCTAAGAAAATGCACTCAGGTGTTATGTTGCCGGCTTAATTATCCATATGAGTGATATTACCAATTTTATGAGTCCAGTTATATTATTGTAGTTTTGTATGGAGTTCTGGTGTTTAAAAATATAGGCCAAAGTAATTAATTTTTCAATGATTTTTTTTTTTATTTGCCCAAACTATCTGAGAATGTTATATATATTTTTATTTATTTCCGAATAGCCAGTATTCCCTATTGAGTGCGTAAAATGACATGAATTCAACAATTCACTAGAAAGTGATCAACAACTTAGCGCTAAAACATTCTACTTTATTGACCATCCTTAACCGTTCCGTTTACAAATCCAACACACCTATAATTAAATTAGTCATATTTTAATTCGATCATAATTACTTCGAATGAAACGTGATGTACAAAGAACGATTCTATCATGTATTTAGGTACTATCTACACCATCTAAAGGGTATTCGTACTTTTTTTTATGCAAATAAGAATGGCAAATAAGCTGACGGTCCACCTGATGGAAAGTGGTAACCGTCGTTTATAGACATGAGCAGTACCACGGACATAACAGAGTATACTGTTTCGCCCATGATACCCCGCATGTGTTGCCATTCCTGAGGACTCGGATGTTACTCTCCTGTACTTTATAAATTGAATACTTGAATATTTTGACTGATTGTGTTTTTACCTTTGTGGTTCTCAATGAACATTGATACATAGAATGAAATCCATATAAATAAGACATCAACACTAATTCGGTGACGGCTGGTAACTCACTGGAATTTATTTATCAAATACATGATACATCGCAATGCTTTTTTTTTTCTTTGACATGGCAAGAATCGTAACCCAGACAGAGCTATAAATTAAAGTTATTTATTCGGCCGTTATAAAAACCTATCAATATCGTCCCCTCCTTTCCATACCTCAGTTCTACAATTCTACAATAGAACCATCTGATTAATTCACTCATTCCTTAAAATCTAATGAATGATCTTCTACATTAATGATGAATAATACCTATAGATGAATGCCCGAATTTCATTCAAAGTAAACCTTATCTCAAGTTATTAAGTTTCAAATCATAAGTAGCAAAAATTGGGCTCTATGACTAAAAGTTTCTTTTTTTTTTAATTTAATTATTACATTAGGAATAAAAAAAAAATGTATGATGCAAAGGGCAAACGTAACATTCTCTGTCAGTCGACCTATATGATTATAATAATCAGAAATTATGCCTAAACAGGCTACTAAGTTAATTGTACGCAAATTTTAAGAGCATTGCAATCAAAAACCTGAACACAACCACATTTGTATGTCTTATAATAAAATTGCTCACTTGCTTTCATTGAAGGATAATACATCAATCTTGTAATGTATTAAACCCAGGCCTGCAATTCACTAGTTTTAAAGTTACGAAATGAGATTTCGTAGTGTAGTGGGGACTAAGTATTAGAATTGATTTTGCAAGATTTTCTATAATAGCTTACGTAGATCAGGGATATATTGTCCGTGGATAAAATTCCACTTTATGTACGCTCAGGTTTTTAAATCCAACAAGACATGGCCCCGGCGTACCTACACTTTTTACTTCCTTCAGTTAGTCACAATAAAACACCTACAATGATATACTATAACGCATATATATATGTTGAGCAAGTACACTGAAAAATAAGTACAAAGAAAAAAAAGAAGAAATAAAGAAGAAATTTTGTATGTGAAATATACATCGTATACTGCGTAATATATACCCACTAAATAGTTCAGTGCAGGCCTTATTTAAAGAAATACTTTGCTACATTTTTCGATTTTAGTACTCCAGTAGTACGGTGCGAACTACGACTTTAAAATGACGTCACTCTTTAGTCATCTTAAGATCTAATTTTAATCCAAAATTGACACGTATTTAGAGTTGCGTACGTCACCGTGCTACCGCGTATTGTGAAATACGACTCTAAAATAAAAGCCCACTTAGCTCTGCCTCATTCCGTGTGAATAATGAGATGAGTCGACTTACAGTAAGAGATAATTGGCATCCTTTACCAATAGAGTTGAATAGAGAGATAATTGGCATCCTTTACCAATAGATTTTTCTCCAAGTACAAGGTAATATAACAAAAATTTTTCGACTGCCATAGTAACTTGATACTAGATGTAGTGTGTTAGCATGGAAGGCTCGAAATATTTTATTATTTCTCAACTCATGTTTCTCAGAGAAAAACATTAATTTTTTTGTAATCACTCTATGTAATATATAAAAATCTCAATACATATGTATAAAAGAAATTAACAGACAAATATAAAATATATATTTAAATGATAAAAAAGAGATGTGATGGTAATTTGTATGGTTGTCTTGAATGGTAATCCTATGTAAACTGGTAAACAAAATCCAGCTATGACGTTTTGAGTAGACACCTAAAACAATTTCGAAAATTTGCGGGGTAACTTTTGACGCATTCAAACATACCAGAAGGTCATTACTCTGATATCACGTGAATTATTATATGTACTTATCTAATATCTCTGGATAATATAGAGGATATTGTAAAAATAAATGGATCTCTTTGTTTCCTACTTAGCTTTCTTCCTCTCATTTGAGCCAATGTGCGTTTTATATAGACCCTTGTATTCAACGTCTATTAATTGTGGACTAAATCTCGAAATATTTGATTCCAAATCCATTGCGTTAAAAGTGCCCCCGCTGTACTTGTAACTACTAAAATATATTTTAAAATTGTTTTATGTCCGACATTAAAAATACTTTTAATATCAGTTTGGAGATGCCGGGACGGGATCGCTTTGTAGCCGATCGGCAGTATTTAGTTATGTATTACTATTTCATATATGTGCCTTATTCTTACTGGTAAAATATTCGGTGGTAACAGTGAAATATCATCTACTCTACAGCCATTTCTTTTGACGACTGTTAATCGTCTATCAATTCTCTCTTTAATTTCAGTATCTGATACTCATATATAGAGTAGCGATGTGATGTATTTTAACAATGGTGTATTGGGTCTAATATTCTTGTTTTCTTTTATAAGTAAGAATTAAGGAAGAAGTAAGATTACAAAGTGCCATAACTTCTTTTCAATCCCATGATTTTGTTAGACGCAACTGAGAAAACAAAGAACATACACCATTACTCGATATAAAACGTTATACCACTCTTTCTAGCCAACGTGGCAATGATAAAATAATATCCTCCTTTTATGGAAAGTATAAGTTATTAAAATAATAATGTGGACAGCTATGGAGTCCAGTGTAGTCGAAAGTTTGAGAAACAAACTACCCGTCAATCATTATTAACATCCATTTTAAATGTGGTGGGCTTACGGCCAATCGGCTTCATAGCGAGGCGTCCAGTTCGAGTATTTAATATTTCCTCGTCGCTGCTCGAGTCTTCGAAACGGCCCGATGTACGGATCCCATCTTCGCTATCTGAGGACTGTAAAGACATGTTTTATTTTAATTAAATATATACATATCTTCTCGAGTACTATAGTAGCGTTTGCGAGTCTAAAAAGACGTCATTATTCAGTCGTTTTAAGGTCTTAACCGTAAAATTATTGAAAAATTGTCTTTTTTTTATACAACTTAGAATGGCAAACAAGCTGACGGCTCACCATGACTATGACATGAGCAGTACCATGGACATAACAGAGTATACTGTTTCGTCCATGATACCCCCAATGCGTTGCCATTCCTGAGGGCTCAGGTGTTGTTCCTCTGTACCCTGTAAATTCACGCCAGATCCCACCCTTCAAACCGAAACACAGCCATGCAAACACAACTGCTTCACGGTTGAAATACGAATAGGACAGAGGTACCCAAGCAGACGAGTTTTGTACAAAGTCTCTCTCTTTTCAGAAACTCAGACATTAACTATGAGATGAAATCGAAATCATTAACAACGATTGTCTACAAGCGAAACTGGATATTTTTTTCAATGGAACATAGATCGAAATATAATTAAATAATGAGTCCCCACATCAAGACGATGTATTCATCATGTTTTTTGGGAAAGATTTTTTTTTATATACAACTTAGAATAGCAAACAAGCTGATGGCCCACCTGATGGAAAGTGGTAACCGTCGCCTATAGACATGAGCAGTACCATGGACATAACAGAGTTTACTGTTTCGCCCATGATACCCCCCATGCGTTGCCATTTCTGAGGACTCAGATGTTATTCCTCTGTACCCTGTAAATTCACGCCATACCCCACCCTTCCACCCAAAGATGTAGAAGATTCTCTTAAAATAATGCTAATGATTTTAATTACATCCTTTATTTTATGCACTGTTACTTCAATATATCTCGTATTAGGAACATTTACAAATTGTGCAAGAATCTATTATCTGCTGCATGCATTAGGTAAATTCAAAATTTGTGCAAATTTGTTTCAAACAAAATCGTGGCGTTTTTTGTATGAAGTGTTCGGGGTGCGATACTGGTCCTTTTATCGTCGCGAATCTAAAATAAATGACACCATATTACCTACCTGTATTAACCCAATAGAATTGAGATTTTTTTATGCAACTTAGAATGGTAAACAAGCTGACGGCGCACCTGATGGAAAATGGTAACTGTCGCCTACAGACATAATAGAGTATACTGTTTCGCCCATGATACCCTCTATGTCTTGCTATTCCTGAAGACTCAGGTGTTATTCTTCTGTACCCTATACATTTACTGCCATATCTCACCATTCAAACCGAAACGCAGCCATGCAAACCTAACTGCTTCACGGTAGAAACACGAATGGGTCAGAGGTACCCAAGCAAACTTTTGTACAGTCCCCGATTATCAATCATGTTATTTAAAATATCAAGTTAAAACATAGAAATACTAGATCTATTCTAATATAGCTAAACAAGCAAAGCATGCAAGTATACGAACAAGAGAGACAAACATTTATTTCTTCGGCCGACTGCGAGCAATGCTGGTGGGTAGACGTTTTGGCCTCTCGTCACTGCTGTCCACTCCCTAGAGTTGTTAAGGATGAACATAACATGTATACTGTACGTAGAAAACTAGCACGAGCGAAATAAATATTACAGACGAATTGACATTCATGGCAGTAAATGAACTGAAAATATTAGCTTCAAATGACTATTGGAAATTTTTGATACAATTTATTGGATATTCGAAGGTCCACTTTGAGGCATTATTTCCTTAAAACCTATCTCTAAAATTAAAATTTTAATTTGAGAGTTCTGCGATTTCTTTCTTCTAAGAACCAATGTGAACTATATTTATTACAGATCGGAGACAAAATTATTATATATTTATTTATTTATGCTTTTATATGTACACTTTAAATATAGACATTAGGTTATAACAAAAATATATTACAGACGGACTTATCCCTTAAAGGGATTTCTCCCAGTCAACCTTGAGAACTCGAAAGGAGAAATAAACTTTCTCCTTTCGGGGAAGACTCAAAAAAGTAATTTTACAAAATTATCAAATTGAAATATGTATGTGTATGTATGTATGTATATATGTTTGTATATGATAATATTTATATAATAGTGCGTCACCTACCCTTTGTCTTTTTCTCAATGTCCACTACCCAAAGGTTGTCTGGAAGAGATTGCATAGCGATAAGACCGCCTTTTGTATCACTTCTCATTAATATTTACTGTATTTGTTATTTCTCTTTTTACTTGGTGCAATAAAGTGTAAACAATAATAATAATATAAAGTTAAGAGATAGGTTTAAAGAAATGCTTTCTCAAAAGCTAGCCCATTATCAGATAAGAAATAATTTTTACTCTATTATTGTACTGTAATAGGCATAATGATTTTAGTATAACAGTATAAAAGAAGAAAATACAGATCTATAAATTTTTGTGTCGTAATATTAAAAAAATATACAATACGAGTATCATATATACTTCATTTCAGAATATAAAATCTTTCTTGTATATATGTGCAATTAATTAACCGATAAACCCCAAAAATACACACTTCCTTATTTTGAAAATTTAATAGGTATTCACTTAATTTTTCAATATTAATTTCAATATCAATAATTGAAATTATTTCTCCTAGTTAGTTACTTACGTCGAAATCTCCGATAGTGAACTTAGTGGCAGCTGCCTCAGCGACGAGTTGCGCCGGCGCAGGCGGAGCGTTTTCCGGAGATAGGACCTGTTTAGTGTGCCGGCAAGCGGGGTGAATACATGTAAGTGTCTACACACGTTCTCACTCGAGCTATCTCTATTTTTATGTAAAACTGCGTACGTACCCACAGACATAGATTAAAATAGATGTCGCAGTTATACATATTTTAAGCGTCAATTTTTTGACCCAACTATTTCTGGCTAGTTGAAATAAACGTAAAGCACACGGAAGCATGCTTGAAGAACGTGTGCATCCACTGTTAGTCACAACAAATTGTTATTTACAATTTGGCTAGCTGTCCATGCTACAAACATAACTTCGTAAATAGATGCCGCAAACGTAGATATCTGTTTTGTATGTCTGTTTTACCCGACAGCTACCAAAAGTAATGTTTTGGTGTAAAAGAAAGAAAGAAATAAAAATGTATTTGAGTATTGCCTGTGTGGGTAATGAAGAATTGACTATTAGTAACAGGGGATTACCGTGCCTATTCCTAACAATAAGTTTATATTACTAAAAATAATAATCCCGGTTACTATGTTCCATACGTATGCCAACTGAGCTAAGTTATCAGTTAGGAGAAGGAATTGTTAGTAATGCGGACTACCAGACCGATTGTTAGCAATCAATATACCCTATCAGGTCGACTTTCACGTGGTCCCCGCTGGAAACCATCGTGCTGAATTCCAGATGTATTCATCACGATGGGCTAACTGACCTGCTTTTTCTTTCTTACTTATCGACCTTCACTGATACTCCCCCAGCGTATGCCGTTAGCGCAGGCGAGGCAACCATTCCTTATCCCATTCCTTTCTCTGGATGGGATAAGGAATGGTTACCCCATCCCATTATCATCTATTAAAGTAAAAAAATAGTCCCGATTACTAAGATTCACACGGTACCCCTGGAAACCTTCGTTGTTAATTCTGGAAAATGATTACGGTGGCCAAACTGACCTATCTAACTTATCATGAAGTTTGATAACTCCATTGCTAGCAATGTGCCCTGTTAGGTCGACCTCCACGTGGTTCCCCCTGGAAACCATCGTGAACAATTCTTGTTGACTTCGTCACGATGGACTAATTGACCTACTTCATCCTCACCTATTATACTTCACTGGTGCCCCGCCGGTGTATACCGATAGCGCGGGTGGGGTTTACCATCCATTATCTCCCATTAAAAAAACCTAACTTATCAGCTCCTGTCTGATACTATGTCAGATATAAATGAATAGATAGAATGGCTTGAAGGACTTTTGTTAACGGCATATAGTTATCGTTAAATTTATTTTAATCATGGGAGTACTAATAATAATATCAACGACCAAATGGATATATTAGACGTAATAAATAGTAATATAAAATCAAAAACTTCCTTAAGTTAATCATCATTATCACTGCTCCTGTTTAAATTTGTTTAGCACGAAAGGGATTACTATCAATGAATTAGCTCCTTTAATAAGTGGCAAAAAAAAAAAACATTGAGACATCTATTTAAATTATGTCTGTGGTTAATGCATATGACCTATGCAATCGGTATATTAGATTTATCTTTTTATAAATAAAAGTTTAAGTTTGCTAGTTAATGAACATAGAGGAATTATAGAAATATAGTTAAATATACCGATTAGTTGACAAAAACTAGCTTGCATGCATGTAAAGGTTAGCATAGTTAGTTATTTTAACACAAGGTTAGCCATGGGAATTATCTACAGTAATTATCGTTAAATATTAAAAAAATAAACATACATAATAATTATATGTCCTTCATTAAAATAAGCTCTACCTAATGTTTAACATTCCAAATAGTAGGGTGACGTCTACGACTTTAAAGTGACGTCGCTCTTTAGTCATTTTTAGGTCATGACTCTGAAAATGACTTAATTGATTTCTTATTAGAGTTGTATACGTTACTATACTATCTTGGATGTAAATCAGATGCTGTATCGCTTATTCCAAAAACGAATATAAATATTATGTTTCTTTCAAGTAAAAATCTTGTTAGAAATCTTTATATACTATGAACAATGTACAGCGATGACGCTCGCCTATAGATTTTGATTACACATGAGGGTGTATATGTTATATTTCATGTGTTAAGATCCGTGTTTGTCTGTGTGAACTTATTTTAAATAAATATGTTAAATTAGAAGTCGTATGTAAGTAAACCCTTTACCTTTTTTTCATTTTACCTTCAACAGGTCAATTTCATTTATTTTACAAATTGTTTTATTTCGTTATATTAATAATATAATTAGTATTAATATTATTAGGAACTCATTAAAAAGTACAATTTTTATAAAACAATAAAGAAATCGAGCTGTCGAATCGAGAAGTAAGGCGTAAGGCCCTTTGAATCCTTTATCTTTGTTAAACCACATGTAAGTATATAATACCCTTAACGTATTAAATACCAAAATACTTACATCCTGATCACTCATCATCTCCTTCGTGGAGACGGTTGTCTCGATTCTCCTAATGGAGCCCTGATGGATATCCACGTCGAATGCCAGGCATTGGAATCGCCTGAGAAGCAGTACCACCGGTATTGGTAGTACTCCAGCTAGAATCATGACCACGGCGATGCCCAAAACCCAGTCCGGATAGCTCTTCTTCACAGTGTGACCCTGAAAGAAGATTCTGGAATCAGATGATGTCATTTGCATGTCTTATGTAATATAATTTTTGTACAAAAATCGATTGCTTGGGTACCTCTGTCCCATTCGTGTTTTAACCGTAAAGCAGTTGTGTTTGCATGGCTGTGTTTCGGTTTGAAGAGTGGGATATGGCGTGAATTTACAGGGTACAGAGGAATAACACCTGAGTCCTTAGGAATGGCAACACATAGGGGGTATCATGGACGAAACAGCATTCTCTGTTATGTCCATGGTACTGCTCATGTCTATAGGCGACGGTTAGGCAGTTTCAGTAATTCAAGTCAAAATAATATTTTTTTATAAACATACCTACATATATATATATATATATATATATATATATATATATATATATATATATATATATATATATATATATATATATATATATATATATATATATATATATATATATATATATATGTATATTCATGTACGAGTAACTCTATAAAAGACGAATTTATTTCAACAGTTCAAGAGAGAACACTAGTAAAGTAGGCTCTTTCCAAACAAACCTATATTAATATAATAAAGAGGAAGAAATTGATTTGTAATGGATAAACGCAACTTTAAACAGATTTAAAAAATTATTTTATTTCTAAAATACTACATTATCAGCGAGTAGCGTAGGCAACGAATATATTATTTTTTAAAATAGTTAAAAACTAACCGCGCGAAACCGTGACAGATCGCTAGTAGTGTTATATTATTATAGTGAAGCGACTCCATTATTAGAAAAATGTCCTATTAAGTTCACCTTAACGCGTCTCCCCCCGAAAACCATCGTGGTAAAATTCTTTATGAATTCTTCTCCATGAGCCAACCATCTTTATTTTTATCTATCAGCATCCCACACTGGAATTCTGTCAGCCAATACCGCAGACAGGATTGTCATTACATATTCACTCTAAAAAACTACCTATCTATATGAATTTAGCTTCAAATAAAAAGTCGAATTAATAATCGATATTATGCTAACTTGTCATGAACATAAAATAACTTGCATAAACAGAAGCTTAGTAAATGTCATTAGTACATACGGGTAAATACCTTTTCCCACTTCAAATATATCTAACATAGAATATACAACTTTGTAGACTGTCCATTCCATAAATTGTACATAATGATAAAACATAACGGCTTTAAACAACATCAGTACTGCAGTGAACAACTCAGAATGACAAACAATCTGACGACCTATCTTATAGCATAGATAATACGAGTATAGTACTATATTGGTAGTACTTATAATAAATGTCGCCTATAAATCTATATATAGACATTTCAAATATTTTAAAATCGAACATTTCCGACACCATAACTGCAAGAAATGTCTAATTTTCGTCAAATTCTTCAGTAGAAGTAAAAAGGTAAACACTGTTAGTCTGTAAAAAAAAACCAGTGGTATTTAATAGTAGTAATCTATATATCTGGGGAGAAAGGGATTGTTAGTAATAGAGACTGAGAATCCCATTGCTAGCAATATACCCAACCAGGTCGACCTCCTCGCGGTTCTCCCTGGATACTATCATGGTTAATTCCTGATGAATTCATTATGATGGGCTAACTGGCCTGTTTTCACTCTCATCTATCACCCTTCACTGGTGCTCCGCCAGCGTATCCCGTTAGCGTAGGCGGGATTACCATACCATTTTCACCCATTGAAAAAAAAATCTATATATCTGTTACAAACTTACGTTTACTGTAGTGATAATAGTTCACAAATTATTATTGTCTCAAAATGAATCCGCTAATTCAGACTTGAAAACAATCTCTTACCGCTAGGCATTTAAATATAGAATGAGCCTACTGCACTTTTTTATTCTATGAATGTAAATGATATTCGTGGTTCTGAATCACTTGAGGACAGTCAGTCAAGTGGATTGCAAATCAGTACGAATCCGATTGTTCAATATGTTGTTGAGTGTATTGTTTACTTTGGCGCTACATCAAGTGGGGTGTGATGTTGTGGTAACGAACAGTGGGTCGGTTAGGGGGCAGAGGGCGGTGGATGGGAGTTCCACATTTTTAGGTATACCGTACGCTTTAGTGGATGAGGAAAATCCTTTTGGGGTGAGTATATCGAATGCTGTTTTAATAATAAAAATAACAACTATTGAGGTCTTGATTAATTTGATTGTTTTCCAACTGACTTTAAAAAGATGGAGATTCTGATTTCAACTGTAATTTTTTGTGTGTAAGTTACGAAATGCTGAACCGATTATGATAATTCTTTAAAAAATAATTTATTCTAATGTAGGTTTGATTACATGAATAGGATGAAGTGTGTCGTATATCGACCTAGAATTGTCCACCTATTTTTACCAGAGGGAGACTTTGTACAAAAGTTGACTGCTTGGGTACCTCTGTCCCATTCATGTTTCAACCGTGAAGTAGTTGTGTTTGCATGGCTGTGTTTCGGTTTGAAGGGTGGGATATGGCGTGAATTTACGGGGTACAAAGGAATAAAACCTGAGTCCTCAGGAATAGCAACGCATGGGGGTATCATGGGCGAAACAGTATACTCTGTTATGTCCATGGTACTGCTCATGTCTATAGGCAACGGTTACCACTTTCCGTCAGCTTGTTTGCCATTCTAAGTTATATAAAAAAAAAAATATATTTCTTTATTTCAGAGTTCATTTCAGTAATTGTTTTAATAACAGATGAGTAAAAAATTTCATTCGCGGTAGATAAAAATAACATCTTGCTATACTTGTAGTTAAAAAATATTAAAAAATTTTAGACTGAAACAGTTTAAAAGTGGATATTATTTTTACAAAAATAATACAATGAAATGTATTTATTTTACAGAAATCTTTGGAGTTCCCAAAATTTGAAACGGTTTTTAATGCTCCTAATTCTTCTGTTAAATGCCCTCAAGTTCGAAGGATAGAAGGGGGTGTCCTGCAGTGTTTGCGTTTGAACATATTTGTGCCAAATATTACTAATCTTAACCGGCTCGTTCCAGTATTTGTCTGGTTTCATGGTGGTGGGTTTTCTATAGGCAGCGGAGGCCAGTATGATGGCAAATATTTGGCTCAACATGGTATTATAGTTGTAACCGTTAACTATAGATTGGGTCCATACGGTTTTTTCTGTTTGAAAGATCCAGATGTACCAGGAAATCAGGGATTGAAAGATCAAGTCACTGCATTGAGATGGATAAAGGACAATATTCGTGCTTTCGGTGGAAATCCTAATGAGGTCACAATTGCTGGAGAAAGTTATGGAGGGGGAGCGGTTGATTTACATTTGTATTCTGAAAATGAAAGATTATTCAATAAAGCTATAATACAAAGTGGAAGCGCTGAAGTAACAGGCATGTTTGTGAAGCCTGATCATGATGCAGCTATAAAATTGGGTAAACAACTAGGTTACAATACGACTAACACAAAAGATGCTCTGAAATACTTAGCGACAGTAGATCCTATTGTACTAATGAAAGCTGCTAATAATATTAACTTCCTACCACGAGTGTGTAAAGAGAAACGTTATAAAGGAGTCCAACATTTCGTTACAGAAGATCCTTTCCATTTGAATAATTCCACGATAATAAAAAATACGTCAATTCTTATTGGTTATAATAGCAAAGAAGACTTTGGAGGTTTTGTTGGGAAATCAAATGAGTTCTATGCTAATATGAGTTCTATATTCTATGCTAAATTGAAGAATACCTTCGATTTTAAAGAAGAAGAGTTGAGAAGTCTTGCAAAAATAATTCAATCATTTTATATGGGTGGCAAGAAATTTTCTAAAGATTCGATGTTGGAACTAGTAGATTTCTCATCAGACTTTGTTCTCAATCATGCGGCAGAAAGTGCTGTAAACAGATATATGGAGCAGGGAGCTTTAAAAGTATATAAGTATTTATTTTCTTATGTTGGAGGTAGTGATTTCAAAGACATACCAGGTGTTGGAGCAGCCCACACGGAGGAATTGCAATATCTTTTCGATAAAGGAACGATATTTACTGATGAACAGATTTTAATTAGAGACAGAATGACTACGATGTGGGCGAATTTCGTAAAATATGAGTAAGTTGTTAACATTTTGTTAAGTTTAAACTTGCGATATCGTGTATCTATTTTACAAGGCTAAAAAATAATCTTATCTCCTTTTACTCATTAGAATGGCAAATAAATATCACGAGAAACAGAAATATATTCATCTGAACACTCATTTATTTCTACGCCTATCCTTCAGCTTAAAATATAACGATGCGCATTATCTCTCTTAATATTTTACCCAACAAAAAAAACAACATGTAGATTCTTCGTAGATTATTAATTGAAATAATTTATAAAATTGAAATTATCAAATTGGTGACATACTAGTAATAACATATACGAGTACACATGTCGGTTGAAAACGTTATATCATCGATATCTGTAGTACTTGAAAGATTATGAACCTATCTCTTAATATTTTATAAAATATATATATATATATATGACAACCGATGGGGAAGAAAGGTTAAAAAAGGAAAGGTAGGACGACCCTCCATTAGATGATGGCTAAGATGATGATGATGATAGGATATATGCAGATACCAGGAGAAACTTAGACTGACGTATTATTAGAGAGTGGTATCATAACTAAAGTATTAGAAGCTTTTACTTAATATCGTAGACTGACAGAGAATTCCAATTATCCACAACTGAGATTATGTAAAAAATATTCTTATGAATATTTTATATATATAAAATAATAAATACAGTTAATTTTAAAAACAAGTGATACAAAAGGCGGTCTTATCGCTAAGCAATCTCTTCCAGACAATCTTTAAGTAGAGGACATTGAGAAAAAAGACAAAGAGTAGGTATATATATATACTAAAAATATATAAACTATTTGTTTTTAAATCAACAAATTATAATTGCTGTTTATGTACTTCATTTTGATTGCATTCGGTGATAACTTAAATTAAGGATAGGAATAAAAAATTTATTTGAGTAACAGGATTTATTTTATTACTAATACTTCCAGGGCCGTGCCTGGGTATATGGCCGCCTGCGTGCCAGTCTGTATGGCCGCCCCCAGGATAACATTAAAAAAAAACTACTTTAATTTTTAATGTTTATTATTATACACAGGGCATCAAACCGGGAAAAAAATCAGTTTTTGGTTAACCGAAATCGGCCCAGTAAACAACTTGTAACGATTTGGCCGCCTCTTAATTTCGGCCGCCTGCGTGCGGTGCACGCAATGAACGCCCGTCAGGCACGGCCCTGAATACTTCTAACTATTTTCGAATGATATTTTGGTTTTTAAACCGCTCTATAGAGACCATACCAATATTTATTATTGTTCATTCTCTAATCACTATTAGGTCACTACAAAATATGTCAAAAATAAAGATTGAGGGTACAAGCGACTTTAAACTGTCGCAAACAGTTTGCGAGATACGTGTTCAGAGGGTCTAACCATGAATTTTTCATCTAAAGCCAGTGAAATAGAAAATGTGTGAATATGTTTATAGTAAGTAAACACTGCTCAGTGCTCACTGTGCCATAAGTAATTTGAAATCGTTAAAGTGTACGTTGACACTACAGCGGTATACGTAGAAATATATAAATTTGTTATAGTTGTTGCTATCTGAACGCAGTATAGAGTGGGTGGCCTCTTTCTTTCCTATGAGTGTCGTATGAGGCGACTAAAGTAACTTAAGAGGTCGAGGAATGGACAGCAGCGTCCCTCTTTCAACATCACCAAAGCCTAACTGCGTTTCCCAACCTGCTTGCCAAGCGTAGCTAGCTCTACTATCTCCCAATGGTAAAATACAATATGACATGGCACCGTTCCTTATGACAATCCATGGGAGCATATGTTCAACAGTGAACAAATAACGGCTGATAGGTGGGAAAGGGATTGTTAATAATGGAGTTCATTAGCCCCATTGCTAGAAATAAACCCTATCAGGTCAACCTCCACGCGGTTACCCCTGGAAACCATTGTGGTTAAATTTAGTGGATTTCATCACGATGGACTAACTGGCCTGCTTTCACTCTCACCTATCATCCGTCACTGGTGCCCCGCCAGCGTATACTGATAGCGCAGGCGGGGTTACTATTCCATTCTCACCCATTAAAAAAAAACGGCCTATATGATGATAATTAAAAAGTTACAAACGCTTTTGCAGTAAGACGTCTAAACATTTATTAAACATTTATCTAAGGCAAATTTAACTATTTTGTGGATAAAATTTGTTGCAAACCAATATAGGCCAAAATCTGAAACCTGTTCCATACACAAACTTACCTAATCTATATTTATAACTTATAGGAACCCAACACCAAAGTTGACGAAATTGCTTCCGGTACAATGGAGTCCAGTGAACGAGTCCCGACCTTACATGAATATCGATGTTCGCATGGAGATGAGGGACTATGTGTACCACGAGAGAATCGCCTTCTGGCAGCTCTTCTGGCGCAATTATTGGAAACACGCCATCGTGGCAGATAAATAAGGATGTAATTTGCTGATTGGAATCTCATTTTATAAATTTTTGTATGTATGAGTATTTCTTTTATTTTTATTATATATTTACTTATCAATTGTGTATAATAAAGAATACTGTAAATTTGTACATATTATAGTTCCCTATTTCACTTAGTATAACGACGTCTGTGACTCTAAAAGGACGTCATTATTTAGTCATTCTAGGACCACAACTTTAAAGTGATTAAAAAACGACGTTTATTTAGAATCATTGACGTTATTATTGTACGACATATTTTTGTCAATAAATACAGTATAAATAAAGTTTTTTTTATTTTTAAGGGCTATTACCTTTTTCAGGTATATCAGCCCTATCGTACCCTAAACTGATTTCTCAAATAAAGCTTTATCTACTTTCCCTAGACGCTAGAGACTACATTTCACTAGAGAGGAATTAATGGGCATCAATAATTTACAGAGATGTTAAAAAATTTCTGGTTTAGGTTCAGCTAATATAGATTGAATAAGACCAGCATTAAATTAATTGTCTTGAGGTCATCTGCAATGCTGTAAAGTATTGTTTCCCTTAACACTGTCTCGTAGCAATGTCATAAAAAAAATATGCTCACGTCTCGAATATAATCTATGCTTTCGACCAAAAATAATCTTCTCTGGTAGATAGATAGATACCAAGTATCTATACAAGATGTCTGTCGTCTACTGTTAATATTTTTAATAGATGTGTGTGAATAATGTGTGAAGGAAATATCAGTAATGCTGTCATTAGAGTCGCCATTGCTAGTAATGTACACTGTCAGATCGACCTCCACAAGGTTATCCTAGAAACTATCATGGATATCATCCTCATCTTCCTACCCTTATTTCACTATTATTTGGGATCGGCGTAATATGTTTCTATCCATATTACAAAAAGATTTGGCTTTTAGTTTTACGACCGTGCCGCCTACCTAGCGTCAACCAGGGAAGGAATTGTTAGTTGGAATGGGATGTTAGTAATGTAGACTGAGAATCCCATTGTTAGCAATATACCCAACCAGGTCGACCTACTCGCGGTTCCCCCTGGAAACTATCATGGTTAATTCCTGATGAATTCATCATGATGGGCTAACTGGCTTGTTTTCATTCTCATCTATCACCCTTCACTGATGCTCCGTCGGTATATCCCGTTAGCGCAGGCGGGGTTACCATACCATTTTCACCCATAAAAAAAACCCTTTTCGGGTATAATGGATCATTTGCTATAAATTCTCCATGAAGCAGCAATTGTACTGACTTCACTTTCACCTATCATTCTTCATTGGTGCCTCGTCATTGTACATCATTGTATAGACAAGTTTTCATAAAAAAAAAAACAAAGAAAATGTTAATATCTCACCTCAGCAGCATCCCAAGCACTGTACTCGGGCGGCGAGATAAGCATGGAGACGACTGAGGAGATGAGGATGCCGGTGACGATGAACGGCCCCACGTAACGCCAGGTCACCTGCCAGTACAGCCCGGGCCGGTAGCCCGTCATCTCGTAGATGTCGTTTGTGAACCTGAATACAGCCATTCCATATTAGTAATGCGGACTATCAGTCTCATTGCTAACAATATAAGGTCGACTTCTACATGGACTCCCCTGGAAACCATCGTGCTGAATTACTGCTGTATTCGTAATGGGCTAACTGACCTGCCTTTTCATTCTCACCTATCATCCCTCACTGGTGTCTCGCCAATGAGGGATTAGCGCAGGCGGGATTACCATTCCATTATCATCAATAAAAAAAAAGTATAAGCACTCCGTAGAATAAAGCAAAATATTCACCACTATTCCTAATGTTTGAATAAAAGTCTATTTGAATAAAGCACCTTTTTTTTTTATACAACTTAGAATGGCAACAAGCTAACGGCCCACCTGATGGGAAGTGGTAACCGTCGCCTATAGACGTGAGCAGTACCATGGACATAACAGAGTATACTGTTTCGCCCATGATACCCCCCATGCGTTGCCATTCCTGAGGACTCAGGTGTTATTCCTCTGTACCCAGTAAATTCACGCCCCGTTTACTGCTCAGTTTGCTCCTACTAATCATACTATTTCTCTGCTCAATTCTCTGATTGTTCAGCAGCCAGATATTGATATATTTAACGATAAATTAGATAGATTTTCTAAATGTTGTTTAAAATTTTTAAGTTAGTGAAATAAACCTATGGCTCACTACATGTTTTGGAATACTGTAAGTGTAGTGAACAATTTATAAATAAATAAAAAAAAGATAATTTAAATTTAAAAATGGAGTAATCAGAGGCACATGTCGACTGTTTCCATCAACATGTCCACATTTGTCTAATGAAATGAAATGAAACGAAACGAAACGAAACGAAACGAAACGAAACGAAACGAAACGAAACGAAACGAAACGAAACGAAACGAAACGAAACGAAACGAAACGAAACGAAACGAAACGAAACGAAACGAAACGAAACGAAACGAAACGAAACGAAACGAAACGAAACGAAACGAAACGAAACGAAACGAAACGAAACGTAACGAAACGAAACGAAACGAAACGAAACGAAACGAAACGAAACGAAACGAAACGAAACGAAATGAAATGAAATGAAATGAAATTTGTTGCGATGAATGTGGTAAGTTTAGATAAGATTATACATTTTGTGTAACCATGACATTCAGCCAGCTTGGCATGCAACATTTTATATGTATTATTAATAATCAACTATTAATTAGAAGTCATATTACTAAAGCCACATTGAAGTTCAAATTATTATTGTAAAATTATACATGCATGTCATTATTTTTCAGTAGGTTACGTCCGTCATACATTTACAAATATGTGTTGCATACAATATTCTACATTTTAGATTCAATTATATAATGTCGTCCATTTTACTTGCATATTGCATATTAATATTCAGCTAATTTAGATTTTTTATTATGATTATCTTATAATAATAACATTAATTATATTATGAACTCCCGTTGTGCATTATTGAATATCTTTTTTATGCAACTTAGAATGGCTAACAAGCTGACGGCCCACCTGATGGAAAGTGGTAACCGTCGCCTATAGACATGAGCAGTACCATGGACATAACAGAGTACACTGTTTCGCCCATTATACCCCGCATGCGTTGCCATTCCTGAGGACTCAGATGTTATTCCTCTGTACCCTGTAAATGGTATGGTAAATACTCGCGAGGAGAGGAGGGGGGGCTCTTGTTAGCAATGTACCCTCTGTGGTTGGCTTCTTTGTGGTCCCTTCTAAAAACCATCGCGGTAATTTTTTATGAATTTATCACATAGACCGCCAGTACATATCGTCGGTAACGTCAGTGAATGTGATCTTCCATTTTCATCTCATGAAAAGATGCCAACATCATCAATTTATGATGACTATGACGTCTCTCTTAAAACATAATGAAAAGCCTAACTGCAGTTGCTAATCAGACTGCCAAGCATGGCAACTACTAGCATTCTCTTATGGGTGAGACCTATGTTCAGCAGTGGACATTATACATGATGACGAAAAAAACTATTTATTTATAATTTATATTTAAATTAATGTATATTTATATAATGATCTATTTATTTATTTCACTATATATAATATAATTAGACACCTACTTCTCATGTCCATATATGTAGATGACCGCGATCATCTCTAGCAGCGCAACGACCACCAGCCCGATGGTGCCGGCGAACGAGTCGAACATCTTGAGCCAGTACTCGCCGGCGCCGGTAGTGAAGATCATGCCCACGGTGAAGCAGAACGTACATACCACGCCTGGGAACAATTTATTTGATTGGGGCAAATTCTAAATATAAAAATTCGGATATATGCAAAAATAGAAGTGCATGACATGTAAATTTTATACAAGACTCGAAGGCTTAATGGAATAATCGTTAGATGGCAAGCCACCTCAGCTAGACTGCACTTTTCCTGTGGGTGTCGTATGAGGCGACTAAGGGAATTTATTGGTCGATGGGAAGATGCTTCCCTCTGAAAACATCAACAAAGCCTAACTACGGTTGCTAATCCGCTTGCCAAGCGTAGCTACCACTTATAAAACTTCTTTTATGAGCAGCAGTGGACAGAATAATAATAGAGTGTACTTCATGACATCCATGGTATTGTTCATAACTATAGACGCAGATTATAAATTTCCATTACGTAGACTATCAACTTGTTTGCTAATCCAAGTAATCCTTTGTCACTTCAGATTGCATAACCTTCACATTCCTAAATATCTATTAACCTGTAATCATCGGTTTGGTGAGCCGTTTGAAGAAGTCGATATCGAAGATGCAGGCTAGCATCCCCTCCATAATTCCGATCTGGCTGCCCAATCCAAGCGATAGGAGCATCAAGAAGAACGTGATTGACCAAAACGGTGCCGGCGTCAGCTTCAGAATCGCTTGCGTGAACACTATGAAGGCTAATCCGGTGCCTTCTGCTGCCTGTAAAGTAAAGAACAGGATGAAACTTTGTACAAACTTGTCTTAATAGGTACCTATGATCTACTCATGATTCTGCCACCAAACTGCTCTGGCATAGATATGTCGGTTTGAATGAGAGGATATTGCAGTGACAATACTGAACGAGGTACCAGTGTATTTTGTTATATCTAAGATTCTCTTCATACCTAAAGAATGGAATTCAAATAATTAACATACTTTTAAGGGATTATTTTACCAGCTAAACCTTTTTCCAAAAAAACGTATATCGAAGGACGACAAAATATTTAAAGCAGGCCATAACTAACTTGACTGGATGCACTGTATTAATGTTACAGATTAATTCTCTGTACAGGAGATGGTTGTCAGTTTCTAAATCATTTCCCTACTTCTATTAAAACCAGTATTTCTTAACACTGGCCGGTGACAAGTTAACTCGCCTTTTCATATCCAAACGTTGCTAACCGGTGATGAGTAAACTCGTCATTGCACTGGCGTGTAGATACGTCCTCCTACTACGACGGGCAACATCATTTGGGTTACAAAACGTTCATGACCAAAAATTACTTTTCTTTGTATTTAGGTTTTTATCACAATTTTAGTTTAATTCTGAAGAGGACCATGACGGAATTTCCGGCCAGCAAAGTTTTAATCGAAGTTCCAACTAGAACTTTAACTCACCTGCTCAAGTTGTTGACCGATGGTGCATTCGGTAAGGTTTAACGCAGAGGTGATATTTTCGTTGATCTTGGGGAACTCCTGCCGGTAGTAGTCGTGGGTGGAGTTCAGCTGGAACCCTCCGATGTGGTGCAACGCCAAGATCTTTATTTGTCTATATGCAATAAAAGTGTAATTTAAGAGTTTGTTTAACTAAAGGAATCTTGATAACGTCCCTGTAGTGACAGAGTAAATACCCAAGTAACAGGGTCCATTGGTGATGTCCTTCAATAGAGATAAAATATTCTTTTAGTTATTTTAAGACCGAGATCCCTAGCTAAATAAAATGACGTCTTTTCAGACTTGCTGACGTCACTATGCTATCTCAGTATATAATACGTCACCACTTTTTTCACTCCACAGATATTGTAAGAGGTAACTAATGGGTTTAAAAAACAATAGAAGAGAAAAAGAGAGAATCAGTAGAAGAGAAGGAAATCTCGATATACAACCCTGCACCTATACCACGCCAGCTGGCCAGCTTAAACACGTGACACTCCAATCCTCAGAAATACAGATGCATTAGGGGTAAAAGGGCAAAAGACTGTATTTGGTGTTTGCTGATGGTGGCCATGATCCAGCTGTTCGTCCATTCATTTGCTGATTGTTGACTAATTCCTATAAAACACTTGTGGGTACTATTCTATGTTTACACAAGTGTTTTAAACAATTGTAAAATAAAAATTCTACCAAGTGGCAACAATGAAAACTCAACATCATTAGAACAAATCTTTCTTAATCACTTAATAAAGAACCCTCCCTTATGGATTTATTTTCTTTAAAGGTTGTTAGTATTTAAGTCCAAATGAGTTCAACGACCCCATTGCTTGTAAAATACCCTGTCTGGTTAACCTTTTCGGACCACGTAAACCCTTCATGATTAAACCTGAATTAATAAAAGTAGGTCAATTGACATGACATCCTCACCTACCAGCCACCACTAGTAACCAGTCATCGTATACTGGTAACACGATCTACTTTAAGCATTTTATCTCTTTATTTTCTTCACTTCAGAAAAACTTACTTGGTAATACAGCTCTCGGTCATTGTAAATGCCTTGAAGCCCAGAATGCTGAATATGACCACCGACGCGTAGATAGCGGTGAGAGCGTTGCAAACAGACACAAGGAGTACATCTCTCACGCAGTTGTTGTTCGGAGGGTTGTAGGAGCCGAACGCAATGAGGGAACCAAATGCGAGCCCGAAGGAGTAAAAGACTTGTGTCGCCGCGTCCAACCACACTGTTGGTTGTAGTAGTTTCTCCAACTGAAACAAAGACCCGAGTATAAAAATGATGGATCGGCAGACTGAAATGTCCCAAGATATGATTAAATAAAATAAAGTATGAAGCGACATAGGTCGCTTACTGAGCACGCCATTCAAGTAAACGTCAAACATACTACTTATTGTCCCAGCAAGTAGATAGATTGCTAGTATAAATAAATACAAAAAAAAAAAGTTTATGGACCCCATATTTATTATTAAACAATTAAATATGGGATAAAAAGTTCTCAATCTATCTGCCTATTTACTTATAATTTATATGTATGTATATTGATCATCTCCATAATTTCAGCCATTATCCGTCCACTGTTGGACATAAACCTCCCCCATAGACTGCCATAAAGAACGGTCCTGAGCCACCTGCATCCACTGACTCTCTGCAATGCATTTCAGGTCGTCACTCAATCTAGTGGTGAGTCGTCCTACACTGCGTTTGTCCGTACACGGTCGCCACTCAAGAATCTTTCTTCCCTATTGTATGTATATTACGGATCACCAATTCTGACACGATTTTGATTCAAGTTTTATACGAGAAAAATTATGAACATAAATAAATAAATATAATGTATAATATTCTTTAAGATCTATAAGCTAAAACAGAATATTCTAGTTTAGCTTCGTTAATAGTGAACCCATATTATTCCCAAATTCGTGTATAATATAGTATATATCATATATGTGTAAGTATATTTGTTATTCATATATATTTATTCGTTTATATATGTAATTTTAGTATGTATGTATATCAATAATTAGTAGTACCGCATTCGAGTATTCTGACACTTCCCTATGGTTGACTGGGAGAGAATGCTTTTAGCATTAAGTCCGCCATGTACACATATTTGTACTAATGAATAAATAAATAAATAAATAAATAAATATTTCCTTTTCATTTCATATTCAGCAGATAATTTATTTATTTATAGCAAAACAACATATTACAAATTAATACAGTAGTAAAATAAATATTACATAAAACAGCATCAAATTTGCACTCCAACAACTGCTCTGCATAACATTCGATATTATAAACATTAAAAGAGCAACGACTATAAATTTAAAGTAACAAATTGGCAGCCTTAATGTAATATTGCAAGGATTGTTGGAAAATATCAAGGTCCTTGCATTACATTGGTATATTTTCTGCACATGCGGATAATTGGATTGTGATACGATACATTATTATTACAAATCTGTATATAAAATAATTTTTGTATTCTTTTATTGCCTGTACGAAATGAAACAAGGCTCAACAGTATGCTAGTGTCCCATTTATAGTTTATTATTTTATAGAGAGTGATGAAATCAGATATAGATCATCTATTTATAAAAATACTAGCAGCCCGGTATGTGCTTCGCTATGTATAAAGTGAAATAATAAAAAAAAAAATAATTTTAAATAACCGCATGAATGACATAACAACATGCTTGTACTGTCAACACTGAAAAGTTTCAATTTGACAGCACAATCCCCAACTTAAAAAAAAACAGTTTGAATTTGACACAAAAATCTCCATTAACAAAATGATCCGCCATTTATTGAATTCATTTGTTACAAAAAATGTGATAAACGAAGAACCGCTCGTCCGATTTTGTGCAAACTTCACATAAACCATCTACTAAATAGTCCGAACAAAGTCTAAACATTTGGTATGGATAGATGAGCTCGTTCTTGAGTTATAAAATGACAACGAAAAGTGGCATTAATTTTTATATATACAGATAATCTCTTACTTTATTGAATACTTACTTTAGGTTTATACATGTGCAGTATACCATCAGATGAGCCTGGTAGAGTGATTCCACGTATGAAAAATATAGTCAGCACGACGTAAGGGAACAACGAAGTGAAGTATACCACCTGGAAAGTACCAATAAATTAATTATTAAGCTTCATAAGAACCATATGAATGAAGATTCAAATATAATTTGAATCTTTTTAAACAACACATAATGGCAAACAAGCTGACGGTCCACCTGATGGAAAGTGGTAACCGTCGTCTATAGACATGAGCAGTACCATGGACGTAACAGAGTATACTGTTTCGCCCATGATACCTCTCATGCGTTGCCATTACTGAGGACTCAGGTGTTATTCCTCTGTACCCAGTAAACTCACTGCCATATCCCACCCTTCAAACTGAAATACAGCCATGCAAACATAACTACTTCCCGGTAGAAATACGAATGGGACAGAGGTGGCCTGGTAAGTTTGAATCTGTTCGCCAGCCAGTCTTTTTAGTTGATACACGAACTTCTGTATCTTCTGCTACAATAAACCATTAGAGCTAATATCCTAATACTTTTTTTTTTAATGCATGATTAATGGAATGGTAACCCCGCCTGCGCTAACGGTATACACTGGCGGGGCACCAGTGAGAGGTGATAGGTGAATAATGATAAAAAGGCAGATCAGTCAGCCCATCATGATGAATACACCTGGAACTCAGCACGATGGTTTCCAGGGGGAACCGCGTGGAGGTCGACCTGACAGGGTATATTGCTAGCAATGGGACTGGTAGCCCGCATTACTAACGATCCCTTCCCCCCAATATCCTAATACTGTAAGTACATCATTATATCATTATCATGTCAGCTGTTAACAGTCCACTGCTGAACATAAGCATGTAATAGAAGGACCTGGGGGAAAGGGGATTGTTAGTAATGGAGACTAAAAATCCCATTGCTAGCAATATACCCAACCAGGTCGACCTTCTCGCGGTTCCCCCTGGAAACTATCATGGTTAATTCCTGATGAATTCATCATGATGGGCTAACTGGCCTGTTTTCATTCTCATCGATCACCCTTCACTGGTGCTCCGCCAGCGTATCCCGTTAGCGCAGGCGGGGTTACCATTCCATTTTCACCCATAAAAAAAAATAGAAAGACCTATTGGGGAGCTTTGCCAATAATCGCCACGCTTGGCAGGCGGATTGGCAATCGAAATTCGGCTTTGGTGATGTTTTAAGAGGGACTCTGCTGCCCATTCCTCGACTATGAAGTTCCCTTAGTCTTACGACACCCTCAGGAAAGGAAGTGACCCATTCTATGCTGGGACCACACGGCAATATTGTGTATAAGTATCATGGGCGAAACAGTATACTCTATTATGTCCATGGTACTGCTCATGTCTATAGGCGACGGTTACCACTTTCCATCAGGTGGGCCGTCAGCTTGTTTGCTGTTCTAAGTTGCATAAAAAAAAGTACTACTTTTACTATTTAAAAAACAAATATCGATAAAAAATTACACTGACCTTGCCACTGCTTTGGATTCCTTTCATAACGATAAAAAACACGATGATCCATGCCAACAGAAGGTACAGCACTATCCACCAACGGGGCACGCCTGGCTCATCGATACTGGGTGACGCATCTAGCGCTTCACGGTACCAAAAGTAGACAGTGGCTGAGGCTTTGTTGCATTCTATTTCAGCTGTGCCATTGTCTTGGGGACAGTGCGCCCAAGGCAACTGGTCGCCTGTTAGCTGTTTAAAAATGAGGTAAAGGAATTAATTTTTTTTACAACTAGTAAGTTTAAACTATGTAGATAGAGCATCGAACCTCAAAAACGGGTCAACTTTTTGTCAATTTTTTGCCAATTGTCAAATTAGCTGACTCGTTTTTTTTTTATTTATTTTTTTTTTTTTTTTTACAACACAGGGGGCAAACGAGCATGCGGCTCACCTGATGGTAAGTGACTACCGCCGCCCATGATCATCCACAACACTAGCGGCATTGCAGGTGTGCTGCCGGCCTTTTAAAAAGAAATATACTCTTTTCTTGAAGGTTATGTTGTCGTATCGGTTCAGAAATACTGCTGCTGGAAGTTGATTCCAAAGAATGGTTGTGCGTGGAAGAAAGTGCCTTGAAAAACGCACGGTGGAAGACCGCCACTCGTCCAGATGATTGGGATGAAACTTTAGTTTGTGGCGGGTTGTACGGTGGTGAAAATCAGCAGCAGGTATCAATCCGAACAATTCCTTAGAACACTCCCCATGATAAATTCGGTAGAAGGTGATATCAGTATTCTATATACTTACGCATAAAATGTGTCTTGACTTATTATTTAAGAAAGAAAATGGGTGTTTATTCATTAAAAAGATGCAGAATTGATAAGGCAAAATAAATAAATAAGTTATAAAGGAATCACTCATAACTATTTATCACGTAAAATTGTATGAAAAAGTTGACCCGCTTTTCTCGAAGCAGTTTACAACAAGAAGTAATTTACAATAAATAAAATACTAAAACTCACCCGAATACTATTAAAGAGGTAGAAGAAGACCCAAGTTATGATGACATTGTAGTAAAGAGCTACGAAGAGCGTGACCACGCAGCTCGATATGCCGATGCCGCCCAGCCACGGGTGGATGGTGTTCCACACACCCAGGCAACCAAGCCTCATCTTCTGTCCAATCGCCATCTCGATCAGGAACAGCGGGATGCCTTCGAGCACCAGCATTATGAGGAACGGGATTAAAAACGCTCCTGTGAAAAAAATGTACGTTTAGGTTTGAATATATTTTTGTACAAAAATCACCTTAATAATGTTTTATGCAATTTTGAATTACTAAGAAGGCAGTCTACCTGATGGTAAAGTTTTACCTGTAGACATAAACAGCTTCATGTAAATAAGAGGATACATTGTACTGTTACTATTCACAATTTGACATTAAATTTTTATTGTATAATACATATGTATTAATATGTATGTATTATGTATATAATATATATGTATAATGTGAAGTATTTATTTAATTATGCACTGAACACTTATTGACTTATAAAGGAGTAAAAAGTCAGAAAAATAATGATTTTGGCTACGCCTATCGCTACGAGACAAGCCTACGACGTAGGCATTGCTACGGATCACGCTATCTGATGAGATAGTTGAAAATTGACCTTAATTTTACAAAATAGTTATAGGGTAACAAATTTTGTTAATTTATTTATATTGTAATAATATTGATACGACAGCACGAACTTATGAACATTATAATAGAAAGTAAGATAGAAGGAAAGAGGGGAAGAAGGAGACCGAGGAATAGTTACATCAGGCAGATCAAGGGAAAAGTTGGTGTCGTGTCGTATCAAGAGGTGAAGAGACTCGCTGAAAATCGTAGTGAGTGGCAAGAGCTCCACTGACAAGAGCACAGCTCTTAATAATTTAATATGCTTATTCAAGGATGTCAAGAAACATTGTCATTTCTCATATATCATATGGCTGGTAAAAACTTATAAATATAACAATAATTATTAATCGACTAAAAAAAATCACATGATCATAAGCTTCGTTTTTTCAATCTATACGGGT
The DNA here is from genome assembly GCF_026898425.1 of Galleria mellonella. NCBI lineage: Eukaryota > Metazoa > Arthropoda > Insecta > Lepidoptera > Pyralidae > Galleria > Galleria mellonella. The sequence continues at coordinate 974,355 of NW_026442135.1, read as the reverse complement.
TAACATGAAAGGTCAAAGGTCATAGCGTGGTGGCATGTTGCCGATCGATATGACCCTGCCTAGGCATTGGTACGTGGTACGAACTATCTGAATTAAGATAGTTTAGACTGTATATGCAATTCGAATAAATTATCGCTGGTATGTATTGCATTACCATAATATCGATTTTACTGTGTGGTCCCGGTATAGAATGGACTACCCCTTTCTTTCTCACGGATGTCGTTAGACACGACTAAGGGAACTAGGGAACTTAACGGTCAAGGGATGGACAGCAGCATCCTTCTTAAAACAATACTAAAGCCTAACTGCAATTGCCAACTAGCCTACCAAGAGTATCAGCTACTGAACCCCCTCCCCCCTCCAAAAGGAGGCTTTTGTTCAGGAGTGGACAGTAAACAGTTGACACGATGATAACGATAAATAAAAAGTACAATAAAATGTACTCACCTCCACCATTTTGCTGACATAGATATGGAAACCTCCATATGTTCCCCAATCCCACAGAGTATCCGATGATGGAAAGAAAGAATTGCACTTTCCCAGACCAGGCCGCTCTGTCCTCGCCAGGCACATCTCTCTGCAAAGATCCCCTGGATCCTTGCAGTACTATGGTGACACCATGCGGCCGCTCACTCCCGTCCGCCCGTGTGTTCAACGGAGCTAACTCATGTCCATTCCGAGGTCCAATAGGTTCTGCTTTTGCCGCCATAATTAGTTCGATTTTTAAAAATTTAAAAGAAAAGAATATTTAAATTTTTTCTTTGGTTAATGGATTTTATTTTTTTAATTTCGTGTCTGGGTATTTTTTTTTTCTCTACCTATATTAATCGTTTATTGTCTATTTATTAGTTTATTGAAATCAAATAAATTTCAATTTAACAAGATTTTTAGAGTGATAATTGTTACCTATGAATATGTTCATAATATTTTATACTATGATTGATGTATTTCGTAATCATACGTAAAATACCGTATCGCGTCTTTTTTTACGAATTCTACCACTTTGAAGTATGTCGTCGTCCTTTTTAATAGTTTTTGTCGTAGTTTTAGTGAATCTCTGAATACGTTTGATCCGTCTCTGTGCATATGAGTGGGTTGATGAACTACTCCGTCTAAATGAATGACATTTTATTTAGACTTATTTATAATAAATCTAGTATTTTTTTTTAATTAGACATTTTCCAGCGGTATGTTCATTTTTCTTGTTGTGATTTCTCCCTGTAACAAAGCAAAAATGTAATATTAAAATTTTCATTAGGACTATATTTTCTACGATAAATCCATCTCTCTTTCTCTCTTTAGTCGTACACTCTTAACAAAGTAGTCGAGGTTTTTATTATTTAAGTGAATGAATAAATGTTTATACTTTGTTTGCATTATACAATATAGGGAATCAGCAAGACAATTAATAAATGTAACGATACAGTTGTATAAGTACAGTAAAACGGTCTTTTTATTTAAGACAATCTTTTCAAGACCACCTTTGGGTAACGGACTAATTGTCGTACAAGTAGGTATGATAATATTGTATAATTAAGAAAGTAATTTTTTTAGCGCTTTAAAAAGGTGCGTAATGTACTTTCAGTTATATCTTTGTTACCCCTAATCCTAAGATGTGGGCACCAGAGTATTCTGAGGTGGGCACGGCCTATCCGGCCCCACCCTTAAATAAGTCTATAGGAATAGTGCAAAAGTAGAGGGGGAAAGGAATTGTTAGTAATACTCTATGTTATATATACTCTGTCAGGTCGACCTCCACGTGGTTCCTCCTGGAAATCATCGTGGTTAATTCTAGTTGATTTCGTCACGATGGGCTAACTGACCGGCTTTCATCCTCATCTGTCATCTCTCACTGGTGCCCCGCCAGTGTATACTGATAGCGCAGGTGGGGTTACCATGCCATTATCACCCATTAAAAAAAAGTGCAGAAGTAGGTATTTCGCTTGTATTAAAATAGGCTGTACTTTCACTTGGAAATATGCCAAAACTTTCAGTGGGGCGTAGCTCTACATAACGGTTTTGGCAGATCTGGAATGCAATGCCAAACATTTTGCAATAGAGGCACGGATATTGCTATATTAAATTCGTTATTAATTAGTGAAATTATAATATTATTTTTAACCACTGTGATATAATCAATGATAAATCATAAAAACGTGATTTTCACTCGCAATGATTTTGTCGCACTTGTTAATCGTTGCTATTGAAAATGAAATATGAATAATAATTTGAGCAAGCGAATAGATACCTTAATGCAGTGCGAAAGTGTCTATAATCGCTCGCTCTATACAATTCAGTCAAATATAACATGTTGTGAAAAGGACTTCATTTTCCGCGCTTAGCCTCACATTTGAGAGTAATAACATGTTATAGGTATATATATTGTGTACAGTTTCCAAATTCTAATCAGAGGGCCGCATACATGCCGTTTAAAATTATTAAAAATGTTAAAAATAACGTTCCTCTGGACTATTTTTTTTTAATGGGTGATAATGGAATGGTAACTCCACCCGCGCTATCCGTATACACCGGCGGGGTACCAGTGAAGGATGATAGGTGAGAATGAAGCAGGCTAGTTAGCCCATCGTGACGAATTCAACAAGAATTGTTCACGATGGTTTCCAGGGGGAACCACGTGGAGGTCGACCTGACAGGATATATTGCTAGTAATGGGGCTATTTGATCCCATTACTAACAATCCCTCCCCCCCCCCCTCTGAACTATTAGGATAGGATTTATGATGAACGAAATGTTAAGCTCCATTTACTGGGTCGATTTCGGTACGAACAAAAACACGAAATTGAGCCCGAAATTTCGGAATTTCATTTCATGGTAGACCACCAGATTTTGTAGTTCTTTTTTGCAATCATTAGGCCTACCTCCTATATTGGTATACGAAATCGCTTATATTTTTCGAATTGCTTGCTATTGTTACGTAACATTAACTATCATGTCAGCGCAGTTTCCTTCGTAAAACTATCCAACTGTCAATCTCTATAATCTTGATTGAGGGTCCACAACGCAGTAACTTCTCCCTTGGGGGTGACACCGAGTTCTGTAGTAAATTTTTGTCTGAGGCGTACATTTATTTAATATAATACATTATAGTTCTATAAAATGTTATATTATTTAGGAGTAATATGTATATTGTAAATAATAATAATAATATATATATATATATATATATATATATATATATATATATATATATATATATATATATATATATTACATACAATGTATATATGTTAATATATATATGTTAAAAGTCTGTTATCTAATAATAATACTAAATAGTGGATTTTTAACATATTCGAAAATAGATTATATTATATTATATATATATATATTGTCGCAAAAATATTAATCAAAATCAATACTACAATAAATAAATAAATCAATACAGGAAATGACAAATTGCACCTGATCACCACCTTTATAATTCCAGTCGTGAATATACTCGTTATAGCCATTTCGTTTTTATTGACAATGCTAGCAATAATATTTTGCAATAAAAACCACATTGAATTAAGAGCAAAATCAAGGAGTCCGCATCAAAGTTATGGCGACATAAACATCACTGTGCTTTCTAAGGAGTATATTACACTACCTTACTAATATTTATTTTATTATTTTAGTTCTTTTTTTTATACAACTTAGAATGGCAAACAAGCTGACGGCCCACCTATATGGTATCAATATTACCAGAGGGATACTTTGTACAAAAGTCGTTTACTTGGGCACCTATCACATGTCCCATTCATGTTTCTATCGTGACGCAGTTGTATTTGCATGGCCGTGTTTCGGTTTGAAGGGTGGGATATGGCAGTGAATTTACAGGGTTCAGAGGCATAACACCTGAGTCCTCAGCAATGGCAACGCATGAGGGGTATCATGGGCGAAACAGTCTCTGTTATGTCCATGGTACTGTTCATGTCTATAGGCGACGGTTACCACTTTCCATCAGGTGGGCCGTCAGCTTGTTTGCCATTCTAAGATGCATAAAAAAATATGAATACAATTATTCGTTCAAACAAACACAATACATTCTTGAAAACATTTTTTTTATACAACTTAGAATGGCAAACAAGCTGACGGCCCGCCTGATGGAAAGTGGTAACCATCGCCTATAGACCACATAAAAAAACAGGCGCCATAGATGAATGATATATTTTTTTAACATCTTAATCATATTATCTTTTTTTTTACGTCTGGGGAAGTGTAATATACACTTTATACAGCTATTACTCAAAACGCAAATCGTAGGCCGGTAGCCGACGCCCCATGCTAGGTAAGTGTGTCAAGGTCGAGGGGACCATTGTACCTCACCCTCCTGTCTTCAGAAGGGGTACTGGATTACGAGAGAGAACTTTTTGCAATGAAATTCGGCAAAAGTCAATGGAATAAATTATATTCGAAAGAATCGTAGGTACTTATAGACGTAAAAGTAATAAAAAGAGATTTAGATGTTAATTATTTTTTTTACGACCGAATGGATGATGGAAAATTTATGGTTTTGGATAAAAAAATTTGTCTTGGAGAAATTTTGGAGAAATGGACATGCTGGAGAAATTTTTGGACAGAAAAATATCGTGTGGATAATTTAGAGTAATTTATTTGAGAATTTTGGAATTTTTAACCCTTACTAGCTTTTACCCACGACTTAGTCCGCATGACCGGGATATGTTCACTAACTGGGATAAAAAGTCTATGTCCTGCTTTATTCCATATTCACCGATGCGAGAACCCGGGAAACAATAAGGGAATACGGGACCTAGGCCCTTTTCCTGAATTCCCATTTTTCCTACTCTTACGTTCAGACATCATTTACTTAAGAAATAATTGATGGATTCCAATGATAATGATATCAAATTAAAGCTGACATCTTAAGCTTTCGAACGCCACATCATTTTTATAATTGACGTTTGTCGTTTTAGTAAAATCAATGCATATGTGCGCCGTCAAGGGTTGAGTCGATTTGATTGCTCGCGAGTGTAGTACAAGTATAACAAATTTGATAGTGATCAGTTAAGATGTTAAGACATTGAGACAGACAAACAGACATACTCGCTTTCACATTTATAATATTATTAAGGAATTACAATTGTAGTTATTAGTAATTATGTACATCAATGGGCAAAAGATAAAGCATCTCTCAAGAATGATAGATAGCTGTGTCCCTCTTAAAACGCCTTTAAAGGCTGACTGCGGTTGCCAATCCGCCTGCCATGCGTGGCAACTACTGGCAAAACCCCCCAAGGGTTGGTTAAAGGCTGACATGATGATAATGATGTACATCAACTGTTTAGTTAGTACCTACTTAATACAAGTACTTTGGGGGGAATGGGATTGTTAGTAATGGGGTCTAACTGACTCATTGCTAGCAATATACCCTTTCAGGTCGACCTCCACGCGGCTCCCCCTGGAAACCATCGTGGTTAATTCTAGTGGATTTTTTTTATACAACTTAGAATGGCAAACAAGCTGACGGTCCACCTGATGGAAAGTGGTAACCGTCGCCTACAGACATGAGCAGTACCATGGACATAACAAAGTATACTGTTACGCCCATGATACCTCCCATGCGTTGCCATTCCTGAGGACTCAGATGTTATTCCTCTGTACCCTGTAAATTCACGCCATATCCCACCCTTCAAAACGAAACACAGCCATGCAAACACAACTGCTTTACGGTTGAAACACAAATGGGACAGAAGTACCCAAGCACACGACTTTTGTACACGATGGGCTAACTGACCTGTTTTCATCCTCATCTATCATCCCTCACTGGTATTCCGGTAGCGCAGACAGATTTACCATTCCATTATCACTCATTAAAAAAAACACAAGTATATTGTGGTATGACCACATATGACTGTATACAATTCCATATTTCATCCTGTAAAATATTTTCGATTATAAATCGAATATTTCTCGCAATAAATGGCATCGATATTCGGAATGACAAGCAATGAATTGGGAAGCTTGAAAGCTTGTCAAACTTTATAAAATGTAAGTACCAGCACGCGATATCTGGAGAAAAGTGAATGCGTCAATATTGCGTATGATATAATAATACTTACGTACGGGGGGGGGAAGGGATTATTAGTAATGGAGACTGAGAATCCCATTGCTAGCAATATACCCAATCAGGTCGACCTCCACGCGGTTCCCCCTGGAAACAATTATGGTTAATTCTTGATGAATTCATCATGATGGGCTAACAGGCCTGTTTTCATTCTCATCTATCACCTTTCACTGGTGCTCCGCCAGCGTATCCCCTTAGCGCAGGCGGGGTTACCATATCATTATCACCCATCAAAAAAAATACTTATCTACGTGCAGGGCCGGATTAAGGGCGAAATCCATTTTTATGACAATTTATCAAAAACAATAGATAATGAAAAATTATTTATCATAATTATAATATTTTAACCAGGACGAAATGATCTCTAGTTTTTTGGCTCGGGACCGTTCCTTGTGGCAGTCTATGAGGAAGGCCTATGTACAGCAGTAGTCAGTTACGAGTATGACGGATGAGCTAGCCATCGTTGTGTTCAACCATATTATAGGGAGCCCAACGAACCAGCCCACCAATTTATTTAATATGAAACATGTTGTTTACTGAATCTTGTACTATTTTAATATAGCGAAACTGCACGAAAATATGTATCCAATTGAAGGCATTGTTGTCTAAGATACAGGCTAGGCCTAGTTTAGACACTAATGTGCTGGGCATAATGTTACATTTTATACACATATAATTCACTTTGAAATTTCTGTAACCCCATGACTGTATATTTTTATGTGCAATAAATCTTTATTATTATTATCTTCTATTAATTTTACAAAAATTCTCATCTCCCCTCTTAAAGAGAGGAGATGGAAAGTAACCCCCGGCAGAAGCACAGTCGGCCGGGGTTCAGGGCCCCAGGGAGAGAAACCGTCGTACAATGCGGGCAGAATCTAAGAGCATCGCTTTCTGCATCTTCCCCGGGAGTGAGCCGCCTCGGAATCCTAACCGTCTGAGATGTTGTTCCAGACTGGTTGGGATAAGACCGTTCACCGACATAACGATTGGAATGATTCCGGTGGACGTCACCCCCCACGTTTCGGTCACCTCGTGAGCCAGGTCGAGATGTTTTCTCTTTTTCTCGGTTTCGGCTTTCACGAGGTTCTCGTCATGCGGTATAGTGACATCCACCAAAAACACCCTCGAGAGTGCCCGATCCATCACCACGATATCAGGTTTGTTCGCAAGAACGGTCCTGTCCGTGATGATGGATCGGTCCCAGTAGAGCCTGACGCTGTCGCTTTCGAGGACCGGCTGGGGCTCGTACTTATAGTACGGCAACCTCTCATTCATTATTATTATTATTGTTATTTAGACATTAAAGCGAGTATGACTTACACATACTACATGTACTTACACATAATAATGCATAAATAAATAAAATAAATATACTCGATATCAGTACGATAGGTACGGAACAATGAACCGTTTGTAGCGATGATATATCGATTCGTTTGTCCCACTGACCTTTCAATACATTGAGACGGTTCCGTACAGGTCAGTCAATCGAGACAAAATTTATTGTTAGCATTATACCGTGTACCTAATTGGTAGGTATATTTGAGTTTACAAAGGACTTTTGTGATGACTGTCTGCTAAAGCCAATACAATAAACGACGTTCTATTGATGACCATTTGATGATGTCACGCGATTGATTGACGCTCTGCCAAAATCATTACGCATTTTAAAAGAATAAGGTTTCGTTCGAGTTTTTATTCGTAACTATATTACTTGATTGTGTCGATAGTTCTTTTTCTACTATGTTAGACCCATAGACATTTTGCGATGATTAAAACTTTTTTCTTTGCGAAGCAAAAATTGTTTCTCAAAGCAAAATTTACTTGTACACGGTTTCGGGTTATATATTATATTAATTAAAAAAAAGTGTTTCTAATCTATAATTATATAATTAAAGATGTCTTCCCCTTTAATTGTGACAAAACCAATAATTTTTATTTTAAAACACAAACTATAGGCACTGTATAGTATTATATTATCTGTGCTATAGGGCACTATAAAGCAGGTCTGCACATATATCCTTCCAGATGAATAAATATTTTTTTAAATCGATTAAGAACTGACGGAGTTATGAGGTAACAAACATAAAAATACAACCGATTTGGGAACCTCATTGTTTCTAAACTCGGTTGAAAATCGTTTGCACTGATTGTCTATTGTCTATCGAAGTACAGCCAAAACTACTAAGCCTAAAAAGCTGAAATTTCGAACATAAGATTATTTGATAACGCACACATTTGTTAAGAAAGGTTTTTTGAAAATTTCAACTTCAATGCTTCTTGTAGTTACTTTGTATAAATCTTAATTTCCCCATAATATAATTTTTTTTTTATACAACTTAGAATGACAAACAAGCTGATGGCCCACCTGATGGAAAGTAGTAGAAAGTAGTAATGCCTATAAACATGAGCAGTACCATGGACATAACAGAGTATACTGTTTCGCCCATGATACGCCCCATACGTTGCCATTCCTGAGGACTCAGGTGTTATTCCTCTGTACCCTGTAAATTTACTGCCATATCCCACTCTTCAAACTGAAACAAAGCCATGCAAACACAACTGCTTCACGGTAGAAATACGAATGGGCCAGAAATTAGTAATAAAATTAATTTGACATAATAATTACAAGACACATGCATCAAGTTTAGATTTTTTATTAGGAGAACAAGCGAGGGCGCTGTTGCCATTAGAATAAATGTATTTATGTTGGGTTGCCAACATCGATCATAGTGAACTAAATTTAGCCTCGCTTATCATCTGATACACCTCGTCAGCGTAAACAAATCATCAATTTAAAATTATACGTTACAGTGTTTGATCTAAGCCTGTTCGAAGGCCACTAAGATTCGGTAGTCACGTTATAATACGGCTAACGTTGACGGACCTTTTATGATAAATCGTTCCCCAAAGATAATTACACGAAACATTGACTACAACATAGCTAATGGTAAGCTATTGCTGTTAATTCTATTATTAACCTACCATTAATACTGTATCTTTTTACATGACTGTTCAAAAAATGAATGTATTTTCAGGATTCATGTTTAAACTGTTTATTCTACTAGTCAAATCTGTTATTTTGGGGTGAGGAGATTGTTAGTAATGCGGACTACCAGTTCCGCTGCTAGCCACATACCCTGTCAAGTCGACCTTCACATGGTCTCCCCTGGAAATCATCGTGCTGATTTCCAGGTGTATTCATCACGATGGGCTAATTGACCTGTCTTTTTATTCTCATCTTTCATCCCTCACTGGTGCCCCGCAAACGTAAACCGTTAGCGCAGACGGAACTTGAAAATTCGTAGATAGTTGAATGTTTATTAATTTTGTGTTATAATATTAAATTTTGTATACAGATAGATATTTTACGTCCAAAAATAAAGGACAAGAGATGAAAAACAAGAAGGAAACTTGTCCAGACGTATATACGTCAATATTGACGTATTTAGTTGAAGGAAGGCTCTAATTTTTTTTAGATAAATAAAATGCTATTGATTTTTTTTTATACAACTTAAAATGACAAACAAGCTGACGGCCCACCTGATGGAATGTGGTAACCGTCGCCTATAGAGATGAGCAGTACCATGGACATAACAGAGTATACTGTTTCGCCTATGATACCCCCCATGCGTTGCCATTCCTGAGGACTCAGGTGTTATTCCTCCGTACCCAGTAAATTCACGCCATATCTCACCCTTCAAACCGAAACACAGCCATGCAAACACAACTGCTTCACGGTTGAAACACGAATGGGACAGAGGTACCCAAGCAATCGACTTTTGTACAAAGTCTTCCTCTGGTTTCATTCTAATTTCAATTCTGATTTAATTCCGCTACATTCAATTGGAGTCATAGACAAATAGACTGTCGCTCGATTCACATAACGAAAATCGGCGCCAATCATAATTTTGTTGAATAAAAACTGTAATAGAGATACGACATGTATCCACGTGCAATTTCATCGTTATTCAATCATTACATAAGAGCTTCAGGTTATGGAATGAGCTCCTTGCCGAGGTTTTCCCAAGAGACTACTGCATGGGGTTCTTCAAAAGGGGGGTAAAAAACTTTCTGCAGGGTCGGCAACGCGCGCGTAGCTAATAAGCTACGGTAACCGTTTGCCATCGGGGGGAAAGGGATTGTTAGTAATGGAGACTAAAAATCCCATTGCTAGCAATATACCCAATCAGGTCGACCTCCTCGCGGTTCCCCCTGGAAACTATCATGGTTAATTCCTGATGAATTCATCATGATGGGCTAACTGGCCTGTTTTCATTCTCATCGATCACCCTACACTGGTGCTCCGCCAGCGTATCCCGTCAGCGCAGGCGGGGTTACCATTCCATTTTCACCCATCATAAACCGTTTGCCATCAGGTGGGCCATATGCTAATTTGACACCTCAGTGGTATAAAAAAAAGCAGGTTTTCTTAAAGTGGAGTCTACGAATCCCTTAGGGGTCCGTGGCGTGTGTATCAGGATTCCGCAATAGGTCAGTCAACTGTAAAAATATTTATTAGAAAATTGTGTAGCATACTCGACGAGACGCATCGTCGTCGTCAGGTCAATAGAATCTACTGAAGCTACCACTAAAAGTTTTTTTGTTTTATAAAAAATCCTTTTTCTTTTCCTAAATTTTAGGACCTAACTAAAATGTCATTTGACAGAGGTCCGTGGAATAGTTTAAATTGTGAAAATGGTCCGTGACTGCAAAAAATTTAAGAAGCCCTGCATAAGAGGAAAAGGGATTATTAATATTATAATAGGGTTTTACAGCCTCATTGTTAGCTATATACCCTGTCAAATTGATCTCATGGTCACCCTGGAAACCATTGTGATTAATTTCTGATGTATTATTGGTCACGTTGGATCAATTGACTCGCTTGCATTTTCACCTCACTTTTAATGCATTAGCGACTCCCCTCCCCTTCACTCCCCACCTAGTTTTTTTTTTTGATCGGTGAAAATGGTATGATAACCCCACCTGCGCTAACGGGATATGCTGGCGGAGCACCAGTGAAGGATGATAGATGAGAATGAAAACAGGCCAATTAGCTCATCATGATGAATTTATCAGGAATTAACCATGATAGTTTCCAGGTAGAACCACGAGGAGGTCGACCTGGTTGGGTATATTGCTAGCAATGGGATTCTCAGTCTCCATTACTAACAATCCCTTTCCCCCGAGTTGGCTGTACTAGCCACGACTCATATGCACAACTGCCTAAATGAGAGGTTAAGCACGGAAAAGAGAGTCCAATTTACATTACATTACATTCAATCTATTCGTCTGAACGTGATTCAATGACAGACAACTTTACAAACTTTCACATTTATAATACTAGATTAATACGAGGTCTGTCCGGAAAGTTCGTATAAAAGTGTTCTGGAATGCGAGAAAGAGGAGTGGGGAGGCCAGGTAAGCGCAGGACCCCTTCCTTATGTCCCTAACAATGCTTCAGTTCTGGTCTGACCGCCGTGCGGTGCGAACTGGCTTGTCACGCCATCTGTGAAGTTACCTCTTAACGAAACCCCGTCGGCATGGAGCCCGCTTCCGTTGAAGAGCAGCGCGTCGTAATCAAGTTTCTCTCGAAACTCGGCAAGAATGGCCGTGAAATTTTTGCCGATCTCAGAACAGTTTATGGGGATGATGCTGTGAAGGAACCAACCGTCCACAAGTGGCTAAAAAGATTCAGAGAGGGCCGAGACAATGTTGATTGTTTTTTTCGATGTTCGGGGGATTGTCCATCAAGAATTCGTCCCTCCAGGCCAGACAGTTGATGGAAAATTCTACGTCGATGTGCTCAGACGCCTCAAAGCTCGTGTGGCACGAGTTCGTCCAGAATTGGCGCGAGAGGGGCGTTGGATTCTTCACCACGACAATGCCCCTGCCCACACCTCTCTTGTTGTCCGTGAGTTTTTGAGTAAAAATTCCATTACGGTGACCGAACACCCCCCTATTCGCCGGATTTGGCCCCGTGTGACTTCTTCTTGTTCCCAAAAACCAAATTGGTACTTCGGGGGCGGCATTTGGGGGACATAAATGAGATAAAAAAAGCTACGACGGGGCAGCTGAGAAACCTACAACCAGAGGACTTTCAAGGAGCCTTCTCACAGTGGAAACGGCGTTGGCACAAGTGCATTATGTCACAGGGGGAGTACTTTGAAGGGGATAAAATTGATTTACCTGAATAATTGTAAAATAAAATTTTTAAAAAACTTTTATACGTACTTTCCGGACAAACCTCGTACTTTTAGAGTAATTTATTTACATAATTTAATATAAATCATTGCAATTTCTGCAAAATAGAGATGATAAAATCGACAGAGACAAGTATAGAATTAAATCACATCCAAGATAAATACTTTTTATTTAGGAATCAGTTAAAGTAGGAATAGTATGTCTATATGTGAAATTAATTATTTATGACGTTTTATGACTAAATTTGTGACCCTATTTGAATAAAAATTGGCGTAGGGGTAGTTGGAAATGATTTGGTCAATATAAGTGCGTCACATTATTGCGTCATCATCACGTAATCATCAAAAATTTCGTTTCATTTAAATGTAGTAGTACTATTACTTATACTCTGGTATAAAGAAATATATATTTTTAATTAACACAAATATATTCTTTTTTAGTTGAAAGAGACTAGATACAAAGATAAAAAAGTTTCTCTTCCAAAAGGAAAAGTCCTGTTACATTACAAAATATTATTATAGGGCGAAAATACTTTATCTAGGACACAATAAAAATTAAAAACATAAACAATGATCACGTGCTCTGACTAATACACGTGACTGAACCATCCAGGAATAGAGTCCTGACCTTCCTCATGACTTACAGCGCATCCCTGCAGCCCGTGAACCGCGCACAATCAATAAAATACCTTCAGGACTTGTAAAATAGCATGCACGTTTTTACTCTATATGCCAGGTGGGTGCAACGTGGTTACAATTAATTACTACTTCAATTTATATTTTGTATAGATTCCAATATATTTTTTTTTATTTATATAGAGAAAAAAATATGCACTTAAACAACTTTAACTTTGTCTCCTAAAAAATATACACGTTCTTAATTTAAACTAATTAACTGAAAAAAAATGTTATCAGTGAACGCAATATTATTATACTCCTGTTATCGTAAATTATACTTATCCAATTTCTTTATGCATAATTATGCAAAATGAATATAATAACAAATTCACACTTACGCAATTTATTACACAAGATCTTAAAAATAAAAATGTTCTTATTCTGATTGTTTGAGTTATCATAAGACTGGCCATAAAAGTACACTATTTTTTCGTCTTTCAAAATTTTCATTCAAATATGGAATCGATGACGCGATATGCGAACATCCGCGGCGCGCTTACTGCACTGACTGCCGACATCGAAAGTTTACTAGAGATGGGTTACCTTTGTGTTTTCGATATCGATTAAACCAACCACCGCATTAATAAAGGGTGCATTTTCACGTCACCCTCCTTACTATTAAAGTAATAAAATTAATAATTAAGAAGTACGTCCAAAGATTGAGCTATACAGATGTGTTACTTCTTAGTTTTCTCCTCTTAAATGTGTGCATTTTCAGTTCCCCATTCCCCCATTTTAACATCATGTAATTAATAATTGGACTCTCCAAAATACTGGCATCCAATTCAATACACCCAACTCAACTACAACTATAGGTCGTAACGTACTTTTTCAGTGACTTTATAAAAATCATAGAGGACTAATAGATGACAGTAGACATTAAGAATTTTTTGCAAAAAGATTTGAGACACATATTATTAAAGACAACTCCAAATCCAAAGTAATGTATCATAACTATTTGCAAAAAAGTTTTTAAGTAATCAATAGTTGAGTGCCCATAATTATATCCAAACTTGTATTAGCTTTAGATTAGAGGGCGCTGTATTATATCTCCAGTGGTACTTATTATATATATTAGTATATCTCATTTAACATTATTTTTGCACAACTGTGATAAAAATAATTTAAAGGGTTATAATATCGACGTTAGAGGGATGTAAAACATCCCTATTTGGTGATGACGTCACGTCTGGCTGAAGGGCTGAAGGGTGACATGCGCAAAAACGGTAGCCATTTTCTATACATTCGGCTATTTCCGTACAAGATCGTTTATTTTCGCCAGGTCTAGTCATATGCAGGCTGTACCAGACAAGGTTCAAAAGCTGTAAATAATTTTCAGGCGATTTTCAATCTTGTGCAGTAAATAATAAAGTTTTTAAGGGATGAATAAATAACATTGCAATAAATAGATTAATGTGAATGTGCTGTACCTACAATCTACAGTATTAGCTTAGACATAGGCTTACTGGGAATTTACGTCATATCTAATTTTAAAAGACCTTGATAGATACAAAACACTAATTTCCTAACAACCTATTATAATGTGTCGACAAATTTTAATGTTCATTTACTAATAAAACCACACTATAGCCTAAATATTATGTACGTATTGTAAATGATGAGAAAAGGAAGGAAGGGATTGTCTGTAATGGGGACACTAGTCACCAGTGTCAATATACCTTTGCATAAGGACTACCTACTCACCGTCCCGTTGAAAACGTTAATGGTGAAAACATAATAGACGAGGATACCATTCTATTTTCAGCTGTCAAACAAATGAAGATCAAGACTGTTGCAAATAAAACGCTTATCCCACCCTTCAAACCAAAACACAGCCATGCAAACAACTGCTTCACGGTTGAAACACGAATGGGACAGAGGTGGCTAAACAAACGACTTTTGTACAGTCTCCCTCTGGTAGAATTATAAGTAGATTATAGAGTTATATGACAGAAAAATACAATGTAATTGAGAACTTTTTCCTTTTTTGATGTCAATTGAAATTACAGGTGAATAAAGAATTTTTTAAATACATATGAGTCTCGCTAAACTAGGTTTTCTACAAAGAAGATGGAGGCATTCAATTCAGTTGCTTTTTTTTGGTTTTTACCTCATAACTCTCAAATCGATTTGGAAAATTCTTTTTTTTTTTTATCTAAACGATATACTTGCAGGTTATTCCTATAGATTTGTAATGTTAAAGATTTCCCAAAATAGTGTCTTTTTTTTATACAACTTAGAATGGTAAACAAGCTGACGGCCCACCTGATGGAAAGTAGTAACCGTCGCCTATAGACATGAGCAGTACCATGGACATAACAGAATATACTGTTTCGCCCATGATACCCCCCATGCGTTGCCATTCCTGAGGACTCAGGTGTTATTCCTCTGTACCCAATAAATTCACGCCATATCCCACCCTTCAAACCGAAACACAGCCATGCGAACAACTGCTTCACGGTTGAAACACGAATGGGACAGAGGTACCCAAGCAATCGACTTTTGTACAAAGTCTGATTGCAGAATACTCAGTTTTATTTTTTTACCATTTTATTTTGTAATTAAATAATTATCATTAACTTTCATTTGTTTACTAGCAGTATTATACCTAAATTTTGAAGGCCATTGTTTTGGCAAAACACACATGTTCATAAATTTTTTTTTTATGGATGATAATGGAATGGTAATCCGCCTGCGCTAATAGTATACAGTGGCGGGGCACCAGTGAGGGATGATACTTGAGAATGAAAAGACAGCACGATGTCATAATATATTATTAACAACACCTGTATACCGTGTTTTTGAGCAAATAAATTATTATTATTATTAGAAATCACATTGAAATTTGTTCTAAATGTTTAGTTTTTAAAAGAAAATAACTAGTTGTTGTCGTTTTATTATTAAACAACACAGTTTTAAATTATATTAAATGTGGTCATCCACGCACATATGTAAATTTCACCTGTATTTGTTTTATTATATCACAACCTTATTCTCTTTCGATGACCTTGAGGTGTTTCACCTTTGACGGCTGTGGGGTCGATCTCCTACCGATATAAACATTTTTTCATCATCCACGTATTCATCAGTATTCATATGTATCTTTTAGAAAATTCTTGTTTTATCTGAAAGGATATACTTACAAATTGGTCCCATAGAAATTTTATTGAAATCGATTTAATAGTTTTTATAATCAAATTAACTGGATTTTTACAACAGAGTCAATTATTTTTTTCAATCTGAATCTAGTCTATAAGAACCGATAATCACCTTCCATCCTAAATAAATAATTATAAAAGCTTTTCTTACTTTTTTATGTTGTCTTTTTTTTATTTTATTTCAATTGTATTATTATTATTATTCTAGCATCATTAAAACTAGTTTTTTGTTCTTTGCTTACTATCTTTAGCCATCTATAATTATTTTGCTTATCTATTAGACTTTCCTATAGATAACCACAAATGTCTAGAGTCACGCAACTTTTGCAGTTTGGCACGTCATACTGTAGCTACCTATTGTCCTACATCAAAATAATGAAGTGTAAAAATAAATTTCGACCACGGTAGGCGAAATCTGAAAATAATTTTGGAACTGTTAACACTAACTTTGGGAAGCGTCCGTCTTAAAATATTACCAAAGCCAAACTGCGGTTGCCAACCCACCTGCCAAGCGTGGCAACTACTGGCAGATGCCGCCAAGGGGTAGGTATGATGATACCTCTTATAACTAATCCAGTCCACATGTTTAAATCGAAATCATATAGGTCTAAAGAAGACAAGAAATTTTTAGACTCCCATACTAACATGGCGAAAAAATTAAATAAAAAAAAAAACAAAGAAATTATACATGTTTTACACTAACATGCCCTATACAACACTAGTTATAAGCATAGGCGTATTTTAAAGGGGAAAAGAGGGGAATTTCTTATTTTAGAATAGATTGAGCTCACCCCCATCGGCGTATTTAAGATTATTTTCCAGAAAGGGCCTAGCCCCTTAAAATATGCGTATATGCACTCTCCAATCTCTCTTTATTTATAACTGACAACTCCACTTTTTATTCTGGGGTAGGCACTAGACAATTCTGGGGGGAAAGGGATTGTTAGAGTTTGACAGCCCTATTGCTAGCAATATGCCTTATTAGGTCGACCTCCACGTGGTTCCCCCTGGAAACCATCGTGAACAATTCTTGTTGAATTCGTCATGATGGGCTTACTGACCTACTTCATCCTCACCTATCATCCTTCACTGGTGCCCCGCCGGTGTATAGCGATGGCGCGGGTGGGGTTACCATTCCATTATCATCCATTAAAAAAAAAACTAGACAATTCTGGGATGCGCAAGGCCCATCCGGTCTCCCTTGAAAAATAATTTTATTTTTTATAATTTTTAAAGAAGTCTTACAGTTGTAATAACTTAATAATTAACTATACATAACAACAATAAGCAAATTAGAAGCTACCACATACGAGTATAATTAACGAAAATTGAATTGCTTACAATCTAGATAATTAATAAAGTTTACAAGTTGAACGTCGTTAAAATCAATTAATGAGTATTTGTAATGTGCGATGGTATTTCTTATATAACAGCTCTTACTATTAAATATATCTATTTCATTATTATTATTTTTTTATACAACTTAGAATGGCCAACAAGCTAACGGGCCACCTGATGGAAAGTGGTAACCGTCGCCTATAGACATGAGCAGTACCGTGGACATAACAGAGTATACTGTTTCACCCATGATACATTCATTATTCCTACTATATTCATACATCATTGAAAATAGTGGAAGCTCGTATTATGAAACAATTGCTTCTGTACTGGGTGCAAGTAAATAATCTGTTAAAGTAAATACTTGGTGTAATGCGGGCACCTTATAGAAAGTATGAACTATAATAATAATAATTAGTTTATTCATCTCCACAAATTACAGTGTGAGGATTATTTACTTTATACAAAATAAAAGTATCGTAATTTGTGGGAGATCTGGAGCCTAAACTAAGTCTTAACTTGTATCTTAGACACTAGGTCCCCCCCAATAAAGTAGTGACAATTCGAAGTAAAAGGTAGTTGCGTGAAGTAAAAATAAATATGATTTAATATTAGAATTAGAAAAGCGCGCGCGTGTGCGTGCGATGTGCGCGTGCGCGTGTGTGCGTGGCTGCGCGTGTGCGTATGCGTGTGTGTGCATACACGTGCGTGTGTGTGTATGTGTTTTATTAGGTATGTATTGTATTTGAATTACAAATAAAAAAAAACCCTGTGTTGTAAAAAAAAAACCCTTCCTTTTCTATTTTTTTTTTTTAATTAATTACGTACATAACCGTAGATAACACTATTATACACTATTATAATTTTATTACGTTCAATTACTTTTCTTTACAGTGACAATTTGTTGTGCTTACATTAACATGCTGAATAACTACATAATCTCTTCCCCTTTGAAGTCGGTTAACATTTGAAACGTGTCTCATCTCGAACACCCTTCAACCTTCAGTTACAATTTCGGTGGCATTGGCAACGTGCCAGAATATTAAAATCGATGCGCTAACGAGTGACCTACGAGCCCGCTATAAGTTGTCGATGAACGCTGTCGACTAGTAATTTATTATCGGGAATAAATCAATTACCTACTTAGTATCTAATTACAAAACTTTGTTTTCTATAAAAAATCCAGTTGTGTGTGTAACTATATAATAATATATGTAACTCCTCAAACTTTTTAATCCTCGGAAAAAGCAATGTTATAATTATAAACAATTAAGAATAAATGTTTGTTGGTAGGTGCTACTCTTGTCATTCGTAGACAGCAGTTCTTTTCTTTTCATTTAAGAGTTTCCTCTTGTCGGTGCAACTAATTCATGCATCTTCCTCCAGCCAGCTCTATCCCAGGCTATAGCCTTTATCTCCCTGTACGACATGACGCCTAGTGTTTCCTTTATCTGTCCCATCCTCGGTCTTCTTCTTCCTCTTTTGCCCTCTATTTTTCCTTCTACTATGCTCTTTAATAATTCTCTCTGCCCTTGGGCAAAAGAGGAAGAGACAACAGTTACCCAAATTGAAATCACGGCCGGTTTAAAATATTTTAATCATACTATCATCCTCATTATAATCAACTGTTATCTGTCCACTGCTAAATATAAGTCTCCCCTTTAAGGGAGGCTTTTGCCAGTAGTCGCCAGATTTGGCAAACGGGTTTTTTTATTGGGTGAAAATGGTATGGTGGGGTTACCATACACTAACGGGATACGCTAGCGGAGCACCAATGAAGGGTGATAGATGAGAACGAAAACAGGCCAGTTAGCCCATCATGATGAATTCATCAGGAATTAACCATGATAGTTTCCAGGGGGAACCGCAAGGAGGTCCACCTGGTTGGGTATATTGCAAGCAATGGGATTCTCAGTCTCCATTACTAACAATCCCTTCCCCCCCTTGGCAAACAGTTTGACAACCGCAATTAAGCTTTCATTGTTTTAAGAGGGATGCTGCTGCCCATTCCCAGACTATTAATTCCTTTAGTGGACTTTTAAGACATTAGCGGGAAAGAAAAGTAATAATTATATTATAAACTTGTGGAAATAAATCAATATCTATTTCTTCTTTCTGCATGGCCACACAGTTTATGACTCGATTCTTAGAAAAAAAAAAAACATTGGAGATCTTTCCTATATTTTCCCGCCATTTTAGTACCTTTTTTTAGGTAACTTACCACGTTTCGTCGAATTTGAATGGATCCATTGTATATCCCCAGAAAATAGGAAAATATAGTTCCCATTAGGGAAAAAGGTAAATAAAAAATAACAATAATTTTGACGCATGTTTTATTTTCCAGCGACAGTCACGGCCCTCCAAATAAATACAGAAACTGGAAAGTCACAACGTAATAACAATATTTACAAAGAATTTTAATGTGGTTTTTCACTTAAAAAAAATATTAAATTAAATAAGTAACAGCATTTATTTAATTAAGAGACCAAAATAATAAATTTTATAATCGGTGGCAGCCAAAAGCAAAATGTGTTTTACGTGTTAAAATAAATAACAAATGAAATGTACCTATGTCATTTAAATACCTTTTTTTTTATCACATAGATACCAACAAACAATTTGAACACAGTTTTTACCACGTGACCTGCGCAATAACAATTTCATACATAATCATAAAAGTGTTTACTGCGCAGGCTTAATTGTCTATGGTTTTTAAGAGTTAATTTGAAATATGTCAAAAGTAAACTTTTAAAATGCAAAATAGAATAGTTATGTATATTTCAATCGATAAATTTATTATTTTCTTCCATTGTTTACGAATTATAATAATATAGCGACTATTAAAAAATAATATGATATATAATAATAATAATATAATTACAAAGTATCACTAGAGAACAGTATATTTTCCATATTCTATCGTGTTATTCGTAAGAACCTTAAACATATAATAAACCTAATTTCAAAAATTGTATTTTGTCTCTTTCTTACAGATAAAGATATCATTTTAATAGAAATAGACGAAATATTTCAATAGCTCAAACAGGTTTATTAGACATTGACAGTGTTAGAGTTGTATTTTACAAATAAATTGCCAAAAAACACTAGTTGTATCATAACTAACTTTTAAATCATTTTTGGCATTATGATTGAAAAAACCATAGACTTATTGTTAATCTTTATCAGTATATTAAAAACTTTTTTTTCTAGCATACTACGTTCTACTACAATCTATGCAACAATGTATTTATACAATAGAATAGCAAAATATTCATTATCTGATGCAAATTACTAGATTTTAATTGACAGAAATTTAAATAGAATTTTGGCTGGATTTTACAATTTTTAATATGGCAAGATTATATACTAGATTATAAGATTAGTATACTCATATGGTCTTCTACATAAGTTAATAGTAATATATATAGAATGGAAAAGATGAAATTCAAAAACTTTCTTATACCTTGCGCCTATTTTATCTTAATGCATAGACAATTACAGTAGTTCTTATATTTTTTTTTATTTTCATTTATTATGACCAGTATTTTTTGAATTCCAATTTTAAAATATGATATTCAAATATGATGATAAGCATTGAATTGAAAACACACTATTAATTAAGAGTTTAAGCAAACTATCACAATTTTGTGAAAATATTTAATACTATTAGAATTTACTTTTTAAAATACCTATATCGATTTACGTTTCACATATCTAAATCTATCTACACAAATTGTTTACGTCCAGATATATTCTTTAGGAATGATAAATAGTACGGTACGAGAATTTAAACTTTATATCTACACTACTTTGAACTATTTTGGCATACAATATATAAAAATACATCATTCTCACAACACTTATGGATACATGAAGTTTCCAAATGTGTTTGGATCGTAAAATACTTAAAGAAAAATAGTTATTGTTTAAAACGAGAACAGAACCATCCAATCACTTGGAAATTTCATTCCGTACAATTTGATAAGAGCAGATATGATATGCAAAGCAAAAAGGCATAATGTTTACAGTTATTGAATTAAACTTGCAATATTTTTTGTTACGATAGCATATTTTGTTAGGACAGTTTTATTAGAAGAAATACAAGCAAATGCAGAAAAAAAAATAATAAAAACTTTAGCAATGAAAATATAACAATTCCAAGTGTCACATGTTAAACCACACTGTCTTTATCAGGTAATTAATACCTTAGATTATATAGGATAGAGCATAGCATATCAAAAACGTGTCAAAATTTAGTCAGTTAATTTGACATTTGACAGACTATTTTTTTTTTAATTCAAACAATGCATTTTTTTTATTTGAATTTGGAACAATTTTTTCTGATATAAATATGTTGCTTAAAAATAGGAGGGAATTTTAACAAAAATATATTTTATGTCTACACTCAGATGTAAAACAAAGTATTCAGCAAAATATTTCTTTTTGAAATATATTCATTAATTTTTTTTTTTTTTTTTTTTGATCTTCAATTTATGATTATTTCTCCCATACATTTAGTAGTAAATGTACATTATGGTAACTCGATTCACGCACACAAAGATAAAAAAATGACCTGTTTTTGGTGAAGCATTTGGGTGTGATACTCTATCTATATAATCCAAGATTAATACGTATTAACATACGAAACAAGTCTTTGGCACTTACAATATTCCATAAGAACTCTGTAAAACCACATCAAATTATTGAATGAAAGAAATAATAAAAAAAATATATTAATTAACAGCCTCTATGTGTTTCTATATATAATTTATTTTTTTTATATATACTAAATAATTTTGTTATATCCTTTCATCGAATTTTTAATCCATAAAATAAACATATAGGTAAAACAAAAAGGTTTCCGTATTATCAGATATTATGGCGTTTTCTTTTGTTTTTTTATTACTGAATTTATTATAAAGAGAAACTAATATTGTTTTCTATAGAAAAACAGATTATTGATGGATAATTGTATACAATATTGGATAATGCTATACATAATATATATAAATATATCTTCGTAAAGTATGAACATTATTATGAGAATTTAATTTCTAATAATATATCTCTTCACTACCAATTTAGAATTAAATTTAAACATTAAGAAATTCCAAGAAGTTTCAAACCAAAAGCAGTAAAATTACTGTTTTCTTTCTATTGCAAGAGGTTTTGGACTACACATAGTCGTCAACCTTATGGGTACTCGGGGGCTCCAGCATCCATAAGAGGTAAATAGCGGGTCCGGAGCACCCATTAGGCTAGACATCTTAATATAATTAAAATAATCCTCATCTCATTATCTGTCGTTTAAATTGTTTGTCCAACAAAAAGTGTCTTTCAGCTGATGCAGTAATAATTATGTACCTAGTTAACAAAAGACCCGTGAAGTTTTCTAAAAGCCAGCACCCCTGACTATGGTTACTGTATTAAACGAGCTACATGCTTATTTAAAACCTTTTTTTATAATCCAAATACTATAAAAAAGGAAAGAGTTGACTTTTTATTTGTAAAATATGATTTTAAAGATTTTTATTATATCATAAACTCAAAAATATCATTTTAAAAATTATTTTACTCAATACATTATCAGCGAGTAACATGACTGATATTTCGACTTTTGACCAATTTCATTGTTTCAGTGATAATCCCAACAAATATTTAGTTACCTTTTCATTAATTTTAGTTAATTACAAATTACCCTAATTGGTTATAAAACTTCTTTGAAATTCCCCATATATGCTTTGAAGGAGCAATACTTCTCACGTTGTCACACTTCAGTATTACGGAATATAATAATTATTATTATTGTATACTTTTAAATTGTAAACTCTATTTGTTACACAATAAGATTTACTTTCGAGTATTTTACATATAATGTAATAACGACTATTTATTATAATAATATTAATAATTAATACGAATTTGGCATTCTTACTTCAACATTGATCTTCGATTTTCCAATACGAAGCACATACGTCCAAAACTTCACAGTACTAACGTAGCGTCAAC
The DNA here is from genome assembly GCF_026898425.1 of Galleria mellonella. Classification (NCBI taxonomy): domain Eukaryota; kingdom Metazoa; phylum Arthropoda; class Insecta; order Lepidoptera; family Pyralidae; genus Galleria; species Galleria mellonella. Next base: position 950,878 of record NW_026442135.1, on the reverse strand, counting down.
TCAACACTTAAAATTGTCTTTTACAAAGAAGAAATTCTATCTGATAGAACTATTAATAAATAATCACAACACAAACCATTATTGCAGTTCATTGTCTTTGTACTAAAATCAGAAACCGCACTGTGAACACTGTTATTAACGAAAACAGTTAACTGTTATTTTAGCAATAATCACATTTAACGTTGTTTCGTTATAACAACACGTTATTTCGTTATCCGATTACGTTGCACCGCTATAACGGCTTGCGTTTCGTTATAACGTTAATAGTTATTTATTAACTTCGCCTTTGAGAGCGCGTTCGAGGACCGTTTTGGACGCGATCTCGACGGTGACGGTTTTGCTTATCGTCGACAGTTGTGTTTGGTCGGCTTCTGGGCTCTCTGACAGGGGCTCCGTCAGTATCTGGAGGGAGGACACCTTGGCTCGCTGGTATGCTGTCACCGTGTTCATTCCGAGGAATCTGGAAAGATCGATTAAATTACTATTATGGCCAAAATATTCATAAATACATTATTATTATACTATAGTTTGCTTGTAATTTAGTTATACAATAAACATATTTATCGTATTATTTCGGATGTTTCAGCATAAAAATAAATATCTGAGTAGCTGATACTGCTTTTAAATCGGTTTTAGCGTGTTGGTAAAGTATCTAAAGAATATGTGTTAAAAAAGTTTACGTTATAGCATGGTCAAAATTTTCTGTGACCTATCGGATTAAGAGGTAAAAAATTTATACGTTTACTACTGGATTTCATGATTTGTGTTTTTATTAGATTACTAGCTGTAGTTAAGAATATCAGTGGGAATCTTTTGGAAATATTAGTGCCACCCTTCTCCTTCTAGTGTTTGCGAGTCGTCAGCTATGCTACTCTGTATTTATTCTTATGATGTTGGATTGTGTTTAGTTGGTGGTGCCGGAGCCGGCGCCGTACCTGACGGCGACGTAGCAGACGAGCAGCGCGGCGCCGGCGGCGAGCACGCGCACGACGGGCGAGGCGAACAGCTGCACGGCGACCCAGGCCGCCGCGCCCGCGCCGCACATGCACGCCACCGCGAACGCCGTGCGCACCCAGTGCACGCACGTGAACCCGCGCTCCCACTCCACCCTGCGCACCACTTGTCATTAATATAACTAGCCGTTTCCCGCTGCTTTGCCCACGTCAATCAGTATATAGTTATACGTTAAATTAGATTTTTTTGATGATTTTTTAACTTGAAAAATCAGTTTAAAAGAGATTAATTTCATTAAAAGAATCGTAACAGTTTAACTAAGATATTTATTTGTACATCAATAATTTACAACATTTACGATTACTTAAATCAAATGACAATAAAAAAATGACTAAACATATATTTATAATATGACTGTTCAGTAGAAATATATGTTCATATATTTAAAAAAAACATTGACACTAACAATGTTTTGAATACAACTGTGTTACAAGTTTCTACATGAAAATAAAAAGAAAGGAAGGAAGAAAGAAAAGAAAGAAGCTTACCTATTCGTTTCCTGAACAATGTAGGGTGTATTGCACACTTTACACTTCAGTCCGTCTTGGTTGGCTGCACTCTATTAACAATAGTAGATATATTGTAGTATCCTGTATTATATTTATAAAGAAAAAAGTACACTAAACTGCAGTGAGTTTATTTATCTTGATTACCACCTACCTCGACGAGCCACCTGCGCAGACACTCATGGTGGACTGCGGAGACATCACCGGTGCACCGGCATGGCCTGATGAGTGGCTCTAGCTTGGAGCTGTCGTAGCAGATCCAGCAATCGCGAGCCGACCCTACGCTGCCCACCAACGAGTCCGTTTCCACATTCTGTATGGAATTATTCGGATTTAAGATAATTGCATTAATAGGAATAAAAATTGTTGCTATTTTTAATCATTTAATCAAATGATTTTTAATTGTAACGGTTATTTAACCACTGCTATAAATCGCTACTGAATTATAATTGCTACTATGTGCGAAAAATCACTACAATTACTTGCTATTGTTGATTTTTATGATCTGCGCGCTAAAGTCTTCATTTGCTCAGCTTTTACCGATCCAGTTAGACATCATGATCACTCAACTGACTACGATCACTTTTCATAATTAACCAACTATTATACATATTTCATATGCTACTTGTGAACGCGGGCTCATTATTCTATATCCGCGCACACGCGGTATTCACTCCAAAACATGTTTGCATAAATGGTAATTGATTCTGCGACAAATATGACCAGCCCATTTACTACTTTAGCCATCATAAAGTGCACAATATATTTCATTTTTACCCTAACATTATAAATCTGAATATGAATTTGCTTTTTTTTTATTAGTTCTTTAAAGGCTAAAACAATCACCATCTTATTTATTATATAAGTAGCATTAAATAACTCCCTGTCACGCGGACGAAGTATAAGGACGAAGAAAGAAAGAAAAGAGAAAGTAAAAGACGAAAAATATTTATGCTCGGAGCGACAAGCTAGTTCGGGGATTAGGAATAGGAATTTAATAACTAACTAGTTATAATAACTGACTATGAGACATATAATCGAATAACTACTTACGAGTTGGAACATAGTTACTAATTATTTTTAAAACAGTTACTTTTGTAAGTAGTACGTCTCGTATTACCATAATCTCGTGTAAAGACCCAAGTCTAGCGAGAACTGACAGTAAACTGCCTCCTAACAACGTATATCACTCACCACGCTGGAATCTCTCAAGCCGGAAGGTAAGCCCCGATCGTAATCCACGTCCCTTACTCTGGCTGGCGGCCTCAGTATAGTGACAACGAGCCGCCATACAAACAACTGCCAGTAATGAACCACTCCGACTATATACAACGCTTTTTGCGGCCATCTATCTCGCCAGAATTCGGCCAGACTCTGGAGATTCAAGTGATATGCATAAGAAGGAAGTTAATGACCTGCGAGTGCAATTAGGACCGTACACTTGAGAGCAAATAAATAGTCATCAACCCGTATTTACTTATTAATTTATTACTATAACTTTAAAATTACAACGAGCAGGTAAATATGTGATCTAATCAGACTAAAGCGATATCTTGAGCATTATTTGGTGGCAGTATTCTACCAGCTCTAATTTTAAGCCTCCATACAAATAAAGAGAGAATAATTTTATTTTATTTTTGATTCATAATATTAATGTTCTAATACGTTCTACAGCATGGGTAGATTTTTACACCCTTATTCATAAAAACTGAAATCTCCTACAAACCTATTTTAACTATTACACTGTTGTGTCACTTTCATTTACACTAAGAATTTGGCATAAAAGAAAGAGACAAAACAGTCTTGCAGCTAAAATAGATTTATGAGATGTTTGACATTTTTATGAATAGGGGGGGTAATTTTACTAATAAAGATTTCGATTTCGCCCTGTATACATTATCTTACGCATGAATTTCATAAAATATCGATATATTTAAAAAAATAATACTGGCTTATCTGATACAGTGTGTAGTTACACGATAAATAAACAATAAGAAGTGGGGACTTTATTTGCTCTCCAGTGTACATTAACAGTTTAGTAGCATGGCTGTTTTTATAAGTCATCAATATTACTATTATGTGTAGATAATGCAAATTAATATTGAGTTATGTGTTGATGATGTACATTAGTAATGAGTTATATGTATAGATGATGCACATTAATACTGAGTTATGTGTTGATGATGCACATTAATACTGAGTTATGTGTTGATGATGTACATTAGTACTGAGTTATATGTATAGATGATGCACATTAATACTGAGTTATGTGTTGATGATGTACATTAGTACTGAATTATGTGTATAGATGATACACATTAATACTGAGTTATATGTTGATCATGTATATTGATAATGATTTATGCATAGATGTTGTACATTAATACTGAGTTATGTGTTGATGATGCACATAAATAATGAGTTATGTATTGATGATGCACATTAATACTGACTTATATGGAGATGACGCACATTAATACTGACTAATGTATTGATAATGTACATTAATAATGACTTGTATTATAAAAAAATACAACTATCTAATATATGTAATCTTCAAATTAATAAAAGCAAAAATTAAAACAAAGTTATTAGTGAAAATAATAGAATCAATAACGTCATTCATTAATGGATGAATATAAGATATGAGAGTTGAGAGTAACGGTCACAAATTGCGTTGCATTGCCGAAGCATCACTAATTTTATACTCGAAATGTAATTATGAAAACGCTGATGCAAGTAGTTCGTCGCATATGATCGACCTACAATTGAAATTGTATAGCTGAAGACTGTATAACCCGTCAAAATTAAGGAGATATGGTACGTGGAAGACATTACACTGATTTGGAAACGATCCAGATTTGTTCGTTTATGAATGACTATCCAAAATCCATGATAAAAAACACATATACTCGAAGCACGGATGAAATAGAAAAAATAATTATATATATTTTTTTTATAAACTATATTAACAATGTCTGCCAAGGAACTACTCTTCTTGTCTTTGAGATATCAGTGTTAAAATAATGATATTTTAATTATCAATGTTCTAAAAATATCAATTATTACGGCTCAGTTATCCTTGAGTCATTGGCGTATTTAATATTATTTTCCAGGGCGAGGAGGAGGGCAGGCTACTTGACATAGGTTTTATTCCCATCTCTCATCATTCATTAGTGCCTTGGTTACCATTCCATTACCATCCATTTAAAAGCCAGCCACAATTATGGTATACCCACCCCCCTCCCATAACCTGCATAAAGTACGTCTATGGCCCATACCTTGGCGTCGTGTCGGTGCGCGAGCAAGTCTGCTAGCTTGGCGTCGTCGAGCTGCCGCGCGAGCAGCCGGCGCGGGTTCAGCAACCAGAGCCGTTCCGGCGCCATCGAGTTCCACAGCACGCAGGGGAACCATAGCGCAACGCCGATCTCCGCGAGCCTGAACACCAAGTCGTGCCAATTGCGCGATACCACCGGCACTCTGCACGAGAACAATTTTTTTTTTAAACAATTTATTCAGTATACTTGATACACAATACATTTATATGCCAAAAACCTCATAGACTTTATTATTTGTCTTAGCAAATAATTTTTATTTTGATTAATAAATTAAAGTTTTTTTTTTTATTTACTACAGATAGCAGGGAAGCAGTTAGTTACAAATGGTGCGACAATGGCTGATTATATATTTTTGTTCACGTGTCATAAGCAAACGCCATGCTTGATGGAGTGTGGACCTCAAAATATGTTGCAGGGAATTATTATTGGATGGAGAATTGTATGTATAAAAATTAAAAATACAAAACAGCGCAACAAAACTCCGCTTCCGGTTTATCCATTAATTACATCTTCAGGCAGATTTTTTTTATAGGCAGGGATCCAAGTGTCTTTAGTCTATATTATTATTATATCAGCCGTTAATTGCCCACTGCTGAACATAGGTCTTCCCCATTAGGGGAATTTTGCCACTAGTTGCCACGCTTGCCAGGCGGATTGGCAACCGCAGTCAGACTGTTGGCAACAATCAGGCTTTAGTGACGTTTTAATAGGGACGCTGCTGCCCATCCCTCGACCATGAAATTCCCTTAATCGCCACTTACGATACCTACGGATAGCCTATTCTATACCGAGACCACACGGCAGTTAGTTTATATTAAAAATCTAATCGAGCTGTTAATCTAAAAATTCAAAACTACGACGGCACTCACTTGGTCTTCCAGAACTCGCTGAGTGTCTCCGATGCGAGGAAGCCAACGATTAATATCAGCATCAGCGCCTGACTGATCAGACCAAACCTGGACTGGTGGAGTTGCGAGTGGTTCACGGAGCGGGGGTCGATGGTCCCATCGCCGTCGGTCAGGTCCGTCTGGATGCCCTGAACAGGAGTAAAGAAAATTAGTATACAATCACACCAGCTGTTTAACTCACGTTGCGAACATGATGTAGTTCAGTGAAACTATAATCGTCAATAAGTCTGTATAAAACATTTTTAATAACAAGCTCTTAAATTTTTTTTATACAAATTAGAATGGCAAACAAGCTGACGGCTCACCTGATGAAAAGTAACCGTCGCCTATAGACATGAGCAGTACCATGGACATAACAGAGTATACCGTTTCGCCCATGATACCCCCCATGCGTCGCCATTCCTGAGGACTCAGGTGTTATTGCTCTGTACTCTGTAAATTCACGTCATACCCCACTCTTCAAACCGAAACACAGCCATGCAAACACAACTGCTTTACGGTTGAAACACGAATGGTTTACCCCATTCGTGTACCCAAGCAAACGACTTTTGTACAGTCTCCCTCTGGTAAACTTATAACCCGCTACATTGTGATTGCGGCCATTTTTAAAATAATGTTACCTAATTTTCAAGCTCAAAATATACCCCAGGGCACCAGGCAAGCAGTATATTCATCACAATGGGCCAACTCACTTACCTTTTCGTTCTCACCTATCACCCCTCACTGGTGCCCCGCCAGCGTATACCATTAGCGCAAGTGGCCTTACCACTCCACTATTATCCATTAAAAATTAAATTCACGTTTGGTATAAATCACAAAGTAAACCCTCACCTGTTTGGTAACCAGAGTGTCCTGCGCCTCATCACCCTCGGCGGCGGTGGACGGACCGGGCCGCGGGGATATTATCGTGCACACCTTCGTCTCCTTCAGGAATTCACCTCGGAGCTGGAATCATTCGAACCCTCATTAATCTATATCTTTTTGACTTAATCATAACTAAAAGCTAAATCAAGATTTGGCCCTGGCATTGAATGGGCCACCCCTACATATGTTAAGTTGATCTTTTGTGAAATTCGTTTCGATGAACTAACTGACCTACTTTCATCCTCACCCATTATCCCTCACTGTTGCCCCGCCAGCGTATACAGATAGCGTAAGCCGGGTTACCAATCCATAATCATCCATCATGCCGTGACTAGTAATTCTTATGGTAAATAAAGCTTGGTAATTATTGGTTTTCCTACAATAAAATCATTATGAATAGACTAGAATGATGTATGACTTAATCATTATTTAGTTGATTAAATCGTGATTTGACAGCCGTAAATGTGTATTACGATCGAAGACATAAATTTTTTATAGCTTTCGTGATGATAAAGTACCTACCTACGGTGAAACTGGTAAAGTCATAAAATGTATACAATAAAACTGTGTGGAAAACAAGCGTTCTCAATTCGAATGTGTTGTATTTTAATGCAAGTACATTTTTTTTGTGGTCCCATAAAATGGACTGATGGACTGGATGAACACCTTCCTATCCCGTGAGTGACGTAAGAGGCCACTAAAGTAATTTAATGGTCGAAGGATGTGCAGCAGCGTCCCGCTTGTCAAGCGTGACAACTACTTGCAAAACCTCCCGATACGGAGCGCCCTAGGTTCAGCAGTGGATAGTTAACGGAGAATATGATTATGATGAATGTAAGTACAAATAAGTCTTCCTTTTTGTACTACAAACATTTTTATTTATATATTTTATGTAACAAGTTGAATCACTCTATCTATCGATAAAAACAGCATTAAAATCCGTTGCGTAGTTCAAAAGATCTAAAAGTACAGACGACGGGAAACGACTTTGTTTTAAAACTACGTAGATATTATATTAAAAAAATAATATTAAATGTAAATTCATAAACTTACTCGTACAATATTGAAATAAAATTAAAATGACATAATAATAATCTCATTCTTTCACCGAGACTTTACATTGCTCTCAATTTAAGTATGCCAATGTAAGTTACATACACAAATTACTAAAAACAAGTTTAATTCAATTTCGCGAATTAAGTATCATAAGAGTATCATTTTACATAATCAGTACTTTACAGTTGTTTGACTGTTTATTAAATTACTATCTTTTACCCGCGATTTCGACCGTGTGACCGGCACTCACTGGTGCCCCACCAGCGTATACCGTCAGTACAAACGGGGTTATCCATTAAAAAGAACCAGTGGCGCAGAAGACACGTTACTTTGTATAAATGAGGTCCCGTGTTCGATCTCCGGTTGAGCCAATTTAGGAAACGAACTTGTTTGAGTTAGCTCGTGTGTGGGTGTTCTGGGTGTGCTGATGAGATGCTCGTCGATTGGTTTCTTTATGAGAACAGATGAGGTATCCTAGCTTGAGGACTAGGTGATCGATGTGATTGTATAGTACTTTATTATTATTATAAACATTTTAGTTCTGAGGAATGAGGTGCAGCAATACAGTGCTTGCCGTGTGGTCCCGGCATAGAAAAGGCCACCTCTTCCTTTCCCGTGGGTGTCGTAAGAGAGCACTAAGGGGGGGGGGGGGGGAGGGATGACCAGCAGCGTCCTTCTTAAAACATCTACAAAGTATAACTGCGGTTGCCCATCTGCGTGCCAAACTTCTGGGAAATCCCTCCAAACCCTTCAAGGAGGATTGCTTATATTCAGCAGTGGACAGTTAAAGGCTGATATGATGATGATGATGATGATGATGATGATGATGATGATGATGATAGTGGTGATAGTGATGATGATATAAATTTGCCTAACATTGCCAATTAAAAATAGTATCCATACACGTAGGTATATATATACTATTTTTAATTTCAAATATTAGGCAAAATCAATAGTGAATAACAGGGGGGAAAGGGATTGTTAGTAATGGAGACTGAGACTCCCATTGCTAGCAATATACAAAACCAGGTCGACCAACTCGCGGTTCTCCCTGGAAACTATCATGGTTAATTCCTGATGAATTCATCATGATGGGCTAACTGGCCTGTTTTCATTCTCATCTATCACCCTTCACTGGTGCCTCGCCAGCGTATCCCGTTAGTGCAGGCGGGGCTACTATGCCATTTACACCCAATTAAAAAAAATAGTGGATAATTTGGTAATTAATACTTAGTAAAAGAGAATTAATAATAATCTTACAATACAAGTAAACAGGTTTTGTTCACACGCAAATATTTAAAGCCAATAAGTAGGCAAATTAAATATATTTTCAGTATCATTATTATTAACTTATACTCCACATATAACCAAAAAATACATTAATCCAGTGTTTTTAAAGTGTAAGGTCGCAATCCCTTGGGGGGTCTCTTTTTTTTTCTACAAGGGGGGCGCGAAGTAGTGAAAAATCAACAGTTACGTAAATACATCAATCAATTAATAATACATAATAAAGTATATAACAGATATCGATTATATGTCTGTTTTACATACTTTATTATTATTTTATTTTATCGATACCTAACTGTGAATATAAATACAACTGTACGAATTTCATAATTGTACTATAATAAAATTCATACACATTCGAAATGTTGTGAAATGAGCTCCCTGCCGAAGTTTTCCCAAGAGACTACAGCATGATGACCTGATTGGGTATATTGCTAGTAATGGGATTCTCAGTCTTCATTATATGTCCCCCTATTATATGTATTGATGATAGTGTCTTTAAGGTTTTGCAATTTTAAATGGCCAAATAAATAAAACACAATAGATGACTCATGTTCTTAATGAATATTTGACACGACAGATGCCTGTCAAAAGGAACAATATTATATGTGGCTAAGTAACAATTAAACAAAAAATATCCTATTAAAATAAGATATTGTAAGTATGTAAATAGTCGCATTCTACTCGTGTCATACTTGTGACGGCGAATATAATGCTGAATAGAGATTGCTTTGTCGTTTTTGATGGTAGCCTTATATTATACCTATTATATTCAGGGGTTTTCTTGGATAAATGCAGCGTTTTTCAATTTTCTCATGACGCGACCCCCTACCCTCCACGGTTTTTTTTACACCACTGAGGTGGCAAACAAGCATACGGCCCACCTGATGGTAAGTGGTTACCGTAGCCTATGAACACCTGCAATACCAGAGGTATTACGCACGCGTTGCCGACCCTGAAGAAACCTCTTTACCCCCCTTTTGAAGAACCCCATGCTGTAGTCTCTTGGGAGGAAAACCTCGGCAGGGAGCTCACTCCACAACCTGAGTGTTCGTGGAAGGAAACATCTCTGAAACCGCGCAGTACGCGACCATTGAGGCTGTAAGCTCTCACTTTCACATTTATAATATTAGGTTAGTAAAGATTAGTTTTTAATCGCGACTTTGTCGACTTTTTTTTTTTACAACACAGGGGGCAAACGAGCATGCGGCTCACCTGATGGTAAGTGACTACCGCCGCCCATGATCACCCACAACACCAGCGGCATTGCAGGTGTGCTGCCGGACTTTTAAGAAGGAATATACTCTTTTCTTGAAGGTTATGTTGTCGTATCGGTTCGGAAATACTGCTGCTGGAAGTTGATTCCAAAGAATGGTTGTGCGTGGAAGAAAGTGCCTTGAAAAACGCACGGTGGAAGACCGCCACTCGTCCAGATGATTGGGATGAAACTTTAGTTTGTGGCGGGTTGTACGGTGGTGAAAATCAGCAGCAGGTATCAATCCGAACAATTCCTCAGAACACTCCCCATGATAAATTCGGTAGAAGACGACGACGTATTTTATTAGTATTAGTTTTTTTTTTCAGACAGAAAACCTTTGGCACTAAAACCTTTCCATGATCTTTTGTGCTCACCCTTTTTTTTTTGAGTTGCTAATTCCTATCAGTGATAGGTATTGTAAGATGTTTTTTGTAGCAATGTTCTTTATCTCCTCAGGATATAAAGTTTATTTTCCAAGGAGATATATCGTTTATGTATGAGTGGGTTACAGCCACAAACTGTGTGCTGCGGCGTAACTGAATATTATTTTTGAGTGAACGAAAACGGAATGGTAACCCCGATTGCGCTAACGGTTTAAACTAGTGACGTACTAGTAAGATCAGTTGTGATTAATTCACCACAATGGTTACATAGGATGCATAGAGCTCGACTTGACAAGGTATATTGCTAGCAATGGTCCCATTAATCCTCATTACCAACAATCCTTTCCCCCAATTACACATTTATTGACTGAGACAAAAACAGCGCTCATCACATATATAATATTAGCAGTAACCCGCGACTTCGCCTGCGTCAATCAGTACGTAAAGAACCCTATATGCTAGACTAGGATTACCTACCCTACCTATATAATTGCCGTGTGTTCTCGGCATAGAATGTGTGAATGTGAAGTGAGGGCGAGGGATGGGCAGCAGCGTCCCTCTTAAAACATCTCCAAAGCCGAAATGCAGTTGCAAATCCACCTGCCAATCGTGACAACTATCGGCTAAAACCCCTACGGGGTAGACTTATGTTCAGCAGTGGACAGTTAAAGGCCAATATGGTGACTCTATCTATATACCAATTTTCATTCAAATCCATTCAGTAGTTTATGCGTGAAAGAGTAACAAACACCTACCGATCCATAGGATAATAGGATATTAGTCCAAGCGCGAACCCATCGTACAATAAAAAAACACATGCATACGTGATACCTATGAACAATACGTAATTACGGTATTATTGGCATCCATAAGAGGATGGAAACCCATCAAAAACTCCCATAAAACCATAGTTTTAAATAAGTGTTATTGCCGATTTGTTTGTCCTTTGTCATGATATATAGCGACTATTGTGATGTATGGCCGTGAAGGAATACCACAAATATGATTCCTACTACTTTTGACTGATTGGTTCGTTTCAATTTACATAGAAGTTTATATTTTAAACTAGCTTTCTGCCCGCTATTTTTTACGCGCGATTTCTTTTTTTATACCACAAAGGTTTTTTTTTACAACAACGAGCATGCGGCTCACCTGATGGTAAGTGACTATGATCACCCACCCACAACACCAGCGGCATTGCAGGTGCGCTGCCGGCCTTTTAAAAAGGAATATACTCTTTTCTTGAAGGTTATGTTGTCGTATCGGTTCGGTGTCATTCGGTGACAAATAAACATAGAACCCATCTAATGATAAACGGTTACAATATAGCCTATGGACGCCTGCATACACTAGGGGTGTCACATGAGCCGTTGCCGACTCTAAAGAAGCCTTAATATACCTATTTTAAAGATACTGTAGTCTCTAGAGAAAACCTCGGTATCTTATATTACGATAATAAATACCTTGAAATAAACTTCCACTCCATAGATGAGGAAGAAGATCACGACAATGAAGAGCAGCACAGCGTAGCAACCGTTGAAAACGTGTTGGTAAAAGTTCTGCAACGAAAACGTTATTATTCGGTACGTATTGCGGGAATTTACTGGGTACAGAGGAATAACACCTGAGTCCTCAGGAATGGCAACGCATGGGGGGTATCATGGGCGAAACAGTATACTCTGTTATGTCCATGGTACTGCTCGTGTCTATAGGCGACGGTTACCACTTTACTTCAGGTGGGCCGTCAGCTTGTTTACCATTCTAAATTGTATAAAAAGAAAGTCTCTACGAATTATGAACGCCACCACATGAGGCGCTGGTCTCGATTCTGAGGTGCCATTTCTCTAAAGTTTAGATTTAGAAGTCTAAACCTATTTCTAAAATAAAAATTTCAATTTAATATCACATCAATTTATTGTAAGGAAAAAAATATTCTTAATGGTACCTTTTTCTCGGCGGAGGTGTCAGCTACGTTGGTGGTCAACACTTCGGCAGCAAGAAGCGAATAGCTGATCACATTGAACGTCACGAAGGCAAGGAACGACTTGGAGAGGAACCTCGGCCGCTCCCAACGGATGTCGCGGAGGTGGAATACCTTTTAACAAACATAAATTACAGTTAAATATTTATTAATAGAACTATTGATTACTTCTGCTGTCCTAGTACTTTATGGAATTTTAACTAGGATTTTTAAGCAATTTGATATCCTATTAGGTCGATCTCCACGCAGTGTCCCTCATGGAAACCATCGTGGTTAATTCAAAATCAATAAATTAATTTTGAATTGTTGGACACCAGCAGACCGTCTCATGGTCGGTGCAATTAATTGTTTGTTTACATTATATCAAAACAGACTATACTCCTTCTTCATACCTAGTTACTCATACAGTATTCACTTACGTTTTCTATTAGCCTTCACATAATCCGCAGTTTCTCCTGACTGAGATGTTATACTGCGATCGTATCACGCGTTACGCGATTAATTCGCCACTTCTATAATACTTTTTTTTTTGCAATCAATAGGACTAACTCGGATTTATTTCAAAACTCGTGGAATAAAAACTATGGCAACAATCCGAACTCACAATCACAGACAGTGGGGTGGGTAGTGTTGGAACATAAACGTCTGTTGGGGTAATGACGTTCAAATACAATTAATAGATGCCTAGTTTTATACGCATAATACAGTATTATGCGTATAAAACTAGGCATGCAAGTAAAAAGGATGTTCCAAACTACATTATTAGACGACGCTTTTCTAAAAGGAACTGTAATTATTTCCATCACTTAATTAATACTGACAAATTTTTCCATTATGATATATCTAAATGTAATGACCCAAATAAAAAGGCTGAAACTTTTGTACTTGGACTAAAATATTTCTATGACATTGTCTTTCCAAAAAAGAAAACTTACGTAGTTAAAAATCAACCAGTATGGAAAACAAAAGGAATACTGAAATCTAGGGATACTCTAAATAAACTTGAATTTTTACAATGTGTTCTTCCTTTTGAAAAACGTAAACAAAGAATTCATAAATTTAAAAAATGTTTAAAAAAGGTAATGATTACTGCAAAAAGAATACAAATCTTATACAATATTAAAAATTCTAAAAATAAAGTAAAAGAGTGTGGGATACCATATCCAGATTAACAAATAAGACAAATCGACTAACACGTAATATAAACAAAATTAAAACACAAACTGGAACAATAATAACAAACCCAAATTTGATTGCACATTTTTTTAACAGTTATTGTTGTAATATTGGTAAAGAATTAAGCGATAAAATAAAAACGGATAAAAATAAAAACTATGAACTTTTATCAAGAACAAAAAAGCCAGATAAAACGATAATATTTAAAAGAATAACTCGAGATGAATTGTTAAAAATTATGCGTTCTATAAAAAATAAAAAATCTAGAGATATATATGACATGGATTACAAGATATTAGAACTTATATTTAATAATGATAAATTAATTTACTTATTACTTGATGTTGTTAATTCCTGCATTGACAACGGAACTTTTCCAGATGTTTTTAAATGTGGTAAAATTATCCCTATATTTAAAAAAAGTGACGCTGAGGACCCCTCCAATTATCGTCCAATATGTATTCTGCCAGTCTTATCTAAAATTATGGAGATAATATTAAAGAAACGTATAGTAAGACACTTTGAGGAAAACAATCTTTTTACTGACAAACAATATGGCTTTAGAACAGGAAAGTCCACCACAATGGCAATTACAAAAACTATGGAATTTATATTGGAGTCTTTGGATAGGTCCATGAAATGTGTAAGCGTATTTTGTGATCTTACCAAAGCTTTTGATTGTTTAAGGCACGACATAATATTGAGCAAATTACAATACTATGGATTTGAACATAAATCTCTAAAAATGTTGCAATCATACTTAAATAATAGGACACAAGCAGGAACATTAAATGATAATACTATATCCCACATACATAATATTAATATAGGCATTCCTCAAGGTTCCATACTTGGATCAATTCTTTTTCTTATTTATATTAATGATCTTCCGGCAAATTTACCAGAGGAAGTATTTGTGACTCTATTTGCTGATGATACACATGTAGGATTAAGAAATAAATATAGAACTAAATTGAATAGAATGATGGATAACACCATAAATTTATTAGGTGTTTGGTTTCAAGCCAATGGCATTATACTAAATGCAGCGAAAAATGTTTTTATGTCTTTCAGTACCCGTAAGAATAAAAAATCACCTCCAAACAATGCTTATAGTCAGAGTACAACATTTTTAGGATATACTATAGATAGTACAGTTAGTCATGAATCGCATATTGAAAAATTATGTAGTAAACTAGCTTCCACCAATTATGCCCTGAGTAAACTTAAGCAACTAATAACAAAAAAAGCTCTGAGAATGGTGTACTTTGCATATGTTCAGTCGTTGTTATAATACGGTATTACAATTTGGGGCAATGCAGCTATCGTGTTGAAAGTTTTAAGGCAACAAAAGCAAGCTATGAGGATTTTATGCGGAATTCATAAACGCACCTCAGTTAGACCTCACTTTATCCAACAACGTAAAATGACAGTGTCATCGTTGTTCATATATAATTCTTTACTTGAAATATATGATAAAGGAGGTACTTTTCGCAAAAATTCAGCCATTCATAGTTACGCCACTAGAAATAAAGACAAATTGGAATTGCCAAGAACACGACTCACAAAAACTATGAAACTTAAAATTAAAATTATATCTAAAAATAAAAATGTACAATAAATTACCCAATACAGCAACGCAATTGCCGAGAAATGAATTTAAAAATAAAATAAAGACATATTTTGAATAACATCCTTTTTACAACGTGACCGAATACCTAAATGCCAATATTAAATTATAGCATTATTATTTATTTACGTTTAACTAACTGTAAGAAGTGTGACAATTCAAATTTTATAACTTGAAGTCATCATTATTGGTATATAGTCACCATTATATTGACATGTATTAACTAATTTATAATGTTAACTATAATTCATTTGTAATTTTATTTTTATTTTATAATTTAAATCTTATTGTTATTATTTATTTTATTAATTTCAAAATTACAATGTAAATATTGACTTGCCATTGTGTGACGAAAACTGTTATATTGGTTAATAAAGAAATACGAATATCAATATGAATATTGTCCAAAGAAATATAAAATAAGAGTCAAATCCACAAAAACGCAAAATAGATAAGGAAAATAAAATCAAATAATCACGCAGAGAAAAAAACGACGAATGAAAGTGGAATAACGTATGAGATAGAAGAAAATGGATGGAAAGGAAAAACAAACAATTTTGCATTAACAATTACACTAGAATTCCAAACTGCAACTTAATATCCGGTCAGGACGCACCTCTTAATAGGTGGAACAATAAAAAAAAATAGGACTAACTCCTATATTGGTCTACGAAATCGCTTGTTAAAAACGGAATGAATATAGGAAATATACATATTATATAAAAATATCATACGATACTTGCTAATAATTTATATACACAGCAACGTACAGGTTACACTGATGGAAGTAACCACGCCATAATTGTAATATGCCCATTGTCCGGATTATTACATGAACAATGTGGATATTGACTATAATAAATATAGTCAATACAAGCTATTCACCCCGGATTTGCACGAGTAGATAGATAAATTAGTAATTTATGTTATCTTTATGTTAATTAGTAATTTTCGAAGCTTTGAATTACATTATTTTAATTATAATAGATTAAGTTTTTTTTTTATACAACTTAGAATGGCAAACAAGCTGACGGCCCACCTGATGGAAAGCGGTAACCGTCGCCTATAGACATGAACAGTACCATGGACATAACAGAGTATACTGTTTCGCCCATAATACCCCCCATGCGTTGCCATTCCTGAGAACTCGGGTGTTAATCCTCTGTACCCAGTAAATTCACGCCATATCCCACCCTTTAAACCGAAACACAGCCATGCAAACACAACTGCTTCACGGATGAAACACGAATGGGACAGAGGTACCCAAGCAATCGACATTTGTACAAAGTCTCCCTCTGGTAAGAAGTTTTTAATTCGTACATTACAAACAAACATACATAGAAAAAATCAAATTCTTGCTCTTTATAATATTAATACATATATAGAATATATAGAAACAAATCTACCTTTAAATACAAATTACGGGTTGACTTTCTAAAAAACATGTAACACATTTAAATGGATATTTTTCTGCCTTAGTTTCTTTCAACTGCTGTTCTTATTTATTATCATTATATTATATACTTGTATGTAGCAACATTATTTGTACATATTTTAGTTGTAAATGCATCGCCTACATACTGGTAGAGAACGACATTAGGTGTTAAGTCCGCCATATGTATGTTATATAATAGTGCATTGAACATTAAATAAATAAATATATTAAACAAAATGTAAATAGAACTAACTCCCGCCATAGTAACCTACACTAACATTATAAAGAGGAAATATTTGTATTTTTGTATGTTTGTAATGAATAAACTCAAAAACTATTGGACCGATATAAAAAATTCCATCATAATTAGAATGCTACATTATCCCTGAGTAACATAGGTTACCTTTAATATATAATTATATTATTTTCTATCTACCCGCGCGAAGCCGGGACGAGTCGCAAGTTAATTATATTTATAGGGTCATATTTATTACGAAAATATCATGCTAATGAGACTAGGAATTTTCAAAAATTTTTCACATTTTAATTTTTGATTTACAAAAGTCCTGTCCTAATATTCTATAGTATAGGGTAGGTACTTTCTTAGTTTCGCGTAAAAATAACGATATTGACTTCAACGTGACCACGGGAAATATCATTACATCTTAAATAGGCATAATTGCCTAATTAATTAATTAGACCAACGCTGGACAGGTCCAGATATTGGGGTCATTTCGGAGGCACCATTTTTTTTATTTTAAGTACGATAATATATAATAGATACATACATATCTGTCACGCCTGTCTCCCATTAGGGTAGGCAGAAATAATGGATGACAAATGCTTTGATTCGTTAATATATAATAAATAGTAATAATAGTTAATGTAATATTTTAACAGTTTCGCCAAATTACTGTTTGACTGGACCATCATAAAATTAATTTATATTTATATGTAATATAATGTTGACTTTAATCTATTAAAAATTTGGTTCATATCGATGTTTAGAATAAAGATGTCGCTGTAATATCAAATTTAATTTTTAAATTTAGAATTAGACATTTCAGAGTCGACCCTATCGAGTGTAATGAATTGTATTATATGAAACAATTGCTATAAATATTTATTTGTAAATTTTGACAATTATTCTTAATTGTCAACGTTTACAAATAAATATTTAGTAAGTAGGTATGTAGGTACTACTAAACTGTAAAATTTGCCATCGCGTTAAGTCCAAATAGTGTATTTAAAATAGCTATACGATTTCGGAGATAAAATCCTTCAATCACTCAATGAATCAATAATTTATTTGTATAAACATACGTACAAATCGATATTATTACTTTACATTTATAAAACGCCATGTATTATCATCATTCAGCGTACAAATTATTACATAACATTTATTATTTTATTAATAAATTAAGTTAAATAAATACATTATATAAATATGTAAAAAATGTCAAGAAATAAAAAAATCTATTTCCAATTGTGATATTAAAATAATGGATCTGTCAAGAAGCTGTCTAAGTTATAATAACATACATTTATTAAAATTCCGCGTAGTTAGAATTTAAAGTCTGTTATAGGTAACTGTATTATGTGATTGTTGTAAGTTTTTCTTTCTATATTAATTTACCCTACAGCGCTATACTAATATTCCGGTCTCGCGGAAGAAGTCGCGGTTAAAATCTTTTAATAAAATTATAAAAAAAAATAAAGTAGAATAATTATTGTAACATAAGAAAAGCATATCCATTTACCAATTAATATCATGTCATAAAAAAAGAATCACAGCACAAACACATATAACCATAAAGAATAAAATTAATAAATAGAATTCGTACAAAATTCCAAAGAAACTTTCTCGTTCACTTCTTCATAATTTTTGTTCAATTATTTTTATTTTTAAAACTTAAAGATAATTCTTTTTTTAAATTAAAAATTTCTCGCGCGCGCGTTTCCCGCGCGGTGTCGTATTGTACTGGCCAGTTACTAGTTGATAAGCTGAATACATTTGTACTAAGCAACACAATAGTGTTTTCATTTACAAATATTTAAACTATTCGTAAGTTTTGTGTTACTTGATTTATCTGTGTTATTATTTACTGTTACTTTATTACTTATTTACTAATACGTCCGAACGCTATACGAGTGTCCGGAATATATTGATTCAGAGTAACAAAAAGTTATCTATGTCCTTCTCCATCCCAAATATATAATATGTGAATTCCAATTTCTTAATAATTAGTTTAGACGATAAATAGCAAACAAACTTTATTTCTCGTTTATTCTTTTTTTTTTATTAAGGGCTAGTGTATCCCTCATGCCACTAACAAGAAACAAGACGTTATATTAAAAAAGAACGGTAAGGATTTCGGTATTATTGATAGTCACAGCTTGATGTTATTATGAAAAATAAAGGAAGCTAAAAAGTTATGCAATAGACCATAGAGTCAGCTAACAGGCATAAAATTGATGTAGGAAATAAGAGAATAAATGAGGAACAATCATATAAGGAGCAGGAAAAGAAAATATTATTTAGATCACCTACATCTTTACCACATTCACACATGTTATTCTCATCTATATGAAGTTTTGCCGTTTGGTCCCGGTATAGAATAGCCCACCCCTTCCTTTCCCATAGGTGGTGTAAGAGACGACAAGGTAAGGTGAGGGATGGGCAGCATCGTCCTTCTTAAAACATCACCAAAGCCTAACTGCGGTTGCTAGGCCCTCTGTTCCCCCAAACGATTCCATTTTCATGCCAGTTTTGACAAGTTATATTAAATAAGAAATTAACTAGCGAGTCGAAACATAATTGGCAGGCCACATATACCTACGTAAATTTAGACAAAAAGAACATTGTGTTAATTAATGTTAAATCGTTTTAAGTATTTTACGGGATCTTCGAATATTAACTTTGTATTAATTGCGGTTCATTGTCATCATTCACTTGAACGTGGTAGAAATGATAAACGTATTAATTGTAAAATAAGTGTCAGAAAAACCAGTGGAAAATTAAAATGTATCATTAAAAATAAAGATTTAAATACATATCAATGTTATTATAGAAATATATATATATAGGATCTGTATTTTGTCATAAATTGCAGACTGATAATATCGAAAATGACAGTTACGGCAGTGATTTGGATGATCCGGACTTTCAAGTATTTCGTCGCAATAGTTCACGACAAAAGGAATATTTAGAGTTTAAAATCAAAAGAGTTAAAAACACACATACTGTATACTATGTGAATCTAAAAGAATCTTACTATTGTGCCTTTAGATATTCGCCTCCGAGTATTTATTTATTAAACGTTTATTCGGGATCTAACAGACCTATTGCTAACAATATAGGGTATATAGCTTCAGGTCTACCTTCAAGCAGTGTCTCTTTGGAAACAATAGTTGTAAATTCTTAAACCGTCACGATGGAATAACTGACCTGCTTTCATCCTAACCTATTATCACTCACTGGTGCCCCGCTAGTGTTTACCGATAGCGCAATCGGTAAAAACACGTGTTTGCCGAAACTCCTACGGGAACCGGAGACAACAGGTGCAGCGCGGGCGAAACCGTGGGAAACAACTAGTTTATTCATATATCCATTATACAGCAAGTAAATAAAATCAGTGAATCACCTTTCCACGTAACTACATATTTATGGAAGCTCATCAATCATATATTACCAGTAATCAAGTTGACATTAGGATTTCTAAGTTAATTATAATCTTGATTGTTTTGATTTTTATATTATCACTAGTTATTACCCGCGACTTCGTTCGCGTGACCGGAATAAAAAGTAACCTATATCCTTTTCCAGGTATATTCTTCTCCAGAGGGAGACTTTGTACAAAAGTCGATTGCTCTGTCCCATTCGTGTTTCAACTGTGAAGCAGTTGTGTTTGCATGGCTGTGCTTTCGGTTTGAAGGGTGGGATATGGCGGAATTTACGGGGTACAGAGGAATAACAACTGAGTCCTCAGGAATGGCAACGCATGAGGGGTATCATGGGCGAAACAGTATAGTCTGTTATGTCCATGGTACTGCTCATGTCTATAGGCGACGGTTACCATCTGGTGGGGCGTCAGCTTGTTTGCCATTCTAAGTTGTATAAAATAAAAAAAAATCATAATTATCGATTCAGCAGTATATTTGTATGGGATAGATAAATATTCTTTATTGTATCTACCAAAAGATTACAGTAGTAAACAAACAATTGCAAGAAATGATCATACTGAGAAAATAATGGCCGGCCTTATCGCTAAAAGCATATAGGTAAGGCGCTATAAGGTAACAAATAAACAAACTCGCTATCACATTTATAATATTAGTAAGGATTGTTGACCTCGAAACGTACGGCGTAGAAATTGTTAACACTTTAGTCTCTTCCGATGGACTTTAATGAAAATGTAAGGAAACGATAATTGACTCGTCAGTTTGATGATATCTAATATTAATTTGAACTAATCACATAAAAAATACAATAAATTAAATGTTTTAATTGTCTTTTGTTGTTTTTTTTTTTGTTTTGCTTTTATATTTTTATCTCTTTTCCTGTGTATTATGTGTATGTTTGTATTGTAATTTGTGTGCTGTAAGTAATGCAAATAAATTATCTATCTATCTATCTATATGTTTGGGCATTATATAAAACGCTATTATGTCCACGGCACATCTCATGCGTTGCCATTCGTGAGGACTCCAATATTATGCCTTCGATTAACTGTAATTTCACGGCCATATCTAAATCTTCAGACCGAAATATAGCACTGCTACTTCACAGTACAAACATATGAGTGAAACACTAAATTATCATCATATTAACCGTTAACTGTCCACTGCTGAACATAGGCCTCCCCCTTGGTGGGTGTTGCCAGTGATGCCACACTTGGCAGGCGGGTTGGCCACAACAGTTAGACTTTAGTGACATTTAATTGTAAATTATAAAATACATAGATTGGCAATGTCAAAGAGAGAAACGAGATAGACACGTAGGACACTCAGCTACACAATATAAGCTCGAAGCTGATTTGACGGAAATATAAACAAAATAAAAATAAATTCTTATTATTTTAACACTTTAAAGTTTTAAATAAAAATAGTTGGTTAGAATCAAGTATTGCTATATGGATCGGGATATATAATATATCAGAAAAAGAAAAACAAAATTGCATATTTTTTACGTAATTGCGCTTCAAACATTTATCTCTGTAAAAGAAATATCATAGGACTGTTTGAAATATTTTGTACAAAAATTGGTAGAAAAAAAAATTAATTAACGCAAATAATACTCTGAACGTCCATTAATCAAAATTAAAATTATACGATTAAACTAATACGTGATTTTTTGATATTTTTGCAACTTCAATTTCATATATATTCAAATCTGTAACGTGCACACATTTACAAAACACGCACACTAATCTATCCATTTTTCTTGTATCGTTTTTGTGATTGCAATGCCAGTCTGTCAGTATGTAGTACGAATACGTTACACTAGTTCTATGATTATAACAAACAATTGTATAGTTAACTATTATGATACAATGTATTTTAAGTGTCTGTTAATTGTTAACTAGATTATCAGTAACGGTAACATATTATTAGTTATTATTGGCAGTATTTAATAAGATTAAAAACATGTCTATACACTTTTAACAGTACGTAGAAACAATGATTGGCATGCCTCGACACTTGGCTCATTATTGATTGCTGGCAAATACAATCAACAATACAAACGAACAACCTTCGTATAAACCAAAAAGAGCTGGTAAACGCTTAACCGGATAAGGTAACATTGTATAGTTATTTTTTTATGACCATTTATGTTCCTAATGTAGATTGTTTCAAACTTTTTCTGTGACGTCTTTTGTGTTAGTCTTAAAGCAAGGTTATATGAACACATGCGGTATAAAAAAAAAAACGTTTCTTCAATAGTGACAAAATTAGTACGGAACCAACACGGCAGATAATCCTACATGCGTGGCGTGACGATTTCCATGATGCAGCAGTAAGCGTACTTAGTTTTTCATAATGAGTTCCCGTGTTCGATTCTCAGTCGGGACAGTTTAAGAAACGATTTTTTTCATAAATTAGCTGGGTGTTCTGGATGGTGTTGGCAGACATTCGCCGGCTGGTTTCTTCAATATATGTCGATTGCGTAAATAATTGTATTAAAATAAGATTCAAATTGGCAAAGACATTGTGTAACCTCCTTTCAAATCAATATTAATGAATAATTGTAATTAATTTTAAGATCTACCACTGACAATCACCAATATTTAGTAATAACCTTTTTTTTATACAACTTAGAATGGCAAACAAGCTGACGGCCCACCTGATGGAAAGTGGTAACCGTCGCCTATAGACATGAGCAGTACCATGGACATAACAAAGTATACAGTTTCGCCCATGATGTTTGTACCCCCCATGCGTTGCCATTCCTGAGGACTCAGATGTTATTCCTCTGTACCCAGTAAATTCACGCCATATCCCACCCTTCAAACCGAAACACAGCCATGCAAACACAACTGCTTCACGGTTGAAACACGAATGGGACAGAGGTACCCAAGCAATCGACTTTTGTACAAAATCTCCCTCTGGTAACCTTAAATTATAATTTGCATGCTTAATATTAGCTGAATTTGGAACTGTTTCTATGTTCTATAAGAAATTTGTCTTTACTTATTCAAAGCAAATAAAGTATTCTCTATTCTCTTTAATAAAATTTATTCATTCATTCATTCAGAACTCTTCAAAAAACATACTTACTAGTCCTTATTAATAATAAATAAAAAATAGGCGATGTCTATAGGCGACGGTTACCAATTTCCATCAGGTGGGCCGTCAGCTTGTTTGCCATTCTAAGTTGTATAAAAAAAAAAGAAAAAGATGAAAGTAAACTAATTACCTCTTAGCGTCGATGAAGTACCAATAAATAATCAGTTCCTACCGAATTGTCACATTTTTTTTATTTATTTATTCATTAGTACAAATATATGTACATGGCGGACCTATTGCTAAAAGCATTCTCTCCCAGTCAACCATAGGGAAGTGTCAGAATACTCGAATGCGGTACTAGTAATTATTGATATACATACATACTAAAATTACATATATAAACGAATAAATATATATATAAATAACAAATATACTTACACATATGTGACATATACTACATTATACACGAAATTGAGAATAATATAAAGCTATTCTGTAAAATATAGCTGTATTGCATGCTATTCTGTAAATGGCTAAATAGGCTCGAAACCTTATGCAACATAAGACCACCAATATCTACCCTATTTAATGCATATAAATTTATTATTATAATAAAATCACTATGAAATTTGGTATAGACATATATTGGATAGAAAAATTTACACAGGATACATTTCATCCCGTTCAGTACACACCAATATTTGTAGTACCACTTCACCAAAAATTATTTACTGTACAACTTATATATCTAATGTAATGTAATGTAAATAATGCAAATTAATAAATAAAATAATATTATTTAATTTTACTTTATTACAATACAATAGGAATAAGTGACAGTGTACCATATTGTGTTACCAGTTCTCTGTTATACACATAGTAACAAATACTCATTACTTTAACATAATATTTTTGTGTACATATTATAATATAAGCACTGTTAAATGTCCCACTGTTATATGTCCATTGTATACATACAAACATGTTTTCATTTACTATATATATAGAGGTTTATTTAGTTCACTTATTCGGATAAATATGTAGATAATAGTACTGGCAACTGAGAAACGCACGCGTTGCCATGGTGACCACAAATAACAGAAAAAGTGAGTTCTTATTAAAATGTTTATATAACAGGACAACGTTTTTTATTTATCACAAAATTAATTAAATAACTCGAGTAGTTCCTCAAGATCCTTATTCAGGATTATTCAAGCACTTTATTGAAAGAAACCTTGCATGCTAAATATTTCTACTTTAACGTGACGTTGGTAGAATTCTAAAAAATGCCATTAGCGTCAAAAAAAAAATAGAAATAATATGAAAGAACCGCAGTCTTAGGCGTCTTTTCGAGGATACGTTATAAAAATAAAACAAAATGTACGACATGAAGACTGGAAATGTTTGGGCGAGGGTTCGCAATTCTCAGAAATTACTTTTAGGTAAAATGAGATGTGTGGCTTGAAGAGCGTTCATAAATTTAGCTGGATCAAAAACAATTTAACAATTTTCAATGTTTCCGATTGATTATTTAAAAATCAATCGGAAATATTGAAAAATGTTAGAAAAATCTAACACTTTTTTTTTATTAATAATATTAACAAAACTGAATTACACAAAAGTAAGATAAATATGCAACGATAATTGGGGGAAAATGCTATATTATAAAGTATTAAGTCCGCCTTTTGTACCAAACATTTTTTTGGTAATGTAATCAATAAAGAATAAATAAATAAACAAAATTAAAAATTAATTTATCAGAGGAAGTATAAAAGTAGCGACAGTGATACTAAAGTTACATCTGTCCTGGTATGGACCCAGGATGCACAGTCATAAGGAGCCTGTATTTTAAATACACTATCGGGACTTAACGCAATGAAAAAATTTCGGAAATAAAAAAGCAGGTATATAAATACTATTTACCTGCAAAATGTCATTGTCCTGATAGTGTATTTAAAACATGTGTAAACAACGTGAAAGATTATGAAGAGCATGTTTTAAGGAAAGCTTCAAGTATGAATGTGGATAGCTATAAGGATAAGAGGATAACCAAAAAAGACATGGATAGACTTTGTTTTCCTATTGTATAATTATTCCATTGTATAATTTATATAGTAGTGTCTTCAAACAAATTGATAATATTATATATAAAATTCTATTATTTGGAGAATGATAACAGTTGATTTTCGTGCCCGTTCTTCTCCGGTGAAATAACATTCCTCACTCACTGAACTATGATTATATGTAAGTCTATTTTATTTATATTGTTTATACTGTGTTTAAATTGATTCTTACCCATTTCTTCTTTAACAGACACAATTTAATTCTCTCCATCCTTGGGTTGTCTGGGAGGGATCGCTGTTTGGCGATGGGCATGCCTGCTGTTGCCTCTTTAATATGCTTTTATGTAACTAGTTGTATTTGTATAATTTAGGTATTCATTATGTTTTGAGTGCTTGAAACTGATAGAAATTAACTTCTGACTACCCTTCTTCTAAATAGCGAGTATAACGAACGCACACTATGTATTTGATCTATATTTCTTTCTTTTTTATTATTTTTTTTTTAGTGGTATTTCGCGGCTCACTTTTGGCCACAATAGAATATCAGTGTTTTGCTCTTTTTAGGGCAAAGCAAAAAGCTGAGTTGTGGCCATTTTGCATTACTGTGGCACACGCATGAAGAAAAAAAATTTTATTATGCATTCTGATTTTGTTTTTGATTTTTTTTTTTTTTTTAATCTTTTGTACATGTATCTTTTTTTCTTTTTTCACATTGCTTTTGTATCTTTTGCTGTTTGTATGCTGTGAGTTATGCAAATAAATTATCTATCTATCTATCTATCTATGGCCTATTTGGGTCACTGCATTACACATGGTGAAAACACGTATTTTCTTCGTTAATTTTTGTATTTTATAAAAAAAAAAATTTTTTCTATTTAAAAATTAATTGCCTAAATTGACCTTATGGCACACACCACCTAATTTCCATGAAATGGCGACCTTTTTTCATTAGGTTGTGAATCACATTTCATATCGTAAACGAATACATGTAAGTATCCAAGGGGGGAAACCCAACCACAAAATATCGGCACCGCTAGCAATCAGCTAGTCATAATTACTACCTCATACAATATGATAGCTAATACGTCACTTTAATATCTATATATCAAATAAATACTTTTTAATCGTAACTCCGCGTGACCGAAATATAGTAATTTGAGATTAAAAAGCAACCCAAATCCATCTTTATCCTAAATACTACGTATACTGTAATCAAAAGAGGAAAGGGATGTCAGGTCGACCTCCACGTGATCTCCCCTGGAAACCATCCTGCTGAATTCATGGTGTATTCATAATAATAGGCTAATTGACCTGCCTTTTCATCTCACCTATCATCACTCAATGATGCCTCTTTAGCATGTACAATTAACGCAGGCGGGGTTACTGTTCCATTGTCATCCATTAAAAAAACCTACACAAAGTGGGGGAAAGGGATTGTTAGTAATGAAGACTGAGAATACCATTGCTAGCAATGTTCTTTTTTATTATTTTTTTTTTTAGTGGTATTTCGCGGCTCACTTTTGGCCACAACAGAATATCAGTGTTTTGCTCTTTTTAGGGCAAAGCAAAAAGCTGAGTTGTGGCCATTTTGCATTACTGTGGCACACGCATGAAGAAAAAAAAAAATTATTATACATTCTGATTTTGTTTTTGGTTTTTTTTTTTAATCTTTTGTACATGTATCTTTTTTATCTTTTTTCACATTGCTTTTGTGTCTTTTGTTTGTGTGCTGTAAGTTATGCAAATAAATTATCTATCTATCTATCTATCTATCTATCTACCCTACCAGGTCGACCTTCTCGCAGTTCTCCCTGGAAACTATAATGGTTAATTCCTGATGAATTCATCATGATGGGCTAACTGGCCTGTTTTTATTCTCAACTATCACCCTTCACTGTTGCTCCGCCAGCGTATCCCGTTAGCGCAGGCGGGGTTACTATACAATTTTCACCCATAAAAAAAAAACCTACACAAAGTATCATTACGTTTAGTAAATTCGTTAAGGGGCTAAGAGGTAACAGATAAACAAATTCATTAAATATTATTAAGCTATAGTAGGAGTTTCACAAATGTATACATTACATACGAATCAACCAGGCTTTGTCTACCTTTATTTCACGTACCTGCTTCACTATTGCGAGTTTGCGCGAGTATTAAATACTTATAAATTTAAAAAAATTTCATTTAATCCTAATTCCCTCATGAGTTTTCCATCATTTCTTTTTTAACTAACATTTCTTGTTTACTATGTCAATTTGGAGTGACGACCTCAAGTGCATTGCAAGGAGTCAGTGGATGCAGGCTCAAGACCGTTTTTTCTGGCAGTCTATGAGGCAGACTTATGTCCAGCAGTGGACGGATAATGGCTGAGATGATGATGATAATGATGTCAAGTTTTCCAAGAGAACGACTAGCAGAAGACTCAAAGCTTCTATATTAAATGCGAGCGTGTGGTTTATTTAAATTAAACAACAATAGTTTAAGCAATTTAAAGACATGATATGAAAAAACTTAACGCCTGCTCAATTATAATAAAATGGCTACAATTAAAATATTTGCTTTGTAAGAACGAGGAAGTGAAGAGTCTTTTGAAAATATCATCATCATCATTTTAATCATTCACTGTCCACTGTTAACACTGATAGACGCCTAGACAATGGCGGACCGGCATAAACGTAGTGGGTAGGCCGTGTAAATTATTACAACGGAACGGTCACCACACTACCCTGCAAATTGGATATTAATCGCTCGGTGGAGACGCCCTCTGTGTGACACTACACTTGACTACTACAAGACTGTCTTATTTGTTACCTTGTAAATCTTATTATTATATATCTATTTTAAAGGAAAACTTAAACTATTAAATATATTATATAATATATATAATTTATGTAAATATTTATTTAAATTTCTGTCTTGCACTACTACTGCCCACTCACTACTTCCTATGCCACTGCGTTAGGTTGACTGGAAGAAATCTCTTTTAGAGATAAGTTCGCCTTTGCTAACATTGTTATTAACTTATTGTTGTTACTGTATGTTTTAGTGCAATAAAGAATATATATATATATTAAAGGGCTATTACTGCATCAACCGGAGTATTTATTAATATAGTATCAAACACCACTGATAAATGTATACGTTGCTTAGAGTTCCCATCCCCATTACAAATAATAATCCTGAGTAACCTGCATTCATGGACTCGCTGCTACACTTTTGAAGTTACCTCTCCATTAAATAGGTTGTCGCCCTCCACTTTAACAACTTTATAGAAGGGGAAGGGTTTATAATGATAAATACAGCGGCCTTGTTGCCAATGAGTGATGAAATGAAATGATGTTTTTTTTTAAAGGTGATAATGGAATGGTAATGCTTACGTATACGCCAGCAGGACACCAAGGAAGGATGACAGGTGAGGATGAAATTAGGCCAGTTATCCCATCATAATGAATTCCATGAGACTGAATCAAGATAGATTCTAGGGAGATCGCGTGAAGGTCGACCTGATGAGCAGTATATCATATGTTGCTACCAATGGGACCGTTAGACCCCATTACTAATAATCCATATTTAATCAGGTATTTTGTGCACTATTAAAGTGGCAAATAAGAATACAACCTATTGTATAATAAACAGTTGCCATAGCCTATGTCCGCCGCAACACCAGAGCTATCAATAACATATCCTATTAATATTATAAAAGCGAAACTTTGTAAGGATTTGAATGAAATTTGATGCACGGATAAGTTACATTTTAACTTGGCGCCTAGGATACTTTATGTACCAATATATGTTACCGATATCGCGGAATATAACTAGTAAGAAAATAAGGCAGGTCAGTTAACCCATCGTAACGAATTCAACGATAAATTAGTTACGACGATTTCCAGGGGACACCGCGTGGATGTCGACCTGATGGAGTATATTGATAGCAATAGGGACTAATCTCCCATTTACTAACAATCCCTCCCCCCGATTTAATGTTATTATCATTTTCTACTAGTCAACCATAATATGTTAATATCATTTATATACTTGAACACTATATTTACCAGAGGGAGACTGTACAAAAGTCGATTGCTTGGGTACCTCTGACCCATTCGTGTTTTTACCGTTAAGCAGTTGTGTTTGCATAGCTGTGTTTCGGTTTGAAGGGTGGGATATGGCGTGAATTTACTGGCTACGGAGGAATAACACCTGAGCCCTCAGGAATGGCAACGCATGGGGGATATCATAGGCGAAACAGTATACTCTGTTATGTCCATGGTACTGCTCATGTCTATAGGCGACGGTTACCACTTTCCATCAGGTGGGCCGTCAGCTTGTTTGCCATTCTAAGTTGTATAAAAAAAATATTTTGTGGCAATATTTTTCTTCGATTAAACGCTTTTTAACACGAGGCAAGGTGTAAAAAAACCAGTCTAAACAACATATCTAAGCATCGTGTCGGTACACGTGGATAAGATAAAATCTTAAATGTCAAATTAACTATCAGAAAATTGTACTCAAATAACGTAATTGTCACCTTCCTACGTTGAACAGAAGTGTCAGAGAACTGTCATTATTTTTCTATACAGTGCATTTCTATTAAGGCTCACGAAGAGTCAATGCTCGTAGATTCTAAGGTACGCCAGCGTGATTGTTAATATTGCATCTATGCATTTTCAATAAAAATACATATTGCGGAATAATAGCTTATCAGTATTTAGCAGTAACTTCTATGTAAGGGGTATTCAAACTTGAACTGCTGGCGATTTCATTCGTGCTTCAACCGTGAAGCAGTTGTTTGCATGGCTGTGTTTCGGTTTGAAGGGTGGAATATGGCAGTGAATTTACAGAGTACACAGGTATAACACCCTAGTTCTCAGGAATGGCAACGAATGGAGGTATCATGGACCAAAACAGTATACTCTATTATGTCCATGGTACTGCTCATGTCTATAGGCGACAGTTACTACTTTCCATCAGGTGATCCGTCAGTTTCTTTGCCTTTTTAAGCTGCATAAAAAAATCTTCCTCAATATTGTTAGACTACGATTGATCGACTCTGAAAGGCTGTGATGCAGGATTGTCGTTCATGTAGGGTTTACCGTGACATAGGTATTTGTTTTCCACATAATGTGCATTTTTTTAATAAAGGTCAGTTTGAGCACCCCTATTTTACGTGTTACAGAGGTATATCACACTAATCATCAGAAATAGGGGGGAAGGGATTATTAGTAAGGCGGTCTGCCAGTCCCTGGAAACCGTCGTGCTGAACCCCAGGTAGATTCATCACGATGGACTAATTGACCTGTCATCCCTCACTGGTGCCCTGCCAGTATATACCGTTAACGCAGGCGGGATTACCATTCGATCATCATCCATTAAAGAAAAATCACACGAATGGCAACGCCTGAGGGTATAAAAAATGTCACCATGTTAAATGATGGTACTGTTCATGGTTACAAGTTATTTCACATCAAGCATGCTATAAGCTTGATTGCTATTATTCTTCCATATTTTTTTTTGCATAAAGCATCCTTATAAAGGTAACAGTAAGCATGACAGCTACTAGCAAAGACCCGCTTCTGGGGAGGCTTATATTCAGCAGTGGACAGTTAACGGCCGATATAATGTTGACAACGGTATCAGCTACGCAACATCATCGGAGAAGTTAATAAAATTAATAAAATATCTAATTTAGAAGCAAACAATATTACTTTGTGACACTAGCGCCATCTTTTGTAACATTTCTGATACATAAACAACGCCATCTTTAGATTTCACTGTAAACATTAAAACAAGAATCGATCTATAATCACATAGTTTTCTAAATGATTAATAGATGGCGCTAAATATTAAAAGAAAATGTTTCTTATAATGTAATGTTGCGTTTCCTTGAAATCAATGAACGTTATATAATTTTCCCATATACTAAGAAAACGTTTACATATTCTAATTATTATTTGCTTACGTACTGTACCTATAGGTACTAAAAATACACTTGAACATCTTATATAATGTACCCCTGATATGTATGTTCAGTTTCATTGACAGTACACTCATTTGGAAGGATGCTAACGATTTCGATTTCACTCATTAATCAATAAGTAAGCTTATAATTTTATTGCCTATTTCGAATGGAGAATGAACTAGTATGTTTTACTCACCTCTGCCCAGAAACAGACGATCAATGATGAGCCCGACATAAGCAACGGGTAGTAAGCTGACAGTAGACTGGTCGCCCATCCCTCTTGGAACGCTGACTGTAATGATGAAAATTTAACATTATTGATAGTCCTTTAGACTAGAGATTTTAAAAGTGTCTCTGGTGACATTTGCTTTATAAGAAGGGGATTTTACATGAAGTTATCTATATGGATAATTCTGCAAGTACATACAGATAGAAATATAACAAGGAAACATTCTGAAGTCGGTTAAAAAAATAATAAGTACAACCAAAATAAACTATACACACTCAAACACTGAAAATTACAATTGGTAAGAATCCAATCACATGAAATAGGTTTTACAATTATGTACTGAAAAATTACTCAGGACTATGACCCAAGTTCTTTATGGTACAACGATCGGTGACATATCTGATGTTTTTATGTATTAATTGTGATGCCCAACCTGTATCCTCTGAGGGGAAAGAATTGTTAGTAAAGGGGAAGTTGGTCCCAATTGCTATCAATATACCCTATCAGGTCGACCTTCATGCGGTTCCCCTGGAAACCATCGTGACTAATTTATCGTTGAATTCGTCGCTATGGGCTATTTGACCTGCCTTTTCATCCTCACTAACCATCCCTCACTGGTGCCCCGCCAGTGTATACCGATAGAGCAGGTGGGGTTGCGATTCCATTATCATCCGTAAAAAAACTGTATCCCCTTTATCTCACTGCCTTATCCAACCCTTTAAATAAGGCTCTTACAATTATTTGTCTTCATGTTACAAGTGTTATAGGACTATACTGTCCAGTTACCATTAGGTGTACTATACTGTAGTGATACGCAAGCGAGTTGGTTAAATACTAATTAATTCATTAAAAGAATAAATAGAACAAATTATTACTGGCCAGTATTTACAAAATTATTAGTTGCCAGTACGTGAACACATCTCTTTTCCTTCGAAAGAAAAAAAACAAGTGTGAGTGTTATTTAACTGCCAATCTCTATCATAAAAGAAAGTAGAATAGATACGCCACTTACCGGCGATACGAAGTAAGCGCCACGAATGAGGGACGCCAGAAACGCGACCAGGTACAGCATCTTCTGCGTCGTCACTTTGCAAGCTCGCAGGAAGGTTGGCGCCTTCAGCCTTCTGTACTCGGTCACGATGCATATCGTGAGTTGCACGGCACATATAAAGGCAACGAGCAGGAACACGCCGCCGATACCTGAAAATAAAAAAAAATATGATTTTGGGATCTCATTCTATCTTTTGGGTCTTAATCTATCTCGGTATGTAAAATAACACTGTTTACTTGCTTAATTTTTTTAATAAACGACAATGAAATGATAACCCCGCCTGCACTGTCGGTATTTGCTGGCGGGGCACCAATGAGGAATGAAATGCATGATCTGATGAAAGCAGGTCAGTTGGGCGATCGTAATGAATTCATCAAAAATTAACCATGTATGGATTCCAGGCGTTAACACGTGGAGGTCCATCTGGTACGACATATTGCTAGTAATGGGGCTGTTGGACTCTATAACACAGGGATGACCAACTTAACTAGACCTAAGATCTGCTGTTTACTAACGAAACTCTGTGCGATTTAACAATTACATACTTCTTGAAATCTCAAACAAAACAACATAGTTCAGTACACAATCGTAGTATTATATTATTTTTTATTTTATTAAAAACAAAAACATAAAACTGTAAATTATTCTTAGTAACTACTTATTTATATTAGAGTGAGCATTGCGTCTGAGCATCTTCCGCTAGATTAGCAAAATATTATATTTTTTGCCATGCCATGATCGACTGGGCCAATAATCGACAGGTTGGCCACCCCTTCTATAACAGTTATAGGGTCCAATAACCCCATTCCACCAGCCCAGTTTTAGTATAACTCATCATTTCTCACTAGCCCTGCTGGTTTACTCGTTTTCACTCGTTAAAAAAAATATATTAGCTCGATAACTTTGTATAATGCTCCGTTGAGTTTTCTTTCTTTTACACTAGTGTATTGTGTTTTTATTATTACTTAGAATATACTGGCGATAAAGTATAGTGATGACGCATCCATCTCCATGTGAATTTAAACGTCAATAATGATAAAAGTGACAAACAAGCGATGTACTAATAAATATTATGATTTCTTCTTCATAATAAAAAGTATAAAGACCCCAATTTGTAAATTAATCATTAGAAAAAAAAATACTTTGAAACTCATGAATGATACGGAGTATCATCAATCATCATGAGCGTGTGGTCCCGGTATAGAATAAGCCACCCCTTCCTTTCCCGTGGGTGTCGTAAGAGGTGACTAAGAAAGGGCAGAAACGCCCTTCTTTAAACATCTCTAAAGTCTAACTACGGTTGCCTATCCGCGTGCCAATCGTGGCAACTATTGACAAAATCTCCCAAGAGGAATGCCTTTGTTCAGCAATGGACAGTTAAAGTCTGATACGATGATGATGATAATGATGATGTGTCATCAAAATCTAATACTTCCAACTATTATTTAACACATACAACATCTATGACTTAAGTAGATACTAAAATAGCTGTTACAGTTTCATAAACACCAGTTTAATTATTCACGTGATAGATATTACGGTTCAAGGTTCAAACAATAATCATATGAAATGGGCGTTTTATCATTGTCATGATACTCGTTTTATACAAGTATATATTTCCTTGAATATTTAATCAGACGTCCGCAAATTCTATCGTAATCCGCATTTATAATACAATCTGTTACATCAATTAGGAGATTAGTCAGATCGGGGGTACCTCAAGGGTCTATCTTCGGTCCCTTCTTGTGCTTTGTTTATATTAAAGATATCTATACTGTTAAGGAGAACTGTTATATCGTTATTTATAAACAATACTACTGGATTTTATGTTTTTTTTTTTAATGATAGATTATGACGATATAAATGCAACACTACATCTGTATTGGTTTAGAGAAATATAAAATTTTTACAAAACTGAAATGAGTACATAATTTACATTTCATTTCCCAACACTTTCCTAAATTAAACAAGATATAACAAATCATTTCGACTATGCATGGGTAATATTGGTACTGTTCCAATATCTATATATTGGGTTTTCATGGATTTTACATTCCGATATCAGGCCTTCCCGGTCGGGTATCTATATTAATTTCAATCGGGTTCTTTATTTCGACATTAAATAATGGATAACAGACATTTATCATATTCGTTGTTGGACAAATATATAGATATTGTAACTAAAATATATACATATTACTATATTACACATCCCTAATTTCGACCCATTTAAACTTTGATTAAAAGTTAATTTTTTTTATACGACTTAGAATGGCAAACAAGCTGACGGTCCACCTGATGGAAAGTGGTAACCGTCGCCTATAGACATGAGCAGTACCATGGACATAACAGTAGACACACATACTGTTTCGCCCATGATACCCCCCATACGTTGCCATTCCTGAGGACTCAGGTGTTATTCCTCTGTACCCTGTAAATTCACGCCATATCCCACCCTTCAAACTGAAACACAGCCATGCAAACACATGGCTGTGTTTCAGTTTGAAGGGTGGGATATAGCAGTGAATGAACAGAGTACAGAGGAATAATATTAGTGGAGCGTCAGCTTGTTTGCCAGTTGTGTAAAAAAAAATGTAAACACAACTGCTTCAAGGTAGAAACACGAATGGGACAGAGGTACCCAAGCAAACAACTTTTGTACATAGTCTCTCTCTGGTAATAGTCATGATAAGCCAACAAGCCTGCTTTCATCCCCATTTCTTATCTCGCAATTAATTTTTAGCCATCAAAAAATAATGCACCCAAAACCTAACCTTGTAATCATTTTAGAGGGAGTCGTGAGGGGGGGGGAGTAGTTAGTACTCACACGCATGGTACGGCATGTTAGGGGCGGCGCACTCGTCCCCCGCATAGCGTATCTCGCACAGGCAGGTCCCGTTCATGCAGTCGCCGCGCCCACTGCAGCTGAGCGCACAGCCGGCGCCGCGTGCCGCCGCCGACATAACAGCTTCAGCGTAGTACGCTAGAAGCGAACGCATCTTATGGTCAGCGACGGTGACCGTCGCTTCTTGGAGCTGTAACAATGAAAGAATATATTAATTAATACTAAGCTTTTTAATAATTTTATTATGGAATGAGAGAATGCAAGTTACTAATAAAATGAGATTTACTACATGCATAAATTATATCCTAATTTAAAAAATCATTATCATTAAATTATCAGCCGTTAACAGGCCAATGATGAACATAACCGCTGCTCCTCTTTGGGAGGTTTTGTCCGTAGTTGCCACGCTTGGCAGGTGAATTGACAACCGTAGTTAGACTTTGGTGACATTTTAAGACAAACACTGCTGCCCATCCTTCGATAATTAAATCTTAGTCACCTCTTACGACACCCATGGGATGAAATGGGGAATTCATTAGTGCCCCGCCGGTGTATACCTACGCAGACGGGCCGCTAGTATAATATATAGATGATGATGATGATGATTATAGATAATTGTGATATCACGCGTATATATTAGTACGCATTAAATTCTATAATAATATAATTACTGCAACAGCAATTATTATCATTATATATGTATATTCTTATCGCCGTTGTGCGTATTACGTGTCCTTCGATTGACGTTCATTAGCTGACAGTTGACAATATTTACATGTTTTCGTTGTTATATATATATATATATATATATATATATATATATATATATATATATATATATATATATAACATCCTATTATCCGCTACTTAGTGCGCGTAAACGAGATATATTTTACTCTTAGATTATATAGATAGTCTCCATAGAAATGTTTCGAGAAAAACTAATCAACTTTTTCATAAGTAGGTAGGTATTATATGTATTTATAGTGTATGTATTTATGTAATATTTTATTTAACTGTATATTTGTTTATGTATTAATAGTGTATTAATATAATAAGTTGTAGCACTTCAGCTGCCCGCTAACGAAATGCTTTCTTACTGTACTGGGTTGACTGGAAGAGATCTCTGTCAGAGATAAGTCCACCCTTGCTCACAACATTTATAAATAGATTATTTTATATGTAACTTACAAGTGCAATAAAGAATATATATATTCTTTGATAAATAGTTATCGAGTAATTCCTTTATAACTTCTATATATAATAATAATTTTTGCATCTTTTTTTTATGATTAAACACTTATTTTATTTATTAAATAATACATCAAGTATATAGAACACTGGTAAAAAAAACGAGTCAGCTAATTTGTCAATTAGCTGACAAAAAGTTGACTCGTTTTTTGAGGCTTGATCACGATAACAAGTGGACTATATCCTTTTGCCTCCCTATAGTACGTTTTTTTTATACAACTTAGAATGGCAAACAAGCTGATGGCCCACCTGATGGAAAGTGGTAACCGTCGCCTATAGACATGAACAGTACAATGGACATAACAGATTTTATACCGATTTTAGGCCGTTAAGACGCTATAAATAAAAAAAATCAAACAAATTCACTTTCACATTTATAATATTAGTAAGGATGGTCACAAACTAATTGTTGTTACAAAAATAAATCCACCATAAAGATTTTCTTATTATTTTTTTAGCAACTCAAAACGACAAACAAGCTGACGGCCATCCAGATGGAAAGTATAACTGTTACTTGCAACTATATAGTAGTTATAATTCAAATTCAATTTATCTTAATTCAAATAGATTTAGTTTCAAGCACTTTTAAATATATTTTTTTAAATCTATTGCAGGTTTCGAAAAGTTGTTATCTGTTGAGAAAAGTCCACAAGAAACTCAAGAGTTACTTTTTTAAATCTCTGTTAACGCATATATGTTCAAATATATTTATTTAAATGTATGACTATGTCTAAGTCTATGACTATGACTATGTCTAAAATTACATGGTCATTAAACAGTCTGTACATGATCGACTAACACCATGCACGTTTGTCATTCAAGTAATCGTTTAATGTGTAATAAATAGCCTTTGTTCAATAAGTGTTTTTTAATAACAGTTTTAAATTTATTAAAAGCTAGATCCAAAATATCCTTCGGTATCTTATTATAACATTTAATACGCATTCTCATAAAAGATCTATTAACTTTTTCTAAACAATACTTCGGAACAGCAAGTTTATATTTGTATCTAGTGTTAAGATTATTGAAATCGCTGTTTTTAAGAAACAGTTGAAGATTCCTGTGTATATACAATATGTTAATAATATTAATTTTAGGAAGCAGTCGTTATACTAAACATGTTCATCACATTGCTTTGCGTAAACGAGGTCTAGACTCAATTCTCGGTCGGATGAATTAAAAAAAATAACTTTTATAAATTACCAGTGCGGGTGTTCTCGTTTCTTAGTTCATTACCTAATGGCGCTGTAACGGGTCAACCAAACGTCATGCAATTTGATATACACACAGTATTTGGGATGGAGAAACACAAGGCTTATTTTTAACCCGGTCAACATATCCAGGCCATGCGGACGAAGACGTCAGTAAAGAATGATACTCAAATATTTTTGAGTCATCTATACTAATATTACGAGAAGAAAGATTAATTTTTTTGTTTGTAATGGATAATATTCATAGATAGATAGATAGATAGATAGGTAAGTAGATACTCTATATTGTTTCCTCCATAAGATTACAATAGTAAACGATAGATACAAACAATTACAAGAAAATATTAGACTAAGAAAACAGTGAGCCTTATCGCTAAGAGCAATCTCTTTCAGCCAACCTTTGGATGGAAAAGAGTAGTTTTTTTTTATCTTTTGTATTTAGAGGCTTTAATCCTATAAGGATATGTCAGCCTCATCATACCTTAATTTTAAAAAATACCTCACATACTTAAAACATTAATACATAAATAAATAATACATAATATCTTAGTAGTCTATTTGATAAAGGGAATTATTGATACAAAAATATAGTAATTAAAGATTTTGCCATTCCGGAATGTGGCTCTGCGAGTATATTTGAAAATAAACCAATCTCCTGTCTATTGAGACTATATTTCTGTATCAATACTTCCCTTTGTGTTTTGTATTTCGTACATTCGGATATCATATGGTGAACATCATCCAATGTGTTACAAACGTCACAATTCGGATTATTAACTTTTTTTATAAGCAAAGCGAATTTTGCATTTGGATAATGTCCTGAGCGTAATCTAAGATTTGTAACAACCGAATTTCTATTTGCTTTTAAGTATATGAACCACGGTATCCTTGGAGGCTGAGAGAGTAATGATTTAAGTGTTTAAAAAAAAACGACTTCAATTGTGACTTAACCAGTTATTTAGATTTCAAAATTAAACTATTGAAGCAATTTTGATAAAAATTCTATGGCGCCAATCTGTAAGCATATCCTTTTAGATAAAAAAGAATTTTCCAAATCAGTTCACAACTGACGGATTTATTCCTTCTTTTTGAAGTCAGTTAAAACAAATACTTAGACGATTTTAATATTTCTTTTTAACTTATGGAAAGCTATACATTTATATTTTATAGTGTACTATAAGCGAGTGACAAGGACTGTATTTTATTTAAAAAAATTTAAATACTACCTCTATCTACTCGTGCGAACACGCAGTAGATTACTATTCTATACGAATATTACAAAGGAGGAAATTCATATATTTGTTTGTAATAAACAAACTCGAAAACTACACAATCGATTTCAAAATTTTATCACCTATAGAAAGCTACATTATAAACAAGTAACATGAGCTATATATTATTTTCGAAAATTTTATCCACACGTGTGAAACCGGGCCGAATTGCTAGTATATAAACAAGGATAGGACACCGCGACATATCTTACGTCAAGTTATCTATTTAACCAATTGTCATCAATTTCACTTCACTATTCCGCTGTTTTACATACTCTATTTGCAACTTTCCTCCGGTTGCATCAACCATTTCCATCAAGCCTCTTCACTCGATTATTGACTGTATAACTACACAGATAAAATCCTTTTTCGTTCAGTATGACCATGCACTATTCAGTATAGCATTTGCTGACATTACCTATAACCACGATTTTATGTAACGAGATGTGAGAGCGAGGTCAGTGAACCACGCACGCTTTTCTATTATTACACGTCCGGTGACTATTTAAGTACTAATTATAACGTAAACGCCAAAAATGTTAGAATAGAAATGATCCTTATTTATTCACTAGTTAAGTCTAATTTCCATAAAATTATTGTGTTTATTCATATCTAACTTTAAACTGATTAAATGTAGCCTATATTCTTCTCCATCGCTTATAGAACGTATATACCAAATTTCATAGTAATTGGTTAAGCCGTTTATGGGTTAAAATGAAATAAAACAAATCACTTTTACATTTGTAATATTAGTAAGGATTTAAGATTACTGCGCAAATAAAAAAAAAACTGCTATCCAATCGTGCCCAAATTTATATGAGACGAACACGGGTTTACTTCCGTGTTGGTTATTTCATGTCACGTAAAAATATAAATGTTACTTTCAAATTTTCATACAGTGTAACAAAACAAAACATCAGACAAAGAACGATGGAGTCAGAACATGTCGTATTGATATAAAAAGTATCTTAAGGGTCGACAACGCGTGCAATGCCCTTGGTTTGCAGGCGTTTATAAACTATAGTACAATACAGTTGCTGTGTGGTCCCGGCATAGAATAGACCACCCTAGAATAGACAAGGAGAGTGATGGGCAGCAGCGTACCTCTTAAAGAATCTCCAACGCCTAACTGTGGTTGCCAATCCGCCTGCCAAAATGTGACAACTACTCTGTCCCATTCGTGTTTCAACCGTGAAGCAGTTGTGTTTGCATGGCTGTGTTTCGGTTTGAAGGGTGGGATATGGCGTGAATTTACTGGGTACAGAGGAATAACACCTGAGACCTCAGGAATGGCAACGCAAGGGAAGTATCATAGGCGAAACAGTATACTCTGTTATGTCCATGGTACTGCTCATGTCTATAGGCGACGGTTACCACTTTCCATCAGGTGGGCCGTCAGCTTGTTTGCCATTCTAAGTTGTATAAACAAAAAACAAAAACTACTGGCAAAATCTCCCAACGGGAGGCTTATGGCCAGCAATGGACAGTTCAAGGCAGATATGATGATGATGATGATAAGCTAAAGTACCACTTACCATCAGGTGGGCTGTATGTTTATTAGCCACCTCAGTGGTATAAAAAGAAATAAGAAATGATAGCTAACATTTTTGAGACCGTTTTGACACCCGACGGCCGAATAATGTCTTCACTATATTCGACCTCACGTACTTTACGGCCGTGTCCTTCGAATGTACAGTACTGTAAACATGTTTCAATAACGTCACTGCCATGACCGTTAGTCAATGGGGAAAAGATCAAAGGCTTTGTGTTTGTATAAGCCATAAAATCGATGCAGTCTTAAGTTCAAGGTGATAACGACTAAATTTGAAATTTATCGTCGAACGCGCAAATTCTGGCAATATCAACAGAGCTCTATTTCCGTATACAAAGGCATACTTAAAATTTATTAAATTTACAAGACAAAAAGTTAGTACATACTTAATTAAATATACGTTTCATAAAAAAAAAGATTTCAACTGCGGCATAACCAGTTATTTTGTCTTAAACATTAGACTAATGATCCGATTTTAATAGAATTTCTACGGGACCAGTCTATAAGTATGCCCTTTCAAACAAAAAATCTGACGGCCCATCGACGAGAAGGGGAAGGGAGTAGACTAGTAATGGCGTCTACATGTGCAGAACGCACCTTTTTAGAGTATATTTTTAAATTTTATATTTTTATTTTGTTTTTCGATATCTGACAATGTCATGATTCATTTATTATATTTTTCTCTACCACTAGCAGCGACCGCTTATTATTTCGTAAAATATACAGTCCTTTTTCAAGAGCATATCGTTAAAATCTCGTTAAAGTAAACAGCCTATTGTTAGCAATATACCCTATCAGGTCGACCTCCAAGCGGTCCAACCTGGAAACCACCGTGGTTATTTTTTGTCAAATTCGTCACGTTGAATATCTCGGTTCCCTGCTAACGTATACCGAAAGCGAAAGTGGGGTTACCATTCCATTTTCACCCATAAGATAATTAATGATTGCGTCCTAAAAACAATTTCAATTGTAATAAAACTAGTTATTTTTGTCTAAAAATTAAACTATTGAATCGATTTTGATAAAATTTCTACGGGACCAATCTGTAATTGTATCTCCTTTCAGACAAAAAGAAAAATTCCCCAAATCGGTCTCCAAAGAACTAACGGAGTTATGAGAAAACAAATATAAAAAAAAATACAATCGAATTGAGTACCTCCTTCTTTTTGAAGTCGGTTGAAAAGTATTGCCCATTAAAAAACATTACCCTACTTTATTTGAGAGCTGGGTAAAAATACCAACACAGTGAGTCTACACAGCATGCCCTTGTGTTTATTCAATTTTTGTATTGATTAACATGTGGGATATTTACAAACAAACGGACGACGTATGTAGGTTAATTTGTTATTACGACCAGTTGGTTTGGCTAGTCGTTGAATAAGTATACTGCACGTCTTTAAACCGACTTCAAAAAAGTAGGGAATTCTCTATTCAGTGGTATTTTTTAACATCATCACCAACATATTAGCCTTTTAACTGTCCACTGCTAAACATAAGCCTCCCCCTTAGAAGGTTTTGCCAGTAGTTGTCACGATTGGCAACCGCAGTTAGGCTTTGGAGATGTTTTAAGAGGGACGCTACTGCCCATTCCTCGCCCTCCCTTAATCGCCTCTTACAGTACCCACGGGAAAAAAGGGGGTGGCCTATTCTATGCCGGTACCACAGGGCTTTTTTTTTTTTGTTTGTTAATAATAGTAATACTTTATTTGCTTACCGAAAATAAGTGCTTCACGGTAGAAAAACTAATGGGAGAGAGTCGCATGAAAAAAAAAGGTGAATTGAAAACCTATTCTAAAATCAAAAGTAGAACGTGAGAATACAGCTTTCAAGTAAGAGCATAATATGTATGCAAAATTAATAAAATTTAATGTAAAATTATACAAGTATTTCCATTGTATGTAATTCTTTGTATATTTATTTCATACTAATGAGAAACAAGCTGACAGCCCATATGCATGAAAAGTAGTATAGTAACCGGAAAAAATATGGACAGTCATCTGTGTTCTACATAATAATAACCGTCGTCTGTAACCAGAGGGTCTACCATGAAGTAATTTCCGAAATTTCGAGGACGAACGAAACAGAAATTTGATGTTAAAATTACATAAAACATGCTTTTTTTAAATCATTAAAAATGTTAAAAGATCGTTCCTCTGGACTATTAGAATAGGATTTATGATGAACGAAATATTAAGGTCCATTTACTGGGTCGATTTTGATACGAACAAAAACACGAAATTGAGCCCGAAATTTCGGAATTTCATTTTATGGTAAACCACTAGATATAACACCATAGAAATTTCTATATACCCTTATCCTTACTAATGTTATAACATTGAAAGAGTGTTAACTTTTTAATGTATTTTTATGGAAAAAACATTATGTTACACTTTTAAAAAGCTCCTTTAAAATGACGCCAATAATTTCAATTTCGTCCTATATACGATATGATATCATAGAAGTATACCGTCACGATATAATAGGAGAGCAAAATGTATGCAATTGTATTGAGACGATTCTAAATTTCCGAGCATATTCGCGATATATCGTGCAAGTCTATAGCAATAATAATAATCACCTAACATCAGGTGACTGTGATGAAACGTACTCGAATTAAATAATAAAAAAAAAAAATTGCCCCAGAAATTTTTTAGTGTCCTGATACAATTGCATACATTTTGCTTTACCATTATTATGTCGTGACGATAAAATCGTACGTAAACATCGTGTCGTGATACGGTAAATTATAAAAGTGCTCTTTACATCTACATTTTGGAGATTTATCTGGAATTTAAAAAGCTTAGTTCCTATCATCGATCTTGCATTTAAGTACCTAGATAGATACTATTTATTTATGAGTCACAGACCATCGTGAGTCATAGATAAAAATCCAAATTGTATATCATAAAAACTACTAATAAATAATCCGAAAGAATTTGATATCTCATACTTTTATTATAAAAGAAGTTATCGGGTGATAAAAATTTACTTTATTAAGGATTATGTCCCACAAAAAATTAAAAAAAAAATAACTTCAATTGTGACAAAATCCGTTTGATTTAAAAAAAATTGATATAAAAGTACTGATCCAATTTTGATAATATTTTATGGTGCCGATCTGTAACTATATCCTGACGGCTCATTTTATGGAAGGTGGTAACTGTCGCCTATACACGTGAACAGCAAAATTACAGAATACAGTCATTTGTTCAATCCAATTCTTTTGTGTCTAATTTATTTTTTAATAATCAACTGTTTAGTTTTTTTTTATATTACCATGATGACAAACAAACATTTGCCAACTGAGTGGTATAAAAAAAAAAAAATACTGTCCATCTGACGGTAAACGAGACTATCGTTGAAACTAGTTAATCATTAAGAGGATATTGTAAGCATAGCTACAATGGGCACCATATAATACATTAAACCTCAAAATAGGAAAATGCCAGTCAGTGTTTCTGTAATTTATTTAATACAAAAATCCACAGCTCTTAAAACATGTTAAGTCTCTTATAAATACAGCCAATAATGGATTTTAATTATATAAACGAAAATTATAATTCTAAAGCAAGGTAGGCAAGTTAGAGTGGATGTATATAAATAATGTAAGTATATGGATGAAAGAAACAATAACAATGAGGGTCCATAAAGTCAGGTTGATTTATTAATAAATAAAATAATGTTAATGTTGCTGCAGTTCAAGCATGTCAGGTGCTATTCATTTTAGTTTAGTTACGACGACAGTTACCACTTCCCATCCGTCTATTTACCATTGCTAGTTATATAAAAAATAGGATAAACACAAAATTTCTAAATGGCTGAGAGGAAAACTAAGTACATACACGTATATCTATCGATTACTTGTGTGTGGTGGACAGTTCAAGATCAAAATATTTATAACAGCATCGTTAATTAAATTAAATGCAAATTAATAATTAACGTTTTA
This sequence comes from Galleria mellonella, assembly GCF_026898425.1. NCBI lineage: Eukaryota > Metazoa > Arthropoda > Insecta > Lepidoptera > Pyralidae > Galleria > Galleria mellonella. The sequence goes on along the minus strand of NW_026442135.1, from coordinate 905,938 downwards.
ATAATAAAGGTTTTAATACAATTTAAATAATTTTAATGTATTTAGTATTAATATAAACCTACGTGGTTTCTGAATGCTAATGTAACATAAATTCTGTAACTTGTATTTTTATTGATAATAAAAAAAAAAAAAACTACGAGTATTGTAATTATATTAAACAGGAAAATACTGGTAACATATTTGAAATGAACACAAACTGATAGCGTTCATATTTATCAACTCGAAAATATAATTGTGTTCCAATAATCTAGTTTCCGATGTACAAACATATTACATATTATAGACATACATACATACATATTGTACATACTTTACATTGAATGTCTTAATTAAGAGGATTTAACATACAATAACGAACTTATGCCATAAAGGGATCTCTTACAGTCAACCTCTAAGAAGGCGAAAGAAAACTACAAAATGTTAATATATTTGGAATATATATATATATATATATATATGGAATAACAGAAATCAGTGATATTTCGAATCGGCCTATTTTGAAATTCGAATATTTTATTATTTGATAAATAAAAATTAGATCGAATACAATCGAATCAGTGGTTGGCTACAAGTGAAAATCTACAAAAAAAAAAGAAAGTGACCAACAGACCGAGGGATAACGAAGCTGAAGTTTTTACAGTGGTACCCTACACTTTGGTTATGTTTTGTTAAGAGAGGAACTGGCTAAAATCCAGCGCTACGCAGCTGTTCACATTGCGCTGGGACACTCACAGCATCAGCTGAGCCGGTTCCTTTTGCCTAGTATATGTAATTTATATTTTATATTATAATTGTTTGTTTACTGGCAATAAATGTTTCTATTCTATTCTATTCTGAAGTAGCAATGGGCCGGTCATGTAGCTCGAAGAACCGACAACCGATGGGGAAGAAAGGTTCTTGTGTGGCGACTCTGCACGGGCAAACGCAATGCAGGATAAACCCCAGTAGATGGAGTGATGATCTCAAACGCTTTGCAGGGAATCAGTGGATGCACCAGTGGAGCTACCTAGCTCAGGATCGTTCCTTATGGCAGTCCATGGGGAGGTCTATGTTTAGCAATGGTAGATAATGGCCGAGATGATGATGACCAGTGAAATAGTCACGATGAGTCCACCGTTCTTACTAGCACCCAATACGAACATCTGTTTTATTGACAAGGAGTTTATTGCTACATAAAAAAAAACAGTGTGGTTCTAAGATCACGCCACGTTTCTGACGTATCATTACAAATTATATGATAGGTAGTTGCATTGTCTATTTTTCTTATTACGTAAATCACATTTATATTTTTATTATTTAAACATAATTTTTCACCTTTACTTGTGGTGACGAAGTAAAGAAGTATGGCACCTCTAGAGCGTTAGGCAACTGAGGAAATATAATTAAAGATTGTGTCCCCCAAAAATACTTCAATTGGGACAAAAACCGATTATTTTGATTTAAAAACTAAACTACTGAACCGACTGATAAAATTACTTATGCGACTGCAGGTCGACCTCCACGCGACCTCTATAATGATAAAACTGTTCATCTACCATCCCTCACTTGTGCCTCGAAAGGAAAACTAATGGTGGAAGTAGGGTAACCATTCCATTATCACCGTTAAAAAAAAAAGAGAAGCATACTCGAAATAAAATTCTATGAAGAAATAAAGCAATAAAATTACAGGATCATCATTATCATCATGGTCCACTGTTGAACATAGAAAATTAGGGAAGTTTATATAGTTACCACGTTTGGCGGGCGGATTGGCAACCGCAGTAGGTTTTAGTATTGTTTTAAAGGGAACGCTGTTGTCCAACCTGCGACTATTACGTTCCCTTAGTCGCCTCTTACGACACCCATGGGAAAGGAAGGGTAACCTATACTATGCTGGAACTACTCGACATAATATATTCTATGGAAGCAGATAGCAGTGACATTACAGGATACAGAGGCAAAACTCTATAGTCCTCAGGAATGGCAACGCATGACGAACACCACAGAAGTCTAAATGTATTCTGTGATGCCCATGGCACTACTCATGGCCATTGGCGACGATTACCACTTTCCACAAGGTGGGCGATCTATATATTTGAGCAGTCTGAGCATATCAGAGTGTATGAGTCAGTCAGAACATATATGATTTCATGTAATTATATAAACATAAATTTGTATTCGAACGTTATAGAAAAAACTAAAAAAAACTAGCAAAAATTAAACTAAAGCCCCAACTAAACTATTTAAAATCGTTTGTTCCATATGCGTCGTGTTCCGAATTCGACGTACTCCAAATTTGTCGTAATCAAGATTTATCGTCAATACAGATGGGCAAAGCACCGGGTTTAAACCCGGTGCTTTGGTAAAAACCCAATAAACACCCATAAACTCCCATAATCACCCAAAAAAATAGGTTTTTACGTATTTTTTTGAAAATATGTAAGTAATACCAATAAATTATTTTTATAAATTGTATTGATCAATTCTACAATATTAAATAAAACGTTAACTAATAATATTTCAGGAAATTTTAAAAATCTATATATAATAAAATGAAAGTAATTAATTTTCAGTGTTTTCATGTTGCAGTTGATCAACATGTTGGCCTTTTGCTTCCCGTAGATACTTTAAAATTTCTTCATAACACCTCGTTCGCACACATGGCCGTATATATTTAAATTCTTGAGCCACTAACAGTCCGAAATACTCATTTCTTTTATCCTCTTCTCCATAAATTAAGCATTTAGAACAGTTTGTTTCTTCTTTCAGTAAATTTTCTTTTACTTTATCCTCGTTTTTTTCTTTGTTGCGACGACGCTGGGTAAATCATCTGGACACTGGGTCTCACTATCGCCAAATATATTTGGAGATCGGCTTCGGCTACGGCTTGGCAGACATTTTTTTCTTTCTACAATTTTAAATTAAATTTATTAGAATAAATGCTTCGAACACACGCGATCTAAGTACCTTTTGTGTTTATTATACCTTACCTACCTAGGTATAAAAAGAGTACTTACGTAGATTTTCTTTTATTAACTGTTTTATACGAAGATCTTGATCTCTCAAATTAGCATCCATTTTACTTCCAGTGATTATCAACTAAATTAATAATCCACAAAGTATTAAATAACGTTTTTATGAAATATTTAGCACAAAAACAATACCCTTTAAATATCGATCGTCAGTAACTGTGGCTGACTTACCTATATTCTAGCAAGCAGGACTGCCAGATGTGAAGGGGAAATCCCCAATAAATTGTTGCATGTGACTGATGATGTGAGCATGTTCGTTTCATAATAAAAATGTTGCCAGGTAACCAAAAAGTCGTATGTTTTTGTGCGAATTACGATCATAATCTTTACGATCGTACATTAAAAAATAGACAAATAATAGTATGAGTACGATTTAAATCGTATATCTGTCAACCCTGCTAGCAAGACAGCGACAAAATCACGTTGCATAACAATGTAGCCCAAGCTTATATCTTATGAAATATACGGAAGAGATACGGACTTAGAAAAAACAGAAATGTTGTTCTTTGTGGAAGTCATTGATGAAATTCTATGTATTTTAGCCCGCAAACTTTCTTCAAACAAAAACAGCGCCATCTAGTATCGAGTTCTGTAATTATCTCTTTGTTTATGGATTTGAAGTAAGACCGCCACGCATGCAATACATTATGACTGGGGATTCCCCTATTCGTCGACGCTGAATATGAGGCGACGACAATCACTGTCAAACGTGTTCACTATTACTCTGACTCTGGTAACGTGACTTCCTGGTAACGTGTTAGGTAGGAAAAGCAGTAAAAAAGTGCATATTAAGGGAGCAGATTTGAAATAATATTTATACTTAACAAGAAATAATTAAAGGTAAGTGGATTTTTGAATGATACAATTATATCATGATCACTTAACAATTTTAACTTAAAATTAGATGTATTATTACAAGCTTTTATTTAGCTTGCGTTATGTAAATAAAAGTATGTAGGTATGTTCGTATGTTGATGCAATTATCCTCAATCCTCAACCGACTGGGATAAAATTTTCCATACACGTTTATTTTGGATGATAGTGCATAGTTAGCTGAGAGTCGTCATTGGATAATAATGGTGGATAGCCTAAGATGTGTACTAGATATTTATTTTTAACATAATATGCGTAAGTACCTAATCGAATTAAAGAAGTTGCTGAGAAAAATACAGAACAATACGATAATAAACTAGCGTCTGCGTTTAATCCTCCGAGGAGATGTAATTTTACAAAGGTTTTTTGTATTTATTTTATTATTTTTTTAATAAATTTATTGTAAATAACAAGAAATAATCATTGTAAAAAAATAGGCACTCTATTGTTGAATTTTCGTCAGACCAACTAATCATCGTTCATTTTTTTAGGTTCAATGGGGAGACCTAAAGATTTACGCATATGGGAGCACTACCGTACTTTACCAAACAAGTCTGTTTCTTGCAAGCTTTGTAATAAGGTCTACAAATTCAGTAATGCTGCCAAAATGCTTCAACATCTTATCACTTGTCCAAAATCTCCAGAAACATTAAAAGACTCTATGAAACTTATAAAAGATAGCTCGTCCAAAACCAAAATGTCTGGACTGTCAGAGATAGAGACAAATGATTCTTTTATAAGCCCCTCGTCGTCTGCTAACACTACAATAAATGCTGAGTTTCAAGACACCGATGATCATATAAAAACAGAATTAGCGAGAGCTATATTTGTAACAGGGACGCCATTATCGATGGTGCAACATCCTTTATGGATACAATTTTTCGAAAAATTGCAACCAAAATTTAAAATACCTTCACGTAAAGCTTTAGCGACAAAATACTTAGATAAAATATATAGAGAAATGCGTTTTGAGTTAAATGAGGAACTAAATGCTTGTAGTTACTTACACCTTCAGTGCGATGGCTGGTCTAATTTAAGAAATGAAGGAATAATAAACTTTCTTATATCAAAACCTCAACCTGCATACGTTAAAAGTTTGAATACAGAAAGTAATCCTCACACTAGTGAATACCTTAGCCAAGAAGTTGAAAAAGTAATGAAAGTGTATGGAGCAAATAAGTTTCTTGTACTTATTGGCGATAACGCTAGAAATATACAAAAGGCATTCGAATTAACAAAACTCAAATATCCACATGTTGTTCCTCTCGGTTGCTGTGCACATATCCTTAACTTGTTGTGCCAAGATATTGTAAAGATACAAGAAGTAACTGTGTTTATTATGCAAGCCATAAATATAATAAAAACTGTTAAAAGGAGTCAACGATTAAGTTCCTTGTTGATAAAATCAAGGCAGGGTGAAGATTCTACACAAACACTAAAATTGCCTTGTGCTACAAGATGGGGAAGTCATGTTACTTCGTTAAAAAGTTTGAAAGCAAATAAGATAGCTTTGCAAATATTAACAGTTAGAGAAGATGTGGTAATTTCAAGAGATATTAAAGATTTAATTCTAAGTGATGATTTCTGGACGAAGACAGGGGAATGTATAAGTATTTTGGAACCAGTCACTGAAAGCATATTTTACTTAGAGAGCGACCAGAATCGTTTGCATCGCACATACATTACATTTAGAGATGTACAAGCTAAGATACGTTTTGCATTAAATGAGATTTCGACATTGAGCGAAGAAAGCAAACAGCAGATTCTAACATCAGTATCTTCAAGATGCAATATGGCAATGAGGCCAATACATTTTGCAGCATATATTCTAGACCCCAGGACTCTAGGAGTCGAACTTACTCAAGAGGAAGAACTTAAGGGTATGGAGTTTATCTACAATTTAAGCCAACACTTAAGTTTGTCAAATGTAATGGCAGATTTGGCGTGTTATAAAGCTAAAGAAAACTTTTGGGCCAGAGGATTTGTATGGAGCTCATTAGATAGCATTGAGCCCCTAATATGGTGGAAAGGTATTTGTGGTTCCACTGAGTTAAGCAAAGTAGCGATTCGTATTCTATCAGCTCCCTGTACTTCGGCAGCCACTGAGCGTTCCTTTAGTATCCAAGGCTACATACATAATAACAAAAGAAATCGACTTACAACTGAAAGAACTGAAAAAATTTCATTCATTTGTTATAACTGGAATCTTAAACATAAAGCTGAATGCGAGGACATTCAGTTTAATGAAGAAAATACCTTAGAAGCTTTCATTGAGCAAGTAAATCAACATAACAGTTTAGACGAAATAGAGCCTATCGAACCTATACAATTCATCGCTTGTAATAACTCTGAATCTGACAGTGATTGACTGTAGTTTTACATTTTACTTTCATCTCTTTCTTAATAAACTCAAAATCAAATTAAAAGTTTTTTATTCTGTAGGCTGCATAATAATATTGTCTATGTCCAGTATAGTGGACGTCTTGCGGCTGAGATGACGATGATGAAGTACAAAATCATAAACACCCAAAAATTTGGGTGTTTATGGGGTTTAAACCCAATAAACCCAAAACACCCGGTTTTTACCCACCAGACTTTAAACCCACCCAGGTGGATTGCCCATCTCTAATCGTCAAGTGCGTGCTGTTGAAACGCGCTGATCGACGGCGCGACTGTGAAACCAGCATGAGAATACAGGGGGGTTCCCCACAAGTTTCAAACAAAGATGAGACTTGTTGGGAATTCCCCTAGCTTGGAGGGAGGCTCCCTGAGCTTGGGGTTCTCGGGGCACTGCCCCGTCTAGCCCTCCGGTAGCTACGCCACTGGTTATAGAAATAAAAAAAAAGCAGAATGTATGGCATTCCAGACAAGCCTCTGTGATTTTTGGCATGCCTATTTGTTATTTTGATTTTGGTTAACGATAATAAATACATAAATAAATAAAAATATATCATAAAAAATATACTCCTGCTAGCGACATTCAGGACAGGTCATTTTAATCTGTGAAACTGACAGGTTTTAAGCTCTCATAATAAGACCCCAATTTATCGAATTGATATCGTCAGCAAGGTGGTTTATCATATGACCTCACCATCGACCTTATCGACAAAATACGAACAATGATAATGTTATTATTTGAATTATATTTTAATCTTTTTCCATTTAAGTACATAGTAATCTATAAAATATCTTAAAAAAAAAAACTTTTAAAACTATTATCGGCTTACTAAATGCAAATTGAATATAGAAAATATAAGTATTCTTCCTTTCCCGCGTCTGTCATAAGAGGCTACTAAGAGTACTTAATGGTCGACGGATGGGCATCAGCGTACCTCTTAAAACATCACCAAAACCTAACTACGATTGCCAACCAGCCTGCCAGTCGTGGCAACTATTGACAAACCCTCTAAATTAGAGCAAAGTTATGTTCAGCGGTGAACAGTTAATGGCTGATATGATGGTGATGATGACGTATTATACGAGTATAAGGTATCCAATCAGACTTGCTAATAAATGAGATACACAGCAACATATTTGTTACTAATGGGAGTAATCACACCATAATCATAATTATAAACATAGCCTATAACCTAGACTATAACAGCCAGACATTATATCCTGTAAAGATATTAAAATAAATAAATAAAATATTGACCCGTTATTTTGTACAGACTACCACTTACCGAGTCATATTTTCTTATCGGAATAAAAACTGTCTTATCGCTTAAATTGGAGCAAACAATACTCACAAAATTTCATTAAAATCGGCTGAGCGCTTTCTACTGGCCTGTGTATACATTAGGCAAATGTACTCGACGAATTTTGATAAAAACTTAGTACACGCTCTACATAGAGAACTACATTTCAACGGAAATATAAAAATGTGTTATACAAACAACATCACGCATAAACATACTGTTGGTCCTTTACTAATTCGGTCATAATTAAAATCAATTGTATTTTGGACATTAGAATTGGTGTTTGTTTGTCACTTCATACGAAGAAAACGGCAAAATGACAGAGCGTTGAATAAAATATTATTTGTACTACATAAATGAGCAGATATTAGCCAAACTCAGTAACGTTCGAGTGAAGCATGAACTATTACTGTTTACTAGGAGGGATCAAACTCCATTATAGAATATAGAGAGGTGTTTGTTAAGGAATTATTAAGTTTATTTATTACGTCGTATCAGTTTGACAATAGAACCAAACTCTATGTGACATAAACCGTAAATATTTCATGAAGGACGTACTTATAAGAAAATAAGATACTTTTTATTCCATTCAATCAATAAGTCAATCCACGAGCGTAGCTAGTCTAGGTACAACACAATTATTCAAAATGTTTACTTACGACATGCGCATTTCTCTATTATGTGTTCTGTCTGTAACGGTTGCCAAAAAAACGCGCCAAAACTATTCACGCCTACTATTGCAGAACTAAAACACTTATACGCCCTTTGCAATTTAATGATACTGTAAGTATTCACTACAATCACAACCACATATTAAAATTTAAAAATTAAAAATAGAACACAGTATAATCAACACAAAATAAAAAAAATTATAATAAACACGTTCACACACTAGGGATGGGCACTGAACACCTTAATCGGTAATCACTCTCGAATATAATTTAAAAATAAATCAATCGCACATGTGTAATGTACGATAAGCGAGGTAACCGAGAACCAACTGCGCGACAACGCGCGAATAACATTATCCAAATGAACCAGATTATGTATTTATGCGGTTCGAGTACAGATGCCCCTTTGTTCTTTTATTTACAGAGCGTTGACTTTTGACACTAGCCTGGAGTGGTAAGGATCAGCCAACAGAATTGAATAACCATACCGTCTCAAATATTGCAACAATAGTATTTTAATTAATTTCAAATTAAAAATGATCAAAGGGCCTTTGAAGTCAGACAAAATAAGATTAGAAGATATCTACAGTAGTTTTGCTTACAGGAAATTTATTATTTATTTCAAATTTTAAATTGAACCCCTTTTCTTTGTCTTTTATGCCACATTAGGTAATTATGTGTAAAGTTTAAAATCCCTAGATACAGTTCATATACTAAAAATTAATAATATTGTATCGCGGCATAATATGTCTTGACAAAATAGCATAAAATTTACGTTTCTATTATATTGTGACGATAAAATCGTAGGATATCGTTTCGTGCTACGATAAAGTATAGTCGGTTTTAATACTACTTAATTAAAAAAAAAATAGTAAGAAATCGAAACATTCAATCTATTTTAATTAATTGATTGTAAATCTTGTTGTAAATATTGTAAAATTAAAACTTGTAAACGGACTATTTGTTGTACAAGTAGGTACGACAATATTATATAATTAAGCAAGTTTGGAATAATAACGTAAAACATTAAAGAAAATAATAAGAAAAGAAATCGTAAAAATATTTAGGGATTGACTTTCATGTACGAGTATAGATATAGGAAGAGAATTCCACGATCTAGCAGCATGGACGGTAAAGGATCCACTATAGTGTATAGACGAATATATGAAGGGATTTTAAGGATAAAAGACTTCGTCGATTACCATAATTATCATAGTATGATAGTAAGGTAGGATTGATTACCAACTCAGCAAACCGGTTGGACAAAAAAGTTCAAGGCGACGACAACAATCACTATAAGAACTGCCATAACATAATGAGGCGTAGTTTGGGAGCTATTACGATGGTTAATTCTACATTACGATCAAGCTATTATTCTATAGAACAAAAAGCCAAATATTACAAACCAATCCAACCTTTTTATTTTGTGTATCTTGTCTTAAAACCAAACTAAAACCAAATCAAAATTTTTAGATTTTTTTTTGTATTTACAGACAGACTTATAATATTGACAGACAGACCTGTCTTATACGAGTGTTTATTCCAGTCTCGCGCAAAAATTACTGTATTGATTTGGATATGGTTTTATTTTTATTTATTTATACTTTATTGACCACACTACAAAAAAATGTTTGGTACAAAAGCCGGACTTAATGCTATATATATATATATATAGCATTCTCCTCCAGTCGACCACTTCACTGCGGTTTTCCTGAGGAAGATATGTTATCTTAATACACCATCTAGAAGTATATTTCATTAGTTTCCCTACTTCTAAAATCCACGCATATCGGGCAAAAAATAAAAATAAAATAAAATAAAAATATATCTACATAAAAATATCTAGAGACACATAAAATTCAAATCATGAAATCGAGACCAGAGAATGACGAAGTGACACCGAATCTTCTCGAGTCCAAGAGAAAGATAACTATAACAAATGAAATGTAAACATTAATAAAGCAATAACAAGATAAAAATATATTTGCATTATAATTATTAAAAGTACGCGTGTAATTAAGATTACTAAATTACCTATATGGAAGTCTGAGGAGTCAATAATTACTTGTAAAGACGCAAATAAAAGTTCAATAACTGAAAATATCGAAGATAGAGTATAAGGTTATCAAAATATAAAAGAAGTAACGCAAATCATAGTCGAAAGTGCAATTTCAATGCACTCAAACACTTTGCGAGCGATTATTTACCTGACTAAGACAAAGCCAAAAGGAAATGCTATATTTTTAACAGTCAATGATGTTTGAATTTACCTTAGTACAGTCCATCGTAAGAGACAACTGAGACAATTTAATGATCGAAAGATAGGAAGCAGCGTCTCTCTAAAAACGTCACCAAAGCCTAACTGCGATTGCTAACTCGTCTGTTAAGCGTGACAACTTCTGGAAAAATCCCCCCTTATGGAGGAGGCCTATATTCAGCAGTGGGCACTTTACGGCTGATATGATAATGAAGTTCCACTGCAGCACCTGAACTACTCATGAGATTTGATAAATGTGCTATTAATCGATTCGTTATTATAGTCCCAGCGACATATTCCACATTTTATCGGCACAGTGTCTTTCTTTTTCTATATTCGCAGTCATTTCCAGATTCATTACCATTCTGGCCATATCATCTTCCACACAATCCATTCATGTCTTTTTAGGTCTTCCTTCGCCCTTATAGCTATCCACATTCATACGTAATACCTTACTTAAGACATACTCTTCCCGTGTCCATACTAGGACAGACAGTTACTCTTTAACTTTTCTATCACTGGTACTACTTTCATACTTCCTGTGATAAATTCATTCTTAATTTTGTTCATTCTTGCCACATCACACATTCATTTCAACATTCGCATCTCAGCTCCTCAGAGTTTATCATCATATCATATTAGCTTTTAACCGTCCACTGCTGAACATAAGCCTTTCCCAGATGGGGAGTTTTGCCAGTAGTTGCCACGCTTGCCAGACGAATTGACAACCACAGTCAGACTATAGAAATGTTTTAGGAGGGACACTGCAGCCCATCCCTCGCCCTCCCTTAGTTGGCACTTATGACAAACACGGGAAAGGAAGGTGTTTTTTTTTTATTGGATGAAAATGGAATGGTAACCCCGCCTGCGCTAACGGGATACGCTGGTGGGGCACCAGTGAATGTGAATCATCGAAATCGATGAGAATGAGAACAGGCCAGTTAGCCCATCATGATAAATTCATCTGGAATTAATCATAATAGTTTCCAGGAGGAACCACGAGGAGGTCGACCTGGTTGGGTATATTGCTAGCAATGGGATTCTCAGTCTCCATTACTAACAATCCCTTTCCCTCCAGGAAAGGAAGGGGTGGCCTATTCTGCCGAAACCACACACAGAGCTTGTCTCATGAGGTTTTTTTTTAATTTTTATATGTATTTTTCACTTGACATCTGCAGGGTTGAGTACGTGCAAACCGTTACGTATGTACATTTCAGTACAGCTGTACTCAATGCACTCGAAAATACAGTGAGAGTTACTCGTTATCGGCTAATTACCAACATACAATGCGTAATACCGCAAAGGTTAAAGTGCTGACAAACATACTCAACGTTACTTATGAAACATACCTATCATATATATCAGGTACATTAGGGAATAGGCAGGGAACTGGTGACTCACAGCCTCTGCGATAACATGTAAATTGTAGGGGGGAAGGGATTATTAATGCGGACTACCAGTCCCATTGCTAGCAAACCACCCTGTCCATAATAGAAATAAAAAGGATATTTAATATTTTCGAAAAAAAAATGGCGATAAAATCAATATGGGACTAACAGGGGAAACCCTATTTGAATCAATAAACAATTTAAAAACATTTCAAAATTAACTAAGAAGAAGTAATTGTGAATATCCTTTCTGAACATGCTCAATAAATAGTTTAAGGTATCACCTTAAACTGAAAATTTTATTCTTGTTAAATCAAATTTTATTCTTAGCAAATCCGAAGGATAAAGTTAATTGCTCATATTTTTAACCAACTTCAATTAAAGGAGGTTTTCAATACGATTGTATTTTATTCATGTTTTTTACCTCATAACTCCGTCAGTTGTAAACTGAATTTTGGAAAATTGTTTTTTATGGATCCAAATTGGTACCATAAAAATTCTATTAGTTCAGTAGTTTAGTTTTTAAATTAAAATAAGTGATTTTGCCATATTTAAAGTCGGTTTTTCTTTTTGTGGAACACAATCTTTTTTTATAATTTAAAAGTCGTTTGCTTGAAGCACCTTTGTCTAATTCGTGTTTCTACCATAAAGCAGTTGTGTTTGCATGGCTGTTTCGGTGTGAAGGGTGCGATATGACAATGAATTTACAGGGTACAGAGGAATAACACCTGAGTCCTCAGGAATAGCAACGCATGGGGGGGTATTATGGGCGAAACAGTATACTCTGTTACGTCCATGGTACTGCTCATGTCTATAGGCGACAGTTACCACTTTCCATCAGATGGGCCGTCAGCTTGTTTGCTATTCTAAGTTGTATAAAAAAATCTTAATTATTATTATTATTAATACCCAGAAATCGAGTTCTCGAATGAATCCTCTAACCACTACACTACCGAAGCACACGTACCGTTACATAATCACTATGTACCATTACGAAGATAAGATATTATCCTTTATTGATTTAGTGAAACTGCGCTTAATAACAAAATTATCTTTAGATATTCTAAGAAATATCTAGGTACAGATATATAGAACAACAGAAGTTAACCTAGTACATATATACGTAAATAGTAATATAGGAAATTGGTAGTAGCACTCACTATTATTAAGCAACACCGGGATCAGGATCAGTAATAAGGTAGACCAGGAGCAGGATTTGGTTTACCTACACTAGTTAATATTAGTAACGGCAACGCATGCGGGGTATCATGGGCGAAACAGTATACTCTGTTATGTCCATGGTACTGCTCATGTCTATAGGCGACAGTTACCACTTTCCATCAGGTGGGCCGTCAGCTTGTTTGCCATTCTAAGTTGTATAAAAAAATCTTAATTATTATTATTCACAATAGTGTTTGCTGCATTTACATTATTTTCACTGGTACCTTTCCTGCACTGGATTACCCAAATTAAATTATTTTCTCTCTAACTACACTGGGTTGGCTGGAAGAAATCTCTTTCAGAGATAAGTCCTCCCTTGCTAACACGTTGTTAAACCAATCGTCGCATATATTGTTTAAATGCAATAAAGAATATATATATATATATATATAGTAGCTTCTTTTTTATTGCCGACGTTTCGACGTGGATCTTTGGTTACGACTGTCCAGTCGTATTTAAGTCCTGATTGTGTATTTAAAATATATTTGAAGTTTATTCAGAAGCTAGTATTTTTTTATAAAGACATATAAAATGTACTATGTGTTAAGAACCTTGTTGGTTCAAAGGCAGGCGATATGCATCCCAGCAGCGCCTGTCAATGTAAAATAAAAAAAATTACTGATTACCCTTTTGTCTTAGTTACTATGAATATTGACTGAACTTACTTTTTTTTTTATTATACAACTTAGAATGGCAAACAAGCTGACGGCTCATTTGATGGAAAGTGGTAACCGTCGCCTATAGACAAGAGCAGTACCATGGACATAACAGAGTATACTGTTTCGCCCATGATACACCCATGCGTTGCCATGCCTGAGGACTCAGGTGTTATTCCTCTGTACCCAGTAAATTCACGCCATATCCCACCCTTCAAATCAAAACACAGCCATGCAAACACAACTGCTTCACGGTAGAAACACGAATGGGACAGAGGTAACCAAGCAATCGACTTTTGTACAAAGTCTCCCTCTGGTGTACATACATGTACATACTAGGAGTGATTATTATAGCAATATCTATATACTGGTCCAATAACGAATATGTTAAGTTTGTTATCCAAAAAATAATATTGGAATAATTAACTTAACATATAGAATATTCTATATATTACGACATGCGAGCAAAACTGCGAAAACTGACTAGTTTGAAATAAATTCAGAATGAATATGCTTCCTGTGACACCTGTAAAATATTAAGCAAATTATGCTAATAATATGGTGACAGATCACACCTTTACTCCGTCTACATCACCACACAATACATATAAATTATGAGTCGATGATAATCAATTCTGCATTTTCTTTTTTTTTTTTGACCATGTCATATAGTAACAATAAAGACGAAGGCATCACTCAACAACCTTTATATAAACAGGCAGGCAGGTCGATAGCTTGTAAAGAAAAAAAATAAAACAATCGATTTGTCATATTGCGAAATTCAAGCGAGTTTGAATAGCTTGCTTAACAAAATGCTAATAACAACCTTAACGCTTCACTAATACGATTTGAAATTCTATGTGAAAAATGCACGACTGGTTATAGTATTTCAAAACTTAAAATAGACTTTATTGGTAACAGCCATTATAGTTGAATATTGCAGGCAGGTGTGACAGCCTCAGTGCACGTGCACTAGATTTGCACCGAGTTCATCTTCAGTACAAATGCTGACAGTGACTAAACTACATTTATATGAAGTTTATTGTGTTATATATGCAAGTTTACCTTTAGACAGGGCCGGATCTAGGAGAGGAGAGCAGTAAAATGAGTTAATATATTTAAAGGGCGACATATTAATTTTTGCCTGAAAGAGGTAAATTGCTACGTTAGGGAATGCCTGTATGGCCTTTAAAGCTTCTAGAAGTTTAAAATGTTTTTAATGGGTGAAAATAAAATGATAATCCCGCCTGCGCTATCGGTATACGCTGGCGGGGCACCAGTAAGAGATGAGGATAAAAGCAGGTCAGTTAACCCAATGTAACGAATTCCACAAGAATTAACTACGATGGTTTGGGGGGAAAGGGATTGTTAGTAATGGAGACTGAGAACTGACTGAGAATCCCATTGCTACCAATATACCCAACCAGACCGACCTCGCGGTTCCCCCTGAAAACTATCATGGTTAATTCCTGATGAATTCATCATGATGGGCTAACTGGCCTGTTTTCATTCTTATGTATCATGCTTCACTGGTGCACATCCAGCGTATTCCGTTGTCGCAGGCAGGGTAACCATTCCATTTTCACCCATAAAAAAAATGCAATGGGTTTCAAGGGAAACCGTGTGAAGGTCGACTCAATAAGGTATCTTGCTACCAATGGGGTTGTTAGATGTTATTACTAACAATCATCCAATAGTTACAGATATTTGTTGACTGTTACCATTAGAATGTAACATTTAACATGTCCACATTTCACTGTACATATTAGAATCATTATATTCATTTCTGTGGGTAGTCATATAAATATAGGATTATGATATTAGCATGTACATGTTACAGACTTCAAACCAGACATTTTACATGTATGTAAAACAAATATTATTATTAGTAGTTTTTATAAGCTTAAAACTATACAATCTACATAATAAAGACAGTATGACTACAACTATATACAAATATATTTTAAATTAATTAAATAATTAAAGGCAATTGCAAGGCCATTGCAAAATTGACCCTGATCTACATATTGTTCTAGACTGTACACTGATATATAGAAACTTAGTCTAATATCAGATAACAACATCCTAGTTGTCATAAAAGGTAAATAATTGCACTAGTAGTCAAACTCCTAATGTGATTGTCTACCTTTTTAAAATATATAGAGCTTCAGTTAATTTTACCAGCCTTATAGATAAATCATTTATTATAAAGTTAAGTCTAATTAAAAAATAATATTCTGTCTCTAAATTTAGGCTGTATGGCATTTGCACCTTTGCATTTACTCTTGTGAATAAATTATAATTACAAATACTCTATTCTATAATTTAAATTATCTATGAGCCATTCCAGATTCTTTATCTTTCATGCTGCTTGATTTTGGAATTTGCTACCCATAACTATTCATGTGAGTCGACACTTAAATATTATTAAAAATAGACTTAAAGAGCATCTTCTATTCTTATGAACACATTGTATTTATTTATACATGTAAGTATATATATGTATGTATGTACAAGTATATAATCATTCTAGGTGTATATATATGTGTGAGTATATACAATTAAATATGATATATTTGGTTATGTATAAAATGAAATTTGTTTTGTTCTTTTTGTTTGTAAATTTAAAAATATTGTACACCACTCTATGTGCGGACAGTGATATTCTTTACCACCTTGAGATTGCTGGAAGAGAACTCTTGTAGAGTTAAGCTCACCTTTGTACATTTGCTTACCGCTGTTATATTTTTAATGTATTATTAGTATGTACAATAAAATATAAATAAATAAAAAATAAATTTGGTTTATATAGAAATAGTTACTAAGACTGGATTAATTACATTTTGAAATATTACAAGTTAAAGGACAAAGATCTAAAGAGTATTTATTATAACCATAATATTTTAAACCTGTCAAAGAATGAACTGATAGAACCAATTTTAAAAAGGAAGATACATATTGGTTATTGAAGATTAAAAATAAATAAGAAAATACGACACAATTATGATCAATTAATTGATAAGTTTCTTAGATTTATATGTAAATCTCAATTTAGTAATGCGTATTATATTTCGGAAATAACAAAAAGACATATAATTTATTTAAGTACCTAAATAAATCATACATCATTAACGAATAAAGCAGGTAATAGTAAATATAAAATAAAAGTACTTACATTTACCAATAGTCTTTGTTCTAAACAAAAAAACTACGCAGGACATTAATATTGCTTTTTGAAATTATAAATAAATACATAATTAGAATTTATATACTTACGGAACGATGTTATTGTTGTGATTTTGATAATAGGATCCACTGAAAAAATAGCCTTGATGTTTTCATTTAAAAATCCAAAGCCTCCGAGCACAATTCTTGTGAAATAAGTAACTAACGTAAAATTAGTACCAAAAACCTCAAAAGTGCACAATATCTTCTGATTAGAAATATCTCACAATTCCTGATTATGAAACTAAAATAGGATTATAACGTGACAAACACATAAATATATGAAGAAAACTGCGAAACTATATAGAGAACGACAGATAATTTGTTATAGAGACAAACAGATTAATTAATGAACCATAAATTTAAAGCAAATACAGATTCAAAATTAGTCTGCATTTTGTAGTCTATGAAAAAAAAATTTGGTAAAGTAAATAATATCAAAATAAACTTAACAACTTTCTGTTCTGTCAATAAAATAAATATAATTTATCTAAAATACTTATTTACTATTTTACATATTTACTTTAGCTATTTTTTTTTTTAATAAGGCTCTGTCTATCGATGGGTTTTTGAACGAGAACTAGTGAAGCGGTCTATCAATAAAAAAATTACGATTAAGTTTTTGGATGAGTACGGTTTTTATTAAATATTAAAAATTAATTAATCAAACTTCAAAAGTATTTTTGCAGTAAATAGAAGTCTTAAAACTTTATTGAAATGTTTTTTTATTTACTAGAAAACGTAAAAATTTTATGACAGTAGAAAATTGCAATAATGTGAAACGCGCAGCAGGTGGTTGTTTTAGGTATTGATTTTTTGAAACGAAGCAAACATAATTAGTGATATTGGTGTTAAAATGTTACGACTTTATGGATTAATATGTGTGTACATCATTTTAGGAATATGTAAAATTTATAATGCAGAGGTTGATACTCCAGTAACATTCACTTTCAAAGAATATCAATATAAGGATTCTCCAAAAAACGTAAGGATATAAAATAAATGCATAGACTAATAGAATTATTATAAACAATTCACTAAAGAAGAATTTTCGTTTAACCATAAGTTATTTAATTATATATTCATTTCAATTCTTATACTCTCCATATTCATTTTAAATAACATTCTTTCAGGAAATGACATTCAGAGAATTTGAAACAGCATGTGAACAAAGTAGTGCTTGTAGTCACTTAAATGGGTTGCAAAGAACCAGATGCGTGAGGGAGTGCGTTTCTCCATCCTGTTATAGAGATCTTTACCAAGCAGATCAGGTATATGAGCATAGATGGAGACATATATATTATTTAATTTTATGAGAAAATGCAAGTGTAATAATACTCGTATATATAAAATTGTTTGATTTTATACACAACGTTATATGAATTACACTATATTTGTATATATACATATACACCACTGACATTATTTACGATTGATTTATATATTATAGATGTGATGATTAAAAAAATCCTTATAGAAACCCATCCATTATTAACAAAACGAGTAGGTACTGCAAAATCCTTATTCGCTAAAAACTAAATTGTTTCTTATTATGTCTGTTGCTGAGGACTGTGAACGTAAACTAGCAATCTATTGCGACCATAGAGACAATGAGGCTGATTCTGAGGATCCATTTCTTTCAACCTGTTTCTAAAATAAAAACTTATATTATAAATATGATATCACGGTGAAATATTGATCTATGTAAACGAATTTTCGAATACATTTAAGTCAAATTTTAATAATGACTATGACTGTTTTAAAATACTTCTAGTAAATAAATACGATTAGTTAATTAATTAATACATATCACACATTAGAAGAAGTATCTTTCAGTCGCATATTTGTAGAGGTTGTCTGCTGCAGTCTCACCCTAGCTCTATAACTACCTTTTCTATAGAAAAAAATCCATCATGGAATCTCGCTTACCATTGGAAAGACAAGTGGTTACTCTACGGTGCTCCACCTCCTCATCATGGCACCAGAACTACAAAGTTTTGCATTCGACGGCTATCCAGCAACACTAGCACTCGCAATTTTTTCAATTTAAATAATTGAACCTTTACAAAAATATTGAATCTGTATATGATTTATAATGTCAAGCCTGAAGGAAAATTCCTAACAACGGCACTTAAAATTAATTATTTATATATTTATTTTTGAACTATTTGTGTGTTATTGTTCCAGAATTATTTAACACAAAGTACTTATTTATTATATTTTAGCTAGAAGAAGGAGAAATTGATGTACGCCTAAATTCTTTCAAGGGCTGTTTTATTCAAAGAAGTGGGCGAACAAGAAATTGATTTCGTATAAATACTATAATTATATCAATGATTTTATGTGCTAATAAAATAAAGAAGATTAATCGGAAAGTGCAATTTTTAATAATAGTAAGTAATAAGAATGACAATAGATTGCAAATAATTGTATATGTGACAATTTTCATTATCTTTTAATATTAAAAATATTAATACAAATAAATTATTAGTCCTATAAGTGCCACAAAGATAATTTGCAAATATATTAAGGGAAAACAAAACAACTGCAACCTTTAAGTCATTATTATGGTAATATTTCTTTAAATTTCAGATCTTAGCATGTACTACATCCAAAGAACTAACATTTCTGAAATTTATTCTAAAAAGAGAACATAATTAATCTGTGTCTAATCCTATAATTCTAATTCCTATGGTGACTAAAGAAACAGACATGAAATAACCAGCTAATTGAGAAGTTTAGAAGAAGCAAACATTTAATACTGTTAATGCCTATATAATGAGGTAAACACAAGATTATGATGTTTCTGATACAGAATTAGATAGATTGAGACTATCTATAGTATTGTTGATTTTAATAATAATAAATTCTATGACTATTGATCATAAACTTTTTTATTTACATATATTACATTAACATCTTTTAACAAAAAACTTGATCTCTCGTTTACTATGTACATATTCAATCTCACGTCACTGTAAGTAAATGTAAAACTCATGTAGAAATCAAGCAACCACATGCAGTTTGATCCAAAATATCAACTTTATTATTTAGAATTTCTTCATTTAAAAGCAATCTCAAATATTAATCTATTAAAATAACATATTCTTGATTAAGGTCAAAGACTTCAATAATTATTTTCGACAATCCTGAGTGACATTAAATCCTTAAATCGAAAAACAAGAATTTGCCTCTCATGGTATGTTATTACAGAGGGTCCGTAGACTTTAGAAACCATGTACCATCAGACGAGTTGTATGTTTTTTTGTCACCTTCATTTTATAAAAAAGAAAACATTATTATTTTGAAACATTTGAGATAACATGCATAATAAACTGATTCTTACCACGATTGTTTATTTATTATAAATGCGATAACATTTCGATCCTAATGTAAGAGTCATAAACATGGTTCAAGAAAGCTTTTAAATTTTTTTGTATTTATTTCAAAATTGTATGTGAAGTAAAAATTGGTACAAGTGAAGTATAACACCTTACGAATAATATAAATGTAAAAGTGGTTTGTTTGTTTATTACATCTTGGCGCTCTAAAAGTTTAACAACATTATTGATTTGGTGTACATACACATACTATTAGAGATAATGAAAGGCACAGGCTACTTTGATTTCGGCTAATTAATATGTCCTGATCGCATGGATGAAGTTACGTTTCAAAGTCCATTTTAGCTGATTAACATTCTTTATTCAAATAATTTGTTGGTAATATTATTATTTTTCTACATTATTAATATTTTGTCACAGATAAAGCATTTACCGAAGCGAATATATATATATATATATATATATATATATATATATATATGTTTGTACATTTTTGTAAAATATACCTAAACACCTCATGTTGTTTATTAACCGATGTTAAAAAAAATCATTTATTTATTATATATATATATATATATATATATATATTTCTAATAAAAAAATTCTAAAAAAAATATTTTCTTTTTTTTCTTTTTTATGGCACGGCACGAAGTGCATCCGCCAAAAACAAAGTTTAGGAAATAGCATTTTAGTAAAGGAGTTTTGGACGACGGAATTTAGGATAAGGTTCAGAAACGTAGAAATAATGGATAATATAAGGAAAAGGACAGATACCTATATAGAAATTACAATATATTTAACCATAAAAATAAATATGTATATGTAAAGTACATAAACTAAGAAAATTTAGAACTTAATATTATTGATAAGAATAAAAGAGGAAATCAAATTATATACTTCTAAATTATCAAGAAACAATAATACTGGAACTGATATAGGTAAGGAAATACGGAGAGAAAGGAGGGAATTGAAAAGAACAGAATGGTCATAGAGAGGACAATTTAGGAGAATGTGATTCAAATCACCCACATCTGTGCCACAATTGCACATATTATTGTTCATAATTTTTAACTTAGCCAAATGAGAAGGGGAACTCACATGGCCAAGTCTCATCCTAATAATAGAAGACGTAGCACGTTTATTAATACTATTAATACGGTAGTCTGTAGAATTTCTACTCAGAATCGACCACATTGTTGCCAGTCTTGGGCAAACTATAGACAATCAACAAAATCGGTAAAGTCCATAAAGTACCGGTTTTCGTCTTTTTTTTGTAGAAAAATTAGTGCACTTGCTATCGTTCGAAGCGGTCTAGTGTGACAATAAAAAGCACAATGGCATCTTTGTGTAGACAAATTATCCGCGCTAACGCATTTAAAGGTGTTTTGGTAAATGCCGCCCGAAGGGGATATGCTGATAAACGTAAGATTTTAAAAGTTTTTATCACAAATCCATGTAGTACAAATGTCAAATTTTGAGTTACGTAATGTCAAAAAAGTAAAACACACGTATCTTTTTTAAAACATTTTTACAAACAAATGAGTCTAAAATGTAAAATCTTATAAATTTATCAGGACCATTTATTAATACGTCATTACTCTCCCCATTGATTTTTCTATGACGCATTCGTTACATAAAAATATTTTCGTAATGGCACATTTTATCGATTATTTTTCTCACTTGGCTCTATATTATTCTAAATAATTTCCTAAATCTTGTAATTTTTATATATTTAGTTAGCAAATAATATCATTAATCTTAGAACTAGAAATCATAATGAATTTTGCTAATTTCTAGGTTATCTTTTCTTATCTTTTTATCGATAAAATTGCTGTACAATATTAACGGTATTTTACATTTAATAAAATATCTAAGCTAATTAGGTAATTACCTACATTAATTACTTGTAATCTTCTAATTACCCATTTTCTTTCTTCTTTATTTTATCAAATATTTGAATCCTAATCCTAATTACAGAATAAAATTCATTGAGTAAACTTATTCTAGTTAGTTCATATTATTATTAGCTTTTTTCTTTTTACATTTTTGTTCCTCCCTTGTTGTTGTTTTAATTGTCTTTGGGACATCATTACACTATTAATTCATAAGTTGATTGTATTAATTAACTTGAATTGACAACCTCAAATGCATTGTAGGAAGTCAGTGAATGCAGATGTTTTAGGACTGTTTCTTATAGCAGTTTATAGGGTAGGCCTATGTTCAGCAGTGAACAAATAAAGGCTGATATGATGATGATGATGATGACCTCTTACACAATTTACCACAGGCAATGACTAGTGTATTGTATCCTATTAATATTTTGAATATTAGTTTATTAAAATATTTGGATGCTATTACCTAATCATATTCCAACATTTTTCATTCCAATATTTTTATTGGTAAAGCAATAGATTTCTTATTGGTAAGTCAAAGGAATACATCTAGTCTTAAATAAGTAGATGTTTTTCATCTTATCACCCTTTCCCTGCCAAACATAAGCTAAACAATGCTAATAGTTGTCACACTTAGTAGACAGGTTGGCCACCACGGTTAGACTTTAGAGCTCCATTAGTCCCCTCTTACAACACCCATGGTAAAAGAAGGGGTAGCCTATTCTACGCCAGTATAAACAAGCTGTTATTAATATTTAGTAAATAGATACTTGTGACGCGTAAGAGTACAGCTGAAGTTTTTGAAACCCAGAAACTTTGAATGATATAAAAATTATTCTCTTTTGCTTTATGCTTTGGAGTATATTTAAAGATGTTGTTGAATATGCCATATGTGAGATTTTCTGTAGACATTTTATGGTAACACCCTTATAAGAATGCCTTTACTCAATGATAATGTCACAATCCTTAGCTTACAGACATTTTTACAAGGGTATATCTAACTAATTGATATGATAAATCATACATCCATCCATTTTTGGTGAGACTGGCATGGTCATCCAGGTGTACTGAGCCTCAATACAAATTTGAATAAAAAAAATACACCCACAAGAGTAGTAAAGCCATATCAGAAGTAGCTTAAAAATAAAATTTATTTTTATTCGAATAAAATAAGGATTTTTGAATAGTCATTTTTTATTTAACAAACAACATTAGAAACACTTGACACACTGCTACAATTAGTAATGGATAATTTTTCAAATAAACAATTTTCTCTCAACAGTGATGCCTGATCCCCTCGAACATGCAACTGGTTTGGAAAGGAAAGAACTGTTGGCTCTCCAGGCTGGTCAGGATGATCCCTTCAACATGAAGGTACTGAAGAAGAATGCAGGCACACGCGAAAATCCCACACTCGTACCTTCGTGTTTTGATGCTCGTATTGTTGGTTGCATATGTAAGTATATACTTCTACATAATTATTCTGTCTACAGAATTGTTATAGTTAACATTTGCACAAGAAAGAACAAGGCACTTATTTTTTTATAATAGAGTTGTAACCATGCCTGCACTAATGTTATACTCTGGCCAGGTACCAGTGGAGGATAATAGGTGAGAATGAAACAGCAGATTAGTTAGCTCATTGTGATAAATACACTTGGAATTTAGCATTTTTTAAGAACTCAATATATATAGATAGCAAGCCCAGTGTGAAAAATATTGAACCCTGTGCAGAGGACATCAAACCCTATGCCCTATGTGACATGGAATTAATTTTTTTTATTATTTCATATATATATATTAAATATTTATTGCCCATTGTTTTAGGTGACGAACACTCCACAGCTATCACCTGGCTTTGGTTACATAAGGTAATTTTCATTTAAAATTTATTTTACTTTTAGAACTGACACTACAAATATAAGTATGGAATGTGGAAAATGAATTATCTCTATATTTTTGTTATTTAATAATAATCATAATTTTATCAATTTCATTATTTTTTTTTGTTGTAATAAATTAGATAATGTTAATATTTACAAAATATAATTAATTACAACAAAAGAAAAAACAAAGTAAATTAATTGGTAATAAGGGTTTATTTTGAAATTATAAAAATTCGTTTATTTAGCCTTTTCAGTTCAATTGTTTGAAAAGTATTAATTATGAATGATGTTCAAAATTAAAAAATTATAGTTGAAATACAGCATACAAAAATAATAAATATTGGTAAAATCCGAATAAAAGAGCACTAAAGCTCTTCGACTGCGCCATATATTATTATTTTATATGTATGTTTATTGCTTTTTAACATTTAAATTCACATTAATAATAAATAAACAATAATGACAGTGTATTTTAATTTGAATCTAAATTTAAAACTGAATTTTATCCAGGTTAATATTAAATTTTAATAAATAAATTAGATATTAATAATTAATATATTATAAGAAAATTATTTCTTCTCTCACATATTTCCTCTTTTATTATATGTTTTAATGTTGCTATTATAATAATTGTTTTTTTTTAACAGGGCCACCCTCGTCGTTGCGAATGCGGACATTGGTACAAACTGACCGAAAAGCCAGTCCTCTAAACACGATTTCTACTTAGTTTTATTAAAAGTAGTGATTTAATACAACTGCAATAACGTATCTCGTACGTCGCACACAGCCTTTCGTTGCTTGTGGTTCCTCGTGTTGCCATATGCAAAAAAGTATATCCTTGGAGATACGCTAGTTTACGATTAACCTACCAAATCGATACAAATCAATATTAAAATAATTGTAAGCATAACCGGTGTTTTATTGTGTTAAATATAAGAATTACCTATGTTCTGGTGCATTGATGTATGGGCAATAGTGTTATGTAGTTAAATAAATAATTTAACTGTTAACATTCTCTTATTTGATGTTCTTTAAAAACACCTTATAGAGGCTTATTCTATGAGAATCTTAAATACATTCATGTAATTGCAATGTATTATTTCCACTATTTTACAACCATAAGGAATATAAAAAGTAACATATGTAAATGCAGTTTATCTTTTAACATAATAATATTATGGCATGCAAGCAATACAGAGATAAATAAAACTACTTCGAATTTGATTTATTGGGATTCAGTCCCATTAAAAATTTTCTCCATAGTTGTATATAGACGGTGGCCATGCCCAATCCAAAATCTTATGCTCACTCCAGGCTGCGAGCAACAACATGACTGAGAGTACACATGCACCTTTTTTTTGTGCAGTCCTCTTTTTCTGGAAAGTAATCTTAAATACGCCAATGATTCTCTCTCTATTGAAAAGATAAAAGACTAAAATAATAAGTAAGGATAAAAACTAGTTGGCTCATTATGATATAATACACAAGAATTAACCACAATGGTTTCCGTGAGGTAACGCGTGAAAGTTGACCTGATAGAGCTATTCCTAGCAATAAAGCTGTTAAATCTCATTACTATCAATTCCTTTCAGTTTGAAGGTATAGGGATATTGTGATCTTCAAATTGAGCAGTAAGGGGTAAGCTCTTTGCCTGTCCAGTATTAATTTTTTAAATAGTAACATTTGATATTGACAATTTGAACTGACTGACACATAGAAATAGAATTACATTCATACTGAAGACTAGGCAGCATGGTCTCCGACCCCAGCCCGTTCCATAACGGAACAAACGTACTAAAAAAAAAATAGAATAACATATTTGACAGTTTGACAAAGTTTTTTTTACAAGTTTGAATTTTATTTATTTACAATATATTTTTCTCTTTTATCTTTCTATTTCAAATAATCTATTTTTACGTTTATATTTCTATTTGAATAACATTTTTTTCTTCTTATCAATTCTCACAAGTATTTACGTCTATAGAATTGTTACATCGCATTATTTATTACAACCAGTAATGTTCCGAATAAAATAAAGAACAATCTCGACTTTTGTTTGTTATAGACAGTTACAATGTCTATTTGAATTGTGAGATGTGTAGTGTAATATATCTATATACATTGTGATTGTAAAATCTCAAATCAAAAGTGTTATCACCACGTTAAAAGGTCAGTCAAACTTACTTATATTGTAATCAATTCACAAGCCGAGTGTTTTTTTTAATTTTTACTCTCTTATTCAACCTATATTTAATTTCCAAAACCTAGGTAACTAATAATATTTTCAACAAACAATTAAATTTACGAATCAATCTTATAATTAGGGTATAATAAAAACCTCTGTAAAACATCTAGAAGCTTAATCCAAAGATGTATTGAGGTATATATGCATTAGTGACCCGCCCTCGGATTTGCATTGGTAGATAAAAAGATAAATTAGATAAAATACAACCAACATAACTTGCTGATAATGTTGTTTTATTTTGGTAAAATATTTTTTTAAATATATTGAGTCTTTTTTTTTCTTGTGTAAATATCCTTTTAAATCAAGCAAGTATCCAGCATTTATATGCAGTACAAGTTAAGAAAATATATGATACTATGAAGGAACACTATTAAAAATTTAAATATTAACATCAACTTGTAATCCATTCATTGTCCATATTGTGTCCCTGAAACTAAACTTCAGAGTTTAGTCTCAGGGCTTAACAATGAATATGTCCAATCACTATCAGACCCCAAGGAATTGCCTTTCTGAAGGAATTCTTAACTTTCCTAGAAAACAAATTCACGTCATTAGAAACATCAAATCTTTAGATTGAGGCATCATCAAAACCTATTCAGCAGCAAGAAGCATCTACCAGTTCTTAAAAACTCTCGTTTTATAATTTATCCAAAAGTTATAAAAATGATGTCAGCTATTTCGCAAGTAGTTACGAAAACTGCATGTAATATTTCATGGCAAACCATTTCTGAAATTACATCTGCTTGAAAAATGTAAGGTGATTGGAAAATAGAAATTATGCATTAATAATTAAATCAATCATAATAGCAATGAATGCTATTCCAAAAAACGCAGACGTCTATGCCAAATCAACATAATTTACAATTACACGAGGTTTCATAAAACCCAGCACGATCTCAAACAATTAATGAGCAGGTTATTTAGTCCATCGCAATGAATATACCTGGAATTTAGCATGATGGTTTCTAAGGGGGACCACAGGGAGGTCGACCTGATATTGTTGGTGGATCTGGTATATTGCTAGCAATGGGGCAGTTAGACTCCATTACTTATAATCCCTTCCCCCCGACCCTTCTTCCAAGGTGTTTGGTTATATGATAACATTGGCTCCAATGACCAGTTATCAGAACTCATAAACAAGAATGGAGTTGAATAAAATAAGATCTGCCAAACAATTATCGATATTTTACTGTTTATTCTATATTGACCACATTACAAAGAAATATATATTTTTTATTGCCCTAAAACATACAGTAATAACAAAAAAATTATAACAAAGTTAGCAGAGGCGAACTTATCTTTAAAAGAGATCTCTTCCAGTCAACCCAACACAGTGACATAGGAAGTAGTCACTGTGTTGGGTTGACATGAGTAGACAAGTAGTAACATAAGCAAAAAACAGACTTAATACGATATTTCAGCATTGTCACCATTATTCATCCTCTTGTTTTGTCGAGTCCGCAGCATGTACAGCACAACTGTATGGGGTCAAATTCGTGTCAACTCAGCAGTAGCATTGTGCTGTCAGCAATTACTTTATGATATATATTCGTAATATTATTAATTCAGTTGTCGCATATACCAAATCATGACGTCACGTGTCACTCCTCAAATCATTAATGATTATATTACTAGATAAATAAAATTTTAAATCATTATTATATTTAAATCAACATCATTTGTAAGCATCGAATGTACAAGCAGCAAAGCAGCAGCAGCAGGTACAATATGGATTTGTAGATAGTCATTACAAATATTATAAATGTGTAATTTGCTACCTCTTAGCGCTTTAATGGCTTAATCAATCACTGTGAAATTTGCTATACAAGTAGTATGTAGGATATAGGCTATCTTTTATCCTGGTCAATGAATCCCAGTCACATGGTAATACCAGAGGGTGACTTTGTGCAAAAGTCGTTTGCTTGGGTACCTCTGTCTTATATGTGTTTCAAGTGTGAAGTAATTGTGTCTCCGGTGATGATGAGTGAACCGTGAAGTAGCTGTGTTTAGATTTAAAGGGTTAGATATGGCAGTGAATTTACAGGGTACAGAGGTACTTTAATTCTCAGGAATGGCAACACATGGGAGGTAATCATGGGCAAAACTGTATACTCTGTTATGTCCATGGTACTGCTCATGTCTATAGGTGATGGTTTGCACTTTCCCTCAGGTGGACCGTCAGCTTCTTTGGCATTTATTTATTTATTCTTTATTGAGGACATTACAAAAATTGTCTGGTACAAAAGATGGATTTGATGCTATATATATATATATATATATATATATATATATATATATATATATATATATAGCATTCTCTCCCAGTTAACCTTTGGCAAAACAACATTGTAATTATGCGGTGAAAATTTGAAAATTGTTGTCGAAAAACAATAGTTCTAAGTTGCAAAAATAACTTTATTAATTATTAATGTATTTTTATTTACAGAGATGTATAGACAGCAAGCACATTATCAGTGCTACGTAGCAGATGGCTTTCACACTGACTGCACAGCGCTCATACAGAGGTGCCTATTGTCTGATAAGCTCAACTACGAGACATTCTGCCATATATGGAAGGACATGAATTTCGATCGTTTATATGAGTGAGTAGAGCAGTGTTACCCAACCGTTTTTGTGCCATGCCCCACTTGAACATTGCTAAAATTTTTATGCCTCCATACATAATTTTTCTTAACAAAGTTTATTTGACGACTTTAATCGCCCAGTTGATACTTTGTTAAAGTTAAACGAAATTATACCTAATAATATTAATATTCCACGTTGGGAAATAGCGGAGTAGAGCATGCATACCTTTCAATCCAATATTACCTTTTAATTTTTTAAAAGGCCAGCAGCACACCTGCAATGCCTTTGGTGTTGTGGGTGATCATGGGCGGCGGTAGTCACTTACCATCAGGTGAGCCGCATGCTCGTCTGCCCCCTGTGTTGTAAAAAACCAAAACATGTTTTCAAAAATGTTTTCTCTCACGAACACTTAGGTTATGGAATGAGCTCCCTGCCGAAGTTTTCCCAAGGGACTACAGCATGGGATTCTTCAAAAAGAGGGGTAAAGAGATTTATATGTGATTCTTTAAGATAGATATAACTTTTTTATTTATGAACCGATTAATATAAAACAAACAAATGTTAAGTGAAGCAAATTACAACGCATTAGTGAAAATCGCATTCAAATCGGTTAAGCCATTTCTGAGATTAAACGAAAACTGATTTTGGGGGTTAAAGAGGTCTAAAAATCGATCGTAATTAAGTAACATAAATTCTAAACTGAAAGCGTGTTTTATCCTAATTTACATGGGCGTAGCCACAGGGACCGATTTTACTGATTATTTCTTATAAATTTTCTTTTTTCCTTGCATCGTCGCCGTGTAGTCTTGGCATAGAATAGGCGACCCCTTCCTTTCCCGTGGGTGTCGTAAGAATCGACTAAGAGAAGGCGAAGGATGGGCAGCAGAGTCCCTCTTAACCCTTAAATGCCTGAAGTTTCAAATTTGATACTGGGGTTTGCATTGTTAAATAAATTTAAATATTTTGATTACCGTAATGCCTAAAGTATCAAAAATTATACTCAATGTTTTTTTTTTAAATATATATATATAAATATCGTTTTGATTTTTTAACAATTTTCCCCCATTAGTAAACACAGTATATTTATATATTTTTTAATTTGATTTAAAAAATCAGGTTTTTAAGGGTTAAACCATCGCCTATGCCTAACTGCGGTTACCAATTCCCTGCCAAGCGTGGCAACTACTGGCAACACCCCCCAAGGGCGAGGATTATGTTCAGCAGTGAACAGTCAAAGACTGATATGATGATGATGATGATGATGATGATGTAGTTTCTTTTCATGACTGTCATATAATTTTGTTTGTATTTAAATGATTTTTTATAATTTCAGAGGACGCCTGTCTGGTGCTGAAATTGCTGAACTGTCAGAAGAACTTATTCACATAGGCAAACAGTTCATGCTTGCTGATAACAGCAATTTTGAGGTAAGCAGTACTAAGTTTTTTTTTTTAATGGATAATAATGAAATAGTAACCTCACCTGCGCTATCGGTATACCCTGGCGGGGCACCAGTGAGGGATGATTGGTGAAGATGAAAAAGCAGTTAGCCCATTGTGGCTAATTCAACGATAAATTTGTCACGATAGTTTCCAGGGGAACCGCGCGGAGGTCGACCCGATAGGATATATTGATAGCAATAGGGAGTAACCTCCGCATTACTAACAATCCCTTCCCCCCATAGTACTAAGTATTATCACGCCAAGTTTGCTAGACAGACAGTAGTGATAAGTAGTATTAGAAAAGAATTCGGATTAGTTTGTGGCAAGGTTCTCAAAATTTTGTTAGATTTACTCTCAGTTTTACAATTGGTTTATGATAACTTTGAACTTAACTTGCTTGTCAATAGAGCCTTTTTGCCCCTGTTACCAAGCTAAAGAGAGGAAAGGGGTTGTTTATTTATTTTATTTATAGACTCTTTATTGGCAACAATACAAAAAAAAATTGTTACAAAAGACGGCTAAATAAAGCTAAAGCTAAAAAATGCTATATAGCAAGGGTAGTCGACTTGGCTAGACACAAGATCTATTGTTTATTGACGAAACACTGTGCGATCTACCAATTACATACTTTTTGAAATCTCAAATGAAACAACATGCTTCAGTACACAATTATGTAGTATTGTATTATTTTTTTAAGAGGAAAAACAACAAAAATGAAAATTATTCTTAGTAATTATTTATTTATATTAGTGTGAGCATTGCGTCTGAGCATCTTCCGCTAGATTAGCAAACCTTAAGGTTGTCTTGAAAAGATTGCACTCAGCAATAAGACCGCCTTACTGTACTTATACAATCGTATCGTTGTGTTTGTAAATTGTCTTGCTTATTTCCTATATTGTATAATGCAAATAAAGTATACTCATTCATTCATTCATTCAATATTATATTTTTTGCCTTGCCACGATCAACTGGACTAATAGTCGCAATCGAATAGTTGGCTACCCCTGATGAGAATGCTATATGCCTTCTCATTATTATTAATCTTAATCGCTTCTCTCTCCTTGGTTTAGTAGATATTGTATACAGTGAAGTTAGGGGGGAGGGAGATTTCCCTCTAAACAAGTCTATTTTCAAGGGGGAAAGGGATTGTTAGTAATGGAGACTGAGAATCCTATTGCTAGCAATATACCCAGCCAGGTCGACCTCCTCGCGGTTCTCCCTGGAAACTATCATGGTTAATTCCTGATGAATTCATCATGATGGGCTAATTGGCCTGTTTTCATTCTCATCTATCACCCTTCACTGGTGCTCCGCCAGCGTATCCCGTTAGCGCAGGCGGGGTTACCATATTCACCCATCAATAAACAAAAAAAGTTTCAAAAAGGCTTTTAAACCTTCTAGGAATCAGTAGCAGGACTGTTTATAGTATACGCTCTATTAAATCTCCAACCGTACTCCGGTTTCGCGGCGCTTCGAATCGTCCCTGAGGATGTTCAAAGCATAGCTCGACTGGAGATGGTGGCGAGGAGGGAGAGGAGACTGGACGTGCTGTACATACTCGGATCAATTCTAATAAAAGGCCCGTGCGAATACCACGCCGCTGTCCGCCAATATGGCATGGAACCGTCGTATAAGAAATACTTACAAGGTATGTTTTATTTTGTGATTTAACTTTCCTTACATTACACATAAATAAATAGATACGCATTTTTTATGCAACTTTGAATGGTAAACAAGTTAACGGCCCACTTGATGGAAAGTGAATGAATAAATAAAAATTTATTTCAATAAAACCATAACACTTACATAAACTTAGATTATAAGTAATAACAAATAAAAAAAAAAAGATATAAAAAAAAGTTTACATTTATATATTCTTTATATGTAGTAGAAATCAGTCAGTGTTATGGCAAAGAAAAAGGATGCCAATTCAGCTAAAGGTTCCTGCAAAAGCAGAAACGCTGATTTTCAATTAGCACCTCATCACCGAGCCCGGTAACCGTTGCCCATAGACATGAGCAGTACTATGGACATAACACAGTATACTGTATCGCCCATGATACCCCCCATGCGTTGCCATTCCTGAGGACTCAGATGTTATTCCTCTGTACCCAGTAAATTTACGCCATATCCCACCCTTCAAACCGAAACACAGCCATACAAACACAACTACTTCACGTTAGAAACACGAATGGGACAGAGGTACCCAAGCAATTGACTTTTGTACAAAGTATCCCTTTGGTAAAATTGCAGGATATTCAGATGTGGACAGAATGGAATTACGTTTCAAGGGAGTGTTCTTCAAGCAGCCGGAGGAACTGGACCTGCTTCGAGACCTCGCAGGCATCACCAGTCGGTACGTGGAAGCCAAGGAGGCTATTTTAGGTATGTTCTAACCGTAGGATTTTTTTTTTAATAACAAATGTTGCTCGGAAATTGGAGTGTACTGGGTTTATGTATGTGAGTTTCATTTTTGCACCATAATTTCTAAATGGCTGAACAGATTGGGATGCATGGGCTATTGTTAAAATCCTTAAATTACCCCAAGTGATGTTAGTTTTAAATTTTTAAATTCAATATGGCGGTTGTTTAATACTAATTACAAATGTTAAGACATTTTTTAATTTGATACTAATTTAGAATTTTTGACCGCTTTTTTTCTAATTCTTAATTTCTGTGCTTTTTTTATGCAACTTAGAATAGCAAACAAGCTGACGGCCCACCTGATGGAAAGTGGAATTTTTATTAACGGAGTTAATGGATGTAATGGCACTTGATTCAAATCACTAATCAACTCAAATTAATATTCTTGATTCAAATAAATCAGTCGGAGATTGATGGCTAATATAAAAGTTTTAGAATTTTTGATAATAATAGGTGAGATAGCAGACAGTGTTGGAATGTTGGCACTCGCACACATACAAATGGTAGCGGGATTAAACATAAACATAAATATATGTAAAAGATCGTCTCCTAAGTTGGCCCGACCGGGAATTAAACCCGGGACCCGTTCAATGCAAAGCAGTGAATTAATAATTTCCCCATTCACACAGGGAGGGGCAAACAACTAGATCCAAACCTCAACTTCATAGACAAGAACCTGCCGAGTGAACTGGCCCACTCGCTGAAGAATGTCATCGAAGGACTGAGCGAAGAATTAGAAGGTAAGTACAAGTATGGTATAGTAGATACCTATCAAGTATTACGACACACCCTCAACGGCGATCGGATCGGACCACCTAGCATGACGTAAGAAGGTGCGCTACCGAGAAAGACACCTGCGTCGAGTCAGCATTTCAATTCCCACAGCAAAAATACCCATTTCCTTTATCTTTGATTCGATATGACTTCACTTACGGATCACACATCGATCTAAAGACACTTATTATTGTAATAATTAATTTTAGAATTAAATTTAGTTATATTTATAAAATTGTTTTTTTTTTGGGTCTTCCGCCAGCGACTTAATAACTAGTAAATAAATAAATAAATAATAGTTTATTTAGCAAACATTTACGCACAACGGCCCAAATGAGAGGCTAAGCGCGGAAAATAGAGTCCTATTTACATTACATTACATTTAGCAAACATTTTTAATAAGGTTCATACAGAATAAAATAAATTTTATCATCAAATCAAGCTTCTAAATCGACGCAATCAAAAGATACGGCCGTTTATGTTCCATTTATATCGCATATTTTGACATTGACAAAGGGAATCAAAACCTATGGGGTATTTACCGTTGACCTGGAATCATGAAATTTGGCAAGAAACAATATAAGCACAAATAAAGGAAAAAAAAATAGTAAATTTGTAGTTATTTCATGAAAAACATTTTAACTTGATGATTTTGTACGGAATCCTCGTTGCGCGAATTCGACTCGCACATAATCGGTTTTTTTTTTTAATTAAGACGGGTTTTGTTACTACTGATAATTTCTACAAAACTTGGTCACATTTTTATTACGTTCTATTCAAACAGTGGGGTTGATTCTGAGTCGTCATTTCTTTAAACCTTATATTTTAATTTGTTGCATATATGGCATCCCTATCGCATTTAGTTGGACGTTGTAATTGTAGATGGCAACACATTAAAAATAAAAAGATTAAATTTGCACGCTCCTCAGTTACTTTGTGTTTCATTTAAAATAATAATTATAAAAAAAACCATTCTGCCTGCCCTGTCATATAGAACATAGTTTAATAGTTTTATGAACCACTTAAATCTGTTGGAAATTCAGTTTATATTGGTCCTTACAATGAATACGTTGCTGTGATACCAAATTGAAATTTTAATAGAAATAGGTTTTTTTTTGGAAAGATGGAAAGTGGTAACCGTCGCCTATAGACATGAGCAGTACCATAGACATAACAGAGTGTATTGTTTCGCCCATGATACTCCCCGTGCGTTGCCATTCCTGAGGACTCAGATGTTATTCCTCTGTACCCAGTAAATTCACGCCGTATCCTACCCTTCAAACCGAAACACAGTCATGCAAACACAACTGCTTCACGGTTGAAACACGAATGGGACAAAGGTACCCAAGCAATCGACTTTTGTACAAAGTCTCCCTCTGGTTACAGAAATTGAGGCTTAGAATAGACCCCAGTGCCATATAGTACGAATTTTAATGTGTAATTATATATTTTAGAATCGACAGAGGCAGCAGAAACAGAAAAACCTTCTGATGCACACCAGATCAAAGCGCGCGCTATGAAAAGCACCGTTGGTCAAATGAAGCACCTTGTAGGAGTCGCGGACAAGTATGTTGCAACCTATCTAATTATTTATACATTTTGTTTGTGTATGATGGATGTAGAATGTTACAGGAGACCAATAATGTTATTTAATATTTTATTACATGCAATGTTACAACGATTATTTTAGTGACAAGTCATAAGTCAGTTTATTTTTCTATTTAATTGAGCTGTAGGTCTATGGCCGTGTACAACCTCTTTCTTACAGTGTACATATTGTTTAGGTCTTTACTAGTAAAGGATGGAAATTTAATGATAAAACAGAGAACTGTAAAACTGTTATAACCCTCGTTAAAGTTAGTTGAATTGACTAAAATAATATAAAATAAAAATACACGTAAGGTGCCGTCAGTGGCGTGACACGAAGTGGTGAACAGAACCGACCTAAGCCGAGACCACCCGACGGCTCTCAGTGTTGCCGTTCGATAAAGCTCGAACATATATTGTTAATCTTTATAATCTGTATTATTATTATTATCTAGCTCTATTCTTCTCAACGGAACGTGGAAAAAGTCCTTTCGAAGCGCTGGAGCATAATTATGTATGAATGTGAAGTGACAGATAATACGTGATTTTTCCCGAATGAATAATAGCCCATGCAATTGCAAAGTTTCTTGCTAGTATGTGTTATTTTTACAAAGTTGTACAAAACAAAAGTATAAAGACAAAAGTTATGATAAATTTTTACTGTATCAACAGAAAGTAAGTAAAACGACACACAATTTAGAAATTTTGCCTCAAATTATTTTTAATTACAAAATAATTAACAAAAATCATAAGTCTCAATTCTAGCGTCGTCTTATATTTTGTGTGTTTAGTGACAAATCACCTTAAGATTCTGAATGATCAATGATCAATACCAACAGACTGAGTAATTTGGACCCTAGGGCGACAAATTAGAGGCCATTTTTTTTATAATCATAAAGTTACAATTTTATTGTCTAAAAATTGTAATTAATATGAATGTCGAATTATAGAAGTCGACTGGAGGCAAATATGTAGTACGCCACTGTCGATCATGTATGTTTTGTTGTTGAACTATAAAATAAATTCACTCTTTTAAAATGGCTGCAGCGACAAGATGGCGGATTACAGTATAGACAAATAAACTGTAATCCGATTTACTTTTTTTTATTTATAATTTGAATTAAACAGACTTGTATATTTTATTTTATATAATTTAGAAAGGCAAACAAGCTGGCGGCCCACCTGATGGAAAGTATTAACTTGGCCCATGATAACCATGCGTTGGCATTCCTAAGAACTAATGTGTTATGTGGTCGCGTGGCCCCAACATACAAATAGATCACCTTTTTTTCCCGTGGGTGTCGTAAGAGGTGACTAAAGGAACTTAATGGTAAAGTGATGGGTAGTAGCGTCCCTCTTAAAATATATCTAAAATCCTAATTATGGTAGCCAACCCGCCTGCCAAGTATGGCTAATTCTGGCAAAACTCCTCTTATAAGAAAAACTTATGTTCAGCAGTGGACAGTTAACGGTTGAAATGAAAATTAATGAAATGTGTTTTTTTTTTAATGGATGATAATGGAATGGTAACCCCGCCTGCGCTAACAGTATACGCTAGCGGAGCACCAGTGACGGATGATAGGTGAGAATGATAGCAGGCAGGTCAGTTAGCCCATCGCGATGAACACACTTGGAACTCAGCACGAAGGTTTCCCACGGGGACCACGGGGAGGTCGACCTGGTTGGGTATATTGCTAGCAATAGAGGTCTTGGTCTCCATTGCTAACAGTCCCTCCACCCCGAATGAAATGTGTTAGGTCTCTGTGCCCTGTCACTTCATTGCCATACCTCAACCTTCAAACTGAAAACCGCCATGCATACACAAGTATTTCATGTCTATTTGTATATTTTACATTGTCAAAAAATCTTAAGTCTGCTATACCAACTCGGCGCAACAGTCAGACACTGTCAATTTGGGAGGTTTTTTATTTATTTTTTTATTTTCACCCATTGAATATAATGTTTACTTAAAATTTAGGAATAGAAAAAAAGCTTTTTTAATATTAAAAAAAAAAACTTTTATTGGTAGTTTTATTACACTTACTGCTAATTTCAAGAGGAGGATGAAGCTGTTTGCCGCCTGATGATGACGATGTGTCTCGTCGAACTTACTACACAATTTCCTACTAAATATTTTTACATTTAATTGACCTACTGCAGACCCTTGATACACATGCTACGGACCCCTAAGATGTCCGTGGACTCTAAGAAACCCTACTCTATAGTAAAAAAGTTAACATTTAGCGTCTGTTCTAAAAATGTACCTATCAGATATATATCTAATATATATTTATATTTTTTTTTCAGAGCAAATAAAACTAGCACAAAAGAAAAAGGCAGTCCTCGATCCAAAAACTACACTGAAGACACAGACGGTTCAACCGAACTCAGCAGTCCTGTATCAAGAAAACGAGCAAATAAAGCCAAGTACAGCCCTAGCCCAAAGAAATCTAACGTAGACACAGACTCTTCAAATAAACTCAGGAAACTTAAGAAATCAGCACGTAGCGTCTCCGCGAAGCGAAAACGACAGAAGTGTAGCAGTACTAGCAGCGAAGAAGATACGTTACTTTCAAAATTAGACAAAAGCAATGATGATCTAAACTTGGAGGAATTTCACCAACAACCTAAAACTGTAGAAAAACCACCGGAACACGAGTTAGATATACAAATAGATACAATACCAATTTTTATAAGAACAGATGATAATCAAATAATTGAGATAGAAATAGTAGATGAACTCGATCGAGGTAAGAACATAAAAAGCAGTGTAAAAACTGAAACAGTAACTGTAGCAGATGAAGGAGAATGCTCCCAAGTAAAGGAAGCTATACCAACATTTCAAGAGTCTACAGTCGGGAACTTAGGGGTCGGAAAGACGAGAGAAAGCTTTAAGAAACCAAAGAGAAAGCAGGTGAAGTATCATATGAAATCTAAATTCAAAAGGCTGGGAATGGTGCCAGCTGCTAATTTTGAGGAAGACGAGACAAAAGGCAAAGGAAAACGTTCAAAATAAAATTGCATGTTGTCGAATGATGTTCTTATACATTTAACTGTTAAATTATGAGTATGTGAATACGTACAGCTGAGATGGCAAGGTTGAGTTAAAATTGAAGTGTGCTATGACGAGAATAAATATCATAGGCTTGAAAGTAGCACCAGCCATGAGTAGGGAAGTGTTTATAAACATGGAATAGAAAGGCAGAAACTCGATGGATGGTTTGCTCTAAGCATCTCCGCGTGGATATTTTTACGGGTAATAATGGATCGATAATCTTACTTGTGATATCAGTATTTAGCAAGATACCAGTGACTGAGGTTGAAAACAGGTCCTGTCACCTATATTATATTAAACCGAAAGTTACGGTTTTGACAAAATCAATTGTGACTGATGAGTAAAAGCTATGAAGATATCAACAGATGATTTCTGTGAAACAGGGTGGTATACTGTGCATTCATAAACGAGAGCCTGGAATCGATTCTTAGTCGGGCCAATATGAAATGAACTTACCTTTATTGATGGAGTCTAGTCGGTGTGCACGTTTTCTCAGATACTGGCATAAAAATCTCTTTAAATATTACATCGTAATGTTAAATCATGCCGTGTCTTGCTATATACAAGTGCAAAATTAACGCTATTTTATACATCAACGATATATATAAATTATGTACTCTAGATTCTCATGTGGTAGCCATTTAAAACCTATGGATACTCAATATTGAGCATCGTTCCTGATGGTGGCTAAATAAATAATTAATAAAACCTCATTAATGTCATTTCAAATTTAGACCATTTCTAGTCAATTTGTTTTTATCTAATTTCTTATATTCTATATCTTCTCGTAATTAGTGTAATTAATTTCCACATTTTTAATCTTATTAAATTAATATATACGTCTCAGAAATAATACGTCGGCCAACACGATTATTACTGCTGTAGGGCTTGCATTAAAAATTTGTATTGACTTAGTGCGCCTCTAGCGGACGATTTTGGAAACTCAGATTTTCATACAAACTTTTCGTGATAAAAATTATAGATGTCGACGTTAAATTTAATTTCCAGAAATATGAGCGTAATAATATGTTATGTGCATGCAATGTATGGATTCTTGTTTATATAATTGTGAGGAAAAAATAGAAACCATTTTATACACCACATGTTTTTTATTTATTAATAATTAGGTACATTATTCATTTATAGGACACTTATTCATTTGCACTTCATTATCTAATTAGGCCTTATTTATAAAAAAAAAAATAGCATTATATAAGTCGGGCATGTTTCTTGTTAAATAAAAAATAATATGTTTGCAAAATGCAATAAACAATCACATTCGAATAGTTCAGTATAGATAGATACAAAATGACTTCCATACAAGTGACTAGCATGAAACTTGTATGTGTGTATGCTGTTTTTTTTTAAGATAGCTATATGGCTTTGAATGTTTTCTTTGAGCCCATATTTAATATTTATTACTCTTATTGTTGTGAATATTCTTCTTATATTTGAATCCATGTTTTGATGTAATTAAAGTTTTTAACAATGTGGAAGATAATTTAACGGATAATTAGATAACTGTATTTCTATTGTACGCTGCGCTTTTTTGTTTATTTATTCCAGTTCAAACCAGTACATATTATATTACTGATTGCAACATAGATTATTATTGTTATTCTTTATTGTACACAAAAGGTTATTGAAATGTAAAAACAAACATAATAGTGCACAAGGGCGAGCTTATCTCCAATAGAGATTTCTTCCAGCAAACCCAATATGAGAAAAGTGACAGTTCATTAGTAGTTACAGTCACACGTGTGTACCAATCGACTTAAATGTTATAGTTAAAAATAAATAAATAAAATGTCTTTACAATTGAAAAGATTAAATATAGTACCTGCATTTTTTTTGTATGGGATGCAACTATTTTGTGTCCCAGTATAATAAACAAGCATACAGCCCGTCTGATGATAGACGGTCACTGTAGCCTATGCTGTAGCTGTAGACTTGCAACACTAGGGGTGACACGTGCGTATTGCCTATATAGGCCCTATATAGATGCAATAAATTACTTTCATAATGAAAATGCACCTTGGCTCCAGTTGGATATCAATATTATCAGAAATATTATTATATTCACTATTATATCTCGTTCTTAACAGAAAATAACGAATTGATACAAATAAAGAACGACATAAACGATCATAAGTAAATTAGGTACAGACTTGTGCATTCGTCTAGATCGAATCGTGCAAGAATCTAATTATTATATTTCATTTCAATTAACTTTTTAACGACCATTTATGTTGAAAAACAACGATATTCTGAAAGGTCTAAGATATTATTGCACGCTCTTTCAAATTTCAAAGAATAAAAAATGTGTAAGTAAAAATGTTTACACGGTTTCGACCAAAGAATATAATACTCCACAAACCAGACCGCTACTGACTTTTCCTCTTTTCCTCATAAAAACAAACAGAACGCCACATCTGTATTTGGCCTATGTTTCTCAGTGGTTAATTAACGGCTGATATGACGATGAATAAGAAATGAGATAGTTTCATCAACTAGACTGTCATAATGACTAACATATTTGAGGACGTAAATTTTTTTTTACAACACAGGGGGCAAACGAGCATGCGGCTCACCTGATGGTAAGCGACTACCGTCGCCCATGATCACCCACAACACCAGCGGCATTGCAGGTAGCTCTCAGTATACTTATAATAGTTAATATAATGTATTAAATATGTAATTGAGCTATTAGACTTCGCTAACATCGCATCGTACTTGACTAAGGATCCCTAATTTGTAAAACTAGACTATCACAATCTTCAACAAACACTAACATTCATATTCCTTAACCATTAAACGCCTGAAGTTTCAAATTTGATGCCGGGGTTTGCATTGTTTCATTGTTAAATAAATTTAAATATTTTAATTACCGTAATGCCTAAAGTATCAAAAATGATACTAAATGTATTTTTCAAAATAAATATATAAAAATATCTTTTCGATTTTTTTTTTTACTATTTTTCCCAATTAGTAAACACAGTAAGGGATACACTTATATATTTTTTTATTTGATTTAAAAAATCAGGCTTTTAAGGGTTAAGTAGTTTGTAGATATTCAAGTAACTCGAATCAGCAGTTAATACTCGATGTTTCAATCAACCATTATAAGCTTAACGCAAACGTTGGATCGCTACTTTACTATTATAAATAAAAAAATCTGCCATTATCGTAAGATTTAGAATAAAAAAAAAAGATTCTGGGCCCAAGAAGAAAGAAATAAAGTACGCTTTACGTGATTATGAATACATGCTTGATTCAAGCTGCTTGAGGGTCTACGAATCTCCTTACTCAAATACACAGAATTACAATACGAAGAATTTGTACATTACATCACTACATAGTATAAAACAAAGTCTAAAACGCTTCCCGTCTGTTTGTCCCTATTTATGCTTAGATCTTTACGCAAAGAATTTTGATGCAGTTTTTTTAATAGATAGAATGATTTAAGAGGAAAGTTTATATGTATAATACATGCATAATATAGTAGAGAAACACTGATAATTTTACAGGTTTCTAATGTGATGTAATGTGAACCCGTGCAAAGCCGGGGCGGGTCGCTAGTCCTACATAAAATTATACTGCGCAGTAATTATTTAATCTACAATTGTGATAAGTTTTACATAGTGTTTAGTAACTAAACAAATTTCTTTAATGATAAGCGGGTAGAATAATAAATAACAGATCAGTCATCCATATATATATATATATATATATATATAGTTGACTTGTTTTTTTCTAGCAGTATTCCATATATTTACGCATAAAATGTATCTTGACATATTATTAAATATAATTATAATGGCGTATTATTAATAAAATCAATATTTACGTTTTAAAAAGATATAGAATTTATAAGATAAAATAAATATATAAGTTATAAAGGTATCACTCATAACTATTTATCGCTCAAAATTGTATGAAAAAGTTGACCTGTTTTTCTCTAAGCATTTCTATGAAGACTATCTATATAATCTAAGAGTAGAATGTATGCTGGATCATTTTCGATGTTTATAACTTTGATCGATCGATTTTTATGTACGTATTCGTAGCTTTTTGCCCGCCACTTCGTACGTGTGATTCTCAGATGTAGGACAACCAATGAACCGCTTTTAAATGACGTATTAATATAAAACATATATCAATTTTCAAGCTAAACCTTCAGTAACGCAACAGTGAAGATCACATTTAATTTTGTGCAGTAAGTTTTGCACGATGCCGGAACAAAGATATAGACAGACAAAATTTCTAAAAAAAAGAATATTGTTTTAACTCCTATTCCTCCTACTAAAACATCTTATATATTTTTGTCTGTAATGTCTTCGATGTACAGACGTCCAGTTACAATTCTATTATGTTAGTAAGATTGTATATGGCAGCAGATTCTCTGTATCTCATGTCGTATAAAAACTTAAGCTTCGATTTAACATGTTAGCACGCGATGGTTTTGCTTATATATATAATGATTATACAGTAACATTCGTTTTTTTATAGCACCTATTATATTTTAGGAGTCATATCTGTAGATATTTTTTTTTTAATTTTAAGGACTTTTACCTTCATCAGTTCTAGGTATTATTTTTTAAATTTCGAATCTTTGACTTGAAATGTGATTTTTTTAAATACTGTTTTATTTAGGAATGTATTATTCGTCAGAATTCGGGTGAATAGTAAACAAATTGTATATTTCTATGTTACTTAACCATTTTAATGTAATTATGAAAAAAAATTGATCTATAAAATATCTTATTATATTGCTATGTAAACAACCATGAGAATGTTAAACTATCTATAATGATAACTATTAGTCTTAAATGATCATTATGTGACGAACAAAGAAATTCGTCCGCAAGCATTGTTTTTACCGTTACAGTGACAGATTTATACATTTGCCGTAAGTAAATTACTCAAAACCCACCTTTACTCACAATCATATTAATTATATTTCTTTATAAATCAAATTGAAGTTTCATGATAAAAAAAATTCTGAATTTTTCCCGCCTAAAATCTGCCATTATAGACAGCAGTCTACTCAGCCAACTGGTAAATTCACAACTTGTTAAATATCTAAGGAGTATTTGCTTAAGAAAAAAATATCTTCCTTATTTTTAAATAGAAAAAAAAAGACAGTTGAACTTCTTGTCAATCGTATAAGCGTCTTGATATTTAAATTCGTGATTCACCTACAAAAAAATAATAGTGAGTATATTTTAACAGTTATCATTTCTTTCGATTATAGCTAACTCATCTTCTTCAGCGGACGTGT
This sequence comes from Galleria mellonella, assembly GCF_026898425.1. NCBI lineage: Eukaryota > Metazoa > Arthropoda > Insecta > Lepidoptera > Pyralidae > Galleria > Galleria mellonella. Next base: position 862,425 of record NW_026442135.1, on the reverse strand, counting down.
TCGTTTTCGCGTCAAATTGTGCAAGATTCGCCTCTGAGGAACCATTACTCGACTCCTGAGATCTAGGACTCACGCTGGACTTCCTTACGTACAATATATTAGAGTCCAATTTCGAGTGGTCATTAACGTACTGCAACCCGTAAGCGCTGCCGTCAGATATTCTGTTGAGCTTGTGTATCTGTTCCCTCAATTCGCAGACTTGTCCGTATAATTTTTTGTTCTCTCTTAATATAGCTACATTCTCAGTTTCCAGCAGCTCCCGTTTGCTCCACTGCACATTATTCTCCGATTTTAGCCTCTCAACCTCCATCTTGAGTTCCGCTATCTTCTCCTCGAGAACTTGTTTGGCGGCAATCTCGTCCTGCAACTCGTTCTGCAGTCTCTCCACCTCGCTATGACTAGAATCCGTCGACCCCAATGTTCGGTCACTGTGGGTTAACTCCATTTTCGTGCTATGCAACTCCGTCGTGAGCGCTTCCACTTTCGTCAACAGGAATGCCTTCTGATCTTTCTCGCTTTGCAAATTCTTGCAAGTCTCGTCCAATTTAAGCCGAAGCTCGCTCAATTTGTTGGCAAGTACATTATCGACGTTGGAAAACTTGTGTGAATCTAACGAGGCCCGCTGCCGTATCGACGGTTCGTTTGGTGATACGTAACCTACATTCTTTCTTCTTAATTCTACACCATCCTCTGTCGTAAGGTCGCCTGAGACTATCCTGCTCTCGCCTATACTTAGTAGCTTCTCGTTGTCTTGTTTTACCTCGATCAGCTGTTGTTCTATGTCATTCTTTTCGGCTTTTAATGTTGATAACTCTTTAGTGATGAGATCTAATTTGTTCTTCAATTGTTTCGCCTCGTCTCTAGCTTTGTTGCGTTCGTTACGTACCTTGGTCCACTTCTCTCGCCAGTTGGCTGTGCAGTCCGACCACCAGCGCATGGTCTTCTCCATCTGGGAGGCGCGGGCTCTTGCCTCGTCTAACTCTCGCTGGTAGAGCGCCTCTTTGGCTTCCCAATCGGTATTGGTGTACCGCATGGCGCCCTCGTGGTCGCGACTTCTCCGGTGACTTCCGCCATGTGAGCTTTGTGCCATTTTTCATTTGGTTAATTCTGTAAAAAAATATTTGTACATTTTAAATGAAATACGTACACGATCAGAATACATACTATTTGCATATTTTTGCATACAATTTTGGAATGAAGAAATTTACTAATAGATAGTTAGGAGTGACTCGCCTCTCAGTTAGACGAGAGTAATAAGGTATACGGTACCATAGGATCAGTAAACCATCTGTCGATTGCATAAAATTCGACATTAGTACTTGAGCTATCAAATTCTCAGTGACATTTTTGGCAGTAGATGAGTGGGACAGAAATACCCAACAGACAACTTTTGTATAGTCTTGTATAATCCCTAGTTAACCCTTAAGAGGTACATTTTTCAAACTTTCTCAAAGAGACAATTTTGTTACTTTGTCAGTTCACTTTTTTGTCGGTCTCGAGCATTTTCATATAACAAAAGAGGTGAAAAACGATTGATTGAAGAGGGCAGGTGCAGTCCCAGGATTTTTGTCGACCAAATATGCGACGTGCTACGGCTACTATTATGAAAAGATTGGTAAATGGAGAAGCTAAAGAGAGCTGTTTGAATTGAAGCATTTGGCATTCTATTGTTTCTGCCTTCCCTAATAGGAGATGAAGTGTGATAGATATGTATGTGAGATGTAAAAATAAACTTTATTTTAATACACATAGGACACTAATAGACGTAATTTTTAAATCTGACAAAAAAGATACTTAAAAAAATATGATATCACTATATACAAAATATCTTTGGCTCTTAATGAAGTTACATGAATTGATTATACCCTAATTTGAAACATAGGATACTTTATTCCATACGAGCGCAGCCGCAAAATACAGCTACTATCTGAATATTCTATTCAATATAATGATGACGATGTTTTTAGCATGAGCTACCAGCCGTGTCCACCTTCGACTCCTGAGCCGTGCCCGCAAGTATGTCCACCACCACCACCAGCTCCACCATGCAGGGTCAAACCCATCATGCGAGGACTCCACTGGGCCCAGACGAAATTGATTATAGCACAGGGCTTTGGACTGGCATTTCTTGGAGGTGCTGCCTACTATGTCTTGATTAGCTTGCCGAGGATGGAGGCTTACAAGGACTTTTATGCGTTAGTATTATTTAGAGTTTACACTAGAGGGATACCATTGAAAGACGATAGATGAAAACTAGCAATGTACCCAACCAGCTCGACCTCCTCGCGGTTCCACCTGGAAACTATCATGGTTAATTCCTGATGAATTCATCATGATGGGCTAACTGGCCTGTTTTCATTCTCATCTATCACCCTTCACTGGTGCTCCGCCGGCGTATCTCGTTAGCGCAGGCGGGGTTACCATTCCAGTTTTACTAAACTCCTGAGCTAATTTGTTACTTTTTTGAAAACCTTTTATTGGTCTAGTTTGCATCTTAGATTATTTCTATTCATACTAGTGCAGCTCTTATTATTCTTGTATAAATAAAAAAAAAGAATGAAAAGGCAGGACAGTTATTCCATCATGATAAATACACCTGGAAGTCAGCACAATGGTTTCCAGGTGGATCATGTGGAGGTCGACTTGACAAGATATATTGCTAGCAATGGAATTGGTAACAGAAATGGATCTGATGCATTACTAATAATCCCATCATGTGTTTACCATACCAAGAAGAATAAAGAAATCCTATCAAAGACTTTTCCATTAAATTTTTTGTTTGAATATGTTCATTTCTCTACTCTATTACATTTTTTTTCTATATATTAATTCCATTATAATGTTTTCCTGCATTTAGACTATAAATTACATAGTAGGGTAAGATTTTATAGCAAAAAAAATCTTACAATATCCCTTTACTACTAAGTTTCCTTAGTCTCTTCTTATGACACGGTATAAACAATGAGAAATATATAAAATATATATATAAATATAAATAAACGTGAAAGTGAGTTTGTTTGTTACCTTATACCATACACAATATTTTAAGGCAAGGCAATGATGATGATGAAAACCCGTTATAGGTAATAATTGGGAGATTTCACTCGACTCACTACTTACAGTCGACTTTAGTGAATGATTTAACAAAATATTATGATACCGACAAAACAACATACCTTAACAGTAAAGGCCGCTAGCACATTCTTCACAAATGGTTTATGTTGAAAGTTAATTAATGTAGTACTGCTTAAATACCCGGCTATTTTATTAAAATGAACAACAGTAAAATGTTTTTTCTATAAAATATAAAACTAACAACACAGAGCAGAGAGAAAGTAGAAAAAGTGTAGTTAAATCCAGAGTTTTCGTGCGCGTAATCCTAATCGAATAGGATAGGTAATCACAGAAGAGACAAACAGACGAAAAACACCAACCAAACATACAATGAGTGAAGTCACAGACCTTGCAGAGAAATGTCAAAAAATTCGAGTCTGCCAGGGTTGCTAACTCTGAAAATTATTTGTTTCTATCTCCACTGGGGCCGATTCTGCTGTGCCATCTCTAAATGCATCTCTTTGCTTAATATTTTAATTTGATAATTTTGTGTAATTAGTGTTTTATGGACCATTATAAATTAAAATTATAATAATTTTGACTGAAATGTATTATAAAATTAGTTAAATTAGATCATTACAATAAAGATTTTGCTGTGCTTTAATGAAATATCACCCCAGAATCGACTAAAACAAAATCTGAAATTTATTATAGTAAAACCAATTTAATCATGATAATCAGACCATACCCACTTGTAATTCGCACTTTAATATTTTTAAAATATACGAGAAATAGTCAATCTTACTTTTATAAATTTTTATTTTTTTAGAAAAGGAGAATTTGAAGATTGGGCTGATGAAATGGCAAAAAAAGGCTTGTTTCAATCTGTTCCTGTCGAATCGTTAAAACGTTAATTATATGAATAAATAATCAATCTTTAATCCTTTTTCATTAAATATTATATACATTACCGCTCAGTTTCGACATACAATCATAATGAACATACATTTAATAGTAATATATAAGAAAGAATAAATTTGGTATTAATTTCTAAGCATTTGACCACTAGTTGGTGTTTAGGTATTTCTTATACAATTTTAAGTAAAAAATTCTGTTTAATTAAAAATACTGCTTGGAAAAAGTTTGGAGAAAACTTAAATAAGCTTGGAGAATTTTTTTGACAGTTCGGTACTTGTAAACTTTAAATTATACAGTAATGTTATATTACGTATAATTCATATAGCGATATACGTATATAAATATAATAGACCAATAAACGTAAAAAATCCCGTACGTGAGAGAAATAAGTATTTATCGTTGCTGGATTTGGAGAAAAAATATTTCACATGGGTAAAAATAAAACATAGCATCTGGCAACTACTTTTTTTAATACACATGGTGTTTTTGTGAGTGGCAAGAGCTCCACCGACAAGAGCGCAGCTCTTAAATGGATAGATAGATAGATGGTGTTTTTATATTTATGTTTATCTTAAAATAAGTTTTTGTGGTAATCTGGTGGCGTCGGATTCATAGTCATGAAGAGAAACGTCACTTCTCTGTCTTTTACTATCTATATATAATGGAGAGCGTTCTGTAGAGTTCCATTGCCCGTTCCCATCCACTATACCTCTCCAGCCAGATTTCATACTCATTTTTTAAGTACATGGTGCATGATCACTGCGTGAATCGTACGCATTTCTTTCTCGTTCATGTAACATATATGTTGTGGAATGAACTCCCCCTCCTAAGCTTTTCCTATATTATACAATCAATAAAATGGTAGGAAGAAACTTTTTATGAATTAGAGCTTTTTTAAAAACGAACTCTTAAAAAATTTTAATTATCGGCCATGCAGTAACGGTCTTCTTTGTGTTGCAAACTAACCTTATTACTTTTACTATTACACTGTTTTGTCACTTTTTTTTTAATTAGGAATTTAACACCAAAGAAACAGACAAAAGAGTTCAATAATTGAAGTGAGTTTATGAGCGATTTGACGTTTTTATGTATAAGGGACATCCCCTTATATGAGCGACAGTAACCATTTCCAATCACGTGCACCATCAGCTTTTTTACTTGCCTGTTAATAAAAAAATATAAATAAAATACTTTAGCATACTGGATGCTGTACATATCAATTGTATTTTCTACTTTATAGATATTTTCACGTCCTAAGAACAAGAACTAGCACAGCAGTACTGTTCTTAATCTATGACTGTATGTGGAATAAATAAACATAGGTATCTAAATATATATTAACAGTCTAAACCATCTGAGCATGAAGAAAAGGGTTAAAGAGAAATATTCCATACAGGGGAAGAGTAGCAAGTAGGAGGGTATGAAATGGATTTAGCAGTAGTTGACGGAATTAAGTGTACCGAGTTGTAAAATTTAATATCTTTATTTACTATACAATGAATAAATAAAAACATTTAACATCGTATTCATCTTTTTCTATTAATAAGTGTCTTATTATAAACCGAAAATTTTGAATTCTTTATTTTCTATAAACATTTACTCACCTGCAGCGGTAGCGCCACCTTATTTAATTCCCTTTAACAGACATTTTCCTTAGATTTTTTTCATACATAGAGATACCCTACCTCTAATAAAATAAATAAATTAATAAAAGACATGCAACACGACATGTATTCACAAATTGCTTTTATTCGAAATAGAGATTTATGTTCACAGTCGATAATGGATAGTTGATTATAATGGTGAACAATATTTACATCTGTCAGCATTTATACGATAGAGACGTTTACAAATTTAAACTGACTTTGAAATATTTAGAAAAAAACAGTTTTATATTGCAATTTGTAGCTACATTACAATTGTTCTGTTTTCTAAGATTTTTCATTTTATGTTTATTCTCTTATAATAACAGGAAGTGATTGTGTTTTACAGCTCATGGCGGCATCCAATTAAAATTAAGGATGGTATTATAAAAACATGATGATTACAATATCTACCAATCAAAATACATGTTTAGTGAAGCATGAGTGTCGTCGCTGTGACTTTGTATGAGCGAACATTTATTTATTTAAGTAATAAATTGGAGCAATTATGGTCTATAGGAAATGTATATAGTCGTTTTTTATTAAAGAATTCTCTTAAGATTTTTATCGTCACGTTTTTTAGACGGTTTTTCACATTTTATTCCCAAAATGATAAGATTTCGTATAATGAATAACTGTCAAAAGGAATGTCATGTGTGTTTGCTACTCGAGTCAGTGCGCATGTCAAGTTGAAAATTGCAAATGGCGCCCGTTGTTATTGTTCGTACCGAATTAACTATTTGTAAATTATATACCAATCTTTTTAGCGATTTTTCTACTGAACTGTTATATTGATGTGATGCTTTAACTTCTTATTATTCGGCACGACGCGTTTTGTGTACGGTTTTAAGTGTTTTGAGTGTTTTTTTCGTATTTTATGTGTGTCATGCAAATGGGGTAAGCTGGAATTATCGGATGTCGTTTAGGTTGTTTTGGATAGTTTCAATAAGAAAATGGTGTGAAGTTTTGTGTCCTAAACTGTGGAAATGAATACTGTATAGAATTTTTAAATTATTATGCTACCTTTAAACTGTAGAGATAGACAAGAGCGGCTATAATTTGCTAATGTTCCATGCCGTGACTGTACTCCCCGTACATTTCAAAATGGCTGCTGCTCTTCACGATATATGAGCTTTGCGTCACTGGAACATAAATCAGTGAAATGGATTCGTGATGAGATTCTAGTGTTTCTAGTCGTGTGATCCTGTGTGAAAAAGCGAAAATAAGCTTTGGACAGAGCCCCAGTCATATTTGGGGCGGGACAATTGTGTTGTATCATATGTTTTTGGAGTAGTGGACACTGACCATAGGACCGATATTGCCTTGCGTCCGAGCTGGATTGTAATGTTGCGATTGAATTTCCAGGATGAATCGCAACACATAAGGCTAAAAAATTTGTGGAATTGAGCGGAATGTGACATTGTATGAGAGGTAAGTGGTTTTTTTTGCGGTTTATTTACATTTTGCGATGTGTATAGTCGTGCCGTATTCTTTACAAAATGGACACATTGGTCGCGGTGACAGGACGTCGGGCGGCCGCCGCGGACGGCTCCGCGCCGCGGTCGCCTGAAAATGTTAAATTCAGTGTCAATTACGATAACGAACGTAGAATTTTGTCTGAAAAATGTTGTGTAACGCATGCTCCAATGTTTTCGAAACCGACCTTGTTGTAACACGTTAATCAAGGAAATATTCCATCAGCGCATGAAATTTTTAGATTAGCGGCGGTATAAACAGATTTTGCTTTACATTTTAGCAGTATCCTAGCTACTTGTCAAAACTCTTATTAGTAAACAAGTATGCCACAAAATTGTACATAAAAATTTGTATAGTATTTTGTTAGTTACATGTCATATTACATGCAATGAGCCATTAATATTCTATAAATTTTCCTTTTTCTATGTACACAGCATTTGTACACGTTAGAATTATAGATAATTTGATGTAAAAAATTCTGGTGTCTCTATTTAATCATTTATATGTCATTTTTTGCATACCTATTATAATTGCATGCAATTAAAAAATATATTTTGTCAATATATTTTTTAATTGCATGCAATTAAAAAATATATTTTGTCAATGTATTTTTTAATTGCACTATAATTCCTATAATCTTATTTATATTGAATAATATCATATAATTTAGGTTAAAAAAATGTTCTATATTATTTTCATAAGAAAAATATATGTAATTATCAATTCAAATTCCTTTTCCCTTTTTAGGATAGGCAAGGGACATAAATGCTTTTAATGATGCACAAAACTGAGGATTCCCAGCAGTGGGAATAAATACACTTTGACATTTGATTTTATGATGACTGAAACTATGACAGTTGCTATTACTGTTTATTTTATAACTAAATGGAGATGTATATCCAGACTTTGACATATTTTAATTTTGTGAAGAAATTGTAATATTTATTACTGTAAAATTTGTTAAATGATAAATGGATAGGATCAATTTGATATATACAGATTAGATCCTGGATTTTTAAAGGATACTTTTATTAACCTATCAATATGTTCCCATGGGATAATTATTTATAAACAACAATATAAATATTATTTATAAATCTAAACAATGTCAAAGACAAATACAAACACTGATTGTAAATAAATATGGATTTATATAGTCTAAAATAACTTGAAAGGGAAGGTAAGTCATTAAAATATAAAAAAGTGAAATATTAAAGATTATGTATGGGAGAAGAATTAATATAGAAAAACTTATGGTGAAATGAATGACTAAAAAAATATAATGCTTGTACCTACTGGATAGGATAAGGTGAAGGTCATAATGATAATAATGTGATATCTTTTTTATTTATATTCCTTGATGTGAGAGAGAAATGAACACAGAAAGGATGGGAAGGAATGGATGAGGAAAAATGTACTGCTTGTCTATGAACACTATAATGTCAAGGTCACAATGATATTGCCACATGCTTATTTTTTTTTTGGGGTATAGCAGTTTGCAATGCTATGTAAATACTTTTTAATAAAAAAATTAAAATTTCTCATATTTTTAAAGCCTATTTTAAGTTTTAATTATTTGTTTATATATTTTATTACACCTTTTAGTGTAAAAGAAAGAACTTGAAGGTTTATGAAAGTCGTTAAAATGAGATTGTCATGTTGGTAATACAAAAATCCCAGAAATATGTAAAAAAAATTACCTAGTTTTTCAAACTTGCATATTCATTTTTAACTGATGTAAAAAAAGAGAAGGTTTTATGTTGCACTGTATTTATTTGTTAATTGTATTTGGAAAACCAAGGCTTATATGTTACTTATAAAAAGGATATATTGTTTTACTGGATGAAAGTGGAATGGTAACCCTGCCTATACTATTGGTTTGTATTGGTATGGTACCACTGAGGGAAATCTAAGGATGAAGTCAAGGAAGGTGGGCCAATTGTAACAAATTTAGCAGGAATTAACAACATTTGTTTCCAGTGTGAACTGTGTGGAGATTTACCTCTTAGGCTATGTTACTAGCAATGGGGCTATTAATCCCCATTACTATTTACCAAAATACTCTATATCGCTACCAGCGGTTGCTACTTCCCATTACTAACATTTCCTTCCTTTTTTGCAGTTTTGGTACTTTGGTCTATTTTATATCAAGAGTTCCATTAAAGATCTCTAGAGGGATTCTGTGAGATGTCAACATTTTGTCACATAAGGGGAAAAGGGATAGTAATGAGGATATAAGAGCCTCTGTTACTACCAATATACTCTATCAGGTTGATTTCCACACGATTCCCTCTGGAAACCATAGTGATTGTCTCTAGTGGAGTTTGTCACATTCACAGTCTGGAAACCATAGTGATTGTCACTAATGGACTTGATTTCATCCTCATCTTCATGAGAGATAATATTTTTTTTGGTGGTGCCCAGTCAGTGTACACTGATAGCACAGACAGGGTTACCATTCTATTATCACCCATTAAAATCAAATTAAAATAACCTCTTATCATGCTATTTGCCTGACTATAAACTAACCAATTAGCATAACCAGAGCTATTGCTGATAAAAATTGCATTTTCACCTGATGGGGTCCTATAATACTCCATACTGTTCCTATTCATGCTTCACTTAAATATTACATTGTGGCATTCTTTTATTCATATTTACTGTTTGGGAGGTTAGAACAGTTTTGGGGTATAATTTCCATGTGTAAATAAAGATAACCTTTATTGTTTCCTTTATAAGATTACAATAGTATACTTATTATAAATACAAACAATTACAAGAAAAGATTACACTAAGAAAATAATGGGCCTTATCACTAAGAGTGATCTCTTCCAGGCAACCTTTGGATGTAGTGAAGAGTAATTATAAATAGTTTGACTGGAGGCACGAAACTTTGTATGTTTTTTAAATACATATAGAGATATGTGCAATAATGTGAATATATAAATGTCGATTTTAACTTACTGATACATACTTATATAAATCTATATATACATATTTATACATCTATGAATACATATAAATATATATATTTACAAAAATAAAAATAAAACATGTAAGTAGGTATTAATTTCATTGTGGAGGAAAACTGATGTGGTTTTTCTTTTGTATTTTCAAGTAATACTGGGCTTTAATAACTCCTCTGTACATGGTCATATTAAAATTTGCTTTGTATAATTCTGATGTAAATGTACTAGTATATTAGTATTACATCCTCGGTGTTAGATGCTTGTTAAATTTGGCAGGTTATAACAGCAAATCCTATTATGATTCATGTAAAGTAGACTTTTTAACTCCCCTGGTTATACAAAATAATTAAAATTTTTGCTCTACAAAAACTGTAGCAATCTTGATAAAAATTTTAAAAGTTCTAAAAAGAACCTTCTTTTTTGAAGATGCATATGTAATATATGCTTTGAAGTTGATTGAAGTGATTATTTGCAATGAAAGATATCAATTCTTGTTTTCTATAGAGTTGTTTGACACTTTGATTGAGGTTATGTTGTTGTTTCCATTTGTTTGTTTACCCATTAACATCTATAACAGATTAATGTTTTTTTTTAAGGTTAAATAAAGGTCATTAGCATTGATCTAAAGATATTTTTCATTAATGACCACATTTTAATTAAATCTGATGAATAGTGATTAGGGCATTAATTTTAAAGTAGTTTTCGAAATAAAATTGTAGAGAATTAATTAATAACTCTTAATCAAGTCTTCTCAAATGAAACTCTTTCAATTCCAAAATCGTTGGGGGGGTCACTTTCTGGTGTATTACAGGACCCCATTTGTCGGTAGGGTGACAGTCATTAATTATTGTGCAAATTGGTAGCCAGTGTTTTGTCAGGCAAATTGAGTGGCTGAAAGTTGGCAATTCTAATAATCCCTTTGGAAGTTCATAAGAAGGTAATCTTGATAAAAGACCGCAGTACCAAAAATAAGGAGGGCGGTGTTTATCAGCAATGGGATGTAGTACCTCTTTGATAGCAATATACCCTGTCAGGTTACCAAATGGTTCCCTTTGGAAATCATTGTAGTTAATTCTTGATAAATTCACCATGATGGACCACTGTTTCCTCGACCTCACCAATTATTCTTCATTGAACCCCCAGCGTCAACTAACAGTGTAGCAAAGATGGCATTTTCAAATATATATTTATATATAATATACTATTTTCATATATATATTTTCCTCTGTCCCATTCGTGTTTCTACCGTGAAGCAGTTGTGTTTGCATGGCTGTATTTCAGTTTGAACGATGGGATATGGCATGAATTTACAGGGTACGGAGGAATAACATCTGAGTCCTCAGGAATGGCAATGCATGGGTGGTATCATGGGCGAAACAGTATACTCTGTTATGTCCATAGTAATGCTCATGTCTATAGGTGACAGTTGCCACTTTCCAACAGGTGGGCCGTCAGCTTGTTTGCCATTCTAAGTTGTATAAAAAAAAAAAAAAAGAAAAAGATCCGACCAGCATTTTCTAATCGGCAGCAGCATTCATCAGCGCCGCGTAGTGTATACGTCTAGTATAGTGTGATAAACTACGCCAATCCTATCGCGGGCTACACGTGCCTTTCGCGCCGCATGTATAAACATCATAATCCGATTTTGCGTCGCGCGATGTTCAGCCGAACTTTCCGTCCCTAAAAGAATCCTACTGACTCATCCATTCTCATACGAACCCCACACAGGATGCGAGTTTTTTTTTAATTGATGATATGAAATGGTAAACCTGCTTGCGCTGACGGTTTACGCTGGCGGAGCACTAGTTAGGAATGATAGGTGAGAATGAAAAAAGCAGGTCAGATAGCCCATCGTGATGTTTTCACCCCGAATTCAACACGATGGTTTCCAGGGGACCACGTGGAGATCGACCTGACAGGCTACATTGCCAGCAATGGGACTACGGTACCAACAATCCTAATCCTGGGGGTAACCCCAGGACGTGAGTTAGAGCGATTCTATCACTTTTAGAGTGGTCTGTGTAGATGGGACATCGTATGTCATTCTTTATTCTTTATTCTTTATTGTACACAAAACATACTGGTAATTACAATTCATTATAAACATAATGTACAAAGGCGAGCTTATCTCTAATAAGAGATTTCTTCCAGCAAAACCTTTCCATGTTAATGTGTTATTTTATAAATAAAAATAGGCAGTCATACGATCTGCATATATTGCATAAACGCATAAGTTATGTATACACAAAGAATAATACAAACTACACATTATAAATTACATAAAATACCCTGTAAACATACACATATATTTACACAAACATACATATACACATACATATATATACACATATAAACATATATAAATATACATACACATATACATAATACGTCAGCATAGTGATAAGTAATGCTCTCTTAGACGACGCTTAAACATGCCTATACTTGCCGATTCCCTTATTTCGGATGGCAGACTATTCCATAGTCGAATGGATATAACTGTAAAGGAATTCCCAAAAGCCTGAGTATGATGTGGTCATTGTCCTTGACTTATCGAAAGGAGGTTTACATGGAATCGAAAGGTGGCCTTACATTACACTAACATCATGTTATTGATTGACTATCATGTTCATAATCACTAAGTATTAAGCAGGACCAGTAGGAACTGACAAGGAATTACACGTGACTCGATAACGTAGACCGATGCGTACGATTCGTACTAAATACATTCGAAAGTGACGAATGTTTGGAAGCGACAGAATAAAAAAAACGTGCTTCTAGATAATATAATGTCTAAGCGATATGCGTAAGCGCGCAGGTTGCGGGGAAGTCCGAAAAAAGCGGCGGCGGCACACCAGACAAAGCTACGACGCCGAAAGTAATTTATTGTCTATGGTACATCCCTTTATTACGTAGTGCCACAGGTATTATTGTTGGTATAAAAAGATACAGTTGTTCCTTTTATGGACTTTTACTGTTTTTATTTTCGGTATTTTAAAGATATTTCTAGGAAAAAAAAAATCAAAGACCCTCTTATTGAATATTTAACACTAGTTCTAAGGAATGGGTTGCCTTATTTAACGTACTGCATATTTTGTATATCACGTCACAGACTATGTACGTGAAGTAACTGAAAACATTTTTATGTCAATAAACTACTTGGCGAATATTTTTAATTTTTTCGATAATTACTAATATTTTTCTTATTTTTTTTTAATACTAGCTAGTGATTGGCCTCAAAGTATAACATCCTTTGAGATTCTTCGAGTCTCTTTCTGTAATCCTTTCTCCTATCCCTATTAAGAGCTCAGAAATAATAGTCAGTGTGGAATAGTTTATTTTAACAGCAATACAGTTTGGGTAATAATTTTTTTAAATAATTAGAACGGAGGAAAACAGTTAAAAAACCTTTATACGAAGTCATTATAAAACAATTTCTGACTTTAGTAGCCACCACCTCATGCTGATCGAAATAGGTATTATTGAAGAACTAGTGATTTTATCGACGGTATAATCAGTTTCGTATTATTGTTATGATTCATATAAATTGGGGTTTTCACTCCAGATTGTAAATAAGTCTACACTTATTTATTAGAAGTCTACCCATGTGCTCCCGGCATAGAATGGGCCATCTCTTCCTTTTCCGTGGGTGTCGTAATAGGCGACTAAGGAAAGGCAAGAGATGGGTAGCATCGTCTTCTTAAAACATCACCAAAAGTTAAACTGCAGTAGCCAATCCGCCTGCCAAGCGTGGCAACTACCGGCAATACCTCGCTTTTGGGAGAGTATGTTCAGCAGTGGACATTTAATGGCTGATACAAAAAAAGTGTAAAAAGTACAGAAAGTCGCCTCTAAAACTTCACAATTTGGGCAAGAATCCCACTCTATTTTTACTTAAATTTATACATAGAAGTTTATTTATTTGCGCCAATTTGAACACGCTCTCACGAATTACCTGACATAATTAGCTCGAATAAATCTGATTTGTCTCCCGCATGGGATTCCCCGCAGTGCGTTGCTTAATTTGGGCCGTCGCTCGATAACCGAACGCGCATTTACAACTACCACTGAATTTGTTTCTCTAGGACCATAGGTTTTTTTATGCAACATGACATGGCAAACTAGCTGACGGGCCCCCAAATTACGGCAATTGATACCTGTAGACATGAATAGTCCAGCGTTTGATGATAATCGGTTGCCTTAGGCTATGGATGCCTGTAGTACTAGGGATGTCATGCGCACTTTGTCGACCGTTAGGGGTACTTACCACGACTTTTTGAAGGACCCATTCTAAAGTCTAGGGAAAACCTCGGCAGGTTTATCTCTGTCAATTAATATGAAAATATCATGTATAATAATGTAGCTGTTTGGGTATGTCTTTATATTTACAGATATCTTTACAAATATAATATCAGTAGAAGATTTAAACAAATATATATTAATGGTGGTGATTATTAAAAAAGATAATGTAACCAGTATGTGGCTGGCGGGAAAGGGATTGTTAGTCACGCAGACTATCAGTCCCATTGCTAGCAATATACCCTATCAGATTTACCTCCACGTGCTCCCCCTTGGAAACCATCGTTCTGAATTCCAGGTGTATTCTCACCCGTCATCCCTCACTGGTGCCCCGCCAGCGTATACCGATAGTGCAGACGGGGTTACCATTCCATTATCATCCATTAAAAAAAAAACATTATGTGGCAGAGTACAGTCTAAATAAACCCTAATATCTTGTTTACTCTTGCGACATAAATGAGTTACGACATTAGATAACTTTAGGCATTATGGAAATTAATTGACGATGCGTGAGTGATGTTTGCCGTCTTGATTGTTACTTGAATGGTGCTCCCGAGTATGACTCATAAATGGAATATAAATTATTTCTATTTTTCGATATAACTTTGATCGGCAAACAAACTGACGGTCTGCTTGATAGAAACTGATGACCGTCGCCTATAGATATGAATGGCATGGTGAACATCATGGAATACGCTATAAGACCTGTGGTGTATATACCCCATGCGTTGCCATTTCTGAGGACTAAAGTGTTATGTGTCTGTATTCTGCAATTTCACTGCCATAGTGTCATAGAATAAGCCACCCCTCCCTTTCCCGTGGATGTCATAAGAGGCGACTAAGTGAGGACGAGGGGTGGGCAGCAGCGTCCCTCTTAAAACATCTTTAAAAGCCTAACTACGGTTGCCGACACGCCTGCCAAGCGCGGCAACTACTGGCAAAACTCCCTTTATGGGGAATTCTTATGTCCAGCAGTGGATAGTTAATGGCTGAAATAATAAAGAAAATGTCACAGTTTATAACAAAACACAGCCATGTATTTCCCGCATGGTCCCGGTATAGAATAAGCCACCCCCTTCCTTTCCCGTAGAATATGACGTAGAATCGAAGGTGCAGAGTATGTTTTAAAAAGACTTAAGTATGAATTTAGATTGCTGTAGGGCTAGAGAACCTAAAAAGACATGGATGGAAAGTGTGAAAAATGACATGGCCAGAATGGGAGTGAATGTGGAAATTTTAATAAAGATGAATGGAAGGGGAAAAATGATGATAGCGAAAACTGACTGCCACCTCATGGAAAGTGGCAACTGTTACCCATGTCCATAGAAATCACAGAATACAATATTTAGGACTATGATATTAAACTTTCATAGCTGGTTGTTCCAGCTTGGGATGTGTATTGGTTCTTGATTTAAAATAACTTTGATCTGGCTTCAATATTTATATTAATGAATTTTATGTTAAATTAGATAATCGAACGTAGATAATTTTTCCTCTTTGAAATACAATATGGTCACCGAATTAGTGATGGGACGTTACATTGAGTCGATCGTGACCGACTAGTGATGAGCCAACACCGCTAATTTTAGTTCTGTGTGGGATTTGACATATGACAGTGAAATTACTGGGAACAACCTTCAAACTACAACCTATTTGCTATTCTTACGGTGAAATACGGTCATACAAGCTCAGCTGCTTGGCGGCAAAAAGTGACGAGCCAGGGATACCCATACGGACGACTTTATTTTCCATCACTGTTATGGTGAGATTTATCGTGATTTTTTCTTTTAATGAAGATGAAATGGTACCTGCTACTGATGTGCATTGGGACTTCGTGGATTTGGAATATCGTGAGCAATTTGTTTGGAATTAACTACGAGAAGTTTCCAAGGGTGATCACGTGGAGGTCGCACTGACAGGATATATTGGACCGCTAGTCTTCAGTCCTCTTTTTTTCGGAGATCAGAATGGAATATTGAACCTGCCTGCTCTTTCGTATAAGCTAGTGGCGTGAGACCACTTAGGATATATAAGGTTAAAGTCAGATCAATTGGGACATTGTGACGATTTCACGGGGAATAAACTACGGTGGTCTCTATATGAAGGCCAAGTTGAAAGAGTTTTTCTGACCTTAATAATTCTTACCTCACCTTTTCATCTGTAACTGTAGAAATAACTGTACCAATGGTTGTTTTCCAGCATGGCAGCGGACAGCGATGGGCTAGGCTCGGCGGGCGGCGGGTCGTGCGGCGTGGTGGTGACGTGCGAGGGCGACCTGCGCGACCCCCGGTTTCCAGCGCGCCTGCGCCGCCTGCTGCGCGAGCTTCGCGCGCTGCTCGCCGAGCCACATCCGCACACACTTAAAGTTAACAAGGTATGGTACGGTGCTACGAGATGAGGTCTTTTGTCTCAGCAGTTTTTTTTTTTTAAATATATTGAGTTTTAATTCCACCAAACCGTTATCGTAGTGTGTGACAACCTGCGACTAGGTAGAGCAGTGACGTACGTAGAGTTGTTATAACTGAAAGCGTCGGAAATAGCGGTTAATGGCGTCCCTTGGGAGTCGACTAAAATAGGTTGATGATGGTAATGAATCGCCACCACCAGTAAATAAAATTAGAGCAGACAGAAGGAGTAGCAGAGAAGAAGCTTGTTCGTTAACAGTACAAGCATAAGAATTAATAGACAAAATAGAAATGACTTTTCTAGGGAAATATCGCAAAAATGTACTATTCTTTTCTTTTTAGACCTCGGATGTGTTGTCACAAACTTGTTCGCATTGTACCAATATTGTTTTAATATATTACGTAATTCACTCACATGTGAGACGCACGCTCTCACTGCTGCATCTGTTGCTTGCGAACCCTGACTTAATGGGACACGAGTTGGACCCGAGCCGTAAGTGAGCTAACGCACAATTATTGAAATCACGGAAATGTCAGCTCTATTTAGATATTTATTCTTTTGGTAAATGTTTACACTGGGTCAGATATTGAGATCGATTCTGAGGCGTTATTTCTCTAAACCTATCTCTAAATATAAATTTCAGTTTAAAATTACAGTGATATTTTTATTCTAAGGACTAATATGTATGTACTATATTTAAATCAAAATTATTATAAATTTATTTTATAATGCTCCATAAAACAGCAATTTCGGGAATCTATCGAATTATTAGGTTAATAAATTTACAGAAATAGCACTTCAGAATCGATCCCTCTGACTCTAAATTCGAAACAGGCCAGTACTGATCCGCTACAGCCGTCGTGGTTGTTGATTTCAAGTCACTGCAGTACTGTCACATCAGCACAGATTCGATATTTCCCGTCGCATATTTTTGAAGTCCATATGTTCTCTTCGCCACTGGCACTGGTTACTGCATTACATCGAAGTCAATCTTTGCTGCTGCTGAGTTGTGAACTGATGTCTGACGAGACATGTCACATTTTGCATGTCATAATTTTTAACACTACGGAAAATTATGACATGCAAAATTTACGAAAATTACAAATTGTAAGAACTTAGAGTCTCTTCCAACAAGTCTATCTCCTGTTTTACCAGAGGGTAGGATTTTTTCCCTAAGGAAAACCTCCCTTCCTTTCCTATTGAGCTTGCCACTCCCATTGCCTTTAAAAAGGTAAGTCCACCGCGAAGTCTGGGGTCTTTCATTACAGTTACAACTCTTCATCAGAGTAACCGTAGATGGAGACCACATACTAGATGGAGGGACGATCTAAATGGTTGTAGATAGCTCAGATCTGTTCTTTACGGCAGTCTATGATGGAGTTCTATCCATGGCTAAACAATGGACGATTAAGGACTATGATGATGATGATGAGACAGTAAAACAGAGATGTGACGTTTATTAACTTGTGTTTGCTAGTAGCCCATAGCGTATTGAAACCTTTTTTGAGCTTTGAAACGTCAAATTAAACTAAAAATAAAATGTACTGTGTGATGTTGGTGCTTTTTTAAAACCGATGAATTTGGTGTACGCTGGCGTGGCACCAGCGAGGGATGATAGATGAGGATGAATGATCAGGTCAGTTCGCCTATTGATTAGTTTTTTTCGTGAGTGGGGGGGGGACTAGACGAATATGGTCATGGCTTTCTTTTAATTACTTAAACCGCATCCCGAGACCATAATGTGTCTAATATATAGAAATAAATCGAAATCATTAGCATCTAAAGTGAGGCAAACTTAAATTTTTTCTCAAAAAACTATGGATTGAAAAATAACAAAAATTTTGGTAGTACACTCCATAAAATTGTATTATGTTGATGAAATGGTTACATTTTAGTCAAGTATTTTCATTTAGTTTTTCCTTTGTTTTTTATTCGTTTTATTTTTTCGTTCTCCTTGTTTTTGTTGCTTCATGTGCATTGCCCCTTATCTATTTTGTTACTATTGTGAGAACCTATCAGTGGCTTTATTTGTAACCTTAGACTTTTTCTATTTACACCAGTGTAATCCTGGTTTCCCTGTAATTAAATAAATAAATAAAAAAGTATGGTAGTTACTTCGATTTCAAACCTTACATGTATAAGGTTTTGTATGTGCATATTTTTCATTTCTGTTCCTTTAAAGAATGTTCATTATTATTATTTTTTATACCACTGATGAGGAAAACAAGCATACGACCCACCGAATGGTAAGCGGTTACCGTAGCCTATGAACGCCAGTAATTGCACGAGTTGCAGGAGTTGCACGTGCGTGTTGCCAACTCTGAACCTCTTTACCCCCTTGTGAAGAACCTCATGGTGTAGTCATTATATCCACATGTAAACATGTCTTTACGCATAGTTGGAAGTTGCACTCGCATCCTGGGATGGGCGCGGCCCATCCGAACCCACAAATGCGTGTATGGTCATACTAAATGTTTCTTACATTACATTTGAGGCTCGTGTGATATACGGCTATTCAAATTACTCTGTACAACTCTCCTATCATTAAGTGAATTCTACGGTAAATCAACTTTGACCTTGCACTTGATTCGCAAGTATTCGTAACGCTATGTGCGTTCCGTTCCACCAATTGTCCGTCTATCAAGACGACGAACTTACATTTAAAGCAAGTAGTGTAAACTTAAATTTAAACTTTACACTACTTGCTTTCATCTGTACCTTCGTAGACGTGGATTTTGGTGGTAGTTAAATACTCCTGGTTAATCTAAACAATTCTAACAAGACAAAACATGCATTAGTTTTTAAGCCATAGGTAGACTGTATAAAAGTAGTTTGCTTGGCCACCTCCATCCTATTCGTGTTTCTACCGTGAAGTAGTTGTGTTTGCATGGCTGTTTCGGTTGGAAGAGTGGGATATGGCAGTGATTTTACAGGGTACAGCGCAATAACACCTGAGTCCTCAGTAATGGCAACGCATGGGGGGTGTCATGGGCGAAACAGTATACTCTGTTATGTCCATGGTACTGCTCATCTCTATAGGCGACGGTTACCACTTTCCATCAGGTGGGCCCTCAGCTTGTTTGCCATTCTAAGTTGTATAAAAAAAAATATATATATAAAATTTGTGTTAGGCCCCGAATTTCGGAAAACATTTCATGGTAGACCCTTTGGTTCTAAATTCAAATATTTACAAATTGAAATTATCAACGCATCAATATCCTACAAGCAATGGATACGAGGAAATACTGTATGTGTTACTGTGAAATAACTGTGTTTGGATACTTTGTATCATCTCGAGAAATGTCTTGCTAGTGCGTATTACGCCTTAACGACCACGAACCTATTTAATTTGGCTGCATCATACCTTAAATTGACCAATTAGGAGTTTAAGATAGAACTTGACAGTAGCTACACATTCGTTATTGACTATTTGATACAAGTGCACGTGTGTGGAAAATCACTCATGTAGGTAGGCCCTTTTTGATATTTTATTTAGCGTAAGCACGCACGCGTGACATTTGTCATCGTGACAATTCGTCACTCATAATTCCCATGTCACAGATATAACTATTACTATAGTGCAAGTAATATAGGGGGGGCAGTGAACAGTTAACGGCTGTATCATCATCATCATTATTATCATCATGCCATATAGTATGTAAATCACTCTGTAAAAAAAGTTATCGAACACTCCAATCGAAAATTCGAGATGTCCGCATTCTAAATTCAAACTTTAATGTCACATTAAAAAAAGTTTGAATTTAGAACGCGGAATCTCGTGTCTACAAGCAGATTGAGCTTCACAACAAAAAATTTGCAGCCGACTTTAAAAAGAAGGAGGTTCTTTATTCGGTTATTTCTTTTTTAATGTTTGTTAACCCATAACTCCTTTTGTTTTAAACCGATTTGGAAAATTATTTTTTTTATCTGAAAGGATATACTTACAGATTGGTCCCCTGGAAATTTTATCAAAATCGGTGTAGTAGTTTAGTCTTTAGATCAAAATAATTGATTATGTCACAATTAAACTCGGGTTTTTTTTGTGGATTTTTTTTCTTTTTGTAAGCGCGAAACAACTAGTGATAATTATTTCTTGAATAATCAAATGTGATTTGGGATCAGAGTGGAGCGTTTCAATGATTGCGCTACCATCATTGTATGTAGATCAATTAATTTTTTTAGTTAGAGACAATTCTGAATCGATTTTGGTATTGTTTTGCAATACATAAAGTTTACTCCTATGGTTGGTTGTTCTGTTTAATTTTGTAATCATTATAGCTACTGATTTTCTTTTCGAACCAAAAATAGTGTGTTGCGGAGCAAAATATTCTTGAAGGCACCCAATTCCGCGTTTTAAATTCGAATATTTTTTAATTTAGTGTCTACAAAATATCTTTAATCGAATACGCTGTTATTTTTTTGCACTGTTATTTTTTTTGCCCTGTTATTTTTTGTTGTTATTTTTTTGCGCTGTTATTTTTTTTTTACTAGTCTATTCTTTTTTACTAGTCTATTCTTTTTGTCAAGATTTACATTGTTTTTTATTTTATTATTTGAACAAAATTTTAAATTATATTGTTCCGGAAGTAGTAAGTTGTACTAACGTCGAAGTAATTAATTAGCCGGCTTTATGAGGCGAAATCGAAATTACTGCGCAGTATTCAAAAGGGGGGAAAGGTCCGTAGCGTGTGACGTAATTGTGCGTCGCACGGATACATTCCGGCGCTTTTAATGTTCGATTTCGAATTGCGTTAATGAACGTTACTTTATGAAATTTTATTCATTAATCCCCTCACTGCTTAATGACTTTATCCGATTGCTGTTAATTAATGATTGAAGTCGTATTTTGTATATATTTGACATTGAATCCAGTATTTAATGGCTTGATTTTTTTCCTAACCGTACAGGAAAGGTGTGTAATGTTCTTGAGTTTTTGTATGTCCGGAATAGTTTGGATCTTTGAAACAGCTCGTTATAAATGGGATGTTATTACATTTCGTTTTAAATATGGAATGTTCGTGTATACAGGGTGAAACCGAAATCATTAATTTTCTTGTGTTCAACCAGCGGGGTTGAACCTTTTTTTTTCGAAAGGAACATGGTTCGATAAACGATATAAAATTTTGAACCTCTCATACTAACAATGTGCTTCTAGCGGTTATTCTATCGTCTTCATATTAGCCATCACCTGTCCACTGTTGAACATAGACCTATTCCTATTGGGAAAGTCGTCAGTAGTTGTTACGTTTGGCAGACAGGTTGGTAACCGCAGTTAAGTTTTGGTGTTATTTTAAGAGGGACGCTGCGTCCCATCCTTCGTTCATTAAATCCCCTTAGTTTCCATTACTAATAATTCCTTTCCGCTCAGTAAGGATAAACTTAGGATTTTTGGTATATTGTGACAATATCACCAGGGGTTAGCCACAATGATTGCCAGAGTGGCGTTTAACCTGACATTGCTCGTATTGATCGCTGTTCTATATTAAAAATAATTTGTCGCTGTATGGTCGAGATTAAGATGGTCAGAGTAGCAGAGGATGAATAGATGGTATGGTTGCAGGTGGAGCCGTGGAACTCGGTGCGCGTGACGCTGTCGGTGCCGCGGGCGGCGGCGGCGCGGCTGCGGGCGCTGGCGGCGGCCGGCGCGCCGCAGCTGCGCGCGCTCGGCATCCTGTCGGTGCAGCTGGACGGTGACGCGGCCGTCTCGCTGCGGCTGCAGCACGGCGCCGAGCTCAGGATCAACACCGACGCCGACGGTCAGTGCATGTTCATGTCACCATTTTTTTTAAGTCACTAAGGACCGACAACTGGTGGGGAAGAAAGGTTCTTGAGTGGCGACCCCGTAGGGGCAAATGGGATATCTCCCTATTAGATGGAGTGACGTGCTGAAATTACATTGCAGGGAGTCAATGGATGCATTTGGGTCAGGACCGTTCTTTATGGCAGTCTATGGGGGAGGCTTATGTCCATGGTACTGTTCATATCTATTAGCGAGGGTTAATACTTGTCACTATTTATCACTCAT
This sequence comes from Galleria mellonella, assembly GCF_026898425.1. Taxonomy (NCBI): domain Eukaryota; kingdom Metazoa; phylum Arthropoda; class Insecta; order Lepidoptera; family Pyralidae; genus Galleria; species Galleria mellonella. The sequence goes on along the minus strand of NW_026442135.1, from coordinate 839,638 downwards.
TAAAAAAAAACCATAGATGCGAGCACGTCCCGCGCCCAGCCGAATCCGGAGCTACTGGCCGGGCTCGGAGGCATCGGGCGGCTGCTGGACGACGGCGCGTCTACCAGCGCGGAGCCGCCGCCGCCACCGCGCGACAACTTCAAGTCGCCTAACACCGTTTGCCCCATGGATGGCAAGATACCGCACAACATCCCCACGCCGACCACCGACCGCTGCGAGTTCCCGTTCGGCAGCATGACGCAAGCGAGGGTTATACACCGCAAGGAGAATACGCTAGGTCAGTCTTGGTTATAGCTGTTGAGTTTCACACGAGTTCTTCTGATTACATAACAACAACACTAGAATTTTTTTCTTTTTGTCATGCTCCTGAACTTTTGCATATTGTTCCTAGGTTTGAGCGGTCCGTCGAGTGGTATTAGGCCGCCTGCAGACGGGCTATTCGTCCGTCCGTCGACATCCGCGTTCGCGGGCCCTCCTCCTCCGTACCCCGCGCAGCCGCCTCCCTCGCCTGCGCCCCCCGCCCCGCCCTCGTCGGCCTCCTCTCCCGTACCGCCGGCGCCGTCCACGCCACACACGGTCGCCATGTCGTCCCCTCTGCTCGTTAATTTGCTGCAGAACGATGCGCCGGCGCCTCAACCCAGGGCGAAACCGCCGCCGCATCCGGCTAAGTTGGATCGTCTCGATGATGGACAGGTAATTTTGAATGTAATTTTTTTTAAATAAAGTCCGAATGCTGTTTTATATATATACATTTAAAAATTTATGAAAATTATTATTTGTAATTGGTTAACAGGTGGAATTAGCGGTAGGTCGGGCACCGTTCGAGTACCGTGCTGTAAGACCGCCGAGCCGTCTCCCCCCACCGCCATCTCCCGCGCCTTCCCCCGTCCCGCCCTCCGTGGGCCCCTCCCTGCCTCCACCGCCTCCCCGCGCGCCTCCTCCGACGCGCCCTGCACCTTTCGTCCGCCGGGCGTACCCTCCCCGTCCGCCGGTTTCCACCCCTGTACCAGCTACATCTCCCGTAGCTACATATCGAGCGCCGAATACGACCGTAATGAATCGGGCGAGGTTTCCGCCGCCAGGATTTGCGGGCGAGCCGCCCCCGTACAGACAGGCGGCGACCCGTCCGCGGGTAGGTGGCCCCGCCCCGCCGCACCCGTCGCACCCCCCACACCCGTCGCACATTGCACATCCCCCGCATAACGCTCCAGCGGCATCACAGGCGAGATTCACTCCTGAAGATTTGAAGGTTCTCCTACCACCTTCAACCACATCTATGGATCAGAAAACTCGTTCGAGGTTTCAAGTGAGTATAATGTAATGTTTTGAGGATCTACTCCGGTGCTTAATAGCGTAATTGTCTTGAAAATCAAATGTATGAAAAATAAAAAAAAAAGTGGATTTAATTTCACATTAAATGTATTTACTATATGTAATATTTACTATATATGTAGACATTATATTTTTTTTACAAAATTAATGAGAATTTTTAAGCTTGTTTCATAATACAACTCCTAATAATATTATTCAAGTTTTAACCAATCTTAGAATAAATATTATAACTTCTTCATTGCTTTTTAATTGCAGGAGTTCCAGCGTTTTCAACAGCAGTATATTGCGACGCAGCGGGCGGCGTCGCAACCGGACTGGAACGAGCCGTACCGGGATACACTCGATCTTCCGGACTTGCCTGATAATTGTGATTTAGATCAGCTATTACCAACCCTCGGAGGGGACCTGCATCTCGATGACACCGCCATCTCGGAACTATCAGCCATCTCCGAACTCTCCAATGCAGATAACAATAAACTGGACAACATTTACGATTCGCAGAAACCGGAACAGATACCTACAACATCAGAACAACACACCCCGGACTCTTTATTGCAGGAAATCACGGGGGTCCAGTATAGCAGTCCGAATTTAAATGGTCCATACCCAGAGACCAGTAACCCGACCACTAGTGGTCACACGAATGTGAGCGATGTGCCTTCAAAGGACTCTTTCGCGGCTGCCAGCGAGTCCAACTTCATGCCTCCTCCTCCAGTTCCACAGCAGTCGACGTCCAAAGCATTTGCGACAAACACTTCTCCCAACCATGTGTTGAGTCACGCACACCAACCGTACAAATCGACGGTTAATGCTTACACGATGTCGCCCAGTATAAATTCCGACAGAATGTCGCACTTGAGTCAATCTTCATCCATGCCTCCTCCTATGAGGTTACCAGTGAGAGCGACTACTTCAGTTTCAACGGCGACAGTCGGCTCTCAAGCCACCGCGCAGGAAATCGAGGAGCAAAGCAAACAGTACCTGATCAAGACGTTGATGAGGGACGATGATACACCACCGCCTAAAGAGCAGAAAAAGATCGAGGAGGTCACAGTCGCGCAGTGCAAATTGAAAGAGAACTCCACTGAGACGCCAGAAGTCTTTGGGATAGCGAAATCGACCATATCTGAGGATGATGCTAAAAGTTCTGAAGATGATTCAAAATTGAAAAATAAAATCATCAAGAAAGAGAAAGACGATAAGTTTGCGCCGAAAAGCGGGAATCTTAAAATGCCGGGAGCAAAAGAGAAACCTGCTACGTTGAAAGATAAAATAGTTAAAGATGGGAAGACCAAAGTTGCCTTACCGCGACCGGCGATCGCTAAACCTGCTACGCCTGGCAGTGAAGCGCCGAAGTCGCCGCCCGGGGAAAAAGAATCGATAAAGTTGAGGTTAAAATTGGATAAAAACGAGCCTGTGTACAAAGCTGATATAAGCTTTGTCAATCAGCAATCTAAAGGTGAGAAGCCAAAAGAGAGCGTGCCTAGAGTTCCGCCACTACATATACGCCTCAAAGGTCATTCAGCAGTGATAAAGAATTCAAAGAAGGAGAAGAAGAAGTTTAGCCAAGGCGAATTGCACACAAAAAAGATTAAAATCAGAAAAACCCTAGAAGGCGAGGAGAAAGTACATCGGAGAGATTCTGAAGAGTCATTAGCATCAAAGTCAGGTGACAGCACTGAGAACAAGACTGATGAGTATTTAGTCAAGAGTATAAAGCTGAACAACCACTATAACGAGGGCGAAACGGGGAAGACAGAGATAACGGGTGATAACAATGTCGTGTATAGAATGAAGTCGATATCGAAGACGGCGCATATCGTCTCCAAATCGCACGACTACAAGCTGAACAATAAGGTTCCTTTAGACAGTTTAAAGAAGAAAAAGTCAAAGTTACTGACTGATGGGAAATCTCTAGAGAAAGAACGCGACAAGGAATGGAGGAACGATATGTTGGAAAAAGAGGGAAAATATGCCCAAAACGAGGGGTACAGAGAGCCCAACAATCATGAAATTAAGAAGAAGTTACCAGCGAAAGTAGATAATGGTGCAAATTGTGATATCAAGCCCAGTGAAAGTGGGAAAGCAGTGCAATTAGACACAAATAGTGACAATGTGAAAGGTGCTAGTGAATTGGAAAGCAGACTGCTGAAGTGCTTTGAAAGAACCATGAACGAGGAGGACTGTAAGTTAGAACGGCGCGAAACAGACAATAAATTAAAACGAACACTCGCCGAAAGTGCAATTACCTCACCCAATGGACTGCTCACTTCTGAGAAGAAGAGGAAGACCAGCCATAGTTCCTGTGCAGGTATGGTACATTGTAATAAATATAATTATTAATTCATATTCACATAACTCATATTAATCTCTTAGACGTTAGTTGAATGAAAGGTCCCACTATATATGGGTCTACTGTATAACTATCTATTTTAATAAAATACTAAATATTTCATTTCAGTCACTATTTTTTTTCAAATTTGCATTGAAATTTAGTTAAATCTTGTTTTTGTGTAAATTTGTAATTGGCTTTTTGTATTTACTGTTGTTTTTTATCATGAAATTTTTTAGTTGTTGGTATTCTATTAATAAAGAATATAAAAAAAATATACAAATAAATTTCTCAGAATTGTATATAACTGCTGTTATAAATAATTTTCACACAGTAGGTTCCTTTTTAATAAGTATTACACCAAGCCTTTTTCAGACGTTCCTGGCCTTTTAGATTATGGATATAGTAAAGAGAATTTAAAAAATAAAGCAAACTTATGCTTTTTTATACTTTTGAGGTGACAAATAAGCATTCAGTTTATAAGCATTCTGATGATAAGCAATTCTGTTGGGTATTGTTCCAATATTGTGAGGTATTGCATACACGTTGCTGACCCTATCATGCCTTTTTGTTAGTCTCTTTTAAAAATAAAATTTTACTAAAGTCCCATAGTTGAGTAGGGGTTTCATAAGAGGAGGATATTATCATCACCGTTCTTAGCTTGTTTGGGTGATTTTCGTTAATGATGCCCCAAATATGTAAAGGATGCAAAAATCAAAAAGAGACTTGTAAAAAAACATCTGTACCCCATCCAGACATATGTCCTAAAGTGACTTGGTTTTGGCCAATGCATACTTTTGGTTTGAAGGAATATGGCTGTGAAAATTGCGGAGTATGAATGCATATCACTATAGTGCTCAAGAATGACAACATATGACTTGACATGACTTGTGTCTGAAATCGAAACTTCACTCGATAAAGTTTCGATCTGGGGTGAACGCAATCTTGTTCACTTTAACCCTAAGAAGACACAAGTCTGCGCGTTCACCGCAAAAAAGACACCGTTTGTCGTATCTCCTCACTTTCAGGACACTTCCCTCGATAATAAGTCGAGTCTGGGGATTCTTGGCGTCGATATATCTAGCGACGTCCAGTTTTGCGGTCATTTGGAGGAAAAAGCTAAGATAGCTTCCAAAAAGTTGGGGGTACTCAATAGGGTGAGACGGTATTTCACGCCAGAAAACCGCCTGAAACTATATAAAGCTCAAGTGAGGCCACACATGGAATACTGTTCTCACCTGTGGGCAGGAGCGCCACAGTACCAACTCCTTCCGTTAGACCGCATTCAAAGTCGGGCAGCTCGAATTGTTGACGATCGGCGTCTTACTGTCCGGCTCGATCCACTGAAACTGCGTAGAGATGTTGCATCTCTGTGCATCTTCTACCGAATTTATCACGGGAAGTGCTCTGAAGAATTGTTCGGATTGATACCTGCTGCAGTTTTTCACCATCGTACAACCCGCCATAAACTAAAATTTCATCCCAACCATCTGGACGAGTGGCGGTCCTCCACCGTGCGTTTTTCAAGGTACTTTCTCCCACGCACAACCACTCTTTGGAATCAACTTCCAGCAGCAGTATTTCCGAACCGATACGACAACATAACCTTCAAGAAAAGAGCATATTCCTTTTTAAAAGGCCGGCAGCACACCTGCAATGCCGTAGGTGTTGTGGGTGACCATGGGCGGCGGTAGTCACTTACCATCAGGTGAGCCGCATGCTCGTTTGCCCCCTGTGTTGTAAAAAAAAAAATAAGGAAAGCCATGGACATTATAGTGTATCTTATGATGTTCATGGTACTGTTCATGTCTATAGATAACGGTTATCACTTTCCATCAAGTAAAAAGTTAGAGGTGTCGAATATCGGTATCGTATGTTATCGATAGTATAACACTAGCAATATCGACATTTCTTGTGATTTTCTTTGGTTAATCTAGAGGTCTTCTAGAAATTTTGTGCAAAAAACTTATATGTATGCTATAATACACTCTACTTAGACGACAATTCTGCATCACACATACTTGCAGCCTCAGAATTGATCGATCATAGTCTAATATGGAGTCACATTTATATTTATAGATCCAGTGCACTAAGGAAATTGTTTGTTTATTAAGAAATTTAATTATTGTTAATTTTGCACTGCACGTATTAGGTTAATGTGTCGTCCCATCATTTTTGTCATACAAATACAGGAAATTAATTCCTGTATTGATATTTAATATATGAAATAATTTTTATTTCTTAATTTTGTCAGTCACAATTCAGTTGAGAGACAGTTATAACTAAACCACTGGAAATATACATCTCTACCGACCTCGTCGTCTCAATACAACCCGCAACGTTGGTGACACCGACGTGATCCGAAGCTGCCCGACGACGAGTAGAAATAGAAAGAGATTAGAGAACTAGCGCGTCATATATAACAGACCGCCAACGATGTGTACATTTCCACCAGCTTCCCACAAGCGGGTCTCACTGGCTGGAAATTCAAAAGGCACATCGTTGGTTAATAACAAACTAACACAAGTTCTACAAATAGCTAGTCCTTTGCTTGCCATTCCAAGAGAAACTAATTAGGAATTTTTTTAAATGAGACTTGACTCATCTACAAATCTGGTCGCATCAATAACTATCGTTGAGTGACCACCGCAATTTTGGACCGACTCATCGCGTCTCTGGTTTTCGCAATTTGAAGCCATAATTGCCCCACAAAAACAAGGCGACGACTACAAATTGCACACTGTAATATCAAAATTGTCCAAAGAGTTATACATCAAATTAGTGATTAAATAATTCGATGTCACAAAATAAGTATTCTCAAATTAAAGAAAGGCTACTCAAATGCTATGAAGACTCTCTTCATAGCATTTGAACAGCAGCGTTTTCATAAGTTACTCTCAGAAATAAATATGGGACTTCAAAAACCATCCCAATTATTAAGGAAAATAAGAGAAGCTGACCGCGGGAAAATTTCTTCGCGCGAAACCTTGCTGTCAAACATCAACCTTCACTTAATATATTTTTAATTAATTCCAAGAAAAATGATAATACAATAATCATATGGAATACGGAAGCAGAACAAATTTTGAAAAATGCAAGCAAGACATATGCGAGGTAACAAATATGGACAATTATTATAATATTAATGACCGATGCCGCCTTAAAATGCGTTGGCGCAGTTTTACAACGAAGGGTAAATCAAAATTGGAAACCAATTGTTTTTTCTGCAAATTCTTAACAGAAACACAAACTAAATATTCTACATATGAGAGAGAGCTATTGGGAATATATATATGGCGATAAAACACTTCAGAAGATTAATTGAATGTCGTGTTTTCACAATTTTTACTGGCTATAAACCAAACAACAAGAAAATTTCGGTAGCTAATACTCCCGAGAAAAATTATATATCTGGATTACATATCACAATTCAGCGCCGGTATATAACATGTAAGCAGACAAGATAATGCAATTGGCGACGTTCTGTCACGAATCATATAAACATTTTCACTTCCAAACATCGATTTATCCGATTTAGAAAAAAAAATAATCAACAAAACTATATCCAACTACAATAACTTAAACAGAATCAGTCGTTGTGTTTATCACTTGTTCGAGCTCCGAATTTAAACAACAAACTATATTGCGATATTTCCACTGAAGTTGTTCGTCCATATTTGCCACAATTTAAAAAAATATTCTACAGTTACCACAACTTGAGCCACTCTGATACAAAAACAACGAGAAAATTAATTAGAAGAAATTATAATTTGGTCAAACATGAATACAGATATAAACAGGTGGTGTGAATCATGCTTACACTGTCAACAAACAAAAGTGCATAGACATTGAATTTGGCCGCTTGGAAAATATTTGCCAGCGAAGCGTTTCGCACATATAAAAATTGATATCGTAGGACCATTGCCTACGTCACAGAATATGCGTTATATAATTACTGTAATCGACCGCTGGACATCTTGGTCGGAAGCTTTTCCAGTTAGTGCATTACTGCAGAAACTCTCGCTAAAGTAGTTTACGAAGTATGGATTTGTTATTTTGGATGTTCAGATTATATTATTACTGACCAAGGACGACAATTTGAACCTGAAACATTTCGAAAAAAATCGTACTTCACCATATCGTCCTCAATCGAATGCCAAGGTTGAAAGATTACACAGAACGATGAAAACAGCATTGATTGCCACAGGTAACACGACAAATTGGACAAGAGAGTTACCCTCAGTTCTTTTCGGCCTACGCTCCAGTTATCGACAAGACACTGGTTGCTGCGCCGCAAAGCTCGTTTATGGTACGTCTATCAAGTTACCATCAATTGTTTTTCTATGATAAACAGATAAAGAATTAGTAAAGTAACAGCCATTGCTGAAAGAGGAAGCTCAATACGGAATATTTTAGTTCATCCACGGCTAAAGAACTATACACATGTATTCAAGAGATGCGATAGATTACGTCCTAGTTCGACACCACCATATGAAGGACTATTTTAGGACTATTTTATTCTATATTTTGAAAGTTTATAACAATAAAACAAGGTAATTGTTGACGCCGTCACTTTATAATTGATCTACCCTGCTCTTTTATTATATACGCTCTTGTTATTCCCGCTCGCATTATTCTTTCGCTGCATATACCAGTATGACCGTAGCTGCCTATGACGCAACACTGTCGGACGGTTACGTCGTATTGGCTGATATCCGCCCACGCTGGGTGGAAACAACTCTTCTTGACCGCGTGAGACGCTGCTTCACCGTAGCTGAGCGTCTATCGTTTTCCTATCATCTATCCACGCTGGATAGACCATCATTCACCACTGATACAGTCCACATTCGCTGATCTTACGACGGAGACAACATTTGGCCGTGAAGAAGCGCTGCAAGGCCCTGGACGCAAGCATTGCCGCCAGCAGAGACAGAAGTACCTACTGGATGCAGCTTACTACGTCACAGCTAAAGGTCAGCCCTCGTCCCTCTTAATGTACATCTTTGATATTGAACCAGATCGCAGCACGTTTATTAGGAACCTAATATTGGTTCCCCGCGTGTATAGTAATAAAGAAATAAACGTGTCAATAGGTCTACTCTAGCCAGCATTTGTGATCATCGTCATCATAATTTCAGCCATTATCCGTTCACTGCTGGACATAAGCCTTCCCCATAGACTGCCGTAAAGAACGATCCTGAGCCACCTGCGTCCACTGACTTCCTGCAATGCAATTTGGATTTGTGATCAACGACGAAGAAATCACAGGTGAAGCGGAACAAGAATATCATTCGTCAGCATATGATAACTAACCTCAAAAAGTCACACACTCAGGCCGCTTTCAGGTTTATATTAAATTTGGTAATTTTGTGTATTAATTATTAAATAATGTAATTTATATTTTTCTTTTTTAAAGGGAGTGTATCTATGGAGGCATATCTATGATTATGCGTGCAGTGCAGTAAAGAAATTGTTTTTTTTTTGTTTATTAAAAAGTTTAATTATTATTGTTATTTTAGCACTGCACGTACTTACTAAGTTAATGTGTCGCCCCACCATTTTTGTCTTAATATCCTGTGTTTGTATTTAGTATGTAAAATAATTTTTATTTTTTAATTTTATCAGTTATAATTCAGTTGAGAGTCAGTTATAACTAAGTTACTGGAAATATATGTTTCTACCAACCTCATGGTCTCAATACAACCCGCAACATCTAATAATATAGTAGTGGAGATTTAATTTTATAATAACAATAAATTCTCTTTATTTCTCATATCCTTATAAGTTTCAATATGTATTAACCAAGTTGTGGTTAGTACTAGGGATTTTATTATCTATGTTAGTTTATTAGGTAGAATTTTGCATGTGAGCTCCCATATTGTGTATAGGTCTCCTCCATTTGGTTCCATTTTTGCTGTTTACATCCAATTACTAGCTATTTTTTATTATTTCATCGGTCCATCTTTGTTCTAGTCTGCCATTTCCATCTGATTCCAAACATTTCGTTGATAGAATAGTCCGTCTTTGGTTTATATATTGGGAAACATGGCCAGCCCACTTCGGTCTCAGTTTTAATGCATTTTGTACAGCATCTGTTAATTTTGTACTTTGTCTTACTTCAGTACTTCTTGGTTTTTATTTTTCTTAGTTTATGAATTCTCCTTTCTATGGTTCTTTGACACGTATTTATTTTATGTTTTATATATTTTGTGTATATGTATCCATGTTTGGTATCCATATGCGATGCAACGTAGAATACATTTATGTATATTACAATTTTTATACCTTCTTTACATACTGGTGGAAATTTCCATCATAACATTTAATGCCTAAAACTTACATAAAAGACCAAGTTCACTTTAAGTTGATTGTGTCTGATTAATTTTTTAATGTCCATTGCAGAAAAAAAAACATAGTTGCCAAATTTATTGTTTTAACCATTTTTCCTTTAATTTTAAACATGAATTATATCACTTTGATTATATGACTTTGATTTCATCAATAAAAAAATTAATGCAAAGAAGGGTTAAATTTTATATTGTAACCTCTTTGTGTGTCCATAATATTGTAGTTTTATATAAATTTACGAGTATTTCTTCTTCGTTATCGTTTTTATTTAATGTAACTTGTTGCCTCAGATGTATATAGTTGTTAACACTTACTATTTTCGTTTTAGCCAAACTGTCACAGAATTCACCTATATGCATGCAAAATTGTTGTCTTAATACAGTGGAATCCGTTTATAATGACATCGGAGGGAAATAACCAACACGCCATTTTGTAAAAAATAAATTATCTCCTATTTTTGTAGTGTATGTTTATTTTAATTAAGAGAAACAAAATAGAGATAAATAAGAAATTATACATAATAAGTACATATGTATTTATAATCTTTCAATATTTACATTAGAAATCTGTAATGCTTGTTTGCTTTTATTTTTCTTCCTTGTATTGTAATAACAGTCTTTTATTGTTTTTGAAAATCATTAAGATTGTCGAATGACCAACCCCAAATTTTTTGCGAGAGATTTTTTTTTTATTTAACTTAGCTATGATAAATAAGCTGACGGCCCACCTGATGGGAAGTGGTAACCGTCGCCTATAATACATAAGCAGTACCATGGACATAACAGAGTATACTGTTTCGCCCATACTGAATACTGATACTCCCAATGCGTTGCCATTCCTGAGGACTCAGGTGTTATTCCTCTGTACCCTGTAAATTCACGCCATATCTCACCCTTCAAACCGAAATACAGCCATGCAAATACAACTGCTTCACAGTTGAAACACGAATGAGAAAGAGGTACACAAGCAAACGATTTTTTTACAAAGTTTCCCTCTGTGACTATTATTGTACCTTTCTTTTTATTATTGTACCTTTTTTTTAATCGTAAAGGCCGTATAGTTATTAAAATTTCGGCTAGTTACCCATCGCTACTGAGACTTAAAAAAAAACCATGCACACACTGCCGAAGATATTAGGAATCATGTTGGTCACTATAACTGGACGCAATTTATTAAAAATGAGTCTCAACAAGCGACATGTTACTATTAGCGAGGTCATTATATTCTACTTAGTTATAAAGAATTTTAAATGAAAAACTTCGCTATGTAATTAATCATATAATAAGCGGTTGGTCATTATAGGCGGAGTCATAATAAATGGATTCCACTGTATAATAATAATAGTTTAATAATTTATAAAGTCTTATACATGATTGAAATAGAATAAGACTCATCTCATTGCACGCAGTAATTTCACTGTCATATCTTCCCCTTCAAATTTAACCACAGTCTATAAGCAAGCGCTAGAATACAGGCTAATTTTTAGATAACAGCTGGTCTACTATAAAATGAAATTCTGAAATTTCGGACTCAATTTCGTGTTTTTGTTTATACCAAAATCAGACCAATAAATGGAGTTTAACATTTCGTTCGTCATACATACTACCATAAAAGTCCAAAGGAACGATATTTTAACATTTTTAATATTTCCAAACGGCATGTATTATATAATTTTAACATCAAATTTGTGTTTCGTTTGGCTCCGAAATTTAGGAAAACATTTCATGGTAGGCCCTCAGTATTTAGTGTAAACTTTTCTCCTTGCAAGCAAATGTATATTGGTTAGTAAATTTCCTAATCTTGTATTTACAGTCATGAATCAATATCATTAAATCATAGATAGAGCACAATCTACAGCTCTTTGAAATGTACTGATTTAATTATGATAGAATACTTAAATATGTATATACAGTATCGCTCAAAAGTATTTGACCATCTAGTAAAATACATTCTGTAAAAGTCTGCTTGAGTGAAATTACTTCATAATTATTTTAACATGTATATTAGCCATATTTCGACTAAGGAAAAAAATATTAGTTTTAAATTTTGGACTTATCTATGTGTCCATCTTTATTTTTAATGTCAGTCTCACAAAGCTTTGGCAACCTAGCTACAAATTTCTCCAATGTTTTTTTGGTTATCTTCTGCTTTTCTTCATGCAGTTTTTTTCACAAGTTTTCCTGAGATGTGGGACGTTTTCGTACCTGTCTATTCAGCTTATCCCACAATAGTTATTATGGGGTGAGTTAGGGAACTGTGAAGGTCATAATTATGAGTTTCAACACCTGTTTTTGTTCTTTTCCTTTTAAAAAGTCTTTGCATAGTCTTGACGTGTTTCGTATCATTATTCTGTTGAAATATGAATCCCAGATCGATTAAATGAGTTTCACAAGACATTGCAGTATTTTCCAATATCTTTTTGTAACTTTTTTTCAAGACTCCCTTGTATTCTCACAAGATTTCCAACGACGGAGCCAGCAAAATAGCCCCAAACCATCACATACCCTCCGCTTTGTTTAACTGAAGTCACAGTACAAGCGTCATTCATCCTTTCGTTTGACTGCCGTCTTACGAAAACTCTTCGTTTGATTCCAAAAATTGCAAATTTTGATTCGTCCGTCCAGATTGTCCAATTCTTGTGTTCTCTCACCCAATTGAGTCTCTTATTTTTGTTAATAGGTTTCAGAAGTGGTCTTCAAACCGCTACGTATTCCTTGAGTACTGTGTCACAAAGTTCTCTTTTAACTGTGGATACACTAACTGGTTTATCACGATCTCCATTAAACTGTGCTGCTATTTCCGGTGCAGTTAATCGTGTATTTCGTTTGCTATTAATAACCGCAGCCTATTATGTAACAATTCAGCCACAAACTTCTTAACGATGTAGTCAACAATTTGTCTTGGTATTTTCTGTAGTCTTGAAATTTCACGATTACTTTTACCAAATTTATGAAGGCCGATTATTATGCCCCTGTTTTCTTGAGAATATTCCTTAGTTTTACCCATTTTCTTTAAAAAATAAAACTCAAGTGAAAAACAAAAAATGTTCGTAGATTTTATGTACTGAGCTGTGGAGAGCGTGTTTTCTGGTCAAATGACATCAGATAACTAATGTAAAAAGATTTGTAGTAGTTACTTTATATTTTACTTGTGTTTATTGCTCACTAACTAAATCAAAACTAAATTGCGTGTTCAAAGATTAACTTCGAACCCGACAATAACACTATTATGGTTTTATGACCAGAAGTGGGCAAATAACAATAAATTGTTTACTATTGTACAGTAGATAAGTATTTTGCGGTGTTATACAAACAATGAAACTCAACAAATGATCTCTTTAGAATGTATTGTTTGTAACTTAAAGAAAACGCAGGTGGCCAAATATTTTTGAGTGGTAGTGTATATACTGTAATAAAAAAAAAAATTATATATTAGGGTCGTTTCTGAGGCGCCATATCACTAAACCGATTTCTAAAATTAAAATTACAATTTGAAATCACAGTGAATTTTTTATTCGAAGCAACTGATTTTCTAATAGATTTAAATAAAAAATATCATAAGTTTATTTTATGATGATCCATAAAACAGTAATTTTGGAAAACTATCGAATAATAATATTATTAGGTTAAAAGGAATTTAGAAAAATGCCACTTTGGAATCGATACTATTGTTATCTAAATTTTCTTGTTTTTTTAAATGTGATATTTAATATGTTATGCTAATGTTTGTTGGCACTTAAACTTTCTAATCATGAAATTATTGTTTATTTATTTATTTACAAGAAACAAACAGTGTTGCCATCTTCTTCTTAAATATACAATTATGTACAAAAACTTGTATATAATTGTATATTTAAATTTTTACTTTCTTAAATTATTATCTTGATCCTGATAGGTTTCACTCGTAGGTAAAGGTTAGGTTCTATTTGTATCTCTGAGTAGTCAGGAATGCATTTCTTCAATCCTTTATTACTATACCTACTGCACCTAGGTTTTTGTGGAAGTTGGATGGATGAATAGTGTTTATCAAACAGTCTAATGGTAAATTAATAAAAAAAAAATGCTGTGTAAAGTATTTAAAAGTAGGTTAAATTAATTTACATATATTAAATCAACTTTTAAACTTTCGGGTTACATGATTTTTGATTTATAAGACATAGGAATTAATGCTAGCATTTATGTAAACCTGGGCTATAGGTACGTTGAGATAACTCAGGTAAATTATAGTTTACTTAATTGATAGCGTATATTTTCGTTTCCTATAAACCATATATGAAATCATTGATATATTAAAAATATAATTATACGACAGTAGCTAAACTTGCTTCATGTTGGTATATGTTTCAGATCCTCCTGGATCGACCAACGTAGGCACGATAGCGACGAGCCGCGTGGACTCGCCGCCGCCTGCCGTCTCGCAGCGCTCCGGGGCTGCGTCCCCGCGGCGCAAGGAGCGGCCCAAGGACAAGTCCTACTGCAAGCTGATGGCCGAGCGCGCCGCGCGCCCTGACGACAAGTTCGGCAATCGCTCGCCTAACTCGCAGGCGCAGGGCGAGGACTCCGGCATCGAGTCTATGGACGCGCTGTCGGAGAAGTCGCCCAACCAGGCCAGCCAGTCACCGCCGGGCCCGCAGAGAAAGGAACGACTAGATATGCCTCGATCGACTAGTCCCACGTCAGTCCAGAGGATAATAGGTGTGATCGACCCCCCGCCGCCGTCTGACGAGCTGTTGGAGCGGCTGTCGCTGGCGACGGGGCAACCACACTACGATCCCGGTCCGCCGGACATCGACGACCTCGGGGACATCGAGGCCGCACTCGCCAAGATGCACGCCGACCACATCAACGGGGATGACGCGCCGCGCCGTCCCCCGGACGACTCGCACACCAAAGAGGGCACCAGGGAACCGACGCCCATTCTTAGGGATGACGAGAAACAGGGTCAGGCCGTCGACGGGAGCGAGGGCGGCGCACCCGCAAAGAGAAACGACTCCGAGACCGACGTCGCCCTGGCGGACCGGAAGGACTCCGCATCTCCAAAGAAAGAGGACTTTGACCCGCTACCGAGCAGGGTGTCGCCACCACTCTACACGTATTCAAATCAGGAGAAGGTCTGCGCCGACGCGCCCGATGTCAAGGACGAGAAGCCGCCGATCGCTGCTGCGAACGGCGAGACCGACGAGCGCCGCGTTACCGACGAGAAGCCCGAGCCGAAGATCAAGCGGCTCCCGCTCAAGGCCGACTTTCCTGACAAGAGCCTACTCGAGCAGCTGCTGATCGAGATCCCGCCGCAGGAGTACGCGGGGCGGCGGCCCGAGTCGCCGTCGCCGTCGGCACTGGAGCGCGTCGCGCGCAGCAGCGTGCGCACGCGCTCCAGCAGCAAGATGAACAGCCCCGCCGACGGCCCGCGCACGCCGCGGCTCAGCCCCGGCCTGGCCAAGCTCGAGCGCGCCGACTCGCCCGCGCTGCAGCGCAACTGCCTGCGCGGCGGCTCCGTCGACAAGACCAGCCCGCGGGCCGCCGCCGCGCCCGCGCCCGCGCCTCAGTCCACATCTGCGTCCGCGCCCGCCGCGCCCGCCCCGAAGCTCGTGCCGAAGCGGAAGCGGCGCGAGTCGGAGGGCTTCGGCGGCGAGGAGGGGCTCGCGGGGGCCGGCAAGCAGCGCAAAAAACCGCGGCGCGTCGACGGGCAGCGGCCGCCCACCGCGCCCGGCGCCGCCGGCAAGCAAAAGAAGGACTCGGACAGCGACAGCGACGAGCCGCTCATCTGCAAGGTGCGTGGCAAGGGCGGCAAAGGGGCGCGGCCTGCGAAGCTGCCCGCCAAGGGGCCCGAGGGCGTGGGCACGCGCCGCTCGGTGCGCCACGGGCCGGCGCCGGGCGCGCCGCCCGCCGCGCCGGCGCCCTGCCCCGCGCCCGCCGCCGCCGCGCCGCCCGCGCAGCCCGCGCCGCCTGCGCCGCCCACTAACACGCCCGTCAGACGGAAAACGAGGAGTGCCGGTGAGTTATAATTGTTTTTTTTCTTGTTCTCGAGCCAATTTTACTATACAAAAAGTTATAATATGTACTTTCAAATTAATTTTAATTGGAGGGTAATCATTAAAATGAGAAGTTTGCTCATTTTAATCATTGGCACCGTTGATTTTATGGCAATAATTTTAATTAATCTTTGTCCGCGTTTGTCAACCGAGTCAACTGCGCTTGTCTAAAACCGTATCAATATCAAGTTCGTATCCGTATCAATATTATATGGAATACTGCTCTCACCTCTGGGCAGGAACGCCACAGTACCAGCTCCTTCCGTTAGACCGCATTCAAAGTCGGGCGGCTCGAATTATTGATAATCAGCGCCTTACTGTCCGACTTGATCCACTGAAACTGCGCAGAGATGTTGCATATCTGTGCACCGAATTTATTATGGGAATTGCTCTGAGAAATTGTTCGAATTGATACCTGCTGCTGATTTTCACCACCGTTCAACCCGTCATAAACTAAAGTTTCATCCCAACCATCTGGACGAGTGGCGGTCTTCCACCGAGCGTTTTTTAAAGCAATTTCTTCCACGCACAACCACTCTTCGGAATCAACTTCCAGCAGCAGTATTTCCGAATCGTAACCTTCAAGAAAAGAGCATATACCTTTTTAAAAGGCCGGCAGCACACTTGCAATGCCGTTGGTGTTGTGGGTGATCATGGGCGGCGGTAGTCATTTACCATCAGGTGAGCCGCATGCTCGTTTGCCCCCTGTGTTGTAAAAAATAAAAAAAAATATTAAATATTAATAAATTTTAATATTTTAAATCACCAACAAGGAGTTTATCATTTTCAAGAAAAGGCGTAGGAACAAACTCCTACATCTTTATGGACCTTGGAAGCCAGTCAGTTAAATGTTTTTTCTCAAACATGCTTGGAAATGTGAGCATTATTTTGACAATCTTCTTAGAGATAAATCAAAATTACCGTACTGGGCAGATACAAGCGGGCAGCGGCCGGCAAAAGTTGTATGAAAAGCCATATCTGTTGTGTTTTGCGGCCAGATAAATTACTATGTAAACTCATATCTGTCCTGTAATTTAAAAATGGAATAACCTTTTACTTCGAAACATGGCTACCAAGGAGATAACTAATACAAGGTTTTATTTAAATTTTGAACTGGCTTGCAAATAGAAAGCTGTTTATTGAAAAAAAAACAAAGGAACATTATGACGCGTGAAAAATTATTATTGTTCTTTATTAGTCATTGAACTTAAAAAGTAAAATTGTGATTTTTGATTTCCGCGCATTGTTCGAGAAAAGTACTATACAAGCCTTGGCCACAACTAGGCATTGATGGACGAACGTGCAAATGTGGGCCGAGGCGTAGCCGAGGCACACATACGTGAGTCGTCAGTTGCTGGCCGCTGCAGTAATGTACTATATGTATCTCCTATGCAATAGTGAATCGGTTTGACTAGTCTCCCACAAGCGAATCTCACCAGTCGAATTGAGAAGGCATATATATTGTACTAAGGTTGCTGGAACACTGACTGAAAATCAGCAATACAAGTATCAAGAAGCTATTAAGCATTTCATGAGATTTATCAAGTCCTATCAAGTATCAAGATTTATCAATAATTTTTATTTAACAGAAGACTTATGTAAAAATTGATTCCACAATGAAAAATGTTTTAATTAATCAGCAACAAATAATTGAAGCTGTCTACCAACTTTATAATAATTTAAAAAAAGGCAGCCAATACAAGAAGTCTTCGGATTACATTGATTGTAACATAAAAATTTTGGATAATAACTGGCATGAATTTTATAACGATCATATACAACTATGAGTTTATAGTAAAATTATCTTATATCTATATATTATATTTTTATGGATCCAAATTGGTACCATAAAAATTCTATTAGTTCAGTAGTTTAGTTTTTAAATTAAAATAAGTGATTTTGCCATATTTAAAGTCGGTTTTTCTTTTTGTGGAACACAATCTTTTTTTACAATTTAAAAGTCATTTGCTTGAAGGACCTTTGTCTAATTCGTGTTTCTACCATGAAGCAGTTGTGTTTGCATGGCTGTTTCGGTGTGAAGGGTGCGATATGACAATGAATTTACAGGGTACAGAGGAATAACACCTGAGTCCTCAGGAATGGGAACGCATGGGGGGGTATTATGGGCGAAACAGTATACTCTGTTATGTCCATGGTGCTGCTCATATCTATAGGCGACGGTTACCACTTTCCATCAGGTGGGCCGTCAGCTTGTTTACCAATCTAAGTTGCATAAAAAAAGCTCATCCATAGCAGCAGCGTTATGCGTTTTAAGTATTATTCACCACATCTGAAGGCTATTCAAATGGTACCTTTAAACCCAAGAAAAATACCAAGGAATTTATTCTCATAAAATGACACTTGCAAATGATTGGAAAATCATTGTATATTATGATATGAACCCCTATTGATATGTAATTAAAAACTTCGAGAGATATTTTAAATTAATTATATTTTAAATAATAATAAATCATTTAAAATAATTTACTGAATTAGGTTTTCTTTTGTAGAAGTCGATGCCACTGGTTATTTGAATATATTTTTATTTAACTCCGCTACCATTAGTATGTGTACGACTGCCAATATTTGAAGATTGATTATTGTTATTATTAAAGGTGAAACACGTGTCGGAAAATATGCGTGGACGAAATCGTGGTCGACTGCGATTAAGGGAAGTTTTAAAATGTAATGTTATTGGAATTAAATAATTACAATCAACTAATCAGGAGATATTTTAATCATTCACAAAAAACGTGTGATAAAATAACAGAACAAATTCATAGTGACGTCATAATAAGATACGTCAGTTACTCCGAAGTACAAGATTACAATTGTCAACATTCCTGCACGCGCTCACGTCGCGGGCTTATCAATGGGTGTCGACTATCTAGCTAGCTCGCTGTTCGGCGTATCGGACGAGAGATTCGCAGAACTATAATAGCAGTAATCAATGTTTGGTATTACTTTGGCGTAATCAAACACGTACGCATGGCCACCCTGGTCAGCACACGAGTGCATTATCAAGTATGAATTGTTACATAACATGGTTAGCTGGTAGAGAATGCCATATGGCATTAATCTCGCCACTTGTACAAAGTTTTATTGTGCAATAAAGAATAAATAACTAGTTTTTACCTGCAATTTCGTCCACGTGGCCGGGATAAGTTTGCCTATAACCTTTTCCATCCCATATAGTAAATTTAATAGTAAGTGGGAATGATTAAAACGAACAACTAAATGCCTAGTCTTCGGTGACAGTTACAGTTTTTGTGTAACGTAAAGATGCTTGCACTACATCGTAACAGCTCGCCATCGACAGGTGTTCATCCTCATACCCTAGAGCCTAGATGATTGCATATAACACAGTTTTAGAGATTTTTTCTCCTACGAACACTCAGGTTATGGAATGAGCTTTATGCCGAGGTTTTTCCAAGAAACTACAGCATGAGGTTCTTTAAAAGGGAACTAAAGAGGTTTCTTTAGGGTCGGCAACGCGTGCGCAATACCCCCGGTATTGCAGGCATTGATAGGATACGGTAATTGTTTACCGTCAGGTTGGCTTTATGCTTGTTTGTCACCTCAGTGGTATAAAAAAAAACTATTGGTGTATGTTAGCGGGTTACCAATGAGAAATGATAATTGAAGATTCAAGTCAAATCAGTTCGCTTACTATAGCCATTTTTTTATACCACAGGTGGTAATCAAGCATACGGCCCACGTGACGGTGAGTGGTTACAAGGAATTAACCATAAAAGTTTTTAGGGGAAATCTTGACCCACTTGCTAGAGCCCATATTTCGGTCGTGCACTCCCCCTTGTCTAACACTCCTCTCTCTAACCCTCTATCATCTGTACATGGCATAAGAGTATTATCTCTGTTTGCAGTCGGCGAAGGCACCCCGGCCCCTAGCGCGGTCCGGCGGAGACGCACGTCCCGCGACGGCAAGTGACGGCGGCGGCGCGCGGAGCTGAGCCCCGCGCCCGCGCTGCCGCTGCCGCTGCTGCTGCTCGACTGACCCGCGCACCCGGCCCCCGGGCCCCCGCCCCCGCCCCCGCCCCTGCCGCCGCCGCCGCCCCCGCCCCCGCCACCGCCGGCCACGCTCGCGCTCCTCCGGTGGCTGTACGAAGACACGTCCTTCACTTGAAACAGACATTAACGTGGACATAGATGGCGCAAGTATCGCAATCTATATGAAAGTAAGGCCTCGCTCACACCGCACTATTACTTTTTTTTTTACATGATATATTTTACTGAGTAGTGATAATGCAGTAAAGAAATGTTACTTGTTGTTTACTTTATCACATATACAGTTAAATATGTATATAGAATGCTCACTGAATTTGTCAAACAAACCAAATGAGCTCTTAATATGTTTGGTCTATGCACTTTAAAACGACTACAGTATGCTACTTGTTTTTATATTATTAAAATTTATAGCTGAATTTAATGTGTAAAAAATGTGTAGTACTGCCGTGTGAACTTAGCCTAAAAGTTAATATGTACTGTGATTTGTTTCCGCATTTCTATAAAATATGGAAACTAAAAGAGAACTACGTAGAAATGTATAATTCAGTAAATTAGAAGGTGCGTGATGAATACTCACAGTGTGTATACAAAAAGCGTGCCATATTTTGTCTACTTTCTGTCTTGTATAGAAGCTCTTGATAAAAAATTCTTCTATGCCAAGTTGTTTCAAAAATGTCGCTTGTAATACTTTTTGTTAAAATGTGTTTTTTTTTTACATGCTCATGCAGTAAACTCCGAATGAAATTTAGTCCCATTAAGTTCTGTTAAAAACTTAAATAAAAAATCTGGCACGTATACACTTGCGCGATATCTAATAACATCCATGTCCGTGGTAGAAAGAGTAAAAAGAATGGGAAGCGAACGCGGCGACCGATGTAACGGGTGGCACTCTTTATACACGCGTTCCCCTGTTATCTTTTTGACTTCTTAGTTAATTTATTTAATTTCCACTTTTTTATATCACTGTTAATGTATATCTATTAATTTTTTTTTATAAATTTTGACTAATTATGAAATCTTGAATCATGTTTTAAGTAGACCCGAAATAAATATTTAATACAGTGGTACCTCGACATATGAGTTTATTTCGTTCCGTAACCTTGTTCGTATCTCTAAGTAATTTTTCCCATTGAATTTATTTAAAATGCCATTAATTCGTACTCCCATAAAACCACCTCGGTTGTTTTTGTTAAGTGTTTTTTAGTCTGAGGTGGGAGAAACTGTTAGACACCAACTTCGACCCCGCATGTTGAGGTCGTGTGCAGCGGTGTAATGTAGGATTTCTCGTATCTCAAAACACTCGTATATTAGGGCACTCGTGTATTGAGGTACCATTGTAATTGTTTAAAATGACAATCGTGATTTAATACTACATTTAATCGATCGACTGCACGCTTTCTAGCAATATAATCGATTATTTTATGAATCTCATAAAATTTAGAGAACGTGCGATCATCTGTGGTTTACATGTTCGTACCATTCGTTCGAAATTTGTTGCCATTTTATTGTAGTAGCATATGGTAGATTTTTTCTCTTTTTTAGTAGAAGTTATAAATCAACTAAGCTAACGTGTTCACGGAGTTTCGGTATTTTTATATTATTTTTAAATTAAAAAAAAATATCCTCAAGAAGCCATAATAGTCATTTTTATATTATTTCGGGCTCTACGAGTGTATCGCAATCAATTTAACCTTTTTTTAATATTGCACCTTAACGAAACGCCAAGTACAAATCAAGTCATCGGCCGTTTGCGTTGTTTATGTAAATACATTGTGTTCAATGAACATTATGTATGATGCTCACATATTGCTAGGAAGTTGCATACCGTTCTCATTGTTAAACTCTAGCAAGACTAACTTAATATTTTTTAACAGTTAGTTTTACTAGATTCTATTTTTAAACCGTGAAATAGAATGCGACTTCGTATACTTTCATATAAAATGCGACGTTATTTTTACGACTTTTTTATATTATTTAGTGAACAAATCATGTTACCATTCACTATACTACGCACGCAATTTATAAATAAGTTTATTTCATTCGAGTAATTTTAAGGCATAATGTCAGTGTATCATTGCCGGGTCGTAACTGTGAATGTTACGCCGCGGACGCCTTAGTTTATTAGCGAATAGAGTTGTAATTATTGTACAAAAGAGCACTCGACTTATAGGCACATCGTTAATAGAGTAATACCCGAGAGATATAAATGTGAAATAAATGCATAAAGTTTTAAAAAGATATTTTCATACGTTTTTGCACGTCGTGACGTCGGTTTGGGACGTCAACGCCGCGTAGTTTTATAGGTTTTGGCGGGAGGGCGCCATGTTGTTATTATCAAGTATTTTTTTTTATTTATGTGACTAGGTAGTTGCATTCTATGTGACAAGATTAAGTTAATTAACTACAAAAACATTTAAGTATTATCTAATAAAATGTTATCCTAATAAAAAATATAATAAATATTCAGCGCAAAATTTCTAATTCCATTTTCAAAATATTTGAAACATAATTTAAATAACCATGGCGTCATTCCATCAAAACACTGGCTGCTATAACGATAACTTTAGCATATTTAAATAAGATAATTCACGACCAATAATTATAATTAATATGTGAAACTGACGGATAATTTCATAGTAAAAAAAGATAATAATTGTGACTGAGTGTTTCAACAGTTTGTCTGTTTGGGCTTCCAGTATACTAATCTATTTTATTTTGATGCCTCTTGTACTTTCCAACTTGTTTTTTCCTCGGTCTTTGACACAGATACCCGTCTATGTATTAAAAAAAAAAAGAAACGATCCTACCAGTGAAATTATTAGGCATTTTTAATGATTAGCTTTTTATTTGCATTGTAAATAAAAGAAATGTATTTTAAAACTATTAGTTTCTTAATTAGATGCTAGTAGATATTTATTGATCACAATTTTTTTAATTCAGTCACTTAGTGAAGCATAGATTTGTAAAGTTATGCCATGTTCATCATTTTATGTACTAACAGTACGATGCGTAAAAGAAAATGGTTGTTACGTCAAAATTGAATCTTGCTGCTTTTTATTTGTTTTAATATAAAATTGTAATAAGTAATAAGCTTGAAATGAAATTGACATTGCAATACGATCACAGAATTGATGCCAGTAAATTCTCTTTGAGATACAGTTTCTTGGCTCGGTAAGTGGGATGGGGATAGTTCGTTTATATTTAGCATCCCTTTCTATAAGCTACGTCCTCTTTCTATATGGAAGATACGCAAAAGGTGCAATTCCAAAATTTATTGGCCTCAATTTTCTCCATAATGATGAACATGTTCGCTTCTTACATTTGTGATTTCTAATTTTAACTGGATGAATACGCAAAGCAATAATTCGTGGATGTGACTTAGTTTACAGCATGTTTTTGACAGATTTATCTACAGTTTAACTGGCGAATGTATTTGCAGTATTTATTAGGCGCTCTGTCAATTTGTGAGCAGTTTTTGTTTTTTTTTTTATTTTATTGCCTGGGACGGTATTAGTCAGAGGCATTCTCGTATTGACCTGATAGTGACTTTATTTTTCTACCGTAAACCCCCCTCCCCCTTTCTACTTTTTGACGTTTAAAAGTTCTATTGTAGTTGGAGCAGTGATAGTGCTACAATACAAACTGTTAGTGTGTACGTAGTATGTATAGTGTATTGGAATATAATATGAATTAAGAAATATAATTGCCTGATAAAATTGTGCCCTATAACGTGTGCCGTGGACAGAGGTGTGTGCATTACTGTAGCTTAGAGGAGCCGTTGTCAGTGGGCGTTGGGCAGCCGGCGATATCGCGTGTACCCTTTGTTTTATCTTTATAAATTTATTAGTTTACCGTTCGGCTGATGTACAATCTCTTGTAAATTTTTATGTATAGATGGGGAAATTAATATATGTTACGCGTAAGTGATTGTTTTTTTTTTTTTATATATTTGAAACCGATTTTTTGGGAGTAGTTGTAAATAGGTACGCGCCGGCCTCGGCCGCTCGCACGACCGTACCGTATCGTAGGAATGCAAAGCCTTATACTGTAATATAGATGTACGTGCGATACGCAAGCTTGTACCATATAATTCTAGTGGATGAACTCTCAGATAGATGTGTATATGGGTGTATAGTAATCCTTCTAGTTTCTTGTTTTTGTTTATTATTATTATTATTATTTTCGACTAATTGATAGTAATTTATGCTGATAAAATATCTATATTATACATTTATGTATGTACTATGAAAGAGAAACTACAAATAGATTTTAACACTATAAATATAGCATAGGTGTTACACCACACACGAGATAGCTTATAGTTTTGGTATGTAAACATTATATGACTTGTAAATACATTGCAGAAAATAGTTATTAAAAGAATTGATACAATAAAATTTAATTTTACGTTATTGTAATATTTTTTTCTAGTTCGTGTTGTTAATAGGACGCCCACGTGTCCGATACAATATAGGAGAATCAAACATAATGAAATGCCTGTAATTCTTTTTTTTGTTGCTGGCAATTTTATGACGTTTTTCAAACTATTCAATTTTTATTGTGCATTACTTTCTGTAAGTTGCTTTCACTGTCGTTCTAGATTATGTTTAAAATCATATAATTATATTCGTAAAGTACGATGAGTCATGGTGAATTATGATCATATTATTATGAATGAAAAGAAATACGGAATATTATTGTTCTGCTATTATTAAATTTGTAAAGTTAGTTTATTAATAAATGAATAAAAAATATTTTGTTGTTTCACTCACTATATGTATTGTTCAATGTACGTCAACTTAAGAACAAGATATTTTTCAACAATGTTAACACCTGCTGGCGTTGCTGAAAATCTAAAACAAGTATACTCTGTTATGTCCATGGTACTGCTCGTGTCTATAGGCGACAGTTACCACTTTCCATCAAGTGGGCGGTCAGCTTGTTTGCCATTTTAAGTTGCATAAAAAAAAAAGAAAAAACCGTAAGACTATAAAGGATTTGTTTTATATACTTCATATAATCGGGACGGTAAACAAGCATTCGGTCCACCTGATCGTATGACTCGCAGTCTATGGTCGTTTGACACGAGATGTTCATTCATTAATTTATTTTTATAATTAAATTTGTAAAAATTCAACGGAAGGGAATCGAAGAGACTGGTGACGAACATACATTACAGATAAAAAAAAACTATTAATATAAATTGAAATAATAAATATCTACTTACTCTACCTACTTTCTAGTTTCTTATCATAAATAATTTATTTATTAAACTTTAATACCCTAATTTCACCATATCAGCTTTAACTGTTCACTGTTAAACACAAGCCTCCCCCTTAAGAGGTTTTGCCAGTACTTGCCACGCTTAGCAGGTGAATTGGCAACCGCAATTAGGCTTTGGAGATGTTTTAAGAGGGACGCTGCTGCCCATTCCTCGTCTTCCTTAGTCGCCTCTTATGACACCCACGGGAAAGGAAGGGGTGGCCTATTCTATGTCGGAACTACATGGGAACTCAAATATATATAAAACTATTTTTACATTAAAATATTTATGATCCTTTCCCTTAGCATCTTAACAGCTTGGTTGCAGATGAAAGCAGGTAATTCGGATATATTCTTCTAATATTATAAATATGGAAGTATGTTTGTTCGATTTTTACATCTTGGAGCCTTAACGGCTTTATTAATTACTATGAATTTTGATCTTAATAGACGGAAAGCAGGTAAACTTTTTTATACAATTTTGCGTAATAAATAGGTGAGTGATTTCTTTATAACTTGTATATTCATTTTGTCTTATAAATTTTGCACCATGTTAATGCGCAAACCTCATTTATTAAATTATTAAATAGATACGTCAAGGTACATTGTGCGCGCAAGTATATAGAACACTAATAAAAAAACGAGTCGGGTAATTTGACAATAAGCTGACAAAAAGTTGATCCGTTTTTGAGGCTCGATACTCTATCTATAGAATCTAAAAATTTGATATACTCGTATTATATGGTATGGAGAAGAATATAAATGATTTTTATTCCGGTCAGTGAACATATGCCGGCCACGCGTAAGAAGTTGCGGGTAAAAGCTTGTTTATTTATATTTCAGCTCATTATAAATTTTTATCATTGACCTTTTATCCTCACCTATCATCACTCACTAGGGGCCCGCCAGTCTACATCGATAGCGCCGGTGGATTACCATTGCATTTTCGCCCATTAAAAAAACCTTTAAATGCAATTATCATATATCGTATTTTATAAAATAAATAAATTCCACACTAAATATATATTCGGTAAGATAATGTAATTTTTAAATTAAAAAAAAAAGAATATCGAAATCATTTCACTTATTAAAAAGAAATTGCTATTATTTTATTATTACATCTGTTATTATCAATAGTCTGATACCAAATTTGATCCAGACCGGTTTCTGTATTTACATTAAAACCCGGTCACGGATATACGTAGGTATACTACGTGTATGGGGTATTACGGATTATATATTTATTTTCGTGCCATATGGTACAGATTAGATATTACAGTGTAATAGGTAAGTACATAACGCATGTGACACCCGTAGATGCACTGCAATTTCCAGACAGAACTATACAGGTTTATAACATTTCGATCTGCACAATTATATTATGCTTTATATTTAATAAAATAGGTTCCACCTTTAGAATACCTGTGTAAGTAAAGAATAGGACTAGTGGTAAATTTACATATTTGCTCTCAGTAAGCTATTCAAATTTTGTCGTTCTGTTGTAAATAGCAGGATGCAGTAATAAAACATATACGTATTTGAGATATAAAATAATAAGTTTAGTGAAAAAAAAAAAATACGAGATTTGACTTTTAAAAATCTGACATAGAACAAACTTAAAAATAATACATTGTTCTAAAAAACCTGTGTCAACAGCCAGTATTAAAACTTCAACATTGTTGTAAATAGCAGGATGCAGTAATAAAACATATATGTATTTGAAATATAAAATAATAAGTTTAGTAAAAAAAATACGAGACATTTCTTATAAAAATCTGACATAGAACAAACTTAAAAATAATAGGTACATTGTTCTAAAAAACCTCAGTGTCAACAGCGAGTATTAAAATTTCAACAGTTTCTACCGCCCTCTATTATTTAAAACAGGTGTTCACAATTATATTAATTATATTTTTTTACTAATGAAAATATAACTTTATGATTATTAATAAAAATGGGCTTCAAATTTACTGAAGGTATAATGAGCCTGCTAGTAAATCCGGCGTTGAATAGAATTATTAGTCTTTGACTAATGCAATAAAAGAACATTAAATATTTTTTGTGTGGCGTACTAATAAAATCGATGGTAAGTAGTAACTAAAAATGTGAAAAAAAAAATCACATTATATATTATAATAAACAACGTCCTTCTCTTTTTTACACCACGTTAGGAATGAATACAAAGAGAACATACTGAGTCCAAAAGAAATTCTAGCATTGGATTGGTTGATTTAGTTTATGTCATATTTAGTTAGAACACAACCAATAACAAAGCTTTTGAGTTAGATTGTGTCAAATCAAATAGAAATGTCAAATGTTACGTAAATGTAATTGAAATCAGACTGATTACTTTTGCACTTGCTGCGATATATCGATTTGGTCTTAATTTTATAAATTATTTACAAAGTTACGGTAAGTAATAAAAATAATATAAAAATATCACAAAATCTGTATCAAAAATTTTCATTTTATATAAAAATGTAAAATGTTTAAATACTTTTAAGCATAACAAATCAATGTTATGTAATGTGTCCATTGACGGTGCTCACCCACGAGATTTTATCAATTTCAATTTTAAATCTCGATTCTAGCTGTGATTTGTGTTATAAAAATTTTTGAAAACGATTAAGATAATAGATATAGTCTATAAACTGTGTAAACATTGATATATCATTGTTAGAAGTAAGTACAAGATAGCGTTTTTAAGCAATTTTTTCAAGTGTCTAATAGGAAAAGAAAACTGAATTAGTTACATTATTGTTGTAAACTGTTTTTTTTTTTAATGGATGATTATGGAATGGTAATCCCGTCTGCGCTATTGGTATACACTGGCGGGGCCCATAAAAAGTGAGGGACGATAAGTGAAAATGAAGCAGGTCAGTTAGCTCATTGTGACAAATTCACCAATGGATCGGCCACGATGGTTTCCAGGGGGAACCGCGAGGAGGTCGACCTGATAGGGTATATTGCTAGTAATAGGGTTGCTAATCCCCATTACTAACAATCCCTTTTCACCCATTGTAAACTGTAATTGGAGTTAATATTATTTATTTGAAGTAAATGTCTAAGTAAAATGTAGGTAGTGTTTTCAATTTCTTTGCTATAAGCAGGTTATTAGTGTAAAATATATAGTTAGTGGATACCTTTAGGGGTGGTTTATTTTTAACAGGCTTTTCCTATGTATTAGTTTTGAAGAGGATTTTTTAGCGTAATAGTTACACTTCTTTATCTAAACATCTGATATTCTCTTCGTATTGTCCTCATGGGATAAAATATACTGAGTTGAAAGAATGTTTAAGAAAAGACATGATTATCATCATTCCGAAAAACTTTAATTCGTTCGAGAAAGGACAGTTGTACAATATTTTTACCTATTAAAATCATGTGTTGTGTCCAGAAGAACTATAGGTAGTCAACCTCAATTGGAGGCTGCAATCTCTAGGCTGGTTACATTAATTATTGTTGAAGGTTACAATATATATATCTTTTTATTTAAGAGTTTCCTCTTGTCGATGCAACTAATTCACGCATCTTCTTCCATCCAGTTCTATCCCATTTTATTTATTTAATACTTTATTGTACACACCACTTATTTATAAAAATATGACAGAGGTAATCAAATGTACAAAGGCGAGCTTAACTCTAAAAGAGTTCTCTTCCATTAATATAAATCTAGATATTTGACACTTCCTACTTGACAAGTGACAAAAAATAGCTGAGCTGATTAAAGATTGTGTCCCATAAAAAACTTACTTAAATTGTAGCAAAACTAGAAATTTTGATTTAAAAACTAAATTATTGAGCCGATTTTGATAAAATTTCTATTGTAAGTATATAATTCCAGATAAAAAAGAATTTTCCAAATTGGTTTATAACTGTCAGAGTTGTGAAATAAAAAAAAATGTACAAACACAAAAAAAATACCAAATTGAAAATCTAATGAAGTTGATTAAAAAGTGTCTTGAATTAAAATTGGTTAAATGTTATAAAATTTTAGAATAAATTTGAAACTGCTTATAATTCTCATGTTGTATTGAGAAAATATTTTAAATGTTGTCATTTAAAATAATTTCTCGGCACATTTGGTTACAAATATCTTTGGATCTGTTAGAAGTGAATCGGTATGTTATAATTTAAATAATTTTAACTGCCATTCATGTAACTCTTAGTGTTTTTTTTTTATATTTTTTTTTATTATAGCCACTAAAAAAGTAAATCATTTTAAGTCGAGACATATAAATCTTTGCAGATGGCTGGTGACAAGGCAGTGTCGACCGCGAGCAAGCCCCAGTTGCGTGGCCTCCTGACTGCGTCCATCAGACGTAATTTGATCGTAGCCATATCGCTTAGTGCCGTCGCTGCTTTCTCTTTCAAACAAATCGTTGGCAATGAGCGCAAGAGGAAATACGCCGAATTTTACAGGTTTGTTAATAATACGTTAGTATGAAAAGTGGTAAAAACGCAGTGTAGGACAATCCCCCCATTAGAGTGACAACCTGAAATGCGTTGCAGGGAGTCAGTGAATGCAGGTGGCTCAGGACCATTCTTTATGGCAGTCTATGGGGGAGGCTTATGACCAGCAGTGGACGGATAATGGCTGAAATTATGATGAAAAGTTGGGAATTATTGTTGATATATAAAAAATAATTCCCAACAATATATAAAAAACTATTATAAATTCAATTCAATTCAAATATTATAAATGTGAAAATGTATTTCTTCATTACTTCTTAATGCATTAATGGCTCAACCAATTGTTGTTAAATTTTCATGTAATAAATACCGGTTTAACTTAAACACGTCTGACACAGTCAGGCTCGTGCTTGCATCGCAGACGCTCGCGATTAAAGATCACGAATTGATTTCTAAACTAGTCGAGCTTTTTCGATCTAATTACACGTAAGTTATACCGGTAGTTACATACATTAAAATATAATGTGTGCTCACGAAATGTTTAACAATAAAATAGTCATTAAATTTTATATAAAATTACTATTGCGATGGAGAACCTATTTCCTTCTCTATCGCTCTTATTTATCTCGGTCAATCATCATGTCACATTTACGCGGATGAAAACGTGGGTAAGACCTTGTATGTAAATGTAATTGAATCCGGAATGATAGGGTTTTTTTAATGGGTGATAATGGAATGGTAACATTAACCTGCTCTATTGGTATACGTTGGCGGGGCACCCATGAGGGATGATAGTTGAGTATAAAAAAACAGTGATAAATTGAACAAGAATTAAGCACTATGGTTTCCAGGGAAACCCCGTGGAGGTCTGCCTAACAGGGTCTATTGCTAGCAATAAGACTGTTAGTCAGTATTACTAACAATCCTTTACTCTCCGAAATGATACGTTAGGTTAGTAGTTATTTAGCGAAAGTGTGATAAATTCACTACGAATTCACTAAAATGGACATGGGACTGCGTGGGGATTGTATCTAATCCTCTCTCGATCATATACTGTTTAAGAGAGCAGCAAAATATTTACTAAAATCTGTTTGCAATGCATTTATTATATGCATGTCTAGTTATAAATGTAGACAAATCAAGAGAGGTATAAGGCTGTAGACACTCTACCTACCCCATGACAGACATAGCATGAAGATAGATCATTAATACTGCTATCCTTTTCAGGACATACGACGCCGAGAAGGAATTCGAAGAGATGAGGAAGAAGGGTCTATTCCAGTCCTGTTGAACAGCGACGCATGTAGTGTAGTATTATTTTTATTTTGCTGTGAATAATGTTATACGATATATATGCAATAAAATGTACTATTATTGTTTTAATGCTCATGTATTATGTTCCTGGTTTTCGTCCAACAATTGTATTAGAACACTTACAGCGCCCCCCCCCCCCTCTCGGGTCCTTTTTTATGGGATGATAATGGAATACTATGGAAGAGATGATAATTTATTTGTTAATATATATATATATATATATATATATATATATATATATATATATATATATATATATATATATATATATATATATAACATAATAATAATAATAATCTTTATTTAAAACAGTAAATTATAAAATTGCTTAACTATTAAACCCCATATGGGTCGAGCCTGTATCTGAGGAACCTATTAAATATTTAACTTATTAAACTTGACTGGATAGTTATAATTTTAATATAAATGTATATAATAATTTGTAATAGTTTGTGCGTGTGTCGGTGTGTGTGATATGAAACTATAATATGTTTGCATTTTGATAAATATTTCAGACAATAGGTTTTATCATGCGCATACAGAGGACTTTTGTTTATTTTTTTATTGGATGAAAATGGAGTGGTAACCCCGCCAGCGCTAACGGGATACGCTGGCGGGGCACCAGTGAAGGGTGATCGAGGAGAATGAAAACAGACCAGTTAGCCCATCATGATGAATTCATCAGGAATTAACCATGATAGTTTCCAGGGAGAACCGCGAGAAGGTCGACCTGGTTGGGTATATTGCTAGCAATGGGATTCTTAGTCTCCATTACTAACAATCCCTTTCCCCCCGCATACAGAGGACTGTATGCGCATAAGTTAGAGATTGTTTCCAATTACGTATTTTTAATATTTCTTCTTTCACTGAACATCGGGTGATATTGCACTTTTTTGATATTTTATTATAAATATAAGGAAACATAAACATTGGTAAGCGGGAAGCGAAGTAGGACTTCACACAAGTTTGGTGTACAGAAGGGTCTTTTTACCGGCAGTCTGGGGTTATGACAGTAACCCCCTCCCCCCTCATTACAACAATCCCAATCCTCCCACACGAATTCCCTAGGTTTTGATTGCATCTACCTCTCAGGTGTGGTGTGTGGGCGAAAGGGTTGGGAATTTGGTATACGCTACTGGGGCATCAGTGAGGATGCAAGCAGATCAGTTGACCTATCGTGACAGATTCAAGAAGTGATCCGTTTATATTCCGTTCCCTTTGGATAAGGTCGTCGTAATAATAGAATAGAATAGAAAAATTTTGTTAACGGAGAGACTGGCGAGAACAGCGCTGTACAGCTGTACACATTGCACTGGGGCACTCATAGCATCAGCTGAGCCAGTTTCTAATGCCTAATATGAGACACTATTTATATATGTAACATTTTTGTATTTTCTTTTGTCATTATGTTTGTCTGGCAATAAATATTTTCTATTCTATTCTATATAATGTATTCGTCATGATCGTCCAATTGATGTGAGTATATCTTCATTCGTTAATCATAAACTGATACTGGAACGGCGTCCCTATCCGCGCTATCGGTTCATCACGCAATAGATTTTGATACCAGTTTTACTGATTTTTAAATTTATTATACGGAAAGTAGATATTATGCTTAATCTATGGTTTGTATACTATGTTTAATCTATGGTTTGTGTACAATGTAGTTGAACTTTTTGGTAGAACAGAAGCTATAATTAAGTGACTTCGAAAAAGAGAATCTGTCTAGTTTTCTTGAGGCCTTTCGTTTTAAGGTAGAACATTGGGCCTTTTAAGGTGAGGCATTGCCCCTCATGCCCCCCCCCCCCCCCCAGTTACGGCCATTGTGCGGGTCACTAATTACAAATGAAAATGTCCAATAATTTTCCAATAATTTATTCAGGACATCAAGTAATTACGTAACTTTCCAGAATACATAAATAATTTGAACATGAACAGCTCAATCGATTACACTATCGCCTTAACGATTATTTTACATTATATCTTATTAAATTTTTCAAATTGATTTATTCACTATAAAAACATACAGAATATCAGTAATACAGGGACCAGCCTGTTTCATCTACAAATTACAATCTAAATAAAATAAATTATTTCTAAACAAATTATATAAAATACATACATAGATTTTATTCATTTGATGTCCGTCTCAATGTTTGGATTTGACATTTTTTTGTGTAAAAGTTATCCAAACAGAAGTATGATTTTAAGCGTAGTTTTTTTTTTTAGTAAAACATTATTAATGTAACAGGCCTATTTAAATTAATAATTAAAATGAACCTAATAATGGTGCTTTTTTTTATTAAATATTAATGAATATACACTATGATAATGAGTAGGTAATAAATATAATAGGCAGATTTATAAGGAAGGTAACAAAATTTATAATTTTAGAGTAAATAATATGTTTTACAAATTGTTACTTAAATAGAATATTAAAAAGTGGTTCTTAATTAAATGACCTGCGCAGACAAAACTCAATATTCAGCATATATATTAATTTTAACCTCTCAACTGATTAAAGTACCAATCTCGGCAGGGAGCAAGAACACGAAGCCAATTCTCATACTAAACCTCACCCATTTGGAAGATTTTGAATGTAGTTTAAAGAATATTTGCGTATTGAACAGCTTTAATGAAATAAATTTTTACGAGTGATGTTGGTAGGTTCACCTCCGATCAAATGGCAACGGCCACAGACGATAAATACTTGATGAATTAATCTTAAGTACTTCTTCAAAGTTATTAACATATTTGTTTGTTTAATATTTCTAGAATATATTGATAGTTTTCGTTAGCGTCTCATTGTTTTAAAAAAATATTGTCCTACGCCAACAAAATGCCCTTCATTTGCACAGGTCCAAATCGAGTTTATTTTTTTTGTTACATATTATTGCGCAATGGAGATATGAATAACTTATTAAGTATTTATTTTTTGTTTCAAAAACTTATAAAAGTATATAGATAGTAAAAAATATTGGAATTAATGTCTAATTAAATATAGCAGTAATTCAAAAGATTTTGGAATATATGGAACGCAAAAATCGATATAGCGTGTGCTCATCGTGTTTATGAAGTTACCATTGTGTTAGAAAGAGATAGATTTAAAAACGCATCCACCTTTTGAACAAGTCCATATAAATATTATTCATGACACATAAAATTTTAGTTTTTACTTGCCTTGCCTTGCCTTAGGAAAGAGGCAACCATATTATTTACTTGCTTTTATTTAATCTGTTCTTTTCCTTCTATTTTAGTCTTTGCTCTTAGAGCAATTTACACTAAACAAATTACATAGAATTTTTTTTGAGAGAATGAATGAATGAAATTAATCATTCATTCATAAAGAATAACAATAGTAAGCTAAAATTGAAGGAGAGAATGGTATTATAATTTAACTAATATTAACAGAATCGGTAATATGTTTGTTGTATATTATATTTCCAAACGTGAATTAGCCTATGTTTATATAATATATTATTTATGATATATAATTGTGTAAGTATAGCTTATATATTATGATAAAGTAGAAAATGGCGGTAAAAAATAAAATTAGGACAGTCTTAGTACAGTTGGCTCTGTAGGAGATTCCGAACAATAACGAGCGTGTTAATTAAAAAGTTACATGTCATTATATACTACAATAATAAGTGTCACATTTTTCAAAATACATTTATAAATAAATTTCACTCAGGCAAAACCTTTAGGTATCCCCCACTGTTGTGGAAATGTCGAGAAATCCCTTTTTAAAAATAAGTACCTAGGTAGAATATTAGATTTTGGTCTTAGTGTTTCTTATTCGATTCCAGAGTCTACACATGAGGTAAAATTCTATTGGCAATGTTAAAGCATAATGCGTGGGATTGGCGTAGGTTTACTTAAAAGATAATTAAAATACATATAGTACAAGAATTGCTTGCATATTACATTGTTTTTTGTGATCTGAGTAGATTCAATGGTATGATGTATATTTGAGTTGCCATTTATACACATACCACGTCAAGTTAGTTCAACAATATGTTATGGCCCCAGGACGTGTATCAATATTAGTTTTTTGCTCTTTTCCATAAACAACATTGCTAACAGAATGTTACTTCGCCAATAAACCCTATTTACTCCAGTTAAATAATCGCATATACATTTTACATTACTTAATTTGATTGTTCCTATAATTTGGTTTGTTTTTAATTTAAACGTGTCTAAATGTTGACTATATTTCATATATTTATTTCTATTTCATTTAGAATATGTAACGCCATATTGGAGCAAACTATAGTGGTAACTGTCGAAAACAAAAGTAGGTACCTATTATGTTAGCTGAAATATATTTTTAGTATGAAAAAAGAAAAATTACTTCGGTCAGGCGGTGACATGTAAATCATACCATTTCCTTAAATAAAAGACAAACGAATGTATCGATATACACGATATCGCTACTGCGAGCATGATATAAAACGAGACAGCAAAGTCTTTTTCATGGTTACACAAATGAATATGTAGTATGAATATATTCGTATATCTGAGTGAAGTTGAGGTGAAGACAAATGGATAAAATGTGTTGCTTATATAGATAGGTACCTACTTATTACAACAATATATATGTATGTAATTGTATTATAATAATATATTTAATAAAGTATAATAATATAATAGTTTTTAAAATTAAATTACTTAACTACGCAATATATACATACGAAATACAAGTTTTTATTGCTAATGTAGGTAAACATTTTTTAATTAAAAATTCGACAGATACCATGATCTCCATCTTTTTTAATTTTATATGTGCGATCTCAAAGCGGTCACAAATATGGAGGCATTATAGTTAATACCAACTTTATAATGTTGAGTTCGCATTTTAATTATATTAATATTACAATAAAATAATAGACAATTTTACGATGAACCAGCATCTATAATTATTCTCACACCATACGTCGTGACTAGGTTGAACGAAATAATTAAATTACAGGTACTTCAAAAATACTATAAAGGCAGGTATAAAATTTATAATCAACTTTTCACTTAATATTTTGGCGTAGCATGATTAGTCGGCATGCATTTATTTTCTTATAAAAATATTACATTTCCATGTTCAAATTATATTAAAATAAAACGGTAAACTTAATTGGAATAGGTATGTGATTTGAAGATATTAATCTGTAAAAAAGCGCGGGAAACAATATACAATTTAAAATTGAGAAACTACTCTACGTGGTGCAAAAATGGTCGTAACTTATCGCGAGATTATACGATATTTGTTATATTTATTTGACTACAGTATTAAGTACAAATTTTTTATAATTTAGGTTAGATGTAAAAGAATAAATATACAGTACTTATATATTTTAAAATAATAATTATGTACAATTATATTGATTGGAGCCACAGATTAAATTAGAATTTAAATTAAAAATGTTTTGTTTTTTTTTTTTCTACGAATTGCATTTTTTTAAGATCAATGGATATAGATAAAGGCATAGGTTAATGTATGGTTTATTTCTTCTTATAAGGAAAAGTGACCAAAATATTTTGTAAGGTTCTATTGATGTGTAGTAACATTAGCAGATAGCTATTGAAAAACAAAACTGAAAATTGACTTATGAGTACAATTAATTTAACCTTACATCTATTTTTCACCACAAAATTACGTCTAAACATCAACATTATAGATAGAGAACTCACTAAATATAATTTAATTTAATAATGTAATTAATAAGCGTAATAGATCAAAAACATTAATGTTTTTTTTTTATTATTTCATATTTTCTTCATTCTCTCTTCGTGGTATAAGCCACTATGAAATTGCTTCCATTTCGTAATATTTTATAACCATTTGTAATTTTTATTAGGTATTTTGATAAGTTGTTATCAATAATTCAATCAATATTCCATTTAGAGTTTCAATTTTGTGTACTTATTTACTTAGGTATATTTGTTCAAATCGTCACGCTGAAAAAGACGTTTGGTGATTTATAAAACAGTAACTAGATACATATATATTTTGTAAGTGAATCAATTTTCATCATCATCACCCATGATCAAAATCCCATTTATAATTGTCTTAATTTTTATATTGAATACACTTGATTCCAAAAAATCATGGACACAAATCATATTATTCACCATTTATTTTTTAACAGATTTGTTATTCTTCTATGATTCATTCTGGTGATGAAAACGCTCAGTGGATTTTTATTAAGATAATTTTCATAATTTTGTTATAATTTAGAATCGTGACCACATTTAACCAAGTCTTCTATCTACATATATTAAAAGTATTCAAAATATTCAATGTAGATATGCGAAATTCGATTTTCCCGCCATTATCACATAATAAACCTAAAAGAATTTAAAACTTTGATTAGGTACTAAAGATATGATCGATACTGTTTTATTGGTAAAAAAATAGCAAATAAGAAAGCGACCCATCCCATGGAAAGTGATAGGTAACCACCATCTACAGACATGAACATTAGGTGCTATCGTAAATCTTTCTGTAGGTCGTCTATTCATAACACCATTTTAACTAGGTATCTAGGTATTTTAACATAAAAGTTTTTCATTGTTTCAATTGGAAATAAGGAAAACATTTTTGCAAATTTATGTAAAGAAATACGGTTAGGTGGTAGTAGTAGTAACTAAATAAGCTTAAAAACATTGTTAAAAAAAGGACTTAGAAAGAAATATGACAGATTTGAATATGGCTGAAATGAAATGTCAAAATTTGACATTTGACATTTAAGAGGCGGGTCGTATATTAATTTTCGTAATGATTAAACGGAGCCAAATGTAGTCACGCAACTATTAAATGATTAATTAATAAGTTATTATCAGCAGCCTTCACTGCCCCTCACGGAGAATGTTTTCCCTTCGCTGCCCTCGTCACCGTAGCCCTTGTCGTCGTACTCGCACTCCCTGCCAGCCTTCACTGAGTCCACTAGTGGGCCTTCCAACTTGACACACAGTATCTCCTTGAAGTTCTCCAGGGCGATGGCCAATACTGATCCGCCGAGTAATACTTCGCACGACGTGATTCGTTCCGGTGGCGTGTATACAGCGATTAACTTGCCTGTAAGTCAGAATAGAAAAATAATAAGGTCAAGTAATTCTTAATTTTTTTTTTTATACAGCTTAGAAAGGCAAACAAGCTGACGGCCCACTTGATTATTAGAATTGCATTTCCGTCTTATCGGGAGAGATCTGTTTCCAGTAGTGGCGTAAAGTATTTAGTTGTATATCATCAGAATCAACATTTTTTTTTATACAACTTAGAATGGCAAACAAGTTGACGACCCACCTGATGGAAAGTGGTAACCGTCGCCTATAGACATGAGCGGTACCATGGACATAACAGAGTATACTGTTTCGCTCATGATACCCCCTATGCGTTGCCATTCCTGAGGACTTTAATATATAAGTATAAAATGTAACATTATGGCTGGCATATTCGTGTCTAAACTAAGCCTAACTGTATCTTAGACACCCACGCCTTCAATCAGATACATATTTTCGTGCAGTTTTGGTATATTACAATCTATATCTACATCTACACTAACTAATAATATTATAAAGAGGAAAGATTTGTATTTTTGTGTGTATGTATGTTTGTAATGAATAAACTCAAAAACTACTTTGCCGATTTCAAAAATTCTTTCACTATTAGAATGCTACATTCACCCTGAGTAACATAGGCCATATTTATTGCTAGAAAAGATTAGGAATCCTTACTAAAACTTTAGTAACGTAACTGAAGGTGTCAATAAAATGCTATAAAATATCTTTCGTCGCGTGCGCTGCTGAAACTATTGGTGATAGAACAAAAGTATGTTCTACAATATTGAAGAAAATATTAATAACTACAAAAAACTTCGCGATATTATATGTCCAACTATTATCGTTATGTCACAATAACCACTTTATAAAATGTTGTAAAAAAGTCTACCCGTGCGAAGCCGGGACGGGCCGCTAGTTGGGTATAAAATAAATATGCTTTATTTTAACGTGAGCTAAAACTATTCAGTAAAACCGTTTCAATATACATGAATCACGTCGGGTTATGTATCGTTACATTGGTTTGCGTTCTGTCAACCATTTTACACGTGCATAGTCGAATTGGAGCTTCGAAAGTAATAAGGGAAAACATGGACGATGCTGATGAAACATATCATACGGGGAATGGATTAAACGCAGAATGAGGGACCTGTTAATAGAACAACCAATCTATTGCATAGTGTCTTCGCTAAATTAAACGTTTTATCGTCTCAATGTACAAGAATCGCGGTAGAAAATATAAATGTTTAATGAGGCCTATACAATCAAAGGCAGCTAAATGCCATAAAATCAATTTTATTTTCACTTTGTACTCAAATATAGAGGGAGTTTATAGGGAGGGAGTATATATTTTAAACCAGATTGAAAAAATATTTTAATTTTTTCAATCTGGTTTAAAATATAGAATATCGTCTATGTAGTTTCCTGAACATTTGACAGACTTAGATTTAGCTGTCTTTAATTTTATAGGCCTCAAATATTCATATATTTCTCAAAATAAACTCAAAATTTATAGGTCTATAAGTCTATTGTTAAATAAACAACCTATTAATCAACAACGTTTTATCTGTAAGTATGTTATTTTTCACAAGATTGTATGTATGTATATAATTAATTTCGGCGAACTTATTTCATTAAAGTCTTGCTAGCTAATGTTGAGAAAGGACCAGAGGGCCTACCATGAAATGTTTTCCGAAATTTCGGAGTCAAACGAAACAGAAATTTGATGTTAAAATTACATAATACATGCTGTTTGGAAATATTAAATATGTTAAAATATTGTTCCTTTGGACTTTTATGATAGGATGTATGACGAACGAAATGTTACACTCCATTTATTGGTCCGATTTTGGTATAAACAAAAACACGAAATTGTGTCCGAAATTTCGGAATTTCATTTCATGGTAGACTGGCAGTTTTATTGTAACTTATGTTAAATCGCTGCGATTAGATATTATGAACAAAAGTGGAGGTGTATTGAAAAATCCTTTAAAGGTATTGTATGAGATATCTAGTAGGATGTATAGCAACCTGCGTGGAGGTCCCAGAGGCGGACGGAGAGGTCCCGACAGGAGTGGTCGGCAGACATGAGCACGCCGCCCGACTTGGCCAGCCGCAGCAGCGACGGCGCCGCCACGTGCCCGCGCAGCGTCAGCCGACAGTTGCCTGACAAATTTATTTATTTAATAGTACATATACGTGTACAAGGCAGACTTAATGCGAAAAGAATTCTCTCCCAGTCATCCTTAGGAAAATGGTAGAATACTCGAATGCGGTACTAGTAATATACATACTAAAATTTACATATATATACAAGTATATATATATATATAAATAACAATTATATTTACACATATATAAAATGGAGCAATAACTACATGGGACAGATAAAGGAA
This sequence comes from Galleria mellonella, assembly GCF_026898425.1. Classification (NCBI taxonomy): domain Eukaryota; kingdom Metazoa; phylum Arthropoda; class Insecta; order Lepidoptera; family Pyralidae; genus Galleria; species Galleria mellonella. The sequence goes on along the minus strand of NW_026442135.1, from coordinate 799,131 downwards.
ACACTAGGCGTCATGTCGTATAGGGAGATAAAGGATATGGCCTGGGATAGAGCTGGCTGGAGGAAGATGCATGGATTAGTTGCACCGACAAGAGGAAACTCTTAAATGAAAACAAAAGATATATTATATACAAAAATGAGAATGGTAATACAATTCATCATCAGCAGGTAGATTGCGATAAACTGGTTGGCCATACCTGCTCTAGAGTATGTGATACGAGAGAAAAGTTGAGTAAAGAGAAGTAATATCTCTCTACTATTAAAAAACACGTTCATTTACACACAAACTCGTTGTAATTATTTGGCTATACATTATTACTAAACCCGAGAACGTTATTTTCTATTCCTTCATTTCAAACTCACCAGTGACCAGGTCCCAGACGAGTATTCTAGTGTCAGCCAGACCTGACACCACGCACCCATCCACCGAGCTGATTGCGAGCGCCACAGTGTCGCACCCCGGCTTCCACTTCTTGAATAACGTTCCCGATTGCAAGTCGTACACCACGATGAAGTTTGGACTGGGCTCGTCTAGTTCTCTGGACACCACGCACACATAGGAACCTGGGGGGTTTCATAATATGACACAAGTGTGTATGTTGTCGCCTTGGAGCAAAAATAGACATAGAGCAAAATTAAATAATCAAAATTGAACATGGGGCAAAATTTGATACTGGGTAAAAATAAGTACTTGTGATTATCAAATCACTATGATTTATAATTTTTTTTTATACAACATAGAATGGCAAACAAGCTGACGGCCCACCTGATGTAAAGTGGTAACCGTCGCCTATAGACATGAGCAGTACCATGGACATAACAGAGTATACTGTTTCGCCTATGATGCGTTGCCATTCCTGAGGACTCAGGTGTTATTCCTCTGTACCCAGTAAATTCACGCCTTATCCCACCGTTCAAACCGAAACACAGCCATGCAAACACAACTGCTTCACGGTAGAAACACGAATGGTACAGAGGCACCCAAGCAATCGACTTTTGTACAAAGTCTCCCTCTGGTTCCCTCATCTCATTCCTTCCTATGTCTTCAATATGGCTATCCTTATCTATGGTCCTGGTAAATAATGCAACGAAGAAAATGAAGTCACGGTCAAAAGCCAGTATATAATCGAAAATGTAAGTACCTTCGTAAGTGATGGCAGCCTTGGAGGTGATGAAGTCGTGATGCGGTATCCGCAGGTCGTAGAGCAGCTTGCGCGACGCCAGTGACCAAACCAGCAGTGGAAAAGGTTTCTGGGTCTCGTCACCGCATACAAGGATTCTAAACATAATAAGCCAAGGTTATTTTTTAATTTTTTAACAAACCTTGCAGTTGTAATAACTTAATAATTAACTATACATGACAACATTAAGCTAATAAGAAGCTACTGGGGGGAAAGGGATTGTTAGTAATGGAGACTGAGAATCCCATTGCTAGCAATATACCCAACCAGGTCGACCTCCTCACGGTTCCCCCTGGAAACTATCATGGTTAATTCCTGATGAATTCATCATGATGGGCTAACTGGCCTGTTTTCATTCTCATCTATCACCCTTCACTGGTGCTCCGCCAGCGTATCCCGTTGGCGCAGGCGGGTTACAATACCATTTTCACATATAAAAAAAAAAAAAAATAAGCAGCTACCACATATAGTTAATGAAAATTGAATTACAGTCTAGATAATTAATAAAGATATACCTTCCATCGCCCGACACCAATAAAGAATTGAGAAATCTATCTTCTCCAGCTTTGAATGTCGTAACGCAATCGCCTGGAAAAACAGAAGACAGCTTTACCAGAGGGAGACTTTGTACAAAAGTCGATTGCTTGGCCACCTCTGTTCCATTCGTGTTACAACCGTGAAGCAGTTGTGTTTGCATGGCTGTGTTTCGGTTTGAAGGATGGGATATGGCGTGAATTTACAGGGTACAGAGGAATAACACCTGAGTCCTCAGGAATGGCAACGCATGGGGGGTATCATGGGCGAAACAGTGTACTCTGTTATGTTTATGGTACTGCTCATGTCTATAGGCGACGGTTATCACTTTCCATCAGGTGGGCCGTCAGCTTGTTTGCTATTCTAAGTTGTATAAAACAAAAGATCTATATCAAACTTCTAATTTACGTTTGTCTGTCTAGTATCTCTGTCTGTTTAGTATTTACAATACAAGATGTATTGGCTTGATAATAAATGACAAAGACTTGTTTATTACTTATTGGTTTAATGATAGAGGCCGACATTAGTACAATGATGACGACATATATAGGTATATTAGCACTTATATGTATGTATTAAATGTGATATATCTTGTACCCAATAATAATTTTGCATGCTTTAGAATATAAGGCGAACATTTGTGCTTCACCTAATAGATCAATATCTGTAAAAAACAATGTAAAGAAATCTAAATCTAAAATCTATAATATTGAGAGAGGACGCGACACTAGTGATGCGCCGTTCCATTAGTGACGTGACCTTAACTACTTAAATCCACTTTGGGTTTGCTGGAAGAAAACTCTATCAGAGTTAAGCTCGCCTTTGTACATTTGTTTACCTCTGTCATATTTTTATAACTAATGTGTACAATAAAGTATTAAATAAATAAATAAATAAATAAATCTATATTCATAACACAAGAGAGCTAAAATAGTTGTGTGTGATATGAATGAAAATATACACAAACTTAATTAGCTTACCGCTTTCAATATTCATTAAGTTGACATACATCCTATTTCTAGAGAGCGCGACGAGGTGTTTGCTGTCGTGCAGTCCGTAGTATGGCATCTTTTGGTTCATAACTCCTTTTAATGCAACTAAGAATTTGCCCTGTAACAAGTTGTTAAATTATTTACATACTTACATACATATCTGTCACGCCTGTCTCCCATTAGGGTAGGCAGAAACAATGGAACGCCAAATGCTTCAAATCAAACAAACTTCTTTCGCTTCTTCCACATTCATCAATCTTTTCATACACGCTCGCCGGTTACGGGTACTTTTAATTTGGCCCTTCTTCAGCACGTCGCCTATTTGGTCGACATACGTCCGTCTAGGGCGGCCCCTATCGACATCTCCATTCATTCTTGCTCGATAAATCTCTTTCGTAATTCTTCTTTCATCCATTCTCTCCAAATGGCCGAACCAACGCAACATTCCTTTTTCGATTTTTGTTACTACATCGTCTTTCAGTCCACACTTGTCTCTAATCATAATTATTTACTTCGTTAATTATTAATTCGTTACGATTCGCTCGTTAGCGAATGCTCTTTAAAAGAAATAATAAATAAAGTTCATATATCGTGTGGTCCCGGCATAGAATACGCCATCCCTTCCTTTCCCGTGGGTGTCGTCGTTGGTTTTGGAATTAATGCACGAATCATAAATGATTTAGACCCATTACTTGTTTTAGACAATAGACTAATTAAAATAAATAACGGTTATTTATAAATATAAATTATAATAAATATATAATACCTGATCTAAATCGTACACCCTTAATTCCCTGCGGCATAGCACCACACATCTGTACTCGTCTATGGGGACGAGATTTATAGGATGCGTCACACCCACCAGCTTCCTCACTAGTTGGCACCTGAAAAATGCAATTTGTTTTTATACCAATGAGGTGGAAAACAAGCATACGGCCCACTTGATAGTAAGCGGTTACCGTAGCCTGCAATAGCAGGGGCATTGCGCGCGCGTTGCCGACCCTGAAGAAATCTCTTAACCCCTTTTTCGAAGATCTAGACTTTTGTACAAAGTCTACCAGAGGGAGACTTTGTACAAAAGTCGATTGCTTGGGTACCTCTGTCCCATTCGTGTTTCAACCGTGAAGCAGTTGTGTTTGCATGGCTGTGTTTCGGTTTGAAGGGTGGGATATAGCGTGAATTTACTGGGTACAGAGGAATAACACCTGAGTCCTCAGTAATGGCAACGCATGGGGGGTATCATGGGCGAAACAGTATACTCTGTTATGTCCATGGCACTGCTCATGTCTATAGACGATGACCACTTTCCATCAGGTGGGCCGTCAGCTTGTTTGCCATTCTAAGTTGTATACAAAAAAAATCTTTGAAGGCAATTATTCAACTGTATTTATTTGTCGTTTCGTAGTCTATAAAGAATAGTTATTTTAGCGAAACAGACTGTTGTTAGCTAATTATGGTATATTGTTCATAAAGATACATAAAGGCATATAATTATGTAATCTTAACATGCAGTACACACACCAACCCATACAGATATACCATACACACATACTTAACGCACACAAACACACTACACGCCGTCACCTAATGTTTTATAATATAAGCATTAGTAAAAAGGTACTGTTACTTCAGTTCACAATAAAGCAATGTAGTAAGAAAACGTGTCATTTGATTTTCTAAAACAGATCAAGCAAAATCATTTTTGAACCTTAAGTGCTACAACACAAACTATGTGTGGGGGGAAGGGATTGTTAGTAATGGGGATTAGCAACCCCATTGCTAGCAATAAACCCTATCAGGTGGATCTCCTCGCGGTTCCCCCTGGAAACCATCGTGATTGGTTTATTGTTGAATTTGTCACGATGGGCTAACTGACCTGCTTCACCCTCATCTATCATCCCTCACTGGTGCCCCGCCAGCGTATACCAATAGCGCAGGCGGGGCTACCATTCCATTATCATCCATTAAAAAAAAACACACACACTATATAGTTTAACCAGTCCCTTTAGACCAGTGTTTCCCAACCTTTTTTGTGCCATACCCCACTTGAACATTCCTAAAATTTTTATGCCCCCATACATAATTTTTTCCGACAAAGTTTACTTGACGACTCTAATTGCCTAGTTGATATTTTGGTAACGTCAAACGAAATTATACCTAATAAATATTTACAGCATTTTTTTTTTATTTACTTTTTTTATTAAATTTGTCACCGATATCTTCTCGTAGCATTGCATTTAAATGGCTCGGAGCAAGAGGGTTAAAATAGCTTCGAGTCCATTTTTTAATTGCCCCCCCCCCCTTTGACTATCAATTTGCTCCCCTGTGGGGCTTGGGTCCCACGTTGGGAAACACCGCTTTAGACAAATGACAAAGGAATCTATAATGTTGATTAGTGCTCAAATGTTAAAGAACAGGACACCGGACACTACCATCTTACTGTATCTGGTAGCAGTTACTAGAGCTAATGAATTATTTGGGTAGATTTGTTTGCTACTTATTTAGAAGGACATGGTATGAGAATCCAATATAATACGTACTTGGTGACATCCCAAACGCATATCTCCTCTCGCTCCGTGGAAATCGTCGCCACAAACTTCCCTCTCGTGTCGAATCGTACAATCAGATCGTACGTCTTACTATCAAACCCTTCCACCATAGACAAGTCTCTTTTTTCTTTATTCTCGACGATTTTGTAGAAGCCCTCGTTTGCGGGATAGAATGTTGGCACTGGTGGCTCCCATATCTCTTTGGACCAGTTCTGAACGATCTCACTTTTGATTGGTATCCCTTCTCTTTGTCGTTTCTCCATCGTCGTTCGCAGAAGACCGTAAAATTGTCTATGGTCGTAGTCCAAAGCGTACGAGTGTACTTCGAACACCTCTTTGAGTAACTGTATATGTTCCGGTTGAGGGTCTATGTGGACTAAGTCCAGATCTTCGAGGAAGTGGCTGCAGTCTGTGGCGGCTAATTTGTCGTATACGTAAGATAAGTCCGTGAAGTAAGGCTGGTTGGCGAATGTTTCTGGTTCGTCCTTGTACAGGTGATAGTGTTGATAGGGTATCTCGTCTAGTTTCCGAGTGTTGTAACTGAAATTAAAGAATAATTTGGGTACTAAATGAAAATAGAAATGAGAACTGTGTGCGAGTGATCCACCGTCCTTACGTATAAGGATAGAAGTGACGCGTAATTTTTTTTATTGTTCTTAAGACTTAATTGTGCTAGTACGTATGTATAAAATATAATATAACGCTCGAGGTAAGGCGAAAGTGCAATTTGATGATGTACTATTATCGGTTGCTCAACGGCGGAATAGACAATCCTGCAACTCTTAGCCGTTGTTCTTTGTACGCACCTCAACGCTGGATGCGATTGCGTGCTTATCGACTACTATCGGCACCGCCGGTTCGCACTTGTACTGCTCAGTTTGCTCCCACTTATCAAGTTATTTCTCTGCTCAATTCTCTGATTGCTCAGCAGCCAGATATTGACATATTTAATTACAAAATAAATATATTTTTAAAATGTTGTACAAAATTTGTAAGTTTGTAAAATAAAACTATGGCTCACTGCACATTTTGGGAAACTGTAAGTGTGGTGAGTAATTTTCTAATAAATAAATAAATAAATAAATAACACGTACCATTCTTCAGAAAATTTGTTCTCCTGCGATATCAGACGTCCCGCCATTTTAGGATCATTTTCTTTATACCACACACCCTGAAACGATAAACCTTATATTGTAATTATACATCTTATAATTTGAATTTTCAGAAATATTATAAAATCGATTTTGAGTTTAATAAATAAGAATCTGCGTAGATGTTCGCAGTCGGCGAGGTAGCGGTCGCGCGCGTGCTGCGCGGGCGGCCGGTCGGCCAGTGGGAGCTACGCTAGCAGTAGTGCGAGCGGCCGTACCTCGTAGTAGTGCAGCAGGGCGCGGCGCACGCGCGGCTCGCAGTCGGCGAGGTAGCGGTCGCGCGCGTGCTGCGCGGGCGGCCGGTCGGCCAGTGGGAGCTACGCTAGCAGTAGTGCGAGCGGCCGTACCTCGTAGTAGTGCAGCAGGGCGCGGCGCACGCGCGGCTCGCAGTCGGCGAGGTAGCGGTCGCGCGCGTGCTGCGCGGGCGGCCGGTCGGCCAGTGGGAGCTACGCTAGCAGTAGTGCGAGCGGCCGTACCTCGTAGTAGTGCAGCAGGGCGCGGCGCACGCGCGGCTCGCAGTCGGCGAGGTAGCGGTCGCGCGCGTGCTGCGCGGGCGGCCGGTCGGCCAGTGGGAGCTACGCTAGCAGTAGTGCGAGCGGCCGTACCTCGTAGTAGTGCAGCAGGGCGCGGCGCACGCGCGGCTCGCAGTCGGCGAGGTAGCGGTCGCGCGCGTGCTGCGCGGGCGGCCGGTCGGCCAGTGGGAGCTACGCTAGCAGTAGTGCGAGCGGCCGTACCTCGTAGTAGTGCAGCAGGGCGCGGCGCACGCGCGGCTCGCAGTCGGCGAGGTAGCGGTCGCGCGCGTGCTGCGCGGGCGGCCGGTCGGCCAGTGGGAGCTACGCTAGCAGTAGTGCGAGCGGCCGTACCTCGTAGTAGTGCAGCAGGGCGCGGCGCACGCGCGGCTCGCAGTCGGCGAGGTAGCGGTCGCGCGCGTGCTGCGCGGGCGGCCGGTCGGCCAGTGGGAGCTACGCTAGCAGTAGTGCGAGCGGCCGTACCTCGTAGTAGTGCAGCAGGGCGCGGCGCACGCGCGGCTCGCAGTCGGCGAGGTAGCGGTCGCGCGCGTGCTGCGCGGGTGGCCGGTCGGCCAGTGGGAGCTACGCTAGCAGTAGTGCGAGCGGCCGTACCTCGTAGTAGTGCAGCAGGGCGCGGCGCACGCGCGGCTCGCAGTCGGCGAGGTAGCGGTCGCGCGCGTGCTGCGCGGGCGGCCGGTCGGCCAGTGGGAGCTACGCTAGCAGTAGTGCGAGCGGCCGTACCTCGTAGTAGTGCAGCAGGGCGCGGCGCACGCGCGGCTCGCAGTCGGCGAGGTAGCGGTCGCGCGCGTGCTGCGCGGGCGGCCGGTCGGCCAGTGGGAGCTACGCTAGCAGTAGTGCGAGCGGCCGTACCTCGTAGTAGTGCAGCAGGGCGCGGCGCACGCGCGGCTCGCAGTCGGCGAGGTAGCGGTCGCGCGCGTGCTGCGCGGGCGGCCGGTCGGCCAGTGGGAGCTACGCTAGCAGTAGTGCGAGCGGCCGTACCTCGTAGTAGTGCAGCAGGGCGCGGCGCACGCGCGGCTCGCAGTCGGCGAGGTAGCGGTCGCGCGCGTGCTGCGCGGGCGGCCGGTCGGCCAGTGGGAGCTACGCTAGCAGTAGTGCGAGCGGCCGTACCTCGTAGTAGTGCAGCAGGGCGCGGCGCACGCGCGGCTCGCAGTCGGCGAGGTAGCGGTCGCGCGCGTGCTGCGCGGGCGGCCGGTCGGCCAGTGGGAGCTACGCTAGCAGTAGTGCGAGCGGCCGTACCTCGTAGTAGTGCAGCAGGGCGCGGCGCACGCGCGGCTCGCAGTCGGCGAGGTAGCGGTCGCGCGCGTGCTGCGCGGGCGGCCGGTCGGCCAGTGGGAGCTACGCTAGCAGTAGTGCGAGCGGCCGTACCTCGTAGTAGTGCAGCAGGGCGCGGCGCACGCGCGGCTCGCAGTCGGCGAGGTAGCGGTCGCGCGCGTGCTGCGCGGGCGGCCGGTCGGCCAGTGGGAGCTACGCTAGCAGTAGTGCGAGCGGCCGTACCTCGTAGTAGTGCAGCAGGGCGCGGCGCACGCGCGGCTCGCAGTCGGCGAGGTAGCGGTCGCGCGCGTGCTGCGCGAGCGCCTGGTCGCGCCAGCGCGCGGCGCCGCCGGCCCCCCAGCGCAGCCAGGGCGCCAGCAGCGCCGCCAGCTGCGGCCAGAACAGCGACGCCGGCGCCCACGGCACTGCGCCGCCCGCCGCCGGTCACCACACGTGTTAGTTTAAACGATACGCACGAGCGCCGCGCCGCCGTGTACAAACGGTGCGGTTTTCACACACCGCTGTATGCGCAGCGGCTTCCGCGGTAAAACACGGTTAATACATTTGTGTGTGAAAACCACGGAGCATTTGCAACGGTGACGTGGCTCGTGCCTTGATCTAGATATATTTTTTTATATATTGTCTTATATAACGCACCTACTGTGTATTTTAAGTAGAACTTTTTATATGCCAATGTTACCAAAAGATTAGAAAGTTGATGCAGCATAATATTTTCGAAAAGGTGCAAGAGTCTTAGTTTTAGTATTAAGAAATACAAATCTGATGCATTATTTCCATACATCTACATACTTATTTTCAATAGAATACCCCTAAAAATACATGTGCATGATACAATACACATACATAATTTCCTATCTTCGCTTCTTTATTCCTTTTAAATTTTTCTTCGTTTAATTTTAAGATGTTATATTACACTAAAAATTGAATGAAAATAACAAGAACTTTATTAAAATAGTTATTTAACAAACTTACAATATGTTTCTTCGCTTCTAAATAGTTCATCATGTGCTAACATATCTAATATTTCCGTGTCATCTAGTCCTCTCCGTGATGCTGTCAGTAAGGCTAAACAGTTCTTCACTCTCTCAGCTCCAAGTGCCGCTTCTGTCGTTATTAGGATTTGGGTCAGTTGACCTTCCAGGTCCTCACAGATGACTAGTTCAGGTGCTGTTTCAGGTTCAGACTGCTCAGTGAAGGTCTCGGCCGAGAGTGATATTTGCCAAGCTAAGATCTGGAATTGAGAATTATTAATGGAAATATTTATTGAACTTGCATTATATTTTACCATAACTATAACGATAAAATAGATTGGTGTTTTTTGTGAAAAAGAAAGGTAATTGGAAATAGTGTTGTGTAAATTAAAATTTGAAGCGAGTAAAATATTTTCTTTGATATTAAAAAAACCCAGTTTGATTATGTTGAATTTATTTCCATAAATCAAATATAAAATAATATTATAAATAATAACATTTGTTCATATGTAGTCTCATAGAAATCCGACGATAATGTTTGGTTCCAAGTATTCTGAACCAATTTCATTTACTACTTAAAGTACTTGCCTTGGCGTAAAGTGGTAGGGTACATTTTTGTACAGCTTTCACTGCAGCTTCAGGTGGCGATGCTGCTCCCGTCTTGCTGTAAGTAGCGGCACAAGCAGTAAGAACTGCTTTGGCCTCTTCGGGTCCTACCGGAGGAGCTCGCACTACTTTTGGTCCATCTTCAGACGAGAGCACTGCCATGATTGCAGAACTAGATGGTTCGTCGGTTTCTAAAATGTGTGAGAATGATAATATAAATAAAATCATGTAGAATATAGATGCTGATTTTGAGAAACTAGATTGACAATTTGATGTTATAAATACCAAAAAGCTGATCCAATATAAAAATAATTCTTTGTTATAAAATAGAAAATTAAACCTGAAATTTTATTCAGTCTGAAGCAATTTGTAGTAAAGAATAAAAAAGAATAAATAAAACCACTGAAAAATGTTGAAGAGCATACAATTATTTCTTTTAAAAGAACTTTCATACAATTATTTTTAAAATTAGGCAATAATTTTTTCTATACATTTATGTAGGTGTATTTTGATTGAAACATAATTTGTTTTTTGTTTCAATGAATAAAGGGCTTGACTCGCCTAGTTCTAGTTTCGCATACAAACCTTCAGTAACAGTGACAATCATTTTGACATTATCAGGTAGCCGCGAAGGTAGCCAGCGTGCGCCTCTCAACGCATCCGCTCCAACCACCGCTAATAGAACTGGTCGTGCGCGCCCCAAAGCTGATAATAAACGCGTCAGCGTAGCTGACAGAGATGGTACATCCTGAAAATTAGATAATGTGGCTTCATTACTTATTATATTCATTAATCAGTCTACTACAGAAACTTTTTAATTTAATACATGTGCGTGGATACATAATTTATCATTGATTTGAATAAAGCGTTTAAACAAGTCATTTAGGTTTATTTGTGTTAAAAAATAACATTAATTTACTAATATATCTAATAGATAGTGTAATATAATTGCATATTTAGAACGAATATATAAAGTAAACAATCGTATTTAAGTGTAATCAAGCAAATAACATAATAAGGTTTGGAGTATCTCAAGGACTACATCTCGGCCCCCAACTACTATAATATAGTAAATAATGCAAAATAACTGTATTTTTTGTTTATATATTATTTAAAGTTTATATTGTTTGTTATATTAATATATTACTTACATTACGTCCCCTGTATACGGTGCCTGTATGCAAAACGTGACATTGGTCCACAATAGATTTTAGCAATAAATGCGAGCTACTTGATTGTGAGGTTAAACCCACGAATCTGCAAAAAAATATGCATTGTTTTAGAAACATTATTAAATGCTCCACATTACGTATATATGTATGTGTTCAATTTCAAGATAAGCTAGATAGAGTAGCGGATAGGTTTTGCATCACTGACCTGATGATGAGCGCGAGGTCCTGCTGGCAGGCGGGCGCGAGGCTGGCCGCTCGTGCCACTAGTGTGGCTTTACCGCAGCCAGCGCCTCCTATTAGCGCCAGCGGCACATTGCTATCCCCCGTCATGTATCTGTCACATTATATAGATTATATTATTGTCTATATTTTTAACTATATATATATATATATATATATATATATATATATATATATATAACTAATTATAATTATTGTTAAACCTCTTGCTGAATCATTAGAACATAGATTAATGGCATTTTACTTTTTACGACCACTAATTAGCCATAAACAAATATGGCAGAAAAGCAGAAATATAAGTACATTCTCAATTTTTTTTTCTTAGTAAAGAAGTTATGTTTATATACTAGTCGAGTTCATGACTTCGTCCCTCTAGTGATTGAAAATGTTTGCAAAATATTTGTTTACAATATTTTAATTTTTTTAAATGGTCATCATCATCATCATCATATCAGCCTTTAACTGTTCACTTCTAAACATAAGCCTTCTCCTTGGGGCGTTCTGTCAGTAGTTGCTACGCTTGGCGGGCGGATTGGCAATCGCACTTAGGCTTTAGAGATATTTTAGGAAGGACGCCGCTACCTATCCCTCGCCCTCCCATAGTCGACTCTTACGACATCCACGGGAAAGGAAGGGGAAGCCTATTCTATGCCGGGTCCACACGATTATTAGGACTACATATTTTTAAAATTGCATAGGCTACTTATCAATATGGTTAATTAATATTCCTGTTATAAAAATAAAATTGCGGGTAATCCCGTTTTTTTTTTGATAATTTATTCAATAATTGATACCTGCTGGGTTCATTATTTGACCACTTCTTAGCAAAATGTATACAAAGGATATCTTGTGTTATGAGATAACAGGCAACGAACAGACCCTAGCCAATACCGAAAAGTTCATATCCAAAATTGGCCCGACTGGGAACCAACAAGGGATCTCATTTACGCAGAACATCGTGCCTACTATTGCGCCACAAAGGTCCTCATTTATAAAGCTAACTCTTCTTTGTTCTAAATATATATTTTTTTAAAGTTTCGTTAACAAGAATCGTGTTCTTTATACGATAAAATGACAAACAAACTCACGTTTTGAGCTCATTCAGTGTGATCTCCCTGTTGGACGTGCACTGCGCTGCCTTTTGACAAAACGACAGATGCTCGTTGATTTCGTCGAATAAACTGCCATGAAAGAATGGTATTATTTATTTATGTCTCCTCACAAACAACTTAAATTTACACATAGGTATTTAGGATAAGATAAAATTAAAATAATATGGAACTCTGCTATTTATTTATGTATTTATTTATTAGAAACCAACGGCGTTACAGTTAATATTTACAGACTAGTATTTAAAATATTAAGGCTAATAACAGGTTTCTTATTTTTATAAAAGTACAAAATTGGTTTGCGCAAAAAAAGAAAAGTACAATAAAGCACACACACATACACTCACACCATGCAAATACAATCACACCGACCCTAAGATTTTACTTAATTACCTAATTAACCTATTGATTCATTGATTCATAGTTCTTACAACAAGCTTCTTAAATGTCAATTTAGATTGAAAGAATAGATCCACGTCACTAAATTCATTATTATATACTCGAGGAATTATATGCTATGAGGAGCAGGTGTCTGTAATAAATTAAAACCTGTAGTTTAGATGAATTTTATAAAAATTTATAGAAATTTCGTATGTTATACCTGGTAGGTATGCCATTATATCCGGCGGGCACTTCGTTCTCGGCGATGAGCGTATCGAGCAGCGCGTCGAGCCGCTCGCCGAGCGCCGAGCGGACGCCCTCCGTGTACTCGTCCTCGCCGCCGGGCGCGGACCGGCCACGGATACTGGCGCGGATTATGTTCCTCTCGCTCAGGTGGAGCTGTGCAGAGGGCGGAATGAGAAGACTGGAGACTTGAAAAATATTCATTAGGAGGAGCATTCCTGGTAGTTACGACACTTAGCCTCGTGGAATTAACTGAGAAGATAGAGTATCAGATTTCTGGTAGACACATACCTTAAGGTCTTTCTGGAGGTTGTTGAGCCGTCGCTGCAGCTCATGGTGATGGGCGGCGGAGGCATCAGCACCTTCCGGCGGCGGGTCCGCTGTAGCGCCCGCGCGGCACACCCACACGCAGCGTCGTGCTGCTTCCACACTCAGCAACACCGTGTGTTGCACCTCCTGCATACGATACCATAAGATTATATTTCGTCATCCAGGAGAAGATTGTTAAGGATTTTTTTTCAAGCATAACCTCACCTGCACTGCCGATAATATACATTTGCAAAATTTTATTACAATTGGCTTGAGCGGTTTTGCAGAGTAGTCTTAACGAATATTGTGATAAGAGATTTTTGTGCATTAATATGTACGGATATAACCATAACCTGAGGTATAATAATTAAAGTTTAAAATCAGTGTATACATAAACATTTTTTTTACAACATGAAACCACATCGTCCTAAGAGAACACAGGAACAATATGAATAAATATACATAAATGCGATCAACCGAAAAAAGATTATATGTTTCTCAATGATTGGCTGCATTATTCCGGTTCATTATTTTTTAAAGTAATCAAATTGCTCTTACAAATTACTGTATTTGCTGTCTCGATCTAGATATTATTTATTTAAAATTACTACTAAATAGCAATACTGATCACCAAAAAAGAATCATTAATAGTGTGTTTTAAATAAACTTTTCCCTTGTTTTATGATCCTTCGAGCCGGATAGCTTAAAAATAAGTATTGCTCACTGACCTGCTCCACAACGGTGGTGAGGTAAGCATCACAAGCCTCTTGCGGTAGCGTTCTGACCAGGACATTGAGGGTTTTGGCCATCTCGCGACGCCAGCGCGCTGGTGCCCCTCTCACCAACCGATAGCACGGTGGAGTTGTGCTTGCATCTAGACTGTACCTGGGAAGTCAATTTTGATTATTAATAATAAAAAAAAATCATTGCATATACTCTTATCTTAATAGTGTTACGTAGCGAGAAGGTTTGGGTACCAAGGGGTGAATTAATGCAATGAAATCAAAGAAATACAATTTATTTTAAGGCTTACTTCAGAAACGATTACGATGTTACGAGACATCAATTAAACAGCCTACCTACTACATCTCTATACGTGTTTAAAAATGGCCAGAATTTTTATCGTATCACCAATGAGACTGATTATAATTGCTCCTCTCTATCTATAGGTTGGCTGGAAGAGATTGCTCTTAGCGATATTATGTCGCTTTTAGGAATAGCGATAAAGTCACCCGTTGTTTTCTCAGTGTGATCTTTTTTTTTTTTCAAGATTCAAGATTTATTTATTTGTAAAACATGCGTATAAATACATGTAGATGTTGACAATATAATAACGTTCGACATATTTAGCCTGTACGGCATACAAAAATATGTGGTTACACAGATAGTTCACATTATACATCAAGTCCATTTTATACCATTAATCGCCATCACATTCCAATTTTAAATACATTTAAATAAATAATAATTGTCAGGCAAGAATAAAAGAACGATGTTACAATGATGTTAATAAATATAAGTAAATATTCGTTTTTATCATTAAAGAATTCACATACATTATAATAACATTTATCAATTAAGATTTTTTTTAATTTTTACTTAAATACATTAGTTGGTGCATCCTTTATAGATTTTAGTATGTTATTATAGATTTTTGGTGCCATACATAATATACTATCGTGCATAAGTTTTTTCTGTAATTGTTTGTATTTATAATAAGTTTGTTACTGTAATCAGAGAGAGGAGGAGAGGAAACAATAAATAGTATCGATCTATCTATCTATTGCTCATAATAACATTGATAAAAGAACCTCTCAAGATTTGTTTTAGTTTCTATTGGAATGGATATTTTAGTAATTTAGTAGGAGGAGTCTTAGGAGCATTACTGTGTTCGTCATTTTATGATGTAAATGGCATTGTTCAAGTCTCTAGTCGACGGTTACCACCTTCCATCAGATGGTAGACACATTTTGATGGTTACAATTTGCCTTTTAAACTTTGCAAAAATTTTCAATTACCGATTACGAAGATGGTATTTACCATTTATTTAAGAGTGCTTTATCATTTTCGTCTTCAGCGGCTTCGAGTGCGGCCTTAAAGTCTGCACACTCCAGTGTGTGAGGCAACAGTGGCGTGCCCAGTCCCGAGTTCAGGAACAGTACGGGCACCACAGCACCGAGTTCTGATTGACCTGTAATATAACGCTTTTTATATCAACCTGTTAAATAACTTATATTGGGAGAAACGGATTATTAGTAATGAGGTCAAATAGCCCCATTACTAGCAGAATATAGTAACATATATACCTGACAGGTCGACCTCCACGTGGTTTCCCCTGGAAGTCATCGTGGCTAATTCTAGTTGAATTCGTCAGGATGGGCTAACTGATCTGCTTTCATCCTCATCAGTCATCTAGCACTTGTGCCCCGCTAGTGTATACCGATAGTGCAGACGGGGTTACCATACCATTATCATCCATTTAAAAAAATAACCTACATTATGGCGCGGGGGGGGGGGGGCGATAGAGACATCGGTAATAATAGGGTCCAATAAAAATGATAGCAACATACTTTATGAGGTCGATTAAGTAACTTAACTCCAGCCAATGTAATTACGTGGCCAAAGATACGCTGAATGTGATGCCAGCCTTAAGAAAATTAACGAATGAATGGTGGTAATTAGCCATTTCCAGCAAATTATCTATGTTTAAATCAAGTCCCTTGCTGAATAAGCACAATCAACCAATCGGGTGCTGAAGGTACCCTTACACATGACTTTTACTTTATCGATTAATATTTAAAGCAATGCATGGTCATGAAGATTACTGTATATTCTGAGGTTTCCTTTATGCTCTTCATGTTTACAGGGCATGATTTCCATCAAGATTAATTTAAATTGGATAAAACATATTCTATCGTCTTATTAACAAAGCTATCAGGTATAGGTACAGGTAGTTGTTACAACTAGAATTCGCGTGAAGGTATTTTACCAGAGGGAGACTTTGTACAATTGTCGTTTGCTTGGGCGCCTCTGTCTCATTCGTGTTTCTATCGTGAAGCAGTTGTGTTTGCATGGCTGTGTTTCGGTTTGAAGGGTGGGATATGGCAGTGAATTTACAGGGTATAGAGTAATAACACCTGAGTCTTCAGGAATGGCAACGCATGGTGGGTATCATGGGCGAAACAGTTTACTCTGTTATGTCCATGGTACTGCTCATGTCTATAGGCGACGGTTATCGCTTGCCATCAGGTGGGTCGTCAGTTTGTTTGCCATTGTAAGTTGTATAAATAAAAAAGTATTTCTTTCAGATATTAGAACTTTCAAGGCCACTTTAGTTGTACTTTTGTAGCACGAAAGATTCTGATACGGCCTTTTTTTATGGATGACAAATGGAATGGTAACCCCGCCTGTGCTATCGGTATACACTGGCGGAGCACCAGTGAGGGATAATTAGTGAGGATGAAAAGACAGGTCAGTTAGCCCATTGTGACAAATTTAATGACGATTTAATTCAGTCACGATGGTTTCCAGGGGGAACTGCGTGGAGGTCGACCTGATAAGGTATATTGACAGCGTCTTATGTGGCTTATTGTACGACGGCATTACGGGCCCTGGGTAGATGTTTCTTGAGCTGGTCACGAGCAAAGGGAAAGAGAGTTAGTAATGGGATCTAATAGTCCCAATGCTAGCAATATACCCTATCAGTTTGACCTCCGAACGATTTCCTCTGGGAATCACTGTACTTCATTTCTGGTGTATTCGTCATGATGAGAGAACTGACCTTAGTTCATCCTCACCTGTAATTACTCACTTATCATGCTGTACGTTGATAGTGCAGGCGGGGTTACCTTCTCGTCTTCGTCTAATAAAAAAGTACCCACAAGCTAGCTCCACATTGGTAGCGCAGGTGAAATTACCATCCTGTTATCATCCAAGTTTCATAGCTAACAATATATCCTGGCAAATCGACCTTCACGTGGTCCATTCTGGATACCATCGTGCTGAATTCCAGGTATATTTATCATGATGGGCTAACTGATCTACTGTCGATTATGCCAGCTTGACTCGCCTTTTCATTCCCACCCATCATTCCTCACTGGTACCCGCCAGCGTATACCGTTAGCGCAGGCGGGGTTACTATTTCATTATTATACATTAGCAGAAAAAAGTACTCACGAGCTAGCTCTGCAATACACAATACAGGGAACCGATGATCCCGCTGCTGTTCGAGCGGTGACCGCCAATGTAAGTCGGCGACGTGGATGCGCCATCCACGCCGCCGGGCGCGAACTCTCAGCCGAGCAGCCGCACCACATTGAAGCGCACCTTTTTCGGCACAGCAATCTGGGAAATACAAGAAGTACTACAAAGTTACAAAATCCTAGATTCTCATCAAATTTAACATCGTCATCATGATTATTGTTCCATAAATGGTGATGCAGTGTGGTCTTGACGTAGAACGAGCCACCTCTCCCTTTCTCGTAGGTTTCGTAAGAGGCAACTAAATAAATTTACTGGTTGAGGGATGGGCAGTAACGTTCTTCTTAAAATATCACCAGGCCTAACAGCGATTGGTTGATTTTTTTTATGCCACTGAGATGGCAAACAAGCATACGGCCCACCTGATGGTAAGTGGTTACTGTAGCCTATGAACGCCTGCAATACCAGAAGTATTAGGCGCGCGTTGCCGACCCTGAAGAAACCTCTTTACCACCCATTTGAAGAACTCCATGCTGTAGTCTCTTGGGAATACCTTCTTCATAAGAGAAAGATACTAGCCTACCATTAGCATGTTGGTCAGTCCCCTAAGATTAGAGAATGTTGAAGGTTACCTTGTGAGTCAGCAGCACACACGTACACGATCATCGCCCGCCGTCGCCGGGCGCGTTGGCTGGGCAGCCGGCCGAGGAGGTAGGACCGGTGCTCGTCCGGCAGCGCCGCCACGTTGGCCGGCATCGGTGGACCCTCCACATCCTCGCGGGGGGAAGCGCACGCCACCGGCGACGACAGCGAGATAGAATCTGACGGGGTAACAATATACGAATATTTTATACATGTAAAGTTTTATGACCACTTTTTCGTTTTGACATTTAGAAGTTTGAATATTTATTAGGAATTTAATTGAAATGAAATGAAATTAGTTTATTTGCATTAAACAGTCTTAAAATTATTACAAAAGCCACGTGATACTATTTTGGCACCTGTTTAATTGCCTTAAGCGTAGGCATGCAAATATTTACATTTTATAACAAAAGTGAATAACAAAATTGTGATTTAAATATATCATTTAAATTGTCATTACATATTAAAAGTCTTAAAATTAGTACAGACATAAAGGGTATCCCATTACTACTATTATAAATGAGAAAGTTTGTCAAGATGAATGGATGTTTGTTACTCTTTTGTGCAAAAACTACTGGACGGGTTTGAATAAAATTCGTCATATGGATAGATTTATATCCTAGGATATTTTATATACGTTCACGCAAGTGAAATAGGGGGAAGCAGCTAATAAATTATATTTTCTCAATTGTATAGGACACACAGGCATTGTTTACATTCGTATTAATCGAAACAACTATTGTTGATTATTGGCTTATATTTGATAAACATTTGAATTCAAAAGAACCAAATTTTATCATGGGGACAATATAGTTTAGAAAATATTAATTCATCTGTGTGGTCCCAGCATAGAATGAGCCACTCGTTTCTTTCTCATG
This sequence comes from Galleria mellonella, assembly GCF_026898425.1. Taxonomy (NCBI): domain Eukaryota; kingdom Metazoa; phylum Arthropoda; class Insecta; order Lepidoptera; family Pyralidae; genus Galleria; species Galleria mellonella. The sequence goes on along the minus strand of NW_026442135.1, from coordinate 780,172 downwards.
GGTGTTGTAAGAGGTGACCAAGGAAACTTAATGTTCAAGGGATGGGCAACAATGTTCCTCTTAGGACACGAAAAGCCTGATTACAGTTGCCAACTCGTTTGCCAAACGTGGAAACTATTAGGCAAAACCCCCTAAGAGGTAGACCTATGTTTAGCAGTGGACAGTCAATGACTAATATAATGATCATGATGATACCTAGCTCAGAAAGATATATCTAAACAAAATTGGTGATGAATATGTAAAGCCAATTATATCAGAACTGTCTTTAAGACTAGTGTAAAAGTAATGGCGTCGATTGCAAAAAGAATTATTAAAATCTACTAAAGAAAAAAAATACAAACGAATCGAGGACCCTTCAGAAGTGGCTTGATCTCTGTGAAATATCATCAGAATTGATACGAAGATGGCGAGTGACATAAGCCGTGGTGGTCTACGAACAATGAGTTATTGTTACCGGCCAGTGACAAATGGACGGAGGCACATGATATTGGGCGTTCCGTTTCACGTTTTACTTCTGAAACGTTGAAACGGAAACCGTTTCGGTTCTGAATGAATAATAAGGGTAATTTAACATCGACATAGCTATAAGAGTCTTTCAGTATCGACACCCTAGCTATAAGTACACTTTCCCTTGCCTATCTGTGAGAGGCAATCTCTAAATATTTTTAAGAGTAGACTTGAAGAACATCTATCTTCATGGTAGTATATATATATATATATATATATATATATCAAGGTCGAGTTAGTAGAGGAAAGTATATTCGACGGTTAAAGGTCAATAACTCCTCACCAATATCTCCTTAACAACAGATTATCTATAATTATTATAGGTATCACTCTTTGAAATCAACATCCAGCAGCAGTATTTCCGAACCGATACGACGACATAACCTTCAAGAGAAGAGCATATTCCTTTTTAAAACGACGGCAGCACACCTGCAATATCATTGGTGTTGTAAGTGACCATAGGCGGCGGTAGTCACTTACCATCAGGTGAGCTGCATACTCGTTTGCCCCTTTGTTGTAAAAAAAAGGTATCTATGCCGTGTGGCCCCAGCATAGATTAATTAGGCCATCCCTTCCTTTCCCGTGGATGTCGTAAGAGGCGCCTAAGAGAACTTAATAGTTGAGGAATGGGCAGCACCATTCCTCTTCAAACATCACCAAAGCCTAACTGCATTGCTTGCTAAATCTGGCAACTACTGACCAACGCCCTTTTATGGGGGAGGCCTAAATTAATTAATTTATATTTAATTAAGGTGAGTTTAGGTACTTGATGCTTGATGTTGGGTGCTTGAATACAAAATGTGTGAAATCATTGTAATACTACCATTTTATTTTATTTATTTATTTATTCTTTATTGACCACATTACAAAAAAATGTCTGGTACAAAAGGCGGACTTAATACTATATAGCATTCTCTCCCAGTCAACCTTTGGCAAAACAGAAATTTTATTATGCGGTGAAAAAAATTACAACACATACAATAGAGAACTACTACACATTATGATTATATAAATATACATACATGAATACATTAAACAAATATTACATAAATATACAAATATGTAATAAAAATACCTACATACTTATAGGTTATATACGACAACACAAATATATATAACTTATTATACCACATTTTTAGCAATAAAATTCATTCATTCATACCGATTCAAGCGGGCATAGTCGCACTCATGGCGGTTAGTAGTTAATTATTATTAAAGACTTAGTCATTTTTGCTTTAGTTTACTATTTATTTATTTAATTAAATTTTATCGACCAATAAAATGTGAAATAAAAGGCGGACTTAATGCTACAGACATTCTCTACCACCTTAAGGATCTATCTGACGTATTTGCAAATATTTAGGATACTTAAGATGTTATACTGTATTGTTTAGGATATTAACTTAACAAACAGCTGGACACGGGATTTTTATATATTATGATATGAAATGTATAGACACCTGAGACGCTGGAGCCAACCGGCCTTGGTCCCTTGAGCTGAGGCTTCTTGTCCTTGATGGAGGGGGTGGGCTCGAGTAGGTGGTGCGCCGGCGGCGGCGGCTGCTCCGCGCTCGCGTCCACCGATGGCTTGGTGACGCGGTACGAGGGCGACCTGCGTGCACAACAGTTTGATCTACGCTATATTAATATGGTCAATTGAACAAGTAACGCTATATTAGTATGTTCAATTAAATAAGTAACGCTATATTAATACCTATGTTCAAATAAATAAGTAACGCTATATTAATATGTTCAAATAAATACGTAACGCTATATTAATATGTTCAAATAAATAAGTAACGCTATATTAATATGTTTAAATAAATAAGTAACGCTATATTAATATGTTCAAATAAATAAGTAACGCTACATTAATATGTTCAAATAAATAAATAACGCTACATTAATATGTTCAAATAAATAAGTAACGCTACATTAATATGTTCAAATAAATAAGTAACGCTACATTAATATGTTCAAATAAATAAGTAAGGCTACATTAATATGTTCAAATAAATAAGTAACACTACATTAATATGTACAAATAAATAAGTAACGCTACATTAATATGTTCAAATAAATAAGTAACGCTATATTAATATGTTCAAATAAATAAGTAACGCTACATTAATATGTTCAAATAAATAAATACCGCTACATTAATATGTTCAAATAAATAAGTAACGCTACATTAATATGTTCAAATAAACAAGTAACCCTATATTAATATGTTTAATTAAACAAGTAGTGTTATATTAATATGTTCAAATAAATAAGTAACGCTATATTAATATGGTCTATTAAACAAGTAACGCTATAATTATTATAGAACAAAATCTATATAACTGAGAGAAAACCGTTTTGATTATAAAAAATCATCGACATCGGTTCAGAACATGAGAATATATTAATAAATTCACATACATTAATTAACATACAAAAAATATTAAAATTTACATGAAAACGTATCTAATTGAGATATTTCTACTTTTTAAGTGTTTAAGGAACTTATGCAATTAACACACACACACACACACACACACACACACACACACACACACACACACACACACACACACACACACACACACACACACACGCACACGCACACGCACACACGCACACGCACACACACGCACACACACGCAGAGAGATACAAATCAGACAAAAACTTATAATACTCCTTTTTTACGTTAGGGGTAAAAAACACGTAGTCATACTACGCAGTCGTAGACATTCGTAGCAGAAGCTACAGGTCCGTGCCGGAAAGTCTACGCCGTAGCGCGCGTAGCCGTAAATTTACGAATGGCGTCACACATTAAGAATACGTAGAATACAATAAATTGATTCAGTAATTTGAATACCAATAAAGGCCGACCGAACTTCGATTTTCAGTGTACCTTAGGGACGAGATAGGGTTGGCACTTCATTTTAAGAGAATGCGAAAACCAATATAACCTTATTATGGAAAACAAACGAAAATATTTGTTTTGTTTCTAATCTTACAAAAGATTAACTTCAATTTTAACCCGTAGATTTTTAATTAATTACTCTGAGCTCTTGAGGGTGAGGAAATCCGTATTGTAATAAGTACATTAATGTATTGTAATAATAAATAAACAATAATTTCGAACCAGTTTTGATAATATTAAAAGTTACTTTATATATAGGTTTTTTTTTTATACAACTTAGAATGGCAACCAAGCTGACGGCCCACCTGATGGAAAGTGGTAACCGTCACCTATACACATGAGCAGTATACAGGACATAACAGAGTTTACTGTTTCGCCCATGATACCCCCCATGCGTTGCCATTCCTGAGAACTCAGGTGTTATTCCTCTGTACCCTATAAATTCACGCCATATCCCACCCTTCAAACCGAAACACAGCCATGCAAACACAACTGCTTCACGGTTGAAACACGAATGGGACAGAGGTATACAAGCAATCGACTTTTGTACAAAGTCTCCCTCTGGTAATGTACATGTATTTGTATTATTGTTTAACTTGTAACAACAAAAAGTGCATAAATAAATTAATTAATTTATAAAGAGTTTTCATTAATTAATTAATTATGTCACGACTGAAGTGAACTACTTCAGTTCCGTTCATTCCATGGATTAGAATTTTAAAATAAACACGAAAATTTCATGCCCTATTTTTTTTTAAACGACAAAATAAGCATCTTATCAGACTTTGACATTATATAATAACAGCGGCGTAGGATTGTGTACACAGAACTTCGGTATATAAAAGAAAAACATACAGTTAAAACTTCACAGAAATTTGCTCCAGTAAGCGGTATCGAGGCAGGGCCCTACTTATAGGCGTATTTAATGGGGGGCCAAGTCGGCCATGCCCACCTAAGAATTGTGTAGTAGCTATCCCAATATCTAAGTGAGGCGTGCGACATAATTTTGTATTAAGAATTCTGTAATTTTATATATATATATATATATTTGGATGTAGATCCGAGTACATTTTTACTGCGCGCTGGGCTCATAACCTATTGTAAATTTAATCAGCAGATGTATAGTCAAATATAATAGGTACATAGTCATATCTGAAAGTATATATACGTCTTTTTTAAGAGGCCAGGTCCACCCTGGAAAGAAATCTTGAATATAGCAACGACGCAAAAAAATGCCTGAGTAAGGCTCAGGCATTTTGTTGCGTCGGACAAATATAATGTTTACCAATAATATTGATTTGAAAAATGTTGGGTGAAATTGAAACCTTTAGCATGATTTTCAAGGAGTGTTCTGCCTGTGAATGTAAACATTTTCTTCAAAGAGTTATGGGCCCAAAAATGTTAATAGTATGTACATGGTACTGCTCATGTCTATAGGCGACGGGTATCACTTTCCATCAGGTGGGCCGTCTGTTTGCCATTCTAAGTTGAATAAAGAAAAAAAATCTACCATACTAACTTAATAATTAAACGCGCTGTTTTATTAGATAGATAGATACTTTTAATTGTTTCCTCCAAAAGATGACGATAGTAAACTTATTATAAATATAAACAATTAAAAGAAATAATCACAATGAGAAAACAATGGGCGACCATATCGCTTATTATAGAGTTTTGTGTCATTCTTTGATGTGTTTCTTTAAAAAAAAATGGTCAACTATACTAGTAGAAGACTGCATTAAAATATTTTTATTTAAAACGATGCATACCTTCTATATGAGGAAGGACTCAAACTATTAACACTCTCTATATGGGAAAGGAATTGTTAGTAATGGAGATGTAACACATCCATTTTTAGAAATATATCTTATCGGGTTAATTCTTGTAGAAGTCATCACGATGTGATTTCTGACCAGCTTTCATCCTCACTTATCATTCTTTACTAGTGCCCCACCAACGTATACCAATAGCGCATGTGCATTTTTTTTATACAACTTGAATGGCAAACAAGCTGACGGTCCACCTGATGGAAAGTGGTAACCGTCGCCTATAGACATGAGCAGTACCATGGACATAACAGAGTATACTGTTTCGCCTGTGATACCTCCCATGCGTTACCATTCCTGAGGACTCAGGTGTTCATCCTCTGTACCCTGTAAATTCACGCCATATCCTACCCTTCAAACCGAAACACACCCATGCAAACAACTGCTTTACGGTTGAAACACGAATGGGACAGATATACCCAAGCAAATGACTTTTTTTATACAAAAAGTAAAAAGTCTCCCTCTGGTTTGTTTATTTACATTTTAATGTACCATTTATGAAAATAATATAGTAAATTTTAATGAGGCGTAATACAAAAGGCTGCTTTATCGCTAAGTAATCTTTTCCAGACAACCTTTGGGTTGAGGACATTGAGGAAAAAGAGAAAGGGTAGGTGATCTCGGTCTTGGTAGGTCGGGTTCTCGCTCGTTAAAAAAACTATACAAGCTAAATAAGAACAATGACGATTTACGACTGACAATTGTTTAGCCGTCGGAAAAATTTTAATGCCCCTGCCCATAAAATTTCCATCTGCTTGATGGAAATTTTATTATCGAACATGCAAAAAAAAGTAGCTTCTTTAACCGAAAATATTATTAAACTACCTTATTTTAATGCATAAAGTGATGCTCAAATTCATTCGTCTGGCCAAATAAAGTTAAGCCGGCGTCTCCCCTTGCGTATCAAATCAAGCCCCCCTTTTGGGGGGTGGCGCGGTAGGGTGCGGTTTCGTTTGGGCGGATGGGGTGGATAAAGGATGTGCCAAACCGGCTCCGGTGGTTTACTTTACTAATATTGGGCTATTGGCTAAGTTCTATTGTTTGTGTTTTATTTACGTATGTTTGTGAAGCGATTTCAAAAGGTGGACGTCATCGTTTCCACTCTATTATTTTGTGCGTGTTTGCCAATTTTGATAGTTTGTTTCTGTAATCCAAAAAGCTTAGTCCCGTGTTGGTCTTATACTAATTCTATGGTCAACATATCATCGTATTGTATTAACAAAATTTGTAACTTTGTAATTTTTTTTTTCATATACCTACATAAACCGATTGTGTACATAATTATGGAAATGAGATACATATATGTACATAGTTATATATATGTACATGGAGATATGTATGTATGTATATATATATATATATATATATATATATATATATATATATATATATATATATATATATATATATATATATATACATAGTCTGTTTCAATAGATTTTAATAAAAATGTAAAGAAACGAATAAAAAAATCTATTAATTAATTAAATATTCCTATTTCTTGTTTTCGCAGTTTGGATGCTGAATGGTTTTTTAATCCTTTGAGTGCCGACGAGCGCCATCGCGCTCGTGCGCATTGCAACTAAAAGTGCCACGAGCGTCATAGCGCTCATGAAATCAGTCGCTGTTTAGCTTGCTGTAAAAAAAAATATATTAAAATTGGATAATTTTTGGAGGAGATACAGTTTTTTTAGAGACAAGGGTAAATGACATCAACACGACAAAGATTTCTTTGGCACTTTTAAGTAGATATGAGTAAAAATCAATGGCACTAAAAGGGTTAATGTTTTTTTTTTATATAACTTAGAATGGCAAACAAGCTGACGGTCCACCTGATGGAAAGTGGTAACCGTCACCTAAAGACATGAGCAGTACCGTAGACATAACAGAGTTTCGTCCATGATACCCCCATGCGTTGCCATTCCTGAGGACTAAGGTATTGTGCCTCTGTACAATACACTGCGGTATATCACCCTTCAAATAGAAACACAACTGCTTCAAGGCAAAAATACGAATGAGATACCCAAGCAAACGACTTTTGTACAAAATTTCTCTCGGCTGAAAATGGAATGGTAACTCCACTTGCGCTATTGGTATACGCTGATGGGGTAACTGCATTTAGTCATGCATCATCCACAACTGCTAGAGACAGTCCAACTATAAGACAAGATTGAGTACCGAATGCTTATGTTAGCGCGCGCCGTCATCTGGTTACGTTTAATGTCCCGCCAGTAAGAACTAACGTACTTCAGCGCGCTCCCTTAACTCACGCAGTACGGTTATCAAATAATATTATAAACATCATTGATATATTTAGTAGCAGCCTGCCAGAGATATTAGAAGCGGCTCAGAGATATCTAGAGTCGGGTTAAATACATTTATTATAACGTTGTATGTTAGCACACTAGGTTTATAACATTGAATTGGATTTTGCTGTCATAATGTTATAATTATTTTTAATGAATAAATAAAGAAATAAATAAATTATATTACAATTATAAAGTCCAAGCGTTTTACAAATTACAGTATTCTTTATGTCAAATTATCATATAAAATTATGGTTTATATTTAAAATAATGTTTCATACATTACATCTTTTAATAGATACATTGTTTTGTCATTTAAATATTCAATAACTGCATAGTAGCATTTTTCTAAGAGAAAGTGAAATAAGTTTGATTTAAATCTCTCTATCTGAAGATCCTTTATTTCCGGCGGTAAGTTATTTTTTTTTAATGGATGATAATGGAATGGTGACCTCGCCCGCGCTATCGGTATACGCTGACGGGGCACCAGTGAGGGATGACAGGTGACGATGAAAGCAGGTCAGTTAGCCAATCGTGACGAATTCAACAAGAATTGTTCACGATAGTTTCCAGGGGGAACCATGTGGAGGTCGACCTAATAGGGCATATTGCTAGCAATAGGGCTGTTGGGCTCCGTTGCTAACGATCCCTTTTCCCCTCGGAGGTAACCTATTGTAGACCCGTATTGCCATTGGATAACAGCTGTCACTGTATAAAGTTGTCGACATTGCGGGCAGCACCAGTTTATCTGGGAATCTTCTACGATAGTTATCAATTACATTACAGTTTCTCACTACATAGTATAAAACAAAGTCGCGGTCGCTGTCTGTCCGTCCCTATGTATGCTTAAATCTTTAAAGCTACGTAACGGATTTTGAAGCGGTTTTTTTAATAGATAGAGTGATTCAAGAGGAAGGTTTATATGTATAACACATGCAGAGAATAATAACATTGTAGAGAAACACTGATTAATTTAGAGGTTTCTAATGTGATATCGTAAATAAACCTCTTACCAGAGGGAGACTTTGTACAAAAGTCGATTGCTTGGGTACCTCTGTCCCATTCGTGTTTCAACCGTTAAGCAGTAGTGTTTGCATGGCTGTGTTTCGATTTGAAGGGTGGAATATGGCGTGAATTTACTGGGTACAGAGGAATAACACCTGAGTCCTCAGGAATGGCAACGCATGGGGGTATCATGGGCGAAACAGTATACTCTGTTATGTCCATGGTACTGCTCATGTCTATAGGCGACGGTTACCACTTTCCATCAGGTGGGCCGTCAGCTTGTTTGCCATTCTATGTTGTATAAAAAAAAAACATATTTATTTGCGCTTACATTGTAAACGCTGGCTGAACCCCACAAGATAAATCAAAATATTGGACTACAACAATAATAATCTATCTTCTCGGAATAACATAGGCTATTTTATGTTTTTTTTTTGTAAAGAACCCGTGCGAAGCCGGGACGGGTTTGCTAGTTTCAAATAAATATGGGCGCTGGCTTCAAATCGCCGATCCCGGCTATACTCACAGGAATTAAATAAATTCAATAGCTGTTTCCATTCCACGCAGATAAATTAATTAAGATGCCTTAATTGGATCTACTTTGAGTGCCGAATTCCATCGTAATCGAAAATCGCTCACTATAATTCCGAAGTGAATTAAACGGTTCTTAATTCTTTAAATGAGTCTTTATATTACATATGGAGGCGATGTCGAGAACAATGTAGACAATTGATGTAATATTGTTTAGTTTTATCCCTTAAAAGCCTGATTTTTTAAATCAAATTAAAAAATATATAAGTGTACCCTTTACTGTGTTTACTAATGGGGAAAAATAGTAAAAAAATCAAAACGATATTTTTATATATTTATTAAAAAAAAAAATTGGTAACATGTAAACAGCCAAATATTAAAATAAAATCTATTTGTAGGCGCCCAATGCGATTTATAATCCCGGTATCAAATTTGAAACTTCAGGTATTTAAGGGTTATAGGTAAATAGCTTTTGTCCTCCGCGGCTTTGTCCACGTGTCCGGGATACGTTTATTGACCGTGATAAAAAAACAAGATGATGGCTGCGTTTCAAATAAGACGTCAATTTTAAGTCATTTTAGGGTCGGTGACTGAAAATCGACGTCAATATGACGAGTAATTGCTACCTGGGGAGCAGTAGACACAAAAAAAAACTGTTGATTTATGTTTTTTTTTTTCTTAATTATAATTAGTATTTCTGTGTATAGTTTTTAGAAAACTTGGATATTATTTCATTGGGTTCCATTGAAACATACTATATTTAGTATGCCAGTATCATCCAAGGACAATTTGCTAAAATATCAGCAAACAACTTCCAGTCAGGCGTGTTTAGTCAAGCACGTATGTACTAGCTCTTTATGGATTAGATGTTGCTCTGTACACGGATCCTGTTCCGAATCTATCCTATCTACGCTATAGACGGGGCGGGCGTGGCCGGAGGAGGGGCACTGACGTCACGGCAGCGGCGTGACGTCAGCCGAGCGTGACGCGCGCGCCCCGACCTAGATACGAAATGCGTGAGCTTTTGAATTTCGAAGAGCTTTGTTTTTATTTTCTATCGGCTATTGTTTCACAGGTGGCTCAGGACAACGGTCCTGAATGCCAAAATGACAGCCTTATGACAGTATTAGCTCGTTCCCCGAGGCTTTGCTTGCGTGCACTAGTATATTAACTATATAAGTAACATGTGTGGATTAATAAATATATCATAAATCAATTTTTTCTAATAATTTTGACTTAAATCTATGTATAATTTACCATTAGTTGCCACCTGGAGGGGGGGGGGGGGGGAGGTAAACATGTACGAAACAGTATACTTTATTACGTCAATGGTACTGCTCATGTCTATAGGCGACAGTTACCACTTTTCATCAGATGGGCTGTTAGCTTGTTTGCCATTGTAAGTTGCATAAAAAAAAACGCTTGGCAAGCGGATTGGCAACAAGAGTTTGGCCTTGGAGATGTTTTAAGAGGGACGCAGTGGCCCATCCCTTGATTATTAGTTATTATAAGTTAGTTCCCTTAGTCGCTTTCAACACCCACGAGAAAAGGTGTAGCCTATGCTGGGACCACAAAGCATTCTGTGTTACAGGGTTTATGATTAGTATTAGTGTATTAGTAACATTAGTAAATGGTATATTATTTATAACGTGCCAATAAAAAACTGTTAAAACATTAGTCAAGCAAAATGAATGCCGTGCCGACATATACCTAACCTGTTGGATTTTTTTGCTTTCTCGGATGGCAACGTGTACCTGCACAGAAGTAATAGAAGTTTAATAAAAAAAAAATAATAATAAAACAATAATCTTCCTGTAGTTAATCGTAAAGAAAGAAAGAAAGAAGGGAATGCTTTTTATTGAAGTAAATTTTAGTTTAATCATTTTTGAATAGTCATTTTTTATGATTCTACCGTCCATTTAGAATGTAAGTTGAATAAAATGGGCAAGAAACTCGGCTGTTATTTTTTTTTCAAAAACTTTAATTTTAAAGTAATTTGTAAAAGGGTATATCAAACCGAAACCCATATACAGTGTTAATTAAACTGAATAATTTGCTCCTAAAGAAGAATACTAGAAGGAGACTTTGTACAAAAGTCGTTTGCTTGAACACCTCTGTCCCATTCATGTTTCTACCGTGAAGCAGTTGTGTTTGCATGGCTGTGTTTCGATTTGAAGGGTGGGTTATGGCAGTGAATTTAAAGGGTACAGAGGAATAACACCTGAGTAACCTCAGGAATGGCAATAATTTGTGACAGAGTGTACAATGAATAACAAACACATATGAAAAGAAAAATATATAAAAAGTAAATAAAAAAAAAATTTTATGTGGTGTGGGGATGGGTGGGGGACACCACAGTACTAATAAATTATTAGGTGCGTCGCAATTCGTATTCAGCGCCTGTTACCAGGAGGTCGTGTTTATTGACCTTGGCATTATCAAAATGTGATATTGACAAGGTTTATCTTTGATATATATATATATATATATATATATATATATATATATATATATATATATATATATATATATATATATATATATATATATATATATATAATTCCTCGTATATAAAAGGACTAACTGTAACCCGCAGCTCTGCTCGCGTGACAGTACATAAGGGTGGATAATATAGAGCAATCTCTATACATTGGTCCAATAACGAATACGTTAAACGCTGTTACCTAAAAAGTAATATCGGATAACAAACTTCTAAGATATTCAAAAATAAATATCGGACCGATATCAATATATACCATAGGGAGACTTTGTACAAAAGTCGATTGCATGGGTACCTCTGTCCCATTCGTATTTCTACCGTGAAACAGTTGTGTTTGCATGGCTGTGTTTCGATTTGAAGGGTGGGATATGGCAGTGAATTTACAGGGTACAGAGGAATAACACCTGTGTCTTCAGGAATGACAACGCATGGGGGGTATCATGGGCGAAACAGTATACTCAGTTATGTCCATGATACTGCTCATGTCTATAGGCGACGATTACAACGTTCCATCAGGTGGGCCGTCAGCTTGTTTGTCATTCTAAGTTGCATAAAAAAATTAAAAAGAAACACCGATAAATTTCTGGTTTTCAATTGTATAGACATTTTATTTATTCATTTTTAACTATAACATTTAAGTCGATTGGTAGACATGTATGCATGTAGCTACCTACTAATAAACTGTCAGTTTATCTCATATTGGGTTTGCTGGAAGAAATCTCTTTTAGAGATAACCTCGCCCTACTATGTTTATTTTTTCTTTTTTTTTATAATTTAATTCCTTTTTGTGTAGAATAAAGAATAATTCAATAAGACTAAACCACGACAGGTTCCAGGGGATCGCGTGGCGGCCGACATGATAACTAATTTCCTGTTACTGATAATCCCACCCCCCAATTCATCCTCTTACGGAGTTAGAAGCCCCTCCTGCGAGTGTGCGAGTTTGTACAGTGTGTTGTTTTAGTAATTTTGTAAATTACTCCCTGAGGGGTTGAAACGGGGGGTGAACTCCCGGCCAGTCCTATCGTATCCCAAACACAATAAATGTTATACATATATATCTGTTTATATTATACTAGCTTTAACTCGTGTCTTTGTTCGAGTGACCGGTATATGAAAAAGGGGAAAGGGATTGTTTGTAGTACTCAAGAATGGCAACGCATGGGGGGTATCATGGGCGAAACAGTATACTCTGTTATGTCCATGGTACTGCTCATGTCTATAGGCGACGGCTGCCACTTTCCATCAGGTGGGCCGTCAGCTTGTTTGCCATTCTAAGTTGTATAAAAAAAAAGTAGGGAGCAGTAGCTCCATTGCTAGCAATATACTGCTAGCCTATCAGGTCGACTTCTACGCAGTTCCCCCTGGAAACCATCCTGATTAATTCTTGTTTAATTCGCCACGATGGGCTAACGGACCTGCTTCCATCCGCATCTGTCATTTCTCACTGGTGCCCTGCCAGCGCATACCGTTAGCGCAGGCGGGATTACCATTCCATTATCATCCATTAAAAAAAGAAGACCGGTGTATGAATGAATGAAAACTCTTTATCGTTCCCTTCAAAGAATGATACAGATTATAAAGATAAACAACATGTACACAAATCTCCCTCTTAAAACATCACCAGAAGCCAAATTGCGGTTGCTAACCCGCTTGCCAAGCGTAGCAACTACTGGCAAAACCCCTCTTATGCGGAAGGTTATATTCAGCAGTGGACAATTAACGGTTGATACAAAAATAACAACAATATAAACAAAATATGTTCACTAATTGGGATAAAAAGTAGCCTACATCTCTTCTCTGTACCATATAGTACATCATCATATCATATCATGGCGTGAATTTACAGGGTACAGAGGAATAACATCTGAGTCCTCAGGAATGGCAACACATGGGGAGTATCATGGACGAAACAGAATACCCTGTTATGTCCATGGTACTGCTCATGTCTATAGGCAACGGTTACTACTTTCCATCAGGTGGGCCGTCAGCTTGTTTGCCATTCTAAGTTGTATAAAAAAATATCATATCATGGGGAAAACAGTATACTCTGTTATGTCCATGGTACTGCTCATGTCTATAGGCGACGGTTACCACTTTCCATCAGGTGGGCCGTCAGCTTGTTTGCCATTCTAAGTTGTATAAATAAAAATATCATATCAAAAGGGAGGTTTTGCCATTAGTTGCCACGTTTAGCAGGTCGTTTGGTAACTACAGTTAGGTTGTTTTGATGTTTTAAGAGAAACGCTGCTGCTCACCCCTCGATCAATAAGTTCCCTTAGTCGCATCTTATGATACCTACTTAGACCATATAGACAACAGTGTCACTATAGAAATGCTTCGAGAGAAACGGATCAACTATTTCACACAATTTGCGTGATAAACAGTTATAAGTGATTCCCTTATAACTTCTATATTTATTTTGTCTTAAATTTTTGCATTTTCTTAATGCGTAAACACTAATTTTATTTATTAAATAATACGTCTAAATATATTTTATGCATATGTAGATAAAACAAACTGAGTCAGCTAATTTGACAATTGGCTGACAAAAAGTTGACCTGTTTTCGAGGCTCTCTATAATTTAAGGATACCTACTGGAAAGGAAGGGGTAGTCCATTCCATGTTGGGACCACGCGGCCAACGATCATATAGTACGTGTATACTAAATTCCATAATGATTGGTTAAGTCGTTGAGTCGTTAAGAGGTAACAAACAAACTGACTTTCATATTAATATTTAGAATAGTGGTCTCATCAAACGCATTTAATATTGACTAAAGCAAAATCTGTCTATATGTATAGTGGTTTTGTATTAGAGATTTTCGAGGAAAATTATAATATTCTCAGGAAGATAATATTTTGCGACAAATAGGGTCTGATTGAGGCAGCTCGACGTAATTTAACTCGGCCCTCGCTGGAGGTGATATCCTCCTATGCTCGGAGTTATTACTAAGTTTGCTCTCTGTACAATGAATCCCTAATTCAACAACAAAACGTAGCTTGTATTTATTTAACTCTAATTTCGATTATGCGAACATCAATTATCCGAATGTTCGATTATCCGGATTTATTCTTCACCGCTCTAATTACCGATTTAGAAATTATGAAAAACCTTTTACATAAATATTTTACATAATACAAAAAATATATATTAAAAATAAATTATTGTTTTATTTGACTTTGAAATCGATTATCCGGGTTTTCGTTTATACGGATTACTCCTGGTTTTATTTCGGATAATCGAGATTCTGCTGTATACTACGACTATTAGAAAGATCAATTACAATGCATTACCTACGATAAAGTACAGATCAAAATATAGACATAAAGATATTGTAGGCGGTCTTATCACTAGATCAATCTGTTGTATATATGGCATCCCTAAATGATTTAGTTGGGTGTTACCAATATAAGCGTAACTACGGTTGTCAACCCGCCTGTCAAATGTAGCAACTACTGGCAAAACTTCCCAATATGGGGAGGTTTATGTTCAGCAGTGGACAGTAATGGCTAATATCATAAACTATAAAATATGCAGAGCGAAAGTTTAAAAATAAAATTGGTATCAAGGACCCCACATTTACATGCCTATGTATGGTGAACATGTTTCATACCATATACTTATATATATATTTAATATTTTCTTAGATATTTCCATTTTTACAACCGACTTGTCACCTTTGAATAGACAATACAATAAAACTATTCGACCAATTTGAAAACATTCTTATGTTTTCGAATTCTAAATTCAAAAAGATGAAAATGCCATATTTTTTTTTAATAATCGCGGGAGGTTGACTAACGACTTGACTTAAAA
Source organism: Galleria mellonella (assembly GCF_026898425.1). Classification (NCBI taxonomy): domain Eukaryota; kingdom Metazoa; phylum Arthropoda; class Insecta; order Lepidoptera; family Pyralidae; genus Galleria; species Galleria mellonella. The sequence goes on along the minus strand of NW_026442135.1, from coordinate 764,766 downwards.
GACAGCTCTTGTATTCTTCCTTAAGCTTTTTATAAGTAACGCCTTATATCTCATATTTCAAGTGAATAATAAATAAATAAATAAAAGTTAATATGCATTTATTATTTTAATATTATCTCGGAGGTTTCTGATAAAATTGCATTTATAATAAATATCCGTGTTTTTTTTTTTTTTGTAGTCGATCAATAAAATTATTTCTAGTTGACACTATTTATATAAAATATTGTTTCTCACAGTGTATCGCAGGCGCGTGCACGTGCGTTATTTTTAACACCAAGGTGTCACGCCGGCGGCACTAAATACGAGACTTGTAAGAAATAATCATATAAGTTGTTTTGTATACATAATTGTATTTTGTATACAAAACAAATTACGCACGGTTATCCGGCTGAATCCCTCAAGGTATAAATATTTATTTGTTTCATAATCAGTCTTCACTCGAGAATTTATTCGCTTGTCCAGGATATGAATGAGTGAAAACTCTTTATTGTTCCCTTCAAGGAAGTGCGTGCGTGCGTGCGTGCGTGCATGCGTGCATGCGTGCGTGAATGCGTGCGTGCGTGCGTGCGTGCGTGCGTGCGTGCGTGTATGTGTGTGTAAAAATATATAAGTTAAAGTACTTAGATTAAGGTATATACCTTACATCTAAGTATTTTAACTTAATTACAAAAACTTAATATAATATATTGATTAATAAGGATAAATAATGTAATGTCTTTCTGTCTTTTAAAATATATACAAAAATTTCATGACGATTAGTTAAGCTGTGAATGCGTCAAACGAATAAACTCACTCTCGTGTTAACAATATTAGACTAATATATATAACAGACTAGTAAGAATTATTTTTAACCGACTTCAAAAAGGAGGAGTTGTTATGATCGACTGTATGTATTTTTCATATGTCATCTATAGGTACATAAATAAATAAATACAAATATACACATACATAAGTATATATTTTGTGTATAAAATTCATACGTAAATACGGGGTGCCTAACCCTTGTGTATGTTCAGGAGTCGACGATGTATTTGTTGGTGGGACAGGTAAATATTTACCGCCAAAAATTTCCGTAAGAGGTAGACAAAGAAATTTAAAAAATCTGACGTCAAATTCATTTATTCATTCAAAAATTGTTTAATAGTAATATCAATGGAATTGCTCAAAGAGTCGTTGACGATTTACCGCCAAAATTTAGAAAAAAAAACCATTTTCTTTTTTTAAGCAGACGGATTTGAGTAAAGAATTTAAGAATTTAAACGAGACAATTATTTCTTTGGATAAACAACAAGGACTTTTTTGAAGAGGAAACAATTTTTTAATGAGGAATGTTACATAGAATTGTCTGTGACATTCATTACAAATGTATCTACAAAGGAAATTACAAAACGGGAAACAATACTAGTATTTTCCTTTTTCAAACAATATATTCTTAGTTTGTAGCGTCTTTAACTAAATGTAAAAGTTGTCATAGCTTATACCATATAGACAGAGCATTGAATGTCAAAAAGAGTGCAAAATTTAGTCACTTTAGTTGATGGAATATTGACATAACTTTTTTTAAACTAAAATTATATATATTGGACAATTGATATTTATTATATACCTTATTGGGTAAATATTGCAATTACAGTATACATATTGCTTTTTTTATACAACTTAGAATGGCAAACAAGCTGATGGCCTGCCTGATGGAAAGTGGTAACCGTCACTTATAGACATAAACAGTACCATGGATATAACAGAGTGTGTTTCGCCCATGATACTCCTCATTCGTTGCCATTCCTGAGGATCCAGGTGTTATTCCTCTATACCCTGTACCACTGCCATATCCCACCCTTCAAAGCGAAACACAGCCATACAAACACAACTCTTTCACGGTTAAAACACGAATGGGACAGAGGTACACAAGCAATCGACTTTTGTACAAAGTCTCCCTCTAGTAAATATATTACTCATTTCTAATATGACCGTACTTTAGCATATTGACTTCCATGGTTCCTTCTGGACACCGTCATGGATAATTAATTCGTTACGACATACCTAGCAGACCTGATTTCGTAACATAACTCACCTCGCTAATTCATTTCAAAGGGTTCATTTTTCCACATTATTTTTTTTTCCATTAAAAAAAAGTCTGTTAAGCCCGAATCCGCGGACAGAACATTAAAATAAGAGCGCCATCAACACCTGATTCGAACGACGCGAAACTCTTTGATGTGTTGCCAAGTGCATCGCCCCGAGCGGCCGCATTTCCTACCCACTGCATCGATGTATAAAACCATTCGATTTATTACGATTAGGTGCGATGTATAAAAATCGATACTTTTAAATGGCATAGTACGTTGATGCTCTTTTAGTGATGAAAATGGAATACTAACTTTACCTGCGCTATTTTTTTTTATGGGTGAAAATGGCATAGTGGCCCCGTTTGCGCTATCGGTATCAATGAGAAGTGATAGGGGAGGATGAAAAGGCAGGTCAGTTAGCCCATCATGACGATTTCCACTAAAATTAATCACGACGGTTTCCATGGGGAACCGCGTGGAGGTCGACCTGATAGGGTGTATTGCTAACAGTGGGTCAATTAGACCCCATTACTAACAATCCCTTTCCCCTCACACTCGATCGACTAGACGACTCGACCATCAACATTCTAAGTTGTATAAAAAAAAATAGTTAAATCCTAATTTAGCACGAAGGATACTTAATGTGCTGATTCACGCGGGTAAAGCCGCGGGGAATAGCTAGTGTAGAATAATTTGTACTCTCTCACTTGGCACGTTCAATTTGATTACATCTCTTGATATTGACTTGGAGTGTGTCTATTCCAACATATATCTAGTCTCATAATGTTACAAATTGCCTCTCAATTAATTCGAGTAATTAACAATTAATTGATCAATCACAAGTGACAAGTGCCTACGTGTCTCTTGTAGATTTAGTGAGCGGACAGATACATATGTACGTCATGTGAACTGATTGGATGCAGTGCCAAATTGTTACACGTTACCTAATTGTATCGCCGTGTGGTCCCGGCATAGAATATGCCACCACTGGGGGGAAAGGGATTGTTAGTAATGGAGACTAAAAATCCCATTGCCAGCAATATACTCAACCAGGTCGACCTCCTCGCGGTTTCCCCGTGGAAACTATCATGGTTAATTCCTGATGAATTCATCATGATGGGGTAACTGGCCTGTTTTCATTCTCATCTATCACCTTTCACTGGTGCTCCGCCAGCGTATCCCGTTAGCGCAGGCGGTGTTACCATATCATTTTCACCCATAAAAAAAAATATGCCACCACTTCCTTTCCCGTTGGTGTCGTGAGGCAACTGAGGAAGGGCAAAGAATGGGTAGCAGCATCCCTCTTAAAACATCTCCAAAGCCTAACTGCGGTTGTCTATCCGTCTGCCAAGCGTGGGAACTACTGGCAAAATCGCCACAAGGGGGAGGCTTGTGTCCAGCAGTGGACAGTTAAAGGCTGATATGACGACGATGATGTTAATTATCATCGTCATATCAGTAATAATGTAAATGTATAATGATTTTTTTTAATGAATGATAATTGAGAGGTGAGAGGTTAGCCCATCGTGACTAATACACCTGAAATTTAGCACGTTTCCAGGGGGACCACGTGGAGATCGACCTGACAGGGTATATTGCTAGCAATAGAATTGGTAGTCCTCATTACTAATAATCCCTCTCCCCCATTGTAAAACGATCTTCTTCCAATACAAATACAATTTTTTAGTCCCCAGACAGACATTATGATTTTCTTTCGTTATACACTAGCTTCTTGTCGGAGAAAAAGGGATTGCTGGTAATGGGGTTTAACAGCTCTATTACTAGGGAGGGGGGGGGGGGAAGGATTGTTAGTAATGTGGACTACCAGTCCCATTGCTAGCAATATACCATGTCAGGTCGACCCCTGGAAACCATCGTGCTGAATTCCAGGCGTATTTATCACGGTGGGCTTAACTAACCTGCATTGGGGGAAAAGGGATAAATATTGTTAGCAATGGAGTTTAACAGCCCTATTGCCAGCAATATTAGCCCCCCTGGAAACCAACGTGAACAATTCTTATTGATTTTCTATTTCAGTATCACCCATAAAAAAAAACTGACCTGCATTTTCATTCTCACCTCTTGTCCTTTACTGGTGCCCTGCCAGCGTCTACGTTAGCGCAGTCGGGTCACCATTCCATTATCATCCATTACAAAAAAAAAACTCTATTACTATTATTCTTATAACTACGATAACCGCATTCAATTTGGTGCAGCAGTTTTTGCGTAATGCCAAACAGACAGATGAATATTCTAAGTGATCGTTTTATTTTCTTTTTCTCTTATTAAGATCTCTCATATTGAATTTTTCTTTTAAATATCAATTATATACAGGCATTGTATAACTTAAATTTTATAATATTTGCTAGAGCAAGATAGCTGTTGTTCGTAGCTTAAATCGGTACTTGTCTCTCGTTTTCTCGGGAATTTCAAAGAATTCCTTCCTAATTCTAAGAGAATCGAAGTCTAGTCGTTTGTTACTCCGTCTTATAGACCGCAAAAGGAATGAGAATTGAATCAGCGTTCATTCGTATTGTTGTGTTTTTTAATTTTTTTATGCAACTAAGAATGGCAAACAAGCTGACGACCCACCTGGTGGAAAGTGATAACCATCGCCTACAGACATGAGCAGTACCATGGATATATCAGAGTGTATTGATTCGCCCATGACACCCCCTACCTAGCATTGCCATTTCTGAGGATTCAGGTGTTATTCCTCTGTACCCTGTAAATTCGCTGCCATATCCCATCCTTCAAATCGAAAAACAGCCATGCAAACACAACTGTTTTACGGTAGAAACACGAATGGGACAGAGGTGCCCCAGCAACGACTTTTGTACAAAGTCTCCCTCTGGTATATATTAAATTACGGATTAACTTTCCGGTGATAGGAAACATCGATAATAAACTAAATGAAATTTAGTTTTTTATCGATGTGTCCTATCACCGGAAAGTTAATCCGTAATTTAATATACTCGTATTTGAATTTTTTAATTCTAATATACTTTATTTTACTGAATTAGGTTAACACCTGATGCTCTCTTGAAGCGAACGGTTAACACTAGGCTCCGAGCAGGGATCTAATAGTTTGCCTGCAATTGCCTCGTTTATTGGAGAAACACGTGTCGCAAAACGTGCGCAAACTAAATGACAGTCGGAGATTGATGGCTATATTATAGCTATATGAACTGAGTGAGTTTTACAGTTTCCCAATACTTTGAAAAGCATCAGTACAGTAATACATATGAATAATTAAATCGAAGGTTGTAGAACTTCTGGTAGTAATAGTGGTGGCCAATCTTCGAGTATTCGTAGTACAGGCATCGTATTAAATGCTTTTGACTTACATTCTTTATGACTCTAAAATGCGCTCGCTGATACTATCAAGACAATTTCGACTAAACCGTCATTCAAAATAAACGTTAATGCTCACTTCTATACTTTGTCTGAGCAGTAAGTACTATCAAGTACTCTCATTTTTGTGTATAATATAGTATCTTATATATATGTAAATATATCTGTTATTTATATATATTTATTTGTTTCTATATGTAAATTTTCGTATGTATATGTGTCAATTATTACTAATACTGTATTCGTGTATTCTGACACTTCCCTAAGGTTGATTGGGAGAGAATGCATTTATTTAGCATTAAGCCCGCCTTGTACATATTATGTACTAATGAATAAATAAATATTTATATTGTTGCGCCAAGATAAGTTTGGAATATTAACTTTCCTTTTAAATCGAGGAGCTGCAATGTTTTTATAACTATACCGAGAATCTGAACACGATAATTCAATCAACAACGCGTCACAGAATTTACACAGTAATTCGTCAGAAGTCCCGACACGTAATCAATCAACATTCAATCGATGATCCGAATCGGAAACTTTAATGTACGAATTTCCCAACACTAAAGAGGTATCATGAAATTGTCAAGGGACTTCGCCCAGAACGTAGAAAGAGAATTAATGTTCTTAATCTATGGGTCAATTCCATTTTGGAATCATCTTAAGAAATGGGGACTGATTTTAAGATTGTGAACAAATAGAGGATTTTTAAATTATACTATAAGAGAAACTTTTTAATAAATAAATAAATAATCTTTATTTACTACTCACAAGGAATATTTCATATTATATGACTATTTAGAATTTTAACTTAAAATTATTATCCTTGTGAGAGTCTGGAGTCTGAACTAGGTCGAAACCTGTACTACAGATCTCCAGGCTCTCTCCGTGGTTTTAAAATACTTTACTGAACATCAACATTATTATATCAATATAAGTATTGTGAGGCAAGTATTCTTGGTATTTCTTATATTTTAAAGACGAATGTATGAAGAATGTATTTTGAGTGTTATGTTTGTGTGCGAGCGTGCGTGCGTGTGTGTGTGTGTAGTATTTATAGTTATGTAGTTTTAGATTTAGTTTTATTTTGGAATTGACAACAACTTTTCAGTTTGGTCATACGACAATGTCAGTAACTAATTAGTTATCTTTCTCTTACATTTACTTTTATTTTCAGAATAGATTGACAGCTTCTTGTTCACCCTGTTGTACGGATCCAAGATATTCTAAGATTATTAACTAATAGTGGAACGGATTCTAAACATGTACTATTCTAATTCTATGGATTCAAAAGTTATATAGAGAGGTTGCTTATAAGATTTTAAGATATGGATTTCGGCATAAAATGGACCATCCCTTCCATTTCTGAAGGTGTCATTAAAGGCATAGGAAGCAGCGTTTTTCTTAAAACATTACCGCAGCCAACTTGATTGCCAATCGTGGCAACTGGCATAGCCCCCCTTTATGTGGAGGCATATGTTCAGCAGTGGACAGTTAATGGCTCTTTATAATAACATAAACTGGACTTTATATTTAAAAGTACATAAACCCTGTTTTATAATGTAGCAAGTGTGGTAGAATTTATTAACAATGTTTGTTAACTAAAATACCTAATCTGAACAAAAAAAAAAAAATTCGTATTTTACACAAAAGCCAGATGCTTGGATACCTCTGTCCCATTCGTGTTTCTACCGTGAAGCAGTTGTGTTTGCATGGTTGTGTTTCGGTTTGAAGGGTGGGATATGGCGTGAATTTACAGGCTACAGAGGAATAACACCTGAGTCCTCAGGAATGGCAACACATGGGGGATATCATGGGCGAAACAGTATACTCTGTTATGTCCATGGTACTACTCATGTCTATAGGCGACGGTTACCACTTTGCATCAGGTGGGCCGTCAACTTGTTTGCCATTTTAAGTTGTATAAATATATATATATATATATATATATATATATATATATATATATATATATATATATATATATATATATATATATATATATATAAGTACGTTCAAAATGGTGTTGGTCTAAACTATTGTTAAAGTTTTCAGCAATAACTTCTTCCTGTAACTTTATTAGTTTAAAAACATGTTTCTAGCATAATGTGCGACATTATAACAGTGCATTAACTTTTATAGCAATCATAAACTTAGAATACAGCACGCCAGTTGACGCTATAATATCTATTCTAATCCTATTTCTAAGTTTATGATAGCATTTATGTACTAAATGTCGTACATTTAGTTGAGTTTATCTAAGTCTATTTTAACTTAAGATATGAATTAGTAACCATTATTAAAAAAAAAGAATACAGATTAAAAATGCAATAGACGTAATGATTGAGAACATTCTTCTTATTGAAATAGGTTGATAAAAACCATAGACTTTTTTTTTCATTTATTGTGACTTTGGCGAAAACCATCAGCCAAAAAGTAACAATTACAAGGTAACAATATAAACCATAGACTAAAAATGCGATAAACGTAAAAAAAACTAGCACTATATTCATTGTGATATGTACACACTATACGCGCGTCAAGAAGTCTAATATTGACAAATTCGAGCCAAAAAATATAAATCTGTCACGAAGTCGCATAACTATTTCCACGATATTCGTAGTATCCAAGTATTTCGTTTCGTAATCACTCAATATTTTATTAAAACTAGATGTTCGCGTGACGGACGCACGCCGTTTCGTCACGCCAAAGACTAGACATTAAACATGTGACGTATCTACTGGATTACAAGATCAATGGAAATAACTATGCAGCAGTAAAATCTACATATAAGAAGACGTAATAATAGAGATAATAAACTTTCTCAAATAAACTCATATGAAAACAAAGTCATATAAAAATATTGCCAATTTGTAATTTTCACTAAGTGTTCACAATCAATGAACGCCAATGTAGCGATGCGCGGCTTTAGTAATCGATTACTAATTATTCGATTGAGCAAAACATTCGAATGGTTTTCAAATTATTCGTCTACTAATTTTATTCATCCGACTACTTATGTCAGTCGACTAGTGAATGAATAAATGTAGAATTGTTGTATTTGGCCCGTGGGTTTTTTTTGGTCGTCGGTCGTTATCACCGATATAGCTGTATAATAGTAGTGGACTTGGTAGTACCAGATACAGGTATAGGACATTCTTGTAATTAGTAACTAATTAGTAAAATCATTATGGAAATATTACTAATTTAGTAGTCCAATTATAAAATTAGTAATTACTAATTATACGAATAACAAAATCATTTGTATTAGCGCATCGCTACGCTAATATTTATTTCATATTGACGCCCATTCTGAGGCGTCATCTCTCTGAACTTATCTCTTAACCTAATATTTTAATTTGACAGTTTCGCGAAATTACTATATTATGGACTATCATAAACTAAATTTGTAATAATTTTGATTTAAATATATTAAAAATTTAGTTTATATTGGTTCTTTGAATAAGATTTTACTGTGATATCAAATTGAATTTTTAATTTTAGAGATAAGTTTGGAGAATTAGCACTTCAGAATGGACTCATTTTCATTATTTAGACTATAATTATAAACCACACAGTGATTACTTGTTCTGTGCTATAAAGTCTTACAATAAAGATAAATCGAAAAGCACCTTATTTGATTTCATTCATAGGTTCCAAGTTAAAAAAAATACATTCTGTCCACAAAGCAAGTGATCACTATATTATATTATATTTGTTAAAGATCGGGAGATCGGACATACTTGTTGAAAAAAGTACACTTAAAAAAAGAGATAAGCAAGTAATGAGCTAAGAACAAGAAATTACATATAAGGAACGATAAAATAAAAACTGTGAATCATATGGTTGCCTCATTTCTCCTTATGCAAATATAAATAGTAAAAAAAGGACGAAACATACACCATCAGTTGCTTTCTTGTCAATTCAAAGCATACTAGTGTATAGAAAATGTTATACGGCTGTATACATGTAATACTACCAAATTCAGATACAACTTGCTTGCATATTTTCTACATAAACTTTGTCGAATATATAATCTAGTAAAGTAAAATTTATCATCGACAAATAATTGACATATTAAACATTTTGTATACACTAGCCTGTTATGAATTGAGAAAAAAAGAAACTGATGGTGTATCTGACGTCCGCTTTTTCCTAATTAAATCTGCATAAGAAGAAAGGAGGCAATCATATGATTTACAGTTTTTATTTTACCATTCCTTCTATGTAATTCCATGTTCTTAGGTAATGAGGTCTAGTGACATAAATTAACGATATGATAATCTGCAGTTACTTTACGGCGAAAGGAAACAGAAGCAAATTATGAAAAATAAATATAAAATAAAAATTATGTTTAATATTCCGATTTCAATGGCTTTCTGAATATCATTTACCCTCGTTTAATATAAATTAAATTCATTTATTTACTTATTCTTGATTGACTACATTACAAAAAAAAAGTTTAGTACAAAAGGGAGACTTAATGCTATGTAGCATTGCGGATTAATACATTTCCCGCCAAAAATATAACATGGCCGACAAACAGTGTTGCCACACATAATTCTAAATTACACGTGCAGAAGTTCTGCCTGTAATGAAACATAGTTACATTGTATTGTTCCTCACCCTTGTCGAGGGCTTAATTGTGATAAATTTATTCTATTACAGAAATTTAAACATTATTCACGTAAGCGGCTTTTGTATGCGTGCGTATTCAGATATGTTGTAGCTATGTTGTTAGGAACTAGGAATAATACCGACTTGTCCTTGAAATGTTAGTTCTAGATATTCATAGTATGGAAGGCGTTAGAATGTTCTAATTAGATAAGGCACTTACATATAGTTTGGTTTGGGGAAATTTTGACCTTGATATGTATACGTACTACCATTTAACTATTTCTGTTATAAAGTAAATATGTATATATGTATGCATGCGTGTTTAGTTTTTGTAATTAGAAATATCAAACAAGCTGTTAGCCCACTTAATGAAAAGTAGTAACCGTTGTCTATACATATGAACAGCGTCGTAGACGCTACCTGTTTTTTTTACTAAGTACATCACAGGAAACACGGTAATATCTGAGGTAACCGTACCCTTAGACGTACCCCCATCCTTGTTCTTAGACCCCCATGTGTTGCCAAAAGGACTTAGTAAAATTACAGAGTACCTACCCTTGCATTGTAATGAAATTACAGAGTAGATGACTACTCTGTAATTTCACTACCAGGCTAGTATATAGAAAATGTTATACGGCCGTATAACCTTACCAAATTCAGATACAACTGCTTGCAAACTTTTTACATAAACTGTATCGAATATATAATCTAGTAATATAAAATTTGTTATTCACAAATAATTGACATATCAAATATTTTCTATACACAATGCTATGAATTGAGAAAAATAGCAATTAGTTGTGTACTTTTCATCCTCTTTTTACTAATTATATTTGCATAAGAAGAAAGGAGGCAACCATACGATTTACAGTTTTTATTTTATCATTCCTTTTATATAATTCCTTGTTCTTAGTTGCCATGCAAGCATAGCTGCTTAAAAGCACGAGTGCGGGGGAGGTAATTATGGAGACGACTTTTGTACAATGCCTTCCTCTGTTATGATGCTTTGATCTGAACAGTAGAAGCCGTCTACTTAGTTTCTAAAACAACAGTCTTATAATTAATATAGAATAAAATATTTATGAATATAATAATATAATTATACATGTAAATTTAATTTTAATTAGGTCCTTATTTATGATTTTACCGCTCAATTTAGAATGCTAATTTAACTGAAAAGAACGGGTAAGAAACTCAACTATTGCTTTCCCTAGATTGCATATGCATAACCTATCACGCAAACAAAGTTGCAGGTAAAAACTAGTGAACAAATAATCGTGATAAGAGCCTGTCAGTTACACATGTTACGTTTAAAGACAACCGCGAAAATTTAACTAGTTTCACATTACTTAGTCTACGGTACCTATTATTATCATTCAAAATTAAAATTAGAATTCATACAGATATGTTTTGTAATCAGTCGTTGAGTGCCCTTCGTGTCTATAACTATAACGAATCCCCTTCTATATGTATCTACTGAGCGTGGTGACCCACATACTGTATGACGCACGTGCTACGTCATTCTTTGTCTTGTTACATTGTATTTAATTACATTGCCAGTCTACGATGGTCTATATAATTCGTCACATTCTCGTAGTTATGTATATAATAACTACGCCATCGTATGCTCTGAATTGATTTCGTAACTTATGTGTTTAAAATACAATGAATTTAGAAATGACGAGAAAAACATAAAAAAAAATATACAATTACGATTATTTTTAACACAAGATGAACAACGAAAATTTGAAATTATTTGAATTTCGAATGTGGAACTGCGTGTCTAAAAGATCTTCCTTCGCAACAAACAAGAATATTTTATCTTATGTTTATTGGCCCATCTTGACAATTGTATTTATAAAACACTAGCTTTGTCTATTAGTAATAATAGAGCAAAACTTTAATTCATGATCACTAAAAAAACCTGTTCAAATATCTATTCCTTTATTTCCCGTATTGTTTCCCGCGTGTTGTAAATGGGATATTGGGCAACACTAGCACATTGCCAAATTGAAGAAAAAAAAAGCAAGTCTATATTTTGGTTTTAATTGTAACAAAGTTAATATGAAATTATCACGGAAGTAAACTTTACCGATTATATAAAGAACAGCGAAAATCGATTTAGATTTGACAATGTAACTGCGTAACATAATCACAAAAAAAGTTGCTTAAAACAGTTTCTTTTAAATAATCATATCGTGACCAATATTTATATTAAGTAGTAATTAATTTTAGAATTAAACTAAGTAACGAATATGGAATTCTGTGCATAGAAAATTTTATTAAATCGATAAATAAATAAATTTTTCAAATGTCTTTAAAGATGAATAATGATTATACTGAACCTATTGCAAATAAATAAAAAGTAGTAACCGTCGCCTATAGACATGATCAGTACCATGGATATAACAGAGTATACTGGTTCGCCCATGATACCCCCCATGCGTTGCCATTTCTGAGGACTCAGATGTTATTCCTCTGTACTTTGTAAATTCACTTTGCTTTACAGTTGAAACACGAATGGGACAGAGGTGCCCAAGCAAATGGCTTTTGTACAAAGTCTCCCTCTAGTCTTGTAGGAATGGCTGTACCACAAGGATAAATTCTCGGTCCCTTTTTAATCCTAACATAAATGATTTTATTTTACATATAAATAATATAGAAGTTAGACATCGTTTCCTATTAAATATCAATTCCTATTTTTTTTTTTTAATAAAATTGTATATTTTCCTAATGGGCATTTTGAACTTTAGTAACGAAGTAACGGAATGGACAATCAATCGAATTAATTACACGTCCGAGTGATCCAATCGAGTCAACGAAGCAGGTTAATTGATATAATTGCCCTAGCCGGTATTAGTCGGTTTGTACTCTTCATTACTTAATTCTTTTAATGTTTAAGAGTATTCCAAAAAGAGTAAGTTCTTTTCGTCTGTTTTTTTTTTGTAGTTATGTTAAGAGATATCTTTGCTAATTCTGCGCTGATTTTGATAATTATTTTTGTATTCGATAGACTTTACTCCTCTATTGAATTAAACATTAATTTCGTGCTGCCATTTTTATTTAAATAATAAAAATGAAATACGAAAGTAATAGACGGGAAAATATAATACTGTATATTTTCCCGTTGTTATGGTTTTTTATGTCACGCTTTTTCCGTAAATTCACTTTCGCAGAGCTATACATAGATAATTCCCTATTAAAATTCGGTAGTTATTTAGAAAACCTAACTTCATTTATGGGTGAATATCACACATTAAGTGTTGCAATAAAAAAAATATTACGTAACGTATTTGACCTCTAAAAAAATTGAATTTAAAAATTTCGCACATATACATTTTTGATATAGATATAATATAATAAAATACTATGGTCATTTATAATCATAAAATCATCCACGAGCCTATAACGTACCCTGGCGTACAGCCAAAAAATGTTTAGCGCGAATAGTCAAATTTTTTCATGCTGTTTACATCCTACCTATAAGTAAGCATATAATCAGAACAGATGAGTCTCTGTGTGTAAATAGTTCTAATTATAGATATGTTTATTTTTATTTCGTACAATTAGAGGTTTTATAACAATGATAAGTTGCCAGTGTCAAAATTTAACATGCGCAGTGCGTTTGGAATGTGATAATTTGAATTTGGAATTCTGTATTCGAATACGTCATGCTTGGGTCATTGTTCGGATGCCTCATCTTTTAGATGAATTACTACTATATACTAGCTGAATCCCGTAGCCTGTCTATATCAGTATGTAATGTACCCTTGTAGCAAATTTCAATCATATCCTTTTGGTCGTTGAAATGTGATTGAATAACATATATAGAAACATGTAAATATCTTTACAACTTTCACATTTATTAGTAGGATGTATTTTTACATCGCAGTTGTGTCCCGTCATTTCTCGTTCGGTGGCCTTCATTTCGCTCATAAACTTGTCGTCTCGCCTCAATATCTGTGGTCATTACTTATAATAATAAACAGTTTATACTTGCTATTAAAATAGACAGCACGTGGTTATGAAGATATTCTAACATATTACAATGTGCATTGCAGTGCATTGAGAGAGAGAGAGAGAGAGAGAGAGAGAGAGAGACTTTGTACAAAAGTCGATTGCTTGGGTACCTCTGTCCCATTTGTGTTTCAATCGTAAAGCAATTGTGTTTGCACGGCTGTGCTTTGGTTTGAAGGGTGGAATATGGCGTGAATTTACTGGGTACGGAGGAATAACACCTGATTCCTCAGGAATGCCAACGCATGGGGGGTATCATGGGCGAAACAGTATACTCTGTTATGTCCATGGTACTGCTCGTGTCTATAGGCGACGGTTACCACTTTTCATCAGGTGGGCCGTCAGCTGGTTTGCCATTTTAAGTTGCATAAAATAAATATGGTGTGTTCATCACTAAAACCTTAGAAAAAAAATGTATCAAAACGTAATACACGGAGTCAATAAAACTTAGATTAGATTATATGTATCATAAAATTCTGTTCCAATTAATTGCAAATCGATTCAATTGTTTAGTTTTTAAATTAAAATAACTGATTTTGTCACAAATGAAGTTTTTTTTTAATTTTTCTTTAATTACATTATTATGACGTAAGCAATTTCCATGGAGATTTCAAGAAGTCTTTCCTAGTCTACGAGAATGGAAGACGTGGTAAATAAATAGAAGGTAGGTAGCTAGTAACTCCATAAGGAATACAATATGGCTTCTAACACAATAAAACCGTACGAATAAGCCAAGTGAGGATTATGGAGATTTAAAATTAAAATGGAGCATTCATAAACAGCCAAATACGAAGTTTAATTTAATATTTGACAATGGCCCATTTATTAATTATTCTTCAAGAGTCGATTTGTATTTTAGTTTATTTTTTATTGCTGTTTTGACATTTGGTAAAATGCTGCGGTTGAAGACTGCGATTGTCAATCCGCTTGCCAAACGTGGCGACTACTGGCAAACCCCCTCAAGGGGGAGGCTCATGTTCAGCAGTGGACAGTTAAAGGCTGATATAATGATGATGTCCCAATTTTTATTATGTCCTTGTTACGAAACAACCTATTGGTAGACAAATTCACCTTCCATTATCGTATTGCATGTTCGTAGATATATGTATGTATATATGTACGTACATAAAGAAGCTTATAGCTTATAGCATATGCCGGGAGCTTCTTTGCGTGATAGAATCCGAAATGAGGATATCTGCCGAAGAATCAAAGTGATCGACGTAGCTCGGAGGATAAGCAAGCTGAAGTAGCAATGGGCTAGTCACATAGCTTGAAGAACTGACAACCGATGGGGAAGAAAGATTCTTGAGTGGCAACCCCGTACGGGTAAACGCAGAGTAGAACAATCTCCCATTAAACGGAGTACAGGTAGTCAGTGAATGTATGTGGCTCAAGACTGTTCCTGGTAACAGTTAACGTGTCTACAGACATTACCATTTTCCATCAGGTGGGCCGTCAGCTTGTTTACCATTCTAAATTGTATAAAAAAAAAAGTGGAAAGCGGTTTATGTTACGGACAGATAATAAAATAAATATAAAATAGATAAAAAATACATAAAGAAAGCTGATATGATGATGAGAATGAACGTAGACACACGATGTGTAGACAATATGAATAAAACAGAATTTACTTTAAAAAAAAAAACAGAAAGATTGATTTTTTTTTAGGTGAGTAGAGTAGCTTTGATATTGGATACGAGCGGCGAAGCTTTCAAAGTGTCTAGTGTAAGAGAGCTCTAAAACATCTAAGAAAATTAAATGTGGACCTTTGAGAACCTTGGGATCCCCAGGGTATTGCCCAAACGGAGCCGTCACCGTGGGTTTACTCCTAATTGGTAATTGTGGCGTCCCTGATAATCCCGGCTGTACAGAGAATAGTGGCTAGAACGACCCGAAAAACCCGCTTAATCCCAGTGACGACTATGCATAGAGTTATATAGACCTATATACTTGTGAAAGTGTAGGCAATATATCCTTACCAGCTTTATGGGCGCCGAACGGTTAACACTAGGCTCCAAGCAGCGATCTAATAATTCGCTATACACTTTTTAGCCCGGTCAGTGAACATATTCCGGTCACGCGGAAGAAGACGCGAGTAAAAACTAGTAAAAATACACATACATATCTAATATAGGTACTAAATTCTGATATATTGAATGAAATATTTATTTAAACTTTTTTTTTTAAGTAAGTGTACATATGGTGGACTTAACACCTAATGGCGTTCTCTACCACTCAACCATGAGACAATAAGAAAATTAAGTAGGCGGTGCATTGCATACATATACATCCATAAATATTTAATAATTATATAAATATAATGCAACTATAATTTTAAAGATGATAAATTTTAATAGCAAAATAAAAAAAAATAAGGCAGGAAAATTGCTACGACTGAACCAAAAAGTATAATTAAAAAGCAAAACAAAAAAGAGAGAGAAAAAGAAAGTATTTAAAAAAATATCGTCGTAATGAAACGTATTCATGAATAATCTAAGACTTAAACCCTAAACTTACATAAAGTATTTATGTACTTAAACAGAATAAAAGTATTCTCGATGATCATAGATAAGGAATAGCAGCTAGAATTGATGAGCTTACCCCAAACAGGATGCACCATTGTCAAGGCCGAATTCGATACAAGATTGTTCAACGGTTACAAAATATAAATAGCCGATTACAATTCGTCCTGCGCCTCGCATTAACTATACATACATATACAAGAATGTAATTTGTTCCGGACGTGTACCGAGTTACAAATGATACGATATTTTGCGCAGTTGTCACAAGAAATGAAATAGTTCGAGTGCTTATTGAATATACAATATTTATATTAGATATTTTATTGATTTCCTTATTATTTATAAATGGGAAAATAAGTTTGTTTGTTGCCTTTTAACGAGTCAACCAATTGTTACCAAATAATGCGTGGGATTCATAGAAGGGAAATGGAACGTAAGGTAGGGTTCAATTCTGAGGAGTCATTCTCTAAATTTATCTCTTTGATATAGTATTTTAATTTAATAATTTCGCGAAATTAATGTTTTATCATCATAAATTAACTTTATAAGGCTTTAGGCTGGCCTATACTTTGGTCAACGCATTTCCATAGCTATTCTATTTAATAAAATATAAAAAAAATATCATCTTTTATGTTTTATTTATTTATATATTACTTATATTTTATATTATATTATGTATTATTTATCGTGTATAGGTATACATTAATAACTGTTATTTTCTTTAACTATCCCAATGATGAAATACCGCGTTTGTGATTCACTGTTCATCCCAAAGGTTGACTGGTAAATAATACTACTGGTATTTTTTTTTTAATAGGTGATAATGGAATGGTAAATCTGCCTGCGCTATCGGTATACGCTGGCGGGGCACCAGTGAAGGATGATAGGTGACAATGAAAGCAGGTCAGTTAGCCCATCGTGACAAATTCCACTACAATTAACCAAGATGGTTTCCAGGGGGATCGCGTGGAGGTCGACCTAACAGGGTGTATTGCTAGCAATAGGTCAGTTAGACGCCATTACCAACAATCCCTTTCCGCCCTACTACTGGTATTAAGTTTGCGTTTTTTACCTTATTTTATTTAGGTCAATAAAAGTTATTTAAATAAATAAATAAAATTGAATTTGAAGTCGCGAATAATAATAATAATATTGTTTCCGCATTCCATTAGGCATTTACATATATCCATTAATTTGCATATAACATACCACCAACAAGTTGCCATTAAAAGTTTGTTTTTAGAATTTAGGTCGCTTTGTTGCGTGCATTGTTAGAGTAACAGAATGTTTGTAATATTTTTAAAATTTTAACTTTAATAAGATTTTCGATTGCCAGGTTCTTCTTCCAAGAAAATTTTCTATTCTTAACCAATTTTAATAATTCTTTTTGAAATAGATAAAAATTACACTTGTGTTAGTTTCATATTAATAAGAAACAATATATCTATATTTATATTGTAAAGAGGAAATATTTTATTTCTTGTACGTTTCTTTGTAATAGATAAACTTGAAAACTACATCAATGATTTGAAAAAAAATTATTATCTATAGAAAGCTACATTAACAGCGAGTAACATGGGCTGTATAGTTAAAAAAAAAATAGAATTATCTACGAAAGTTACAAAGTTACAATAATATAATCCAATATATCGAAAATTTGATTATTAAGACCAATATAAAATACTAATTCATTTTTCTTAGTAAACTCTAAATAAATATTTCTTTCTTTCTTTTTGGGTAGTAATATAGAATAAATTTTTTTGAATAGGTCTTGGGTCCTCAAGCCCCATCTTAGACCACATCACTTTCTATCAGGTGCGATTGTGATTAATCGCGGTATCCTTTCAATAGTAACAATATATATATATATATATATATATATATATATATATATATATATATATATATTTATGGCATTGCATTATTGTCATCAGTCATACATAATAATAACTAAGAACCATCCGGATTAAAGTAGTTTTTACGACTTCATATGTACATACACCACTTCATTAAAATTGCCTTGATACATTTATTTTTAGATACTCAATGAAATACGAGTAGTTATGCTAAACCAGAATACTGTTGAAAGTAATTAAGAAACAGTGATATAAGATGGCTGTATGCGTATAGTCCTTTTGCCTTTTCTGATGTAATGAGTGAATTTAAAAAAAAAATACGCATTTGCAATTATTAGCAAGTCTATGACATGCTACATGTATTGTATATTATAATGAATGGTTTTTCCCAAGCGCTAATGAACATAATTTACTATTCAATGTACAAATAATATTTTTAATAGTCTAAATAATCATATATTATTGTGAAATGTGTTCTTCATGATTAATTTACTTTAAAATTATCTGATTGTGTAATATCGTTGTGTATTTTTAAAATCGTTTAAAATAAAAAAAAAAAATAACAAACTATTTATTTCAGGCAACATTTTATTTACTACGAGTATCAAAAAAAGTCTTATGAACGGTATAGTTTATTTCAATAGTTAACGAATTTATTCTCCATGATTAATTTATAGGAAAATCTGACTGTGTAATACTGCTGTTTATTTTTAAAATTATAAAAATAATTTATTACAGGCAACACTGTTTATTATAGTAGAGCATATTATACGTTCATCTAGATCTAGTGTTAAAAAGACGTGAAAATAATATTTAAATAAATAAATATGTACACATCTAGATGAAGCGTCGAGTCGTCATAAACGTGCCTAAAACGATCAGTCAATTATAAGCTGACGTGTCATTTGTCAAAACAGGCTTCAAAAAGAGGAGCTTCTTAATTTGGCTGTATTTTTTTTATGTTTGTTACCATATAACTATTGTAGTTGTAAATCGATTTGGAAAATATTTTTTTGTCTAAAAGGATAAACTTATAAATCGGTTCCATAATAATTTTATCAAAATCGGTTTAATAATTAAATTTAAAATTAAATAAACAGGTTTTGCTTATTTTTTTTATAAAACATTATACTTATTGTTTAAATATCAATTTTCTTGTTAGGGTTAAGGTAAATTAAAAATCTAATATTTATATTATAATACATATAAAAATATAAAATGCCCCTTTGTGTGAATACCTAATCATAAAAAACAAACCACTTCAAAAAGAAGTCAGGTTGTTTTTGTCAAAGATACCTCATCAGTCCATCTAGATGTTATTAAGATAAAGATCTTACCATATTATTTAATGACTTTCTCTAATTTTAGAAATTTTTTGTGTGTTTACAGAAAAACAAGCTTCAAAATTATAATACATACAATATACATATATATATATATATATATATATATATATATATATATATATACACATTATCGTACGTATTATATCTCTATATTTATAGTATTTAAAGTAAATAAACAGAATTTCCTGCCTCCAGTCACACTGTTTATAATTACTCCTCTCTATCCAAAGGTAGCCTGGAAGAGATTGCTCTTAGAGAGCGATAACGCCGTCCATTGTTTTGTCAGTGTAATATTTTCTTGTAATTGTTTGTATTTATAATCAATTTAGTATTGTAAACTTATGGAGGAAACAATAAAGAGTATGTGTCTATCTATCTAATATTATAAACGTGAAAGTGAGCTTTTTTTTTATACAACTTAGAATGGCAAACGAGCTGACGGTCGACTTGATGAAAAGTAGTAACCGTCGCCTATAGACATAAGCAGTACCACGGACATGACAGAGTATACCGTTTCGCCTATGAAACCTCTCATGTGTTGCCATTCCTGAGGTCTTAGGTGTTATTCCTTTGTAACCTGTAAATTCACTGCCATATACCGAAACATAGCACTTCAAACACAACTGCTTTAATGTAGAAACACGAATGGGACAGAGGTATCCAAGCAAACGACTTTTGTACCTGTCAACCTGGCTCCCTCTTATACGTCTATGGTTAAGTTACCTTATTGCAATTACTATGTTTTTCATTAAATAATAAACAAAAGAGATCTCATTAATCATTAAGTAACGAAATGAAATAAAAGGCGGACTGAACTACGCAAGAGATCTTATTAAAGTAATTGTAGGTACGTAAACATCAAAAATACCAATAGCCAATATAAAAATATATAAATGAAAGCTTAATGGCAAAAGAAATGAAAACAAATATTTCGAGTAAAATAAATAAGCCACGATTACTGATAGCTATCTCTTAATATCGGGTAGATAGTTTGTTTTGTGAATTGAACGCAATGTTTGTACGGGCCGACATTACGTTCGTACATTCTAATATTTAAACGTCGTGGGAATTCTTTGTTTTTCACATCATTTCAAAATATTCTGGAATGTACTAGAAAAAAATATGCTGATCATAACAACGCTACAAATGAAACTTCTATTATTTTCGGTTGATTTGTTAGATAGATAGATAGATAATTTATTTGCATTACTTACAGCACACAAATTACAACATACATACACAAAAAGAAAAGCAAGATAACATAAATGACAAAAAAAAAATACACAAAGCCAAATACAACTTTCGTTTGTGAGTGTGCCATAGCAATACAAAGGTTTTTTTTTTTTTAATAATAATCATAGATATTCGTGTATTGTTTTATTCGAATTTCAAAATAACGTAGATTTTTAACGTCCCAATTTACTTTAGGCCTATATTGTGTTCGTGGACTTTTGATTTTAAGAGGCCATTCTTCTTTTTTCCCTTAATTTAATATTTTATTTTGATAGTTTCGTGAAAGTGTTTTTTATGGACCATCTAAAACTAAATTTATAATAGTCTTGCCTTACACCTATTCAAAATTTAGTTAATATTGATTCTGGGGGGAAGGGATTGTGAGTAATGGGGTCTAACAGTCCTATTGCTAACAATAAACCCTATCAGGTCGACCTTCACGTGGTTCCCATTGGTAACCATTGTGGTTAATTCTTGTGGAATTCGTCACGATGGGCTAGTTGACCTGCTTTCATCTTCACCTATCATCCCTCACTGGTGCCCCGCCAGCGTATACCGACAGCGCAGACGGGGTCATCATTCCATTATCATTAATAAAAAGAAAATTTTGATTCTTAAAAAAAAAAATTCGTTATGTTATCAAATTGAAATTTAATTTTAATGATATGCTTAGAGAATGTCGCCATTGTATTTGTTTGTATGTATTGTTCTTCTACGTACATTATTATCATACAATAATCAGTTTCAGGTACTTTAAATATAGTGTTGTCCAAATAAAAAAAATATTTTTTAAAGTTTCAACAGAAGGGCTGTAACTACGTCGGAATATCGGGAAATCACAAAGACTAGAAGACTCCCTCTGGTTGTATAGTGACACTAATATGCAATCAAATAGAACAACACAGAGCCATTATGTCGCTAGTATTGCAAATCGAGAGTGCGAAACGTCTCAATTCTAATTTATCGATCAATTTCAATTCGCTTCAAGAGTAACCCCATAGAACTCGTCAACAGCGCGGTCTCGAAGTCTCAATTGTTATAAAGTTTCAAGAAAGCATTCCATGTAAAATTGTGACAGACTTTAGACAGACTCATGGTGCCAGTTTCTGATTGAAGTTTAGTTAGACGAATTTATGTTTGAAGAGACAAGCTTATGTGTTTATTTGAGTACAAAATGAGAATGAAAAGGAGTTAAGGGGCCGTCTGAAAATCAGGTTGCTATATACGAGTAGGTACATCTCGCTGGAGCTGTACATATATAGCAACAGCTGAGGCGGCTCCTATTACCAGCAACATTAATTGTTGTTTTTTTCTTTTTGTTGTTTTAATATTTATTTTCTTAATAATGGTAATAAAGGTCATCTATCTATCTATCTATCTAAAATCAATGGCTTTTAACGATGAATAATCATAAGCTTCACTCTGCAATTACAAAACACGGTTACTATCCCATGAGCTTTGGAATCCATGATATCAGCATCTCTAGTGGTATTCAAATACATAGATTCTAATGTTGATCATACAGAATTTGTTACTAAAACTGTAACGTTTTTAATTGTGTATTTTAGTATTTTTTTTTATTTTAAGATTGTCGTTTTCGAAGTAAAAAAATCTGGTCACATGTACAGTGTTGCTATTGTTGTAAATTCTAAAAATGGCCAAAGTTGAACTTCTAAGACTGCCATCTTCTGCATGTTTTACTCCTTGTACTCGACCTAATGCAGACTATTAATTGTAATTATCCAGAGCCAGGGGACTACAGATATCTTAAACCACGGGTTATCGCTAAGGTAACACATAGGATTTATGAAATGATGGTATAAGGTAGGGGGAAGCACAAAAGATCCCGATGGGTCGACGTGCAACGGCTTAGCTGATCCCCATATGCGAATATAAGATAAGATAATTATGTAAAATGTTATAATTATTATTAGAGCATCCACTCATTATCACCAGTACATGTTCACATCTTGAAATCAAATATATAGTGCTGCTTCAAAGGTTCCTTCTATGATCGCTCAGATTAAAAATTGAGGGTAGTTAAATTTTTATTTAACAGTTTTGTATTGGCATTTTATAAATACTAAAACATTTACTAATATTACTTACTAATAGTAATCATAACCCCTATAGCACAAAATGGTGTATGGTCCCGACACAGAATAGGCCATCCCCTTCTTTCTCATGGGTGTCGTAAGGTAGATAGATAAAAGATGGACAACAGCGTCTGTCTTAAAACACCGCTAAAGCCTAACTGCGGTTGCCAATCCGCCTGCCAAGCGTGGCGATTATTAGCAAAACCCCCCAAAAGGGAGGCTCATATTTAACACTGGACAGTTAAAGGCTGATATGAGGATGATGGCGAAGGTAGCTCATACTTTAATTTAACATATTCCAAAAGGTTACAACATTTGTATGGGGTTTTAGATAAAAATGTGTTCACACTTCTTCAGGGTTGGTCGGATGATGTGCTTGATCAGAAACTTAACAATTAGATTTTTCCAAGAGACTACAATATGAGGTTCTTCAAAAAAGGGGTAAAGAGATTTCTTCAGGGTCGGCAACGCGCGCGTAATGCGTCTGGTATTGCAGACGATGATAGGCTACGATAACTGCTTGCCATCAGGTGGGCCGTATGCTTGTTTGCCACTTCTGTGTATAAAAAATTTTTTACAAATATCCGAATACCGTGTATTACACGGTAACAGTATATCAACAGGCGTCTCACGTGACCGATCGCTCCCTTAAAGGTAAAAAAACTGTTGCATGTCATTCATATAAGCTCCTTTAGCGATGGCGAGCATCGTGATGTAAAGGTCAAGGTCATCATATCGTCGCTATGTACAAACATCTATAGCACTAGGGGAGTCGAGTTATGGCTGTAACGCCTCTCGCAGCGCAGTGGTAGGCACGTTGTTTTACGTAAATAAGGTCCTGGGTTAGATACCCGATTGAGCCAATTTTGAAGAAGAACATTTCAGATTTGACTCAGGTTTAAGTGTTCTGGGCTGTGCCCCTAGATGTCCGTTACTTAGCTCCACATAATACAGAATATATTAGCTTAAAGACCAAGCCATTGGTTTGATAATGTGGCATTTATTATTACGAAATTACCACTCTACAATTTCGGATATTTCCGTCTTCATAATATATGTTTTTTTATTCAAAAACCTTATAGATATATCTATGGCATTAAACTAACACCAAGTTTAATACTGTCGCCATCTCATCTCATACATCCCATTGATTTTGCCCCCAAGGGAAGAAAACTTACGGCGCAGTCGAAAGGATCAACGATGTCGGACCTTGACTGCAGCCTTGACCTTACAGTCCAGACGTTCGATCCCGTGTGAACTACATGAGACGTCGACGAAGATTTTCAGTAATTAAAAGCTAATTTAGTTTTTTTTTCATATATATTAAGTAGGTAGATAGATATTTAGACTACCTACAAATGTAATTCAGTCTATTGTAGCTCTAGTTTATTGAAGTCATTTAATAAATTGAATATCATCATACAGCAAGCTAAAGACATGTTATTAACTTCAGAAATATCTATTTATATTGAGTGCTGGGTACCTATATGCATATTGATTAATATGTACCCTTTATACCCCACGATTCCCTTTTCTCCAATGAAAAAATATCGATTTATTTTCCTATATCGAGTTTACGTATCTACTGCTTGTCAATTTGAACGTATCGATTTATATTGACAATTCCAACATGCTTATCTTCTCGACTACTGTTCGACAATATTGCACAAATAAGACAACGCGTGACATTTGTTTTCAGCCAGTCCATTTAGCTAACAAGAGTATTGTAATCGAGTGTTCTGACCTTCATGCCGCATCAGTCCCATATTCATAAACGAGCTAGTACTCACTCTTCTGAGTGTTGTGACAAATTGTCCTTATCCTTGTGGGCCTGCCCTGAGCTGCACGAGTTGCCCATGTCGCCGGCTTCGCCTGGCCGCCCTTCGCTCTCGGCCTGCCCGTCACCGCATAAGTCAAGTCACAACACAAATTTTACGTGGACACAAACACACACGGAAAAACTGATGACGCCCAAAAATTTAACATTTCCCGGCGTCTCGATTTCGAGCGGCAATTCTAAATTTAAACGCAGCGCGTGCCGACTCAACGGACGCTCGACAACGAATAATCGATGGGCGCCCTCTTGCAACCCCCCCGCGCCGCGGCAGCACCGCGCGCGCGCTATCATTATCTCCATTTTTCACATAACACCACTACATCCACTAATCAAAAGCTTCCGAACGATGCACATTATGTGATTTATCATAAAAGCATCTCGAAAAAGCTGGAATTCTAATATTTGCTCAGTAATCATATCAAAAGCTTACGCTATCAGCAGGTATTGCCTATCTACCTATACAAATATCAACTACCTGCGAACTTAATCAGTATCAAGTACCTACATCCCTCAGGTGTAGGGACTAGATGTTCTAGCGACTATAGGATTCGACCTACTTACGTACCTACGTAGGAAACGTACCTATGTTTCCTAGATTAATGCTAAGCCCGATAATTTTTAAAATTGAATAGGTAGAACAATTGCTTTTATAGTTAATTTTCATAAATTTCTTTTTTTAAATTTTACTGTTAAAATTGGAGTATCGCATTCCAACTCTAATTCCATAAACAACATTAAAAAAGAAAATGATACTCGCGGTCGCCGACACTGGCAGCCGATGGCCGCGACCGCTGGATTCGAATTTGGAATTCTTAAAATAAATTTACTTGATTTCGGTTGTTTGTGTCGCGTCACAGCAAGTGCCCTACTGTAGGTGTGATGTCGGTTGAATACTTTTAATTGATATTTTACATTATATCTACATTTTAGGATATTAATTACAGTCTAAGCGTAATGCCTAAATGTTTTATAAACTCTGTACGTCCACTTAATTACAGTTTCATACATGAAACGGAGAATATTTTCAACGAAAGTAAGTATTTATGCACCGAGTTATAAGTCATCGACTCGAATTGTAACAATTTAGAAAATTTTAAATTTATGAATTAGACTGTAGAAGAATGTAATCTTGTAACTATTTACAAAAGTAGAGAAATACTATTACGGCTTTATCAGACACATTTTTAATTAATTCTCTCCATCCTGAGGTTGTCTGGAAGAGATCGCTATTTAGCGATAAGGCCGCCCATTGTTGCTTCTTCACGATGAAGAGGTAACAATGGACGGCCTTATCGCTTTTGTATTTAATTTTTTGTGTCATCATCATCATAATCAACACATCTTTTTTATACAACTTAGAATGGCAAACAAAAGCTGACGGCCCACCTGATGGAAAGTGGTAACCGTCGTCTATAGACATGAGCAGTACCATGGACATAACAGTGTATAGTTTCGCCCATGATACCCCCCATGCGTAGCTATTTCTAAGGACTTAGGTGTTATTCCTCTGTACCCTGTTAATTCATTGCCATATCCTACCCTACACCAGCCGTTAACTGTCCACTGCTGGACATACGCCTCCCCCTATTGGTGGGTTTTGCCAGTAGTTGTCACGTTTGGCAATCGGGTTGGCAATTACAGTTAGAATTTGATATGTTTTGACAGAGACGCTGCTGCTCATGCCTCGTCTATAATCATATATCAATAAAAATCGCATCCAATTTGGTCTAGTAGTTGTTGTGTGTCGCTGGGAACAGTCAGACAAAACTGTTTTGATTCCTGTTATATTTTTTTTTAATATTAAATCTCCTATATACAGATATACAGACATGATATAGGTGGTTTACTGTGATCGAATGTGCCTTTTCATAGTAAATAAAAAAGTATAGTTTTAAAATTCTTGTTGCGTGTTTCTCTGGTATTGCAAGTGATCATGGGTGAGGGTAGTCACTTACCATCAGGTGAGCCGCATGCTCGTTTGCCTCCTGTTACAAAAAAAAGTTTAAAAATATTATAAATAAAAACTTTAGCTACTCACTCATTTGGGACATTTTAATTAGATTTTATTATTATGTACATCAGCCGTTAACACTGCACTGCTGAACATAGGCCTTCCTTGTAAGGGGAGTTTCGCCAGTAGTTGCTAAACTTGGCAAGTGCATTGGCAACCACAGTTAGGCTTTGATGACGTTTTAAGAGGAGTGCTGCTACCCGTCCCTCGCCCTCCCTTAGTCGCTTCTTACGACACCGACGGGAAAGGAATGGGTGGCCAATTCTATGCCGTGACTACACGGCCATATTAAACAGATACGTAGTGGCATTATAAACAATAATGGCTGAAATGACGATGATCACTATTAAAAGTAGAAATTTTTTTTATACAATTTAGAGTGGCAAACAAGCTGATGGCCCACCTGATGGAAAGTGGTAACCATCGCCTATAGACATGCAGTATCATGGACATAACAGAGTATACTGTTTCGCCCATGATACTCCCCATGCGTTGCCATCCCTGAGGACATACAGCTTTTTGTTTTCACAGGCGAAAGCAGGCTGCGTATAACGAAGATCAATTTAAAAAAACAAAAGAATTTACTGAAGAGCAACGAAACGATTTACCACGACAAAGTGCCTATATCCACGCGGTTTTATCTACAATTGCTGAAACGTAGCCAGTTTCAAGAAAGTTTCATCAACACTGAAATCTACGAGTATGCGTCCGAGAATGAGAAAGCCGTTACTCCGCCTGAAGGTAAAAGAATCACGGCACAAAAAAAAGCAACAGATAAAACGACGTACAATTTGAGATCGAGCGACGGTAGAACGGAACGTAAGATTTTTTACCAAAAGAAGCGAACGAGAAAACGGAACGTCGATAACGGAACAGAAAATATAAATCGTAATTTAAAAATGGAACTTCCTAAAGAAAAGGCGCGAAAGGAGCCTCTGGCGCCCATTATAGAAGAAATAAAGAAAAGGGAACCATTGAAAACTAACAATAGAGGTGCCGAAATAGACAAGATTGCTGAAAAACTGAGGACTCTGATGAAAACAAACGCTGAAGTGAAGTTGGATAAAGAATTATTGACGTGCAAAGAGTCGTTTGAGGAGGCAATTATTGAGGACGCGAAGGAAAATCAAATTAAAAATATAGGTTTGCTTTTTAATTTTATCAGAATTGATATACAAGTTCATTTACAAATATGGAGGAACCACTTTTGAACTTTTAAATTTGTTTATTTAATAATTTTGTAAGCCAACAAGTAAACAGCCCATCTTATAGTAAACAGTTGCCGTAACCTATGGATGCGCACAATATTCCCGTTGCCAGAGCGACAATTTATAACAAAGGTTTATGTCTTAAATCTAATAGCTATTAATCTAATAATAATACTTATTTCTGGGGGGAAAGGGATTGTTAGTAACGGAGACTGAAAATCCCATTGCTAGCAATATACCCAACCAAGTCGATCTCCACGCGGTTCCCCCTAGAACCTATCATGGTTAATTCCTGATAAATTCATCATGATGGGCTAACTGACTTGTTGCATACTCACCTATCATCCTTCACTGGTGCCTCGCCAGCGTATACCGATAGCGTAGACGGGGTAACTATTCCATCGTCACGTCACGTTACGAATTTTCAAATTCAAATCATCTTTGTTCAAATAGATTTGTCTACAATGACTTTTAAATCGTTATTTTTTTTTTAATCAACTCAGGATCTTCTCAGCAGATAACAATCTGCTGAAGCAAAAAAAAAATCCGCAAGAAACTCTACAATTACTCTTTTAAATATCCGTTATCTAAGTACACATATATTTATTTAAATGTACTTTGTCTAAAATTACATGGTCGTTAAAAGCCCGTGCATGATCAACTAACACCATGCACGTTTGTCATTCGAGTAATCGTTTAGAGTGTAGGCTTTGTTCAATAAATGTTTTTTAATAACAGTTTTAAATTTATTAAAAGGAAGATTCAAAATATCCTTTGGTATCTTATATATTTAATGTTCATTCCCATAAAAGACCTTTTCATCAATTAAAACAATTAATTGTGTATTATATATAATATATATCTATCTATTTATATGTAATTACTTATATATATATTTTTATTTATTTATTTAACCTATTGGTCTTTTCAATTGTAAAGACATTTTATTTATTTTTAACTATAGCATTTAAGTCGATTGGTACACGTGTATGACTGTAACTACTAATGAACTGTCAGTTTTCTCATATTGGGTTTGCTGGAAGAAATATCTATTGGAGATAAGCTCGCCTTTGTGCACTATTATGTTTGTTTTGACATTTTAATAACATTTTGTGTACAATATATATAAAGAATAAAGCCATAATCATAAATTCTCAGACGTAAATCTGCCACTGAACATAGCCACTTGGTCAGGGCAACGAGCTCGCGTCAACCACACATGTTCGTATTGTGGTAAAGGCTTCGACCGGCCCTGGGTGCTGAAGGGACACCTTCGTCTGCACACAGGAGAGAGACCTTTTCCCTGTCCACATCCAGTTTGCGGGAGGACATTTGCAGATAGGTAACACATATTCAAAATTATAATATCAGGGGATTATTATTATTCTTTTTTTATACAACTTAGAATGGGAAACAAGCTGACGTCCCACCTGATGAAAAGTGGTAACGGTAGCCTATAGACAAGAGCAGTAGCATGGTTATAACAGAGTATACTGTTTCGCCCTTGATACTCCCATACGTTGCCGCTCCTGAGGGCTCAGATGTTATTCCTCTATACCCAGTAAATTCACGCATATACTTTACGCAATAGTAATGGAAATTAGTAGCCCTGTCGCTAGCAATATACCCTGTCACGTCGACCTCCACGCGGCTCCCCCTGGAAACCATCGTGGTGAATTCCAAATGAATATATAACAAGTAACCGACCTCTTTTCGTCCTCATCTACCATCCTTCACTGGAGCCTCGCCAGGTTATAGGGTTAGTGCAGGTAGGATTACTATTTCATTATCATCCTTTAAAAGAACCCATCCTATCCTAATGTTTAATAAATTAAATAAGAACTTTGTATCACCTGTTCAAAGCATATATAATATTTAATTCTATCTTATCCCAACCTAACCAATCCTATCCGGGGGAAAGGATTATTAGTAATGGGGAGGTTAGTCCTCATTGCTATCAATATACCCTATCAGGTCGACCTTCACAAGGTCCCCCTTGGAAACTTTGGTGTATTCATCATGTTGAGCTAGCTGTCCTGCCTTTTCATTTTTATCTATCATCCCTTACTAGTGACCCGCCAGTGTAAATCGTTAGCGCGGGCGAGGCTACCATTCCATTATCATTCATTAAAAAAATACCATCCTATCTTATTCTAAGAGTGGTACTTTCGTATCCTAGGTCGAACCTGCGCGCCCACCAGCGTACTCGCGGCCACCACTCGTGGCAGTGGCGCTGCTCGCAGTGCGGGAAGGCGTTCAGCCAGCGGCGCTACCTGGAGAGGCATCGGGAAGACGCTTGTCGCAAATATAAGTAAAATAATAGCTTTGAACATATTGCACAGACATAACGCTTGGGTCCCAAACTAAGCAGAATTTTTAATGGGTAAAAATGGAATGGTAGCTCCGCCTGTGCTACCGGTATACAATGGCGGGCACCTGTACAGATGGTAGGTGAGAATGAATGCAGGCCAGTTGACTCACCACGACAAGAATTAATCACGATGGTTTCCAGGAGGATCCTTGTGAAGGTCGACCTGATATGGTATATTGCTAGTAATAGAGCTTTTTTTTTATAATAGTGATAATGGAATGGTAACCCTGCCTGTGCTAACGGTATACGCTGGCAGGGCACCAGTGATGGATGATAGGTGAGAATGAAAAGGCAAGTCAGTTAGTTCATCGTGGCGAATTCAACGATAAATTAGTCACGATAGTTTCCAGTGGGAATCGCGTGGAGGTCGATCTGATAGAGTATATTGATAGCAATGGGGACTAACCTCCTCATTACCAATAATCCCTGCCTCCCCCCTCTCCTTCACTAAACAGGGTTTGTACTATGAGTACTAGACATCTGTACAGACGTAGACGTAATATATTTTCCAGTAGGGGCGGGCTGAAAGTCATAGGCTACTTTTATCCCCTTCAGTGGAACGGTCACGTAAACAGAATCGCGAGTAAAAGCGAATAGTTTTTAATTTTGTTGAATTTTCTTTTTCAAGAACACATCGTACTCGGAATAGCACAAAATGGCAAGACAACTTTTCAAATCCCATACCACAAAGTACTGTAGTGCTTGCCGCACCTTTGCATGACACCATGCAAGATGAATTACCAGAGAGCTCCCACGACATCCACGCTTCTGGAGTTGTGGATGAACCTATAGACTTGTCTATTGGTAACA
Source organism: Galleria mellonella (assembly GCF_026898425.1). Taxonomy (NCBI): domain Eukaryota; kingdom Metazoa; phylum Arthropoda; class Insecta; order Lepidoptera; family Pyralidae; genus Galleria; species Galleria mellonella. The sequence goes on along the minus strand of NW_026442135.1, from coordinate 733,419 downwards.
AGAGATTGTAGAATAAGATTGTCAAATAAGTATTAAATGGTGGTTCGATTTAATTGTAGTTTTATTTTCAAGTAACCTTAAAAAAATAAAGATTTTCAATACAACAACATTCCATTATAATTTTATTTTACATAGATACTGTTTGTTTATGATTTATTCTATTTAAGTTTGCAAAATTTCAATTTCTTTTTTTTATGCATCTTACAATAGCAAACAAGCTGACGGCCCACCTGATGGAAAGTGGTAACCGTCGCCTATAGACATGAGCTGTACCACGGACATAACAGAGTATACTGTTTCGCCCATGATATTCCCCCTCCCTCATGTGTACAATAAATAAAAATAAATAAATTTCAAATAATTTATTATCACAATAAATTAAACAATTAAATACAATTAGATACAACCCACTCACATTTCCTTGTTCTAGTACACATAAAAATAAGCGTTCACCGTATCTCATAATTCACGTTAATAAATATCTTTGGACACTAACAAAAAAGGGTAGGTAAGTAACGATAAGTTTATTTAAGAGGATTTATCAGTATTACCTGTTCAAACTTAAATATTTTGGAATGGTAAATAAGCTGATGGAATATGGTAACTGACGGTCGACATGAGGGTGACTGTGACAGTGAGACTTAACTGGTGTCTCTCTGATCCACCTTGTTTAATTTCTACCAAAAATTACAATTATTTTTATAAACGAAAAAAAAATTTATTTAAATTATATTTAAATTTTAATAAACAGGTAATATCGACTTTCTTGGTCTTAAACACGATCTCTTAAATATATGTTGTGTTGTTACTCTATTTCAAATACAAAATTCCATTTGATAAACAGAGAAATTTAACTTAATAAAGTTTAAATTAGGGTTCAATTTTAAACATCAAAATATTTTTGTCGTATTTGAAATAGTGTAGTAATTTGACATAAGTGTGACATACATGGAAAGCTTATTTTACATTTTCTTGTTTAATTTGAAGTGAAAATTGGCCACAAGGGAGATTGGATGGCTTTAAATGTGACCATAATCTTGAAAAAAAAAAAACTATAGTGCTGAATTTTTTAGTAATGAGGTAGGAATGTCACAAAGATTGTGCTTTGAAGTAGACAAATATATACTTTATGTTATAAATAATATGGCTTTCTATTCATTGGCACTTGTTTAACATGATTAATGTATTTATATCGAGCTACAGAATTATGATTTTTGTAAAAACTGGACAAACGAAACCTTACGATTATAGCCGTAAAGTTTATTTCTAACCGTCCGCTAATTAAAACTTTTATGTGCGTGCAATTTATCTATGCAGATATAATATATTAAAAAATAATATTTAGTTGGCGGGAAACAAAACCATAGATATTTTTTTTTTTAATTTATTCATGACCAAGGATACAAGTCCTTCAGTCGCAGACATAAATGATAAACCATAGATAATGCAACTTACGCATTCGATTTGTTTTTATGTAAAATTACTACAGAGCAAATCATATTGCGTAATTGCGTATTATTTGTATTTATACCCGTGTATACGTAGTTTATTAGATTTAAAAAACAAAATATGTCTGACTAGTTGCCCCCCTAGAAAAAGTATAACATATGTTATACTTTTGTAGAACACACTATAGCTATGTGGTATAAAACGACAAACTTAGAGATTAGCATAATATGTTACCCGAATCGTTGCATATGTTTTGTTTGACGGTCAATCTCATAAGCACATGCAATTACAGCTTATAATAAATTCACAAATATATGTTAATTATTAAATTAATTGCCGTGTGGTCCCGGCATAGAATGGACCACCACTTTCTTTCTCGTGCGTGTCGTAAGAGGCGACTAAGGGAATTTAATAGTAGAGTGATGGACAGCAAAGTCACTTTTAAAACATCACGAAAGCCTAACTGCAGTTGCCAATCTACCTGCCAAGCGTGGCAACTACTGGAAAAACCCCCAAAGAAGAAGCCTATGTAGCCAGTAGTGGACAGGCGGCTGGTATGACGATAAAATTAATTGGAATTGATTCTAAAAGGTATTATTCTTTAAAACAGAGATTATTGATCTTATTTCGTTTACAACCCATTTTGAGAATCAATCATTAATTTCATTAAATATTACCAAACATGAATCACCAACATTTAAAAAGGTGCTCACTCACTTTCAGAATTATTAATTCAGAATTATAATTTCAGAAGTATTACCTATATAAATCTAACTCTAAAATTAAAACATTTATTTGATAGTTAAGCAAAAATTTCATATTTCCTTTCATTAAGAACTAATTTTAACGCGATTTCGCCTCAGATCTATTATAAATTTAATACTGATCCATGGAATAGATTTCATTATACGTGTAAATTACGACAGACCCATACTTACCACAACACTACCTAGCGGCGCAACCGCATGAAGTTAGCGCAAGTGTGACGTATTGGTCTCGGGATGGTTTGTGGGACCATCGGCTGTAGTGTTCGCACAGTATACCTACAGTGCGAGCATTGTAGCGTATGCACCATACTAATATTGTTACAGAATATGGTTTTATTTGCTTAACGGATGCTTATGTTTTGCGCTGTGGACAACTATAATTGGCTAGCATGTAGTAAATGTAATGTAATATTTATTCAATTTTGTAAAAAGCTGTTGTTATCCCAAATAAAATAAATAAATACCATCAAAATAAATATTTAATTTTAGAGATAGACAGTGGACTGTTAGAGTTAAAGCTATTGCATGCTAATGCATAATTGTAGAGACGAGAAAATAAATACAAAATATTCATTACCTCCCACAAAAGCGTTCACCCAAATAGTTTTTATATACTTTTTTAAACAAGATCCAATACAACGGGGATGGATGTAACTAAAACAAAATTAAAACGCTGTTATAAAGCGCATTTCGTTTAGAATGACATATTGAGCTAGTTATGCAGAACGGCCATATCAGAGGGCCAGTCAGAGGTCGCTGCTCGTTCAGTTCGGTCGACTTTCATTGCCTCTCTGATGTAGAAATTGTGCAAGTGCATTATTCGATCATGACAAGTCAAAATAATGGAATGGTCATTAATGAATTGTTGTGCTTCCTTCAATGTAAAGTTGATATCATGGATGAAATAAGTTTAGTGCAAATATGTGATTCAAACTTTTCTGAAAGTGCAATTGAAACGGCTAGAAATATTATTGGTGAAGCAACAAATAATATTCTGCGCTCTTCGAGGAAAGGCGAGGGCAAATCTAAGCGCTTACTGCAAGATATAATAAAAATTCTTAAGGAAAGTGAAGGCAAAACGCTGCCCATTTTTGTAGCTAAGGATTTATACAAACTACCGCCAGTAACCTTTGATTACGTGGACGTCACTACGCTTTTAAAAGATATCTTAGTACTAAAACAAGATATTCATCGCATTCGAAACGATTATGTGACATCTTCTGATCTAGTAAATATACAAGAAAAGTTGGAACAATTAACATCATCGCAAACCAAAAATAACCAAGAAGAGTGTATGAAAAATCAATTGGAGAAGCAAGGTGAGGGTAAGCGAGTTTATGATAGCAACCGACAACCGTGTACTTATAATAAGTTGACTCATTCTCCGCAACCTTCCGCGACCTCTACCGTCGCGCTGCCAATAAAAAGGGCAGAACGCCCGCTAACAGTTTCGCGGCTTTCAGTGAATAGGAATAGGATTGAACAAGAACAATTGTTGACGTATGCTGCCGCGAGCGCGTCGAGTAGCCCAGTGCAAAATAAGTTTAATAATAGTAAAACTTCTGAAAACTCCAGTGTTGATAACAGCTTTACGACTATTGTAAATAAAAGAAAGAAATTTCACAAAAATATACAAAGAAACAACAACAAACAGGGAAAACGTCTATTAACATCTGATATAATTAAAATTGTACCAAAGTTATCCTACATTTACGTTTCTAGATTTGACATACAGACTACTGAGAATAAATTGCGTGAGACAAGGGTTCCACCTAATATTACAAATATACTGGAATTTTGGTACGAAAACCAGTTAAATCAAATTAGATGGGGTAACGTGTTGTCGGAGAGCTACAAACTTACATGTGGAGTTAGACAAGGTGGGCTGACCTCACCTGTTCTGTTTAATTTATATATCAATGATTTGATTGGCCGACTCGGTGGGACTAGAGTTGGCTGCCATATCGGTGGTGTAAGCCTAAATAATATCAGTTATGCGGACGACATGGTCTTGCTGAGTCCGTCAGCCAATGGTCTTAGAAAACTAATTGAAATATGTGAACAATATGCAAAGATACATCATTTAACATATAATGTCAATAAATCGGAAATTATTATTTTTAAATATGGAAAGGGACCTGAAATTTTGCCAAAAATTAATTTATGTGGGAATACTTTAAAAATAGTTAATAAATTTAAATATCTTGGACATATGTTGACAGAAGATCTGAAAGATGATAGCGATCTGGAGAGACAAAGGCGTAACATTGCATGTAGAAGCAATATGCTGGCTAGACGATTTAACCACTGTTCGAAGCTAGTCAAATTGACATTGTTTAAGTCTTATTGTCAGGCTTTCTACACCAGCCAGTTATGGTATAGTTATACGAAAAGGGCTTATAACACACTGCGTGTGCAATACAATAACGCATTCCGAGCGATGCTCAACTTGCCATGGCGGTGTAGTGCGTCTGGCATGTTTGCAGAGAACAGGGTTAATGATTTTTTTGCTATTTTACGTAATTATAAGGCAAAATTTCATGACAGATTAATGACAACAAGTAATAATATTGTAAAGACTGTATTTCTCACAGCATACCTGACGACAAGAGATTTTATAACGAAATAATTTAAATTGGTATTTTATAATTGATGTATATTTTAAAAATAATAATAACAATTTATTTAATTAATAATATAAAAATGTTAACTATGGGTATATACCTGAAAATAAAGAGATTTATTATTATTATTATTATTATATTACCTATGATGTTAATAAATGAAAAATTTTATTACACTCGGAATGGCAAACAAGCTGACGGTCCATCTGATGGGAAATGGTAACTGGGGATACACCAATATCTATATATAATATATGGAATGAAGCAGCGGATTGTATTTAATACAGATATCCGACTGGTATGGGCGATATCGAGATGGGTGGTGACCTTTTTTCGCCATGAATGTTCAGAGAAACCCAATATTAAGATATATTGGAGGGTTACAGATTTTACCCATGTCTAGTGGTAACCATTTCAATGGATAATAATGGAATGGTAATCCCGCCTGCGGTATCGGTATACGCTGGCGGGGCACCAGTGAGGAATGATAGGTGACGATGAAAGCAGGTCAGTTAGCCCATCGTGATGAATTCCACTAGAATTAATAACGATGGTTTCTAGGAGGAGCCGCGTGAAGGTCGACCTAATAGGATGTATTACTAGCAATGGGGGGAAGGGATAGCGCGGGTGGGGTTACCATTTCATTATCACCCATTACTGGCAATGGCGCAGTTAGATCTCATTATTAACAATCGCCTCCTCTCCCTCCCTAGTGGTAACTAGCCATGGATAATACAACGCTACGCCGCGCAATTACAACAACTCTCTTTTACAAAATGTGTTAGCGCACAGCGCAGTACCGGGATATTGTTTGAGAAAGATAAAATAGGCTTTGGGCGTGGAGAAATATTTGTAAAATGTAAATAAATGCAATAAAATATAGAGTCAGTCATAGAGGAAAGTCATTTTTTTTTCGTAATATTTTTTGGCACATTTTTTTTTTATACTACTTAGATTGGCAAACAAGCTGACGGCCCACCTGTAGGAAAGTGGTAACCGTCGCCTATAGACATGAGCAGTACTATGGACATAACAGAGTATACTGTTTTGCCCATGATACACCCCATGCGTTGCCATTCCTGAGAATTCAGGTGTTATTCCTATGTACCCAGTAAATTCACGCCATATCCCACCCTTCAAACCAAAATACAGCCATGCAAACACAACTGCTTCACGGTAGAAACACGAATGGGACAGAGGTACCCAAGCAATCGACTTTTGTACAAAGTCTCCCTCTGGTCATGACATGACAAAATACAGTATAGCTATACGAGATACAAGTTATCCTGTGCCTTTAGACATAATTCTGAGTTAACACATTGATCCAGCGTAGTAAGGTGCGCCTGAGTTACCAAGTTGACGCAGAAAAAATAATTAAGTTACCCATGCCACTAGGGTAACCGTTATCTATAGACATGATCTGCACCATGGACATTACAGAATATACTATTATGCCCAGGCTACCGCTCATATATTGCCATTGCTGAACACTACCTTGCTATGTCTCTGTACCTTGTAATTTCACTGCCATATCCCACCCTTCAAACCGAAACACAGCCATGCAAACACAACTGCTTCGTGATAGAAACACGAATAGAACGTAGGTGCTCAAGCAAACGACTTTTGTACAAAGTTTCCCTCTAGCTGTTTTCTGCCTAACTAGCTCCATATTGTCATCAACTTATGTACGTATTATTAACAAGAACACAATACGAAAACAATAAATGCTGCATAATACTAAAATTATACTAATATTACATATTTGAAGGAGATGAATAAATATTGCACTATTTTTATACTACTTCTAAAAAGGAAAACAATCCGAAAGCCAGGGATAGTATTCACTAAATTATATAATATATATATATATATATATACACGAGTATAATTCTTACTAATTTAATAAATGTGAAAACAAGTTTATTTATTACCTCTTAGTGCCTTAACAGCTAAATTAACCAATTACTATGGGGAGGAGAGTGAGTTATGCCCACTTCAGGATCGAGCGGAGATATTAGCTGTGGGCAAAGATAAGAGCACATATGAGCCTTTTTAAAGGACCAGTCCTCCCCCCCCCCCCCCCCCCCCCCCCGGACAATAATCATAAATACACAATGACCTGTTTTTTTTGTCAAAAAACCACTTAATATTATTTAAGATACATTTAGTTTAATTTGCTTATTTAAGTGAAATAACCGTTTCAAAACTCCCCCCCCCCCCCCCCTTTCCATTATAGATGAGCCCTACGACCCTACTCTAATGAACGGCTGCCCCTAACCGAAGGTCCTTATTTTCACATTTCGACGTTTCGCGGGAAAAGTTTCAAGTTCTTTGAATACTATCATCGGATTTCGGATTGTTGCACTTCTATTACACCTCGTGTATACATTAATTGATTTTTAACACAGACGTACGCACAGATAGACAACGCAAGCACTTTTTTGTGAAAACTAAGCGTATCAATATTAAACTTGAGGCAAGTGATACAAAACTTACTTTTGAAACTCCCTCTCACAGTAAACCCTTTTAAAAATAATATTTGTTTTGTTGTCATCATCATGTATCAGGATTATTTCGGATTGAATTTAACCAGAGAATTAAAAAAAAATTTAATCATGAATGAATTTTTTTTTGATCCTTCAAGCCGGATCTATATGCAAGTAATCGAGTAAGAATATGGCGTGTCACCACTTCATATCCCTAGGATATCGTAAGAAATTACTAAAGAGAACTCTAAATAAAGAGACCTGTACTAAACTCTTTACCCAGGGGAGAAGGGATTGTTAGTAAATGGGGATCATCAGACACATAGCTAACAAAATATCTTGTCAGATGATCTCCTCAGTCTCCCCTGAAAACCATCACCTTGACCATGAATTAACCAGGAGGTTAATTTGTGACGATGAGTCGACTGGCCTGACTTCATTCTCATTTATCATTCCTCACTGGTGTAAACTTATTAGGAAGGGTGGGTTTATCTCTGAAAGAGATCTGTTCCACGCTTCTTAATGCAGTGACAGAGAAAGTGATCAGCGGTTATACTTAGTGATAAGCCTAATTTAGTAAAAAGATATAATACAAAAAGTGCATGCATTATCTATTTCAATTTATAATCTGTGATTTTTAAACATTACTGCAATGACTAGTTACTTGACGTAGTTTTGTATCGAATACAAAGCGAACATTAATATAAAATAGTCAAAAATTTCACTAACTTTAGCATTATACAATATAAAATGTATTGGGTGAAATTAAAATCACTAGCAACCTTTGAAAAGAGTGGTTTATCACCGACACGGGTCGAAAAACAACAAAGTGTTAAATTTCCCATACTAACTTGACAGTTAGATGAACTGTTATAAGTATAGTGTTGTGGTGGTTAATTAAGATAAAACAAGTTTCTAAATACAAACTGGTAGAATATTCCCTTTAAAGGATGCCATAGACTTATTTTTTACCTTATACATTGCATAATATGTAATTTGACTGGTGAAAGTCTAAAAAATTTCTAAACATAGCGCATTGTGCTGAAATAGTCATTAAATTCATCATCTGAATCATTCATCACCACTGTTGCACTTGGTTTTCACCCAGACCAGCTAAGGAACAACTCAAACATTTTCCAGTATAGTTAACGTAATCTACCATTTCTACTAATTTGGTAGTTGTGAACACAAGCTTTAAATATTAATTTTATATATTGACCATGTAATAATATAAAAACCTTATATTTTATATATTATACAAGTTATGTTAACTGTATAAACCGTAACTCTAATAAATTGAAATAGTAAAAAGTTTATTTTTAAACAGCGATTTTTATGCAGTACAAAATTGTAACACGATATATACTTAATTATGTGAAATACAAAAATTTTAATTCTTGAGTACAAATATTATACATACATACATATATATATATATATATATATATATATGGCACAATTCGTAAACGATCTTTGCTTCTTTTTTTTTATTGAAATATGTAACAAATAATGAAAAAAGTAATTTTTATTATAGTAAAAATAAACATTTTTGAATAGTCCTTCAATAAATAACTAACAAAATTAAAAAGTAAATTGTATAATTGGTCATATATTTTTACAAATTGGACAAAAACATACTAAGATCGTTTAGAGTTTGTGTCAAAGATATTTTTTTTTTCAATATAAAAACTATTTAATTATATGACAGTTTTGTATAAATACTAATAAGTAAGAAAAAGCGAACGGATATTTTAGGATGGCAACAATTAATTTATACTAAAATTTTTACTAATAATTCAATAAATATCATAAAAGGCACCATCCCGTAACTTTCTATGCATAAATTTGAAGTTATGAATAGATGAAGGCGGTATATGGTATTTTGGGATTTTTTTACAACACAGGGGCAAACGAGCATGCGGCTCACCTGATGGTAAGTGACTACCGCCGCCCATGATCACCCACAACACCAACGGCATTGCAGGTGTGCTGACGGCCTTTTAAAAAGGAATATGCTCTTTTCTTGGAGGTTATGATGTCGTATCGGTTTTCGCTTTTCGCTATTCTATAGTATGAATGGGCGTAGACGTTTGGAGGTGCTATGTACACACTAACATGACTTATACTTACACAAGATTACTACAAATTATGGCTAGATACAGAATTTTCGAAAATACATACAATATAAAAAGTTTCAACCAATTCAATCGGTTATTTTATAGCATTTTATATGTGATTGTTTAGATTGATATAACTTTTTTATTTATGAACCGATTGAAATAAAACAAACACTAAATGTTAAGTGGAACAAACCGCAACGCATTAGTGAAAACTGTATTAAAAATCGGCTAAGCCGTTTCTGAGAATAGCGTGCACAAATGTACAAACAGACAAAAATACTAAAAACAATTGTTTTCGGTTCTATTGCGTTATTGTAGCTCCCTATATACTATAATAGTTTTTCTTATATATCATCCATGTACAGACACCGACCAATTACTATTTTATTATATGTATTGATATACACATAACACCTCCATCCAGAGAATAAAATCTGTTTATAATTACTCTTCTCCATACAAAGGTAGCCTGGAAGAGATCGCACTTAGCGATAAGGCCGTCCATTGTTTTCTTAGTGTAATATTTTTTTGTAATTGTTTGTATTTATAATAAGTTTACTATTGTAATTTTATGGAGGAAACAATAAAGAATATGTATTTAACGAAAAATCTGAAATTCGATATATCACCTTCATACATTCATGTCTTCATTTATTGCTGTACAAACATATTACATTTTATATAAAAAAAGTTAGAAATGCAAAGAAATAATTACATACAGCTACAAGTTACTCATTTATGGTTTCATTAAGACCAAATGTAATACTATTAATGACTGATTGTATAATTAATTTGCTAAAAAAACATACTATTTTATAATTATGAATCTCATTTTTTTATGATACCAATAAAATGGTTTCAGAAAAGATATAATTAAAATAGAGTAATATACCAATGTGTATTCATACATATTTGATATGGAACCCATGTATGAATATATCTTACTTTATACCTCTTTAAGACTCTTAAAAGTACAATTCATTGTCTGATTGTCTATGGAACGGTGCAACTATAAAATGGCGGGAAAAATGTATTCACTTACCTATAGTTTTTTTTTGCCAGCTCAAACCATTTATTGTAATCATTCAATTTATCAGCCACAGTTGACAAAGCTCTTACTATCATACATCAATTTAGTCAACATTATTTATCTAATCAATTATGTACTTTTAATGACTTTGTTTATGGTCAAGTGGAGTGAAGCAAAGAAACTACCTACATACAGCCGTGTGTTCATTATAATGGCGGCGGTTCACGGATTCCTTCGCTGTGACGGGTGCGGCCAGCCATATCCAAGATGGCCTTTGCTTCTGGATTTGTATCCAAGACACTCACATCGCGTTCGTCCTATAAAAAAAAAATACGTGAAAAAAATATTTAAAAAACGAACAGAATTTGCTGCTTTCTCTGAAACTGTTTATAATTACTCCTTTTCACCCAAAGGCTGGAAGATATCGCTTTTAGCAATAATAACGACTATTGTCTTCTCAGTGTGATTTTTTTGAATTGTTTGTATTTATAATAAGTTTACTATTGTAATCTTTTAGAGGAAACAATAAATAATATCTATCTATTTATATATTCTATTAATACCTGATATTACGAATATTACGACGAGGCATGGGCAGCAGCGTCCCTCATAAAACATATTTAAAGCATGATAGCAGTTGCCAATCCGCTTGCCAAGCGTGGCAAGTACAAGCAAAACCCCCCAAGGGGGAGGCTTATGTCCAACAGTGGACAGTTAAAGGCTGACATGATGATGATGATAATTCCTAATATAGAATCAATACGGTAATCTAGTAATTAAAATACGAAATTACTCAACGCAATATATAATATATAATTATATATATATATAATTATATACTACATTCTAGTTACAAGTTCTAAGGGAAAGCGTAATACCTAAAAGAAATTATTCATATTGGCTTGCGCATATATTTTGTCTATAGACAATATTCCCTTTTGTTTCTTCGTATTCATTCGTTATTAGGTTCGACGAGAGACAGCGTACAATGTAAATTTTAATCCGCTTATAATAAAACTTAAAATCGCATGCTACAACGCATTGTACAATTCATGCAGTTTAAACAAAGGGAAATTTAGTCCGCGGACAAAATGTCCGTCGTGTGTGTGCGTGTGGCTTCATATTCTAACCGGCCGTTTGCACTTGTTTATATATATAAAAAAAAAAAAAAAAACTATATGCCACACATCGAAGTTATTTATTTAATATTTTTACAAAAGAAATTGCTCAATATGATGCCCACGGCCACTTTCTACCATCGTACGGCTCGCTATCTACAGGGACTTCACTCTCATACCCTACAGCCTAAATGGTCGCGTACAACACGGTTTCAGAGATGTTTTCTCCCACGAAGACTCAGAGCATAGGGTTTTTCAAAAGGGGGGTAAAGAGGTTTCTCAGGGTCGGCAACGCGCACGTAATACCACTGGTATTGCAGGCATTCATAGATTACGGTAACCGTTTACAATCAGGTGGGCCGTATGCTTGTTTTGCCACCTCAGTGGTATAAAAAAAACACAGTTAACAGTGTACTTTTAATTAATTTGAAGGTCCACTTGACTCGCGACATGAAAGACCTATGGTTCAGGGTTTAATTGAGCCTGGATGATAAATCCAACTAGTTAATTTTACTGGCCAGACCGGCGGGCAGAAACCAGATCTGTAGCTGGGGGCAGTAATTTAGCTAGCTAAATTACGACTGGCTGATTGAGTTTGTATGAGTTTATATAGGCATAATACTGCTGATTTAAATGGAAATAAATGATATTGCTATTCAGCAATAACATATCTACATGCTAAGGTTGTAACAGTAGGTGTGGATTCCAGAAGTAGGAATACTAATGATTTTTAAATGGCGTATCAAGCTGGAACATATACCAGATTTTAATTTCTTTCAGGAAGACAACTGTAAACTGTAAAAAGCATGTCCAATTTGATGCAAGTAGTTTTTGCGTAATACCGGAATAAACATACAGACAGATAGATAAAATTTCTAAAAATTTCTCTTCATTGTTTTGACCTCTATTAGTTATTAAGAACTCTCATATACAGACATATTTACAATTTATATTAGTAAACTGAATTTAATATGTATGACTCTACTAGGCTACAGTGTTAAAGTACTAGGCGTCAATAACCTTCTAGGAGTTCAAATTAAACCCTCTTGTTGTTTTTGACTCTATTATAAATTTCTAGGCTACAGTACTAAAGTACTAGGCGTCAATAACCTTCTAGGAGATCAAAGTAAGCCCTCTTGTTGTTTTTGACTCTATTATAAATTTCTAGGCTACAGTGTTAAATTACTAGGCATCAATAACCTTCTAGGAGATCAAATTAAGCCCTCTTGTTGTTTTCGGCATAGTGATTAGTTTGAGGTAGTTATGATCCGACTTGTGGGTCTCGAGTACACTGGTGCGCGACGATATTGTGATTGCCTGAGGAACAGGAGGAGGAGGAATAGTAGGTAAAGGGGGGGAGAGGAGATCTTAATCATATTCCTTAGTCGGCTTATGGAATTCGTCACGATGGACCGATTGACCTGCTTCATCTTCACCTATTATCCCTTACTGGTCCTCCAGCATATACCGATAGCGCGAGCGTAGTTACCATTCTATTTTCACCCATTTAACAACTCCGCCAGCATATTTTTACAACGAAGGCGGTTTTACCATTCCATTTTCATACATTAAAAAAAAATGGCAGGATTTTATAGTCACGATAATATAGAGGAGCGAAAAGTATACAATTGTATGTATGTACACGATTTTAAATTCCCGTGTTCGTCCATAATATCGTCGTGAAAAATTAAAAACATCTCCGTACATTTGCATACATTTTGCTCTCCTTATAAATCGTGATGGTAATATCGTACAATATCGTGACGTGAGACGGTAATTTATATAAGCGTCAAAATGACGTCTCGACGACAATAATCAGGTCAGCAGATGACCATTATTTCCCACTTTAATTATGTCAATTAGTCATATGTTTGATGTTATCACGCTGTGTAAAGTACTAGGCGTTAATAACACAACAGGAGGTCTATTAAGTATCGATTGATAATAAAGCTTATGACAGTGGACAGAGAGAAAGTGGTAATTGGATAGGATTATTTGATTTTAATTGATTTGAAACCCTAACTCTAATATAAATGCGATTTAAATTAGCGTAGGTTCTGATCTAACTGACAACTAATATTTGTATTAAAGGCCGTGGATAGTAAAGAACAATTTATAAACCTAAATGAGTGAGACAGTAGTAGGCCTAGTTCCTTATATTTTCAAATACGGAGTCTTGTATGCATGATAAGGAAATTAAAGTTTGAAGAAAATGCAAATTTAATTTCAATATTCAATTGTACTCTTAAAGTCTGATGATCAGTCCAGGAGGCATTATCTTTTTAATTTGCTACAAATGCTGGGAATCAGGCTAGCTCTTTGCTGAGCCATCGGTACCCTCGGTAGATATTAGAGGATTGTCGATAACTAACCCTGCCGAAATGGTCCATTTTCACCCAAGAGCATACGATGTATTTTTTTTTTATAATTTAACACAAGAATTCCTTTCACTGTCTCCTTATGGATGACAGGTTTGTCCCCATAATGCCAAACCTGGAACGGTTACCCCGCCTACGCTATCGGTATACGCTGGGATACCAGTGAGGGATGATAGGTGAGGATGAAGCTGGTCAGTTGGTACTACTTTAACAGTAAAATTAATCACAATAGTTTCCAGCGGGATCCTCGTAGTGGATAGGATGTATTGCTAGCAATGGGATTGTTAATTCCCATCACTACCAATCCCTTCTGCCCCCCTCCCCCTCACGTATGAGTTGGCAAACTTATTTGTATGTAAGTGCGGGCTGTCCACCTTCAAATATCGAATGTTAATATAACGCAATGGTTTCCACTCACCGATTCCTTATCGATGACCGGCTTGTCTCCAACGCCCCAGACCTCGAGACTGCGTATATGAAAGACAGGCTCCTTGCTGAGCCGCCGGTACCCCCGGTAGGTACTACAGGACTCCGCGGACGAACCCTCGCCAAAGGGGTCCGCGTTCACCCAGATCCCGCCGAATTCGAACTGGCCGCCCATTATCTGAGAATGTTCGAGGAATGTTTTGTTTTTTAATATATATTATAGAAATAATATCTTGAGACGGCACCAACTAATTCTAAGATAGGAGCGGCCCACCTGGCCCCCTCTATATTCTGGTATCATTAATATGCTTAGGAGACTTTGTACAAATGTCGTTTGATTAGATACCTCTGTCCCATTCGTGTTTCTACCGTGAAGCAGTTGTGTTTGCATTGTTATGTTTCGGTTTGAAGGATGGGATATGGCGTGAATTCACAGGGTACAGAGGAATCTCTGAGGAGGAAAACATCTGAGTCCTCAGGAATGACAACACATGGGCGAAACAGTATACTCTGTTATGTCCATGGTACTGCTTATGTCTATAGGCGACAGTTACCACTTTCCATCAGGTGAGACATCAGCGTGTTTGTTATTCTAAGTTGTATAAAAAATTAAGAATCCCCTTTTGAAGTAGGTAGACAAAATAATTCTAATCAACTCATAAATTTGGCAGGTTTATATTTTTTTATAGTACACGTGGACAAAATGTCCTTTACGTACCAATCCATTGGGCAGCGTCTTCGTATGATGGTTCATATATTGGTAATGATTGTTGTATGTCGTCGCCGGGTACATCCGCATCTTGGGCGCGAGGGTGAACAGGAAGGAGTCCTCGTTGCCAATAAAGTTCGGGCCCAGAGACCAGGGCACAGGGGCGTAGCCCCCGAAGATGTAGCCACTGTTGTCTTCGATTATGAGAATGGAAGCGCCCTGGTCTTGTATACGACCTGCGAAAGAATATTATAAATATGACAAACAGTTTGTTTGTTACCTTATAACGCCTTAACGGCGGTGGGGGGGGGGGGGTCGTTAATAATGTGTACTACCTATCCCATTACTAACAATATATCCTGTCAGGACGACCTCTACGTTCCCCCCCCCCCCTGGAAACCATCGTGCTGAATTCCTGGTGCATTCGTCACGATGGGCTAACTGACTTGCCTTTTCATTCTCACCTATCATCCCTCACTGGTGCCCCACTAGTGTATATCGTTAGCTCAGGCGGGGTTACCATTTCATTATCATCCATTAAAAAACGCATTAATGGTTAACTAATCAGTATATTTAGAAAAAAAAAGGAATTTTCCAAATCGGTTTACAACTAACGGAAGTATGAGGTAAAAAAAATACCACCCAATTGAGAAGCTTTTCCCTTTTTTAAAGTTCGTTGAAAACAAAAAAAAAATTCCGAAGCTGTGACAGCGCAGTCGGATAAGGTTTGACTGCGGAGATTCCAATATACCAATTTTGTTGAAATGTCTTTGGGTTCAATCTAAAGGTGTATTGCTTTAAATAAAAAAAAAAATTATAAGTGATGAAGTACTGAGGATAGCGGATAGGATAGGATAGAGAATAGGATAGGATACATTATCTGTGCCTGAGATAACAAATGAAAAAAAAAACAATGCAATCGAATTGCTCCTTCTTTTTCCAACCGACTTTAAAAAGACGAAGCTTCTCAATTCGGTTGTATTTTTTTTTGTGTGTTTGTTACCTAATATCTCCGTCAGTTGTAAACTGATTTGGAAAATTGTTTTTATAATCTGAAAGGATATTTACAGACTAGTTCCATACAAATTTAACCAAAATCGTAAAAATTGTAGTTTTATTTTTAGACGAAAACAAAAACTGCTTTTGTCACAACTGAAGTCGATCAATCTTTAATTACTTCAAAGTAGATTATAAAACATATTTTTTAAAACACAATTGAGACTTAACGCGATGTAAAAGCTTTCAGGGGTGAACAGTATCAACATACCTGGCCCTCCAGACAAGTGGCAAGCAAATTCGTCGATGGAATCGACATCGCTAGCGATCCATGAGTTGGAACGAGATATCCGACGTTGCTATCTCATTCTATCTTACGGACTTACTGGAGCTGTCGATTTCGATTCGATTCGATTGACGAATTCGCTTGCCACTTGTCTAGAGGGCCTGTGGGTCTACCATGAAATGAAATTCCGAAATTTCGGACTCAATTTCGTGTTTTTGTTTATACCAAAATCGGACCAATAAATGGAGTTTAACATTTCGTACGTCATACATCCTATCATAAAAGTCCAAAGGAACAATATTTTAACATTTTTAATATTTCCAAACGGCGTGTATTATGTAATTTTAACATCAAATTTTTGTTTCGTTTAGCTCCGAAAATTCGGAAAACATTTCATGGTAGGCCCTCTGCTTCTTTATTGCCGACGTTCCGTTCGTTTTTGGTTATTAAACATGCTCTAATTAATTCAGAGACTCACCGGCCATGGTGGAGAATGATTCACCGTGAATATGCGATGAGAAGAGGAATCTCCACTTGTGCTGATGCTTCTGCGGTATGTGGCTGTTCAACCAGACTATGTGGGAGAGATCGATGAACGCTGGGTAGTCGGGCATCGCGTCTAGACCTAGAAACAATAAAAAGTCCTTCTATACCAGAGGGAGACTTTGTACAAAAGTAGTTTGCTTGGCCACCTCCGTCCTATTCGTATTTCTACCGTGAAGCAGTTGTGTTTGCATAGCTGTGTTTTGGTTTGAAGGGTGGGATATGGCAGTGAATTTACAGGGTACAAACGAATAACACCTGAGTCCTTAGGAATGGCAACGCATGGAGGGGGGTATCATGGGCGAAACAGTATACTCTGTTATGTCCATGGTACTGCTCATGTCTATAGGCGACGGTTACCACATTCCATCAGGTGGGCCGTCAGCTTGTTTGCCATTCTAAGTTGCATAAAAAATTCAAATACACTATTGGGACTTAATACGATGAAAAATTTGCAGGTAAATAGTACCTTCATACCAGCTTCTTTATTGCCGACGGTATTTTAAATCCTGTCGTGACCACGACGTAGTGCAATCCACGAATTCACATGCCAAGCGTAGCAACTACTGGAAAAACCCCCCCAATAGAGAAAGGCCTATGTCCAGCAGTGGACAATTAACGACTGATATAGTATGGTATAGTAATGCTTACGACCGTGTGGTCCCGGCATAGTATTGCCAACGCCTTCCTTTCTGGGGGGAAAGGCATTGTTAATAATAGAGACTAAAAATCCCATTGCTAGCAATATACCCAACCAGGTCGACCTCCTCGCGGTTCTCCCTGCAAACTATCATGGTTAATTCCTGATGAATTCATCATGGTGGGCTAACTGGCCTGTTTTTATTCTCATCTATCACCCTTCACTGGTGCTCCGCCAGCGTATCCCGTTAGCGCAGGTGGGGTTACCATACCATTTTCACCCATCAAAAAAAAAAAGAGGTACGCTGCTGCCCATCCCTCTCCTTTCTTTAGTCGCCTCTAAAATGGGTGAAAATGGTATAGTAATACCATTTTCACCCATCGAAAAAAAACCCCTTTCTTTCTAGTGGACGTCGTAAAAGGCGAATACGAAGCTCTTAAAACATCACCGCCAATGCGGTGGCAATTACTGGCAAACCCCCCAACAGAGGGAGCCCCATGTTTAGTAGTGGATTAACTAACGGCAGATGTGAATGATTTCAGATTATATAGATAGAGCATCGAGCCTCAAAAAAGGGTCAACTTTTTGTCAGCTAATTGTCAAATTAGCTGACTCGTTTTTTTTTTTCACATATAAAATGTATCTTGACGTATTATTTAATAATTAAAATGAGTGATTACGCATATAAAAATATGCAAAGTTTATAAGACAAAATAAATATAGAAGTTATAAAGGAATCGCTCATAACCATTTATTACGGAAAATTTTATAAAAAAGTTGACCCGTTTATCTCGAAGCATTTGTATGGAGACACTCTATCTATATATTATATAATCTAAGAATATGGTATGTTACATTGAAACCTCCAAGGTATGGCAACATCGCAATTGTCAGTCAATTAAAAAAATAAAAAAGAAATTATTCAAATTGGTTATTTACCCATAATAGTCACTTACCATCAGGCAGCGGGAGGAGCGAGGGCATGGCAGCCGGCACCGGGGTAGGACTCTCGTCCCCCGCTTTCTTGTTTATCCCGTACAAGTTCAGGAACACTAATTCCGCTAACTGCTTTAATAACGTATTTGTTTGTAACCTAGAAAGCAAATATAATAAATAAAAGTCACTGGCTGCTTACCATCCAATTCCTTGTCGTAATATATATATATAAAGAAAATATACAATTGAATTTAGAATTTTCTCTTTTATAAAATTTTATTTGTAAAGGAAATTCTAAAACTCAACATTTTTACGAATTATTAGGTGCTTAAAACTCATTTCAACCTTTGAAGGGTAGAAATTTAGAAAAAAATCACAAAAAATATGCACTGACCATTTGGACAACTGTTCAACTGTACCAAAGTAGTGGGGTGTGTTTTTTATGCAACTTAGAACGGCAAACAAGCTGACGGCCCACCTGATGGAAAGTGGTAACCGTCAACCTATAGACATGAACAGTACTATGGACATAACAGAGTGTACTGTTTCGCCCATGATACCCCCTCATTCGTTACCTTTCCTGAGTATCCAGGTGTTATTCCTCTGTACCCTGTACCACTGCCATATCCCACCCTTCAAACCGAAACACAGCCATGCAAACACAACTGCTTCACGGTAGAAACACGAATGGGACAGAGGTGCCCAAGCAAACGACTTTTGTACAAAGTCTCCCTCTGGTGTGTACAAATACTCAAAAATAGTATACTGGAAATAGATATTATAATTCTAATCATAGTATTGCTAGACAATATATCCAATTAGACGGACTTCCATGTGGATTCCCCTTTATCTTTCACTAATACCCTGTCGGTGTGAAACAATAGTGCAGGTAGGTTGCCATTCCATTTTCACCCATTAAAAAGTCCCTTAATCCCCTTCTCGACACAAACCCTAATGCGTGTTCAACATCTTAATAAGCAACCTCTCTAAAACCCAATTTCAACCCTACTCTATAATATAGAGAGATTGGGGGAAAAGGATTGTTAGTAATGGAGACTAAAAATCCCATTACTAGAATATACCCAACCAGGTCGATCTCCTCGTGGTTCTCCCTGAAAACCATCATGGTTAATTCCTGATGAATTCATCACGATGGGCTAACTGGCTTGTTTTCATTCTCATGATCACCCTTTACTGGTGCCTCGCCAGCGTATCCCATTAGCACAGGCGGGGTTACTATACCATTTTCATCCACCAAAATATATATATATATATATATATATATATTTGGTAAATAAACTCATTTCATTTTATTTAATTTCATTTCATAATCTTCGAAAATTTCATCTACCCGTGCGAAGTCGGGGCGAATCACTAGTAAGGTATGAATTTAGAAATAATCATAAAAAATATCCACCGACCATTTGGACAACTGTTCAGCGGTGCAGTGATGGTGGGGGGAGTCCAAATCCCCCCCAACGGTGGCCGCTACCGCCTCACCCAGCGCCTGGACGTGCGACGCGCGACCTTTGAACCCCTTCTCGATCCACGTGCGCGCGCGTTTCGACGATGAAGACTTTAATATCTTTATATACGTCGATGCTATGCTTTCACAGTACTGGAATAGAAGATTTTTGGTATAAAAAATTTAAAGAGAGGTAATAATTCTTACTAATATAAGAAATGTGAAATGGACTTTGTTTGTTTGTTACCTCTTAGCGTCTTAACGACTTGACCCATTATGGTGTAATTTGGTATACACGTACTATATCATATATGGGATGGTGAAGGAAGATAGGGTACCTACGTTTTATCCCTGTCAGTGAACATATAGTGGTTACGCGAACAAAGTCGCGGTTAAAAGCTAGCTAAGTTAACATGTGCCATAAAATCTCAAGCCTATGAGATACAACCTAGAAGATCCAGACCCAATACCCAGCCGTCAACTGTCCATAGCTGAACATAGGCCTCTCCCATAAGGAAGGGAAGGAAAATGAACTGTCAGTTTTCTCATATTGGGTTTGCTGGAAGAAATCTCTATTGGAGATAAGCTCGCCTTTGTGCACTATTAGGTTTGTTTTTACATTTTAATAACCTTTTATGTACAATAAAGAATAAAGAATAAAAGGTTTTGCCAGTAGTTGCACTGCTTAGCTGGCGGGTTGGCAATCACAGTCAGGCTTTGGTGATGTTTTAAGAAGGACGCTGCTGATCATCCCTCGACCATTAAGTTCCTTTAGTCGCTTCTTAGGACACCCACGGGAAAGGAAATGGTGGCCCATTCTATACCGAGACCACACTTAAATAAATATCCACCGGACAAGAAGGAAGACCCAATATAAAGGACATAACTTGGAACACCCAGACCCAGTATCAAGTTTAAAACAATAAGGCACTAGTTCTTCTCTCTCCACCCCGTTAGGGAATTGGCGTGAAGATAGAGCGATTAGATAATAAAAAAATTGGGAGGACTCCTACTTCTTTCAGCAGCTGGTATGGTAACTCGACTGTCTCGTTGTAGTCTTTGCCCAAACTGTTGTATGTGACCATCATTCTTTCATCCACTGTACCTGTAACAATGGGATATGGCAGTGAAATTACAGGGTACAGAGCTGTCAGATCTGAGCCTTCAGGAATGGCAACTCATGGGGGGTATCATAGGCGAATCAATATACTCTGTTACGTCCATGCTGCTGCTCATATCTATAGGCGACGGTTACCACTTTCCATTAGGTGGGTCGTTAGCTTGTTAGCCATTCTAAGGTGCTTAAAAAAAAACAAATTATTGGTGTTAGTAACAGGGTCTAACAGCCCCATTGCTAGCTATTGCTAGCAATAAAGTTTTTTTTAATTATACATATTTTGTTTTGAGAGCTAATATAAAATTAGACAGAGAACTTACCTCTCACATTGTATACGTACAACTCGGCGAATCTATTGAACTCGACCGTCGGTGACTTCTGCTGACCGGAACCAAATAAAAAATTCGAGAGGTACTGCGCCAATCTCGGGTCGATTTGGGGTCCCCAGAATTTCTGTAAACGTGATCAATTAATATTATAAAGTGGAAAGATTTGAGTTTGTGTTTGTAGTGGATAAAACAATACTAAGGTCATTAAATTAAATATTACACAAAATACTAAATGGCTCCAAAATCGAGACTTGTAGTTTTTGCTGATTATTTTGTAATTAAAGATAATTTGAGGCAAAATTTCTAAATTGGCGAATGGTTTTATTTATTTTTTATCGACATAATAATAATTTATTATAACTTTTGTCTTTACTCTCTTGTATTGTACAATTTTATAAAAACACACTAGCAAGAAACAATGCAATTGTGTGGACTATACTAATTCATTCAGAATAAGATCGCGTTATCTGTTATTTCACATTTACACATAATAATATATTTATCCTCTTTTTACTTATTATATTTTATTATTAATTAAATTTTTAAAACGTGTGCTAGTTTCTGACCTCACTTTCTAATACATGAGACTGTATTAGTTTATCATAATCGTTAGAATTCTTTCAGGTTATAATATATTGCATATTTTATTATTTCCCGTGTTTACCTTCATTGCGTATAAACATGAAATATTGTACAGGAAATCCATATTTTTTTTGATGGGTGAAAATGGTATGGTAACCCCGCCTGCGCTAACGGGATACGCTGGCGGAGCACTAGTGAAGGGTGATAGATGAGAATGAAAACAGGCCGCTAAGGCCATCATGATAAATTCATAAGAAATTAACCACGATAGTTTCCAGGGAGAACCGCGAGTAGGTCGACCTGGCTGGGTATATTGCTAGTAATGGAATTCTCAGTCTCCATTACTAACAATCCCTTTCCCCCCTGCCACTGTGGTTGGTTAGGTTGACTGCTAACATTTTAATTATCATTGCTAACATTGTTATTAACTTATTGTTGTTACTGTATGTTTAATCATCATCTTCCTACCCTTATCCTAATCATTTAGGGTCGGCGTAATATGATTTTATCCATATTACAAAAAGATTTGGTTTTTAGTTTTATGATCGGCCACCTGCCTGACGTCAACCCTCTTTGGGAATGCATTTGTTGGTGATTTCCATCACCTACGGTTTGAAAGAAAGGATTGAGACAAAAAGGAAGGGAACGTTGGAAAAGGAAACTGTATGTTTAAGTACAGTAATATATATTCCCCCCAGGAAATCCAGATTTAACAGTATTAAACAGTAACATGAGATTTCCTAAATATTCCCATGTAAACAGGAACTACACAATCGATGCAGGGAGCTTGTTATAATCTAAAATTTCATAACAAAAGATTTACTTCTGTGTTGAACATATACCAATTACCAAGACTGTTTTTGAAAACATATACACATACGTTAGGGTTATTTCCCATTGGAGTGAACAAAAACAATGGAATGCTAAATACACCGATTCAAACGGACCTCTTTCGCTTCCTACACATTCATCAATCTATTCATACACGCTCGCCGCTTACGGGTACTTTTAATTTGGCCCTTATGCAGCACGTCGTATATTCGGTCAAATGTCCGTATAGGGCGATCTCTGTCGACGATTTTAGAAAAGTCTATAAATATATCAGTGTTAATTACTTGAACAACATTCGCGTATTTAGAATGTATTTCCTCATCAAAGCAATATTCCCATTCGTGTTTCAACCATGAAGCAGTTGTGTTTGCATGGCTGTGTTTCGGTTTGAAGGGTGGGATATGGCGTGAATTTACAGGGTACAGAGGAATAACACCTGAGTCCTCAGGAATGGCAACGCATGGGGGGTATCATGGGCGAAACAGTATACTCTGTTATGTCCATGGTACTGCTCATGTATATAGGCGACAGTTATCACTTTCCATCAGGTGGGCCGTCAGCTTGTTTGCCACTCTAAGTTGTATAAAAAAAAAACTACTTCAAAAAGAACAATGTTCAATTTGATTATATTTTTTTACATTTGTTACGTCATAACTCTGTCAATTATAAACCGATTTGGAAAATTCCTTTTTATCTACAAGGATATACTTACAGATAGGTTCAATGGAAATTGTAATCACAATCAATTCGGAATTATAGTTTTTAAATTAAAAAAAATTTTGAAACAATCTTTTGTGTTTTATATTTCTCGTATTCCGTTATTGTGTTCGACATCAAAGAATTAGAAACATTACAAATGGGAGTGTTATGAGTAATGAAAATTTTCCATTCGGTTAACTAACATAACATTATATTCGTTTATATTGTATTTGATTACGAAGGAACAGGGTTTTTTTTTCATATTTTTGTTCGTACCAAAATCATTTTTTTTATTTTTTATACAACTTAGAGTGACAAACAAGCTGACGGCCCACCTGATGGAAAGTGGTAACCGTCGCCTATAGACATGAGCAGTACCATGTACATAACAGAGTATACCGTTTCGCCCATTCACGAATTCAGTGAATTCACGCCATATCCCACCCTTCAAACCGAAACACAGCCATGCAAACACAACCGCTTCGCGGTAGAAACACGAATGGGACAGAGGTACCCAAGCAATCCACTTTTGTACAAAGTCTCCCTCTGGTAAGTCTCATCCCAGTAAATGGAGCTTAACATTTCGTTCGTCATGAATGCTACCATAAAAGTCCAAAGGAACGATATTTTAACCTTAGAATATATAGATAGAGCATCACACTGTCCAAAACGGGTCAACTTTTTGGCACCTAATTGTCATATCGTCATAGTCGTAGAATACTGACGGATCTGACAAAGATTACATATAAAGATCCGTCAGTATTCTACGACTATGACGATATATTCACATATTAGCTAGTTCGTCTTTTTATTAATGTTTTAGTGACTAGTTGTTTTTTTTTCGTTTTCATATTAAATTTAAGTTTACTTAAATAAAAAAAATATTTCCATTCTATTCTAATCTCTTCTGTGTATTATGTTATGTCTAACAAATGTTCTGGCACATATCAAAAGGTAACCTTGCATTTAGGTGCTGTCGAGTTGGGAGCTAAAATTTCTTAACCTCGTATAATTTAACAAACATTCGATATTACAAATATATATAAAAAAAAAAAAATAAAAAAAAAAAACTATGTGGTCTCAGTATAGAATAGACCATTCCTTCCTTTCCCGTAAGTGTCGTAAAAGGCGACTAAGGAAGTGTGAAGTACGGGCAGCTACGTCCTTCCTAAAACATCTCCAAGGCTCAACGGCGGTTGCCAATCCGCCTGCCAAGCATGGCAACTACTGGTAAAACCCCTCAAGGAGGCTTATGTTCAACAGTAAACAGTTAAAGGCTGATACGACGATAATAGGCTACAGTGACCGTTTACCATCAGATGGGCTGTATGCTTGTTTTACCTTTGTAGTATAAAAAAAAAAAAACAGATAAAATAGTTAACCTCCTTTAAAAAAATCTCTTAAAAAATTCGTCTGCATTTTATAAAGTCAGAGTCGGCAGTAAACAATGGTTAACAATATATTGTAACAGCTATTTCGGTGCATTCTAAAATAAATTTAACAGCCCCGCGCAATACGCCCGCTTGCGCCATAACTGTAGCAAACACTAAACACTACGAATTAATAAAACGTGATTTCTTTCATAAAACCCCATCGGCACCGTATCTTTCATGTGTTATGGCTATTTAATGGTGGTTTTATTGGCTGTGATGACAATAAAGGCGATGAGATAAAGATGTTATAATTTAAGTTTTTGTTCCACGAGAAACATCGACTACAAATCAGCGCCGAACGAACATCAGTCCAGCAAAAGCTGGGTTTGTACCTATTGCCAGGCGCATACGAATACTGCACAATATATTGATTAATTTATATATGTACATTATAATTTCTGTAAAGAATGGCAATAAATTGAATTATTATTATTACAATAGTGGTAAAATCAGTTATTTTGATTTAGAAACTTAGCTGCTTAACCAATTTTGATAAAATTTCTATGGTACCAATCTGAGGTTTTATCTTTTTGTACAAAAAGAAACATTTTTCAAATTGGTATATAAATGACGGATTTCTAAAGTGACAAACATAAAAAAAACAATCAAATTGAGAAACTCTTTTTTGAAGTCGACTGAAAAATGACAGTCTACGTAAGAGGACAATGTTAGTTTAAAAAAAAATAGTAGCCCTTGAATAATGCCGTAAAGTTAATTTTTTCTTTACTTATTTTTTTTTTATACCACAAAAATGGTAAACAAGCATACAGCTTATCTGATAGAAAACGGTCACTGTAGTCTATGACCACCTGCAACACTATGGGTGTCGCGTGCGCGTTGCTGATCCTAAAAATCTTTAATACACATTTTTTTTTTATGTTTTTTTTGATGGGTGAAAATGGTATGGTGCCGCCTGCGCTAACGCGATACGCTGGCGGAGCACCAGTGAAGAGTGATCAATGAGAATGAAAATAGGCCAGTTAGCCCATCATGATGAATTCATCAAGAATTAACCATGATAGTTTCCAGGGAGAACCGCGAGGAGGTCGACCTGGTTAGATATATTGCTAGCAATGGGATTCTCAGTCTCCATTACTAACAATCACTTTTCCCCCAGTTTATTAATATTGAATTAATATCAATTTTGTTATTATATTTGTTTAGAAAGAAAGAAAGAAGAAATAACAATTTTTATTCAACTTAGATTTAAGCATTTTTGAATAATATTTTTTTCATTACCGCTCATTCGGAACGCAAACTCAGCCAAGAAGAACGGACAAGAAACTCAGCTGTTGCTTTTTTTTTTCAGAAAGTTTAACTATATAAATAATTAATTTGTGTGAATACAAACTACTAAGCAGTATCAGATTATAAAATTAAAAAAAAATATATAGTATTTAGAAAACAAAAGGATGGGTCCTGTTCATATTTAAAAAATAAGTTCCTAAAATAAAAATATAATAATAATAAAAAAAAAAAATCTGAATTTGCTACGTAATCGCATAACATATCGCAAAAACAATATGTGTTATGTAATTTTAACATCAAATTTGTATTTCGTTCGGCACCGAAACTTCGGAAAACATTTCATGGTAGACCCTCTGGTGTAATTCCAGCGTTCATATAATTCCGTGCGCGGTCAGGTGACTTTGTAAGACGTATGTTGCAGACCGTACAAATATCAACAAATCGTCCACTAAACCACAGAGATATTTATTCGTGGTTATTTTTAATCAACCTCCAGAAACCATTTGAACCTCTGCGGTAGATAAATTTGTTTTTTTTTTTTTAATTCCACTGTAATAACTCACAGAGGCATTCAAAATGTACGTATTCGCTTGCAGTACGTGGCTTTGACCGCGTGGATGGGATAATGACTTGTGAATCCTTACAAATAGGTATTATAAACGTGAAAATCAGTTTATTTGTTTGTTACTTTTTAGCGCCTTAACGTTTCAACCAATCATCATGACATTTTGTATATACGTATTGTATGGGATCGATCCATGTGGTCCCGGCACAGAATAGACTACACCTTCGTTTCCTGTGGGTGTCGTGAGAGGCAACTAAAGGAACTTAAGGACTAAAGAACTAAAGGAAATTAGTTCGGATATGTGCAGAACTAGAAGTGCATGACATGTAAATTTTATACAAAACTTGAAGGCATTAAGCCTTCAAGTATATTCTTTAGACGACAAGTCATGAATGATACTCAGCTAGAGTGTACATCCTCTTCCGTGGGTGTCGTATGAGGTGACTAAGAGAACTTAATGTTAGAGGAATAGGCAGCAGCATCCCTCTTAAAACATCTCTAAGTGCCTAATTGCGGTTGTCAATCCGCCTGCTAAGAGTGGCAACTACTGGTAAAACTCCCCTTGTGGGGAAGGCTTATATTCAGCAGTGGACCAAGATCGCTCTTCAATGATAAGGCCGTCCACTTCTGCCCCCTTACCATGCTTTTTATTTAGATTTTTTTATAAAATTGTATCTTTCATTAGGAAGAACAACAAAGAGTTTTCATTCATTTTAATCCATTCATTCGCTATATAATTCGGTCTCATGACGCATCGACGGCACAAGCAATCGTTATGGAATTTGGCGTACACATAGTATTTGGTAAGGAGAAAAATGTAACTTTTGTTTTTATCCCGGCCAATAAATCCCGGTTATACGAACAAGACCGCGGGCTGAGCCAGTTTACAATATTCATTTATAATCAACCTTCCAGAAACTCGGAACCTTTACAGTCGATTAATATACCATGTTTTTTCTGTACACAAATTCTACCGTAATAACTCATGGCGGCCTTCAATATTTACGTGGCGGGTATGGTTTTCTTCAATCCTAGCCTATAACAATAGATTAATGTGCATTGTGTAAAAACGGCGATGGTTCAACGAGTTCTACTTCGAACGGAATGTAACGGAATGCGCAATTAAAAATTTGAAAAATGAAGGAGTTCAAATTTTTTTCAGTAAATGTTGAACTATGAATATTCTAGGTATAAAAATTTAAATGCAGCAAAGTTGCACCTAAAGTTTATATAACAAGCAGATTTTGTTTAATAAATAACAAAATGAAACGCGATTAACAAATATAGAAATATGTTTATAAATTTTCACATTTATAACAATAGCAGGATAAATTAGAAACCTCACTATTCTTATTTCAAAATAAATTGAATCGACGAAAGACGACAAGTTTCATAGGCACAGGATTTGAAAAAGAATATTTGAATTTAGAACGCGGAATTGCGTACAGTTTCTAAATCGACTTAAACTAAAAAACCCGAAGCCAAATTAGAAAATAATAAAAGAATTTGTGACTTTAGCTTACCGAAGTGTGGCAACGTTGCAATTGCAATATTTGTAATTTTCAAACAACAATTCATAATTTTTTCAATTATCAATTAACAGTTTAACAATATTTCTGATTAATTATTTAAAACGCTGCTGCTCATCCCTCGACCATTAAATACGGGTGGTACTTAATGGTAGAAATCGAAACTTATACCTTCATGAGCATATTATGTAAATCGCTATTATATGTCACCAGTTCTATACTATTTCATCCGTTCACTATCCACTGCTGGACATAAGCCTTCCCCATAAGGGGAGGTTTGTCAGTAGTTGTCAAACTTGGCAGGAGGGTTGGCAAGCAGTTAGGCTTTAGAGATATTTTAAAAGGGGCGCTGCTGCCCACCCCTCGCCCTCACTTAGTCGCCTCTTACGACACCCATAGGAAAGAATGAGGTGACCCATTCTATGCCAACACCATACGGAATTTAGCATATAACAGAGCTAAATGATATTTCAATTTGCATGTATTAATAATAGGTTTCTTGTTAACACAAACTGCCAATCGCAACGCGCTGTGTTATAAAATTCCATCGTATTAATTTTGTTTATTGTACCCGTCTACGTTAGATTTATTTACAAAACTGTCTATAGTCTATACAATTTACAAAGTTAGCGGATTTTTATCGCCTGATGTATTAAAAGTGTACAAAGATCTGATATTAATATAGGTTAGGTATCTATTGAAAATCTCCTCAGAAGAGAATTTCAGTTCTACGGATAGATCCTTATTGCAGAAATACACGCTTTTTTTTTAAATGGCCCGATCCTCAAGCTCTTTGCGATATTAGGAATCAGGTAATGAATGTCTGAAGACACAACCTACAACACCCAAATCTAAGCCGATTAAAAAAACTTTGAATGAATGAATGAATGAGTATACTTAATTTGCATTATACAATATAGGAAATAAGCAAGACAATTTACAAACACAACGATACAATTGTATAAGTACAGTAAGGCGGTCTTATTGCTGAGAGCAATCTTTTCAAGACAACCTTAAGGTAATGGTTTGTCTTCTAAATTGGCTCGACCGGGCCAATTTAGAAGACAAAGTTTAATCGTAATCGGGACCTACGCACTTTACGCTATACAGGTCGTCAAACTCATATTCATAATCGTCTATTTTTAAATCAACGACCAAAAGAAGTTTATCTTTTGAAATTTTGTGTATCTTACGCGATTACGCGCCAATTCTGGGGGCCTACCATGAAAAATTCTGAATTTTCGTACTCAATTTCATGTATTTGTTCGTACCGAAGTCGATCCAGTAAATGGAGCTTAACATTTCGTTCGTCATAAGTCTTACCATAATAGTAAAAAATAACGACAATTTAACATTTTTAATATTTATAAACGGTACGTATTGTTATTTTAACACCATATGGTAAAAATTTCATGGATGATCCTCAGAACCAATTTTTACAATTCTTTATGCAATCGGCAGAGTTTATTCCGTTTCTTTCCGAAAAGTAAAAAAAAAATATGTTATAATAAAAACCTAGTCGTACGAGTAGACATACGACTCCCCATTCTAAATTCAAATATTTTCAATGTGTTTACGAAATATCTAGATGTTCACAATGACTTTTTTTAACACTATCATAAGTTTTGCATTATTTCTTAATAATGGTATCCCCGCCTGCGCTAACGGTATATGCTAGCGGAGTACCAGTGAATGATAGGTAAGGACAACAGGTCAGTTAGTCTATCGTGACGAATTCACCCGGAATTAACCACCATGGTTTCCGAGAGGTACTGTTAGGTCGACCTAATAGGGTATATTGCTAGCAATGGAGTCTAATTTCCTCATTACTAACAATCCTTTCCCCTCCCGGCCATTTATTGATGTAAGTACTCGTGATTAAAGTTGTTGTTGATGTTGTTTTAAAATTCGTCAAAAATGGACAAGCAAAGAGCATGGCCCATACAGCCTTGTCATAAGTTATTATCGGTGGGGGGAAAGGGATTGTTAGCAATGGAGTTTGACAACCTCATTGCCAGCAGTATGCCCTATTAGGTCGACCTCCACGTGGTTTCCCCTGGAAATTAATGAGTATACTTTATTTGCATTTTTTTTTTAATGGATGATAATGGAATGATAACCGCACCCGCGCTATCGGTATACACCGGCGGGGCACCAGTGAAGGATGATAGGTGAGGAGATGAAGTAGATCAGTTAGCCCATCGTGACGAATTCAACAAGAATTGTTCACGATGGTTTCCAGGGGGAACCACATTTTTTAAATGAAGAAACAATCAGATAGAGAAAAAATAATCTTTCACTTGTCGTTTGAAAGCATCAATGGATTTTGTACTTTTAGAGAATTTATATATTTCGTAGAAAAAATTAAAGTAATTGTTTTTGCAGAGCTTACTTTTTGACCCAATAGAATATCTCATTCGTATGGGTAAATCTAAAAAAAAAACCGCGCCAACTACGTCACGAGCATACACTAGCTATTCTATTATACAATCGATAACCATCAACTAAACGACTCATACATTTTCCTATATTTTCTATAATTAATCGCATTATACGAAACGCATTTGACAATTAGCATTAAGGTGATGGCTGGTTTGGTAAACAAAGGGGGTTTGACGTCACGTCGAAGTCGAATCGAGCGTGTTATGAGTCGAACGACATGACACAGGTTTGTTGCTCTAAAACTAATGTATTTACAGTTGTACACGTGTGTTGTACAGTTTACACAAGATTTTAAGTAACCGCAAAAGAAACTATGTAAATTTAACTGCTAGGAGTACGTTCCAAGACACTTCCAAATTTAAAAACACTTTTAGAAATTTTAAAATTTTTGGAACGCGTATATGAAATTAATATTTTTGAACTTCTGTGCAAAATATGTCATCATGATCATCATATCAGCCTTTAAGTGTTTTTTTTTTTATGGATGAAAATGGTATGGTAACGGTAACTTCGCCCGCGCTAACTGGATACGCTGGCGGAGCACCAGTGAAGGGTGATAGATGAGAATGAAAACAGGCCAGTTAGCCCATCATGATGAATTCATCAAGAATTAACCGTGATAGTTTCCAAGGGGAACTGCGAGGAGGTCGACCTGGTTGGGTATATTGCTAGCAATGGGATTCTCAGTCTCCATTACTAACAATCCCTTTCCCCTCGTCTTTTACTGTTCACTGTTTAAGATAAGCTTCCCCTTGGGGCTTTGCATGTAGTTGCCACGCTTGGTAGACGATTTGGCAACTGTAGTCAGGCTTTAGAGATATTTAAAAGGGACGCTGCTGCTTATCCCTCGCCCTCCCTTAGTCGCCTTTTACGACACCCACGGGAAAGGAAGGGGTGGCCTATTCTAGCCATAGCCAATGTTATAGGGTATAACATTGGCTATTGGTCATATCCTATAACCTAGGGGGAAGGGATTGTTAGTAATGGGGAGGTTAGTCCCCATTGCTATTAATATACTCTATCAGGTCGACCTCCACGCGGTTCCCCCTGGAAACCATCTTGATTGATTAGTTGTTAAATTTGTCACGATGGGCCAACTGACCTGCTTCATTCTCACTTGTCATGCCTCACTGGTGCTCCGTCAGTGTATACCGACAGCGCAGGCGGGGTTACTATTCCATTATCATCCATAAAAAAAAAACAAAATGCAGGTCGCAGACACTCGAGTCTCAGCCGTGTCTAGTCACCACACCCCGCCCAATTAGTATTGACCATTAGGGCAGACATTTGCTGATGACGCACGCTCGCGCCCTCTGTTTGCTGTTAATGTTTACATATCATTGACCTGTTATTTGTTATGCAAATATTGCCAGGAAGTCTAGACAATCCCATTAGGGTTTTGGTAGATTTACAACCAAAATAAGCTGCACGGTAAGAAAAGAGTGTAATTTATTATATCCCTTTTATCACAGAAAAATAGAATAGTAATAAATTTTATACACATTTGCTTAATTCTAAGTATTTTTGTTTTTTTTTTTAAGATACAGGTGTCCGACAAAGGGCATAAAATTTAAACAGTGTGTCCAACCAACTTATTAATATATTATTTACGGGTAGTATTTAACTTAACTAGTAGAACATTGCCTAAACAATTATGTTTTTTTTTTTTTTTATTTTATCCTACATACACGTAGACGTATTTAGAGAGTAGGCCGGATGGGCCGTGACACCTCAAAAATATCTAGTGCCACCCCAGAATTACTAAGGGCCCTTTCCATAGACTGCCATAAGGATCGACCCTGAGTCACCTGCACCCACTGGCTCCCTGCTAAGCATTTGGTGTCGTCACGCCATCTAGTGTGTGTGGCACTTATTATCAGATTCTTAAAAAAAATACTTATTATTCTAATTTAAAAAATCAAGCTCTTTCGGTAAAAAAAAACACGAGTGCAAATCTAATCGTTTCTTAAGTTCTATTCCAGATCCAAAGTTTACACCTCCTTACCGATTCAGTTTGCAATAAATCATTGCGGTCAGCCATTAACAATTACGACCGTTTCAAACACGACTGCGAAGTGAGATGCGAAAAATGGCGGGAAACAGTGAGAAAATTAAATTTCAACTTTTTAAAAACTTTTAATACCGAATGACAGAAAATGTGGGTATTAAGTAGAGATGCTTAATATCCGATTTCTATATTTTCTTAATATCCGATATCTATATCTATATTTTCACCAGAGGGAGACTGTACAAAAGTTGATTGCTTTACGGTTGACAATGGGACAGAGATACCCAATCTCTGTCCCATTGTCAACCGTAAAGCAGTTGTGTTTGCATGGCTGTGTTTCGGTTTGAAGGGTGGGATATGGCGTCAATTTACTGGGTACAGAGGAATAACACCTGAGTCCTCAGGAATGGCAACGCATGGGGGGTATCATGGGCGAAACAGTATACTCTGTCATGTCCATGGTACTACTCATGTCTATAGGCGACGGTTACCACTTCGACGGTGGGCCGTCAGCTTGTTTGCCATTCTAAGTTGTATAAAAAAAAAATTCTTCTGTACATTGAGCGATACCGGCGATACCAGTCTGATATCTATATTCATTACGAGCGGATTCTTCTTTTCAATATCACATATTGGAAAACCGATAGTTAATATATCTGTTATTGCGTCTATATATGTATAGATATTGTATCTACAATATATAGATCTTGATATATATATCCTGAGTACTAAGAACGTTCATAACTTCAGCTTACCGAACTGTGGCAACATTTTAATTATCTGTCAAGTTAAAAAAAAAAACAAACAATTTAAGAACTTACAATGATTATGACTAATCCTTTAATAAGTTCTCTATTAGCGAAATGAAACATTTATCATGCTACAGTATTTTTATAAAATTTTAACCGAATTATTTTTTTTTTTTTTGGATGACAAAAATGTAATGGAAAAATTCCAAACCAAAATAAGAAGTAGATACAGTTTTCAGTGAGTTTATATGCAACGTATTCCATTATTATTATTTTAGTTCGCTAACACAGCACTTTTTAAATATTCAATCAGAACCATTTTTCAATCTTATTTTGAAAGTTGACAGATAACTGCGATGTTGCCATACTTTATTTTGAACAATGTTCCTAAACTTATTAAGAACACGCGAAAAGTAAAAATAATTTCTTTTTTGGCGGTCGGTTAAAACGTTTAAAATAAAGTCACTACACTACAGTATGAAATTCAGCGTCACAGCTACCAGTTTATGGCCCTATATCCCCACCGTATACAATAGATTTAGTTGAAACTAATTAAAGTTTTGACAATTGGCCAAGCGTAGGTCATTCGACAACTATTTTTCAATACATACCAACCAGCACTTATTGTTACTTCCCATTTTTAAATATATTTTAGCGATTTTAGTGATCTAGCAGTTTAAACATACAACCTCTACTTACTAATGCCGGTTCGATTCCCATACAATACAAGCACGGGATTTGGCGTTCCAATATTTCTGCCTACCCTAATGGGTGACAAGCGTGAAAGATACGTATGTATCACTATACATACATATCTGTATTCATGAACCAAAAATGACCAGCTGATGTTACTTATGGATAATATGGACCACTTTGCTAGTAATTTACCCTATTAAGTCGATCTCCACGCGGTTCCCCCTGAAAATCTTCGTAGTTAATTTTGGTGGAATACGTCACGATAGGCTAACTGACCTGCCTACATCGTCACATATCATCTGCCATTGGTGCCCCGTCAGCGTAAACCAATAGTGCAGAAGGGTTAACCATACCGTTCTCATCCATTAAAAAAAACCATTTGCTATATTTTTATATATTTGGCGTTGTCAGTAATCGATGACCTGCTTGCATCATCACCTATCATCCCTCACTGGTTCACCACATCCATCAGCGTACTTATTCCAATAGCACAGGCGTGACTACCATTCCAATTTTACATACGAGTAAAATAAAAAAAAAAAACTATTTGCTATTAGACACAGATCGTATGAAACAGTTTCTTAGCTCTATAATTTTTTATACAACTTAGAATGGCAAACAAGGTGACGGCCCACCTGATGGAAAGTGGTATTTCAGATTGAAGCTTTCTCTAATACACATTAGAACTTTAACAAACACAGGAATAAGACTAAAACAATGTAATACAGCTTATAAACAAGAATACCTGTAAAAACTAGGTACACCTGGAAAATATTGAAATTGTATATTACGGGATCGTTCTTCTAGTGAAATTGAACATTTATTCCAAAGTAACATTACTCGTCCTTAACTTGAAAGACGTCCTATATTAGTATGGAGAGTTCAATTTTTTTTAACGTTCTCGACATTGATATATGAGTTAACAACACAGATTCGGGGGAAAGGGATTGTTAGTAATGGAGACTGAGAATCCCATTGCTAGCAATATACCCAACCAGGTCGACCTCCTCGCGGTTTCATCAGGATGGGCTAACTGGCCTGTTTTCATTCTCACCTATCACCCTTCACTGGTGCTCCGCCAGCGTATCCAGTTAGCGCAGGCGGGGCTACTATACCATTTTCACCCATCAAAAAAAAAACAACACAGATCCACAGTTACAGACTAAAAATGCCATTGAAAATTCAGCGTAGTTACTTGAATTTTGAGCTCATATCTACATCTACATTTGAAGCGAAACGTGGAAAAATATTACTACATTTTTTTATGCAACTTAGAAAGGCAAACAAGCTGATGGCCCACCTGATGGCAATTGGTAACCGTCTCCTATAGACATGAGCAGTACCATAGACATCACAGAGTATATTCCTGAGGACTCAGGTGTTATTCCTCTGTAGCCTGTAAATTCTCTGCCATTTCCCACCCTTCAACGAAACACCCTTCACCTTCACCCTTCCCGAAACAGCCATGCAAACACAACTGCTTCACGGTAGAAACATAAATGGGACATAGGTGCCTAAGCAAACGACTTTTGTACAAAGTCTCCCTCTGATATATTTGTAAAAACGTAACGTCTAGACAGACATGTGGTTTTTTATTTACAATAAAAAAAAAACACATGTCCTTTAATAAATATTCGTTGTTTTATTTGCAATTTGGAATAGTATAACTTCTAGACGGTGTTGTAAACCTTGAGTTTTGTCCATATTAATGTCTTTCAATTTAAAAATGTTCAATTCCACTGTTAGAACATTCCATAATATGGTAATAATAAACAAATCACTCTGCATAAGACACAAGTGCCGTCTCCGAGTGTTAACAAAATACATAGACTAGTGCAAATTGTGAACAGAGATTAGCACTTCGTATGGGACTTACAAAACGAAATATACATTGGGTACGTAACTTAAAAATATACTGATATTACATACAAGTGGAAACAAGAAATTAAATACAATGATCGAATAAACAAGACAGGTTTGTTTTATTAGGTTGTTATAGACATTGTTGCATTGCGTAAATTGAGATGTTCTTGAGAAATACTGTATTTAAAAGGGTAATTGTTTAGTGCGTAATTTTAACTTATTTATGTGTATATAAATATGTAATTTTACAAGTTTTATATCTGTATTATATTCAGGTATAGTATCTGGTAACACATAAGTAATCCTAAATAAATAAGTCAAAGGCTTGGTAAATCACTACAGGCCATTAATTTGTACGTTTATGGTCCTATCTATCTATCTCACTCTATTATGCCTATTATATTCTTTTTCCCCTTATGCTTTACCATTCATTATATTATTTATCTACGAATCAAATATTACAGTGGTAACATTTATTCCTCTATCTATAATTAACTAGAACATAATACTCTTTTTGCCATTTTTATATAGGCATCATTAAAGGAATGAATAACGTTGTAAACATTATAAAATAAACACACCGACTGTCATGCGTTGCCGTTCTTAAAAACTGAAGTATTATGTCGCAATAGCCTGTAATTTTACTAGTATATCCTTCAAATCGGAATACAGCCATACGAGCACAGCTACATTGTTGAAGAAACTCAAGTGGAACAGAGGTACCGTGCAGATAGCTGTTGTACAAAGTTTCCCTGTGATTTTTTTTTTATACCACTGAGGTGGCAAACAAGTAAACGGCCCATCTGATGGTAAGCGGTTACCGTAGCCTATGAATGCCTGCAATACCAGAGATATTACGCGCGCATTGCCGACCCTGAAGATAAGTCCATTTGTGACTTTCATCTCTTGTATTTATCGCAATAAAGGCCATTAGAATGTCATTACCTCTATTCATTCATACAGAGTAAATAAACAACTAGGAACAACCCACTCCCGAAGCCACAGATTAACACATGGCTGTTTGTTGACGTCTAGATTGCGCGCCAAACCGCATTGTTCGACGTTTAAAAATGTATGAAATAGTTCTGCCATGTCAAGGTCAACGGTCTATTTTCGAATTCCAGCATATGTTTCCACAAATTATTTTCACTATTGATTAAGTTTTTTTTTAATTACGCGAAAGAGTAAAATTTACAATGAAACAGGCAAAAATCCTTAATTTCTAAAACAATATTATTTAATTTTAAAACCTGTCTTGTCTATGTCTAAGAACTGGTGATAACTATTAACACAATGGCTAGACATATACTGATGAAATTGTTCTACTTCACTCACCAATACTTGTATGTAATGGATATTCAGCCAGTGACAGGTATCAAGTGATATGAGTTTCATGATCGTTTTGAGCTCTTAGATAAACAACTGTTTGTTTTTTTTTTTTTTCATTGAATTCATCAACACACATTAAACGAATTATTTTTTATATATTAAATTTGAGCGTGTTTGACTATAATTTCACCTGATCTAAAATAACAATGAGATATAAGGTGTTGCATGTTAATTTACAAAATAATTAATATCAAATAATAATTTACTATTAAGATTTAGGTTTCTTTAATAAGAAGTATTTATAATATAATTTAATTTTTGTGACCATTAAACAAATTACTGTAGTTTAAATATGCTTATAGACTTTTTCAATAAAGATTCTGGACTTGCACATAAATGAAATATTTTTTAAATTTAGAAAAAGTGCACAAAAATGTTACATTCATATTATTAAAAGAAAATACTGTCACTGACTAAATATAAAAAATAAATTCTTTAAAAAGGAAAAACAAAAAATGAACACACTTCTAGCAACACTGCATCTACTTTTCCACTCACGATGAGATCATCCTCCCGTATTCTCTCCGAGTTTTTGCTGGCCGCCCTGAATGTTGCCGCTACATACTTCTGCTCATCTTTGGTAAGTAATGTACATTTTGCAGCTAACTTCTTACTTGTGTTGCCCATTCTAAAATAGTTATAATTAAAAAAAAAGCTGTATTGAATCTTATATTTAATTTGTTATCTTATTTATATAAATTAACATAAGTACAAAATAAAACTAAGCTGTAAAGTCAAACAACCATGATCCATTTGAAGAACACAATTATGAAAAACAAATATAAAAAATTAATATAATTTCTAAAAATAACAACAAACATATCAGAAAAAAATTATAAAATGGTGATTGAGAACCATTCACAGTTCATCACAGAACTGGTAAAAGGATATTTATTAGTTACTAGCTGTACCCATCTGTGATCAGAATTAGTAACTAATGTCCTTCTATTTCCAAATACTATACACACATAATATGCCAAATGACCTTGACAATTGTTTGAGCCCTTAAAGTATTGAAAGGAACAAATAAACTTTTATAATTTACATGTAGGTTTCAATGTAGGCGACTCATAAATAATTTTCACTAATATTGAGTAATATTATTACTGTCTAATAAAGTAAAATTTTATATTTCCCTATCACATATTATAAAATTATATATACATAAGTTAAACATAAGTACTGTGAGAGCAAATTTATTTTTTATGTATTAAAATAGGTTAAGAATATTACAAGATATAAATCTCTAGAGGAAAAACATTTGCTTATTTATGACATTTGTCACAATCACCTGACCTTACATTACAATTCAAGTTCAAGCTTGTAAGGATATGTTCAGAAAGAAGATTAGTAGGTTTTATTTTCTTATTTATATCCAATATTCTTATTATATTTTAATGTCTTTTATTATATACAAAATTCTAAGTTGTATAAATTACCTGTTCCCCAATAAAGTAATACAGAATTAAATACAGAAATAAAAACATTGATCAGATGGTTATTATATTCCTAAAAAACTATTTTTGTAGTTTTGCACACATGCCAAATGTCTACATTATGAATTAATTAACAATAATACATCTAGATAATATTATGTTCTCGAAAGATAGGGACATTTATTAAAAATCCAATCAATATTTTTAAAGAAACGAAAATAAATGTAAATATAGGTTACCTGTCAATGTCAAATATTTTTTTGTTTTTATTTTTTTTACGAACTGTTTTCGTGACGAAGATATGAATTCCGAACGGATATCGAACACAAATAACACAACTCACTCCGGTCGTCGCGTCTCAGCGACTACCTAACTCTAAACTACTTTGCCTTTTCTGCTGGAATATAACGATAAAGTTATAGTCTAGAAACACAAACATAGGTAGATTCTAGAAATAAACCTCCACAAAATACACCATCGGTCTATGAGAATATACTATTAAGGCGGTGTTTAAATTTAAAATTTACGTACGCATGTTTTTACTTAATACGTTATCCTTAAAACAATGAATCATATTGGATATATGTTCTGTTTTTTCTGTATGTATGCTTTGTTTCATTCATTCTCATCTTTAGGTACATTAGCTAGTATTCGTTATGTAAATAAACTTTATTCACGAGACTTTACTATCTTTGATCTAAAAATTGGCTAAGCAAATCAAAAAATTATGCATCAATTGCAAGAAAAATAAACAATGTGGTATTTCGCTTACTTCTCATTTTTTCACAACCACATCTAATAGATTTTTTTAATAGAAGATAATGAAATGTTAACCCCGCCCGCGCCATTAACATACACCGCGAGGTACCAGTGAGATGATAAGTGAAAATCATACCCATCGCGATGAATTTGACAATAATTAATCATAATGGTTTCCAGGGCGAACCGCGTGGAAGTCGACCTGACAGGATATATTGGTAGCAATGGGGATTAACGTCCCCATTACTAACAATGTTTCTTCCATCTAATAGATTAAGTATAGTGTTTGAATGTCTCACTAGCGACACTTCAAATGTTTCGCTTATCCATCTATTTAGGCATTACTCGATAAGGTTAGTACATAGATAATATTAGTATGATTCAAATTAACATAAGGTACAAGTCCTTTAGTAGAAATAACCACTATATAAATATCCAATATTCCAATTTGTAATCTTGTACATATATATATTCATATTATGTATTTTACGGCCCCCGCATAGAATAGGCCACCCTTTCCTTTCCCGTGGGTGTCGTAAAAGACAGCTAAGGGACGGCGAGGGATGGGCAGCGGCGTCCCTCTTAAAACATCTCTAAACCCTGACTTCGGTTGCCAATTCGCCTGCCAGGGAAATACTGGCAAAACTCCCTAAGGGGGAGGCTTATGTTCAACAGTGGGAGGTTTTTTTTTTTTAATGGGTGATAATGGAATGGTAATCCCACTCGCGCTATCGGTATACACCGGCGGGGCACCAGTGATGGATGATAGGTGGGGATGAAGCAGGTCAGTTAGCCCATCGTGACGAATTCAACAGGAATTGTTCACGATGGTTTCCAGGGGGAACCACGTGGAGGTCGACCTGACAGGATATATTGCTAGTAATGGGGCTATTTGACCCCATTATTAACAATCCCTTTCCCCCCACAGTGGGAGGTTAAGGGCTAATATAATGACGATTATGTATCAACAGTTATGCACCTAATTTCGGTTTAGCTAGTTGATTTTGTTATTTAGTGATTAAGATAGTGTTCCACAAAAAAAAAAACGAACCAAAATAAACTAAATTTTGATTTTTAAAAACTACTGCGACGATTTTGATAAAAATTCTATGGGACCCATCTGTAAGTATATTCTTTCAGATAAAAACAAAATTTTCAAAATCGGTTTACAACTGATATAGTTGATGAGGTAATAAAACATTAAAAAAATTATATTATGTATCACATCTCCCATATTTAGAACTAACAAATTTTTTTATCGTACCTCCCACCAAATTGTTTATAATTACTCCTCTCCATCCAAAGGTTGCCTGGAAGAAATCGCTCTTAGCGATAAGGTCGCCCATTGTTTTCTCATAGAGATAATTTCTTGTAATCGTTTATATTTATAATAAGTTTACTATTGTAATCTTTTGGAGGCAACAATAAAGAGTATCTATCTATCTAAAAAAAAATATAACCAAACTGAGAACCTCCTTATTGAAGTCGGTTGAAAAGTATATTATTGTTTAAGTATATATTAAATACAATATCTAAGGGTACAATGTTTCTTTCAACTCTATATTTCCGTTACAATATTTTAAATTTATAATGAATGCTACAATGATAGACGTATTAAAATATATTGTTTGGTGCCCACCCCAGAATAAGGAGCAGAGCTTTCAACTATAGGCAAAAATATATCAGAGAGTATATATTCTTATGTCTTTTTTAAGGAATTAGTTCCTCTCTGGAAAATAATCTTAAAACCTGGTGGTTACAATAAATTTGCTAAAGTCCATACAGTAGAGCATAATGTCACTGCCGCATATCCACGGAGAGCTTTCGTAAATGCATCATTTTCAATATGAGCCGCAACATGCCTATGAAGAAGTATTATCATATGAATTTGTGGCGGTAAACTTAAAGCAGTTGCTAAAAACTTGACCCTAGGGAACAAAAACCCTGGAATAAGTGTTCCAAAAACAATAAAGATGAATAAACTCCCGCTGAGGATTATGCTGCGGTGCGTTTCTTTTGGGTACACAGTAGATCCGATAATATAACTCCAATGGGCTAAAGATCCGATTCGTATGATCCACAACAATTTTAATAATGCCTTATTGCAAATTAATATAGTTAGAGAAGTTATAATGCACATCATGTACTATTTCCATCTATTTTAATATTATAGAATTCAAAGAGTACGTAAGTATCATAATATCAAATAAAATATTATGTTATATGCTGAGAGTTATATGTTTGTAACATTATGACAAAGATGACTAGGTGTTTAATACAAAATGACAAATAAAGACAGTTTGATTTAAGTAAATTATTTTTCACTTTATATTATCTTTATATATGTCAGTAACAAATTTTACATTACTAGTTGAAATATTATCCTTCTTTATATATTAAGTAGATCCTGTGTAATGCCTTAAATAATAAAACATTATATTACATAGCATAATTGAGTCCTAATTGCATTATTTTCTGTAATAAACAGCCTCATTTGTTATTAAATAGCAAAAAAAAATAAAATTAATCCACAATAGTAATTTTAGTTCCTTTATCGCTCTATAGAGGCAACACCATCGAAAGTTTGCTATTTGCTTAAGATAATTAAATTTTGTTAATACAAAATACTCAAATGAATTATTTTAATCTATCAAACAATATTTGTTATAAATAAAGCCTGATAGCAAATATCATAAAATTTTTGAGTATCGCACTATTCTGCTGTTATTTGTGGATATTACTACTAGATCGATATAGAACGAATATTATAAACACTAAATTATTGAACGAAAATAGTAACAATGTTGCCATATTAGAATTTATTATTGTTAATAGTATAATTTGCAATGATTGCAAACATATTGTATTTTAAATAAAATTATGTAATTATTAGTAAATTCTATAAAGAAAAAAGGTTATTAAATAAATGGATAATTTATTTTTTTTAAATCAAAGCTTCTCCTTAATATATGATTTTCTAGCTATTTTTACCTAAATACCGATTTCAAAATTTCAAATAGTAGAATTTTTATTCATTTATATGTCACACGTCAGCGTGACTGGGAAAAACTAATTATTGTGGTTGATTTGTGTCTTATTTATAGTGGTGAATAAAATTTAATGAAAATTCACTAATTATTAAATTAATGCGAACAACACAACATCAAAATGACTGTAACTAAAATGGAAATAGACCCTGTTAAGGGCGATGGTTTCCGACCTTACTACATAACTAAGATCGAGGAACTTCAGCTGATCGTAGCAGAAAAATCCCAAAATCTTCGGCGTCTGCAGGCGCAACGCAATGAACTCAACGCCAAAGTGCGGATGTTGCGCGAAGAGTTACAACTTTTGCAAGAACAAGGGTCCTACGTCGGCGAAGTAGTCAAGCCTATGGACAAGAAAAAAGTACTTGTGAAGGTACACCCAGAGGGCAAATTTGTCGTTGATTTAGATAAGAATGTAGATATTAATGATGTTACCGCCAACTGCCGCGTTGCACTGCGTAATGAGAGTTACACCCTCCACAAAATCCTGCCTAATAAGGTTGATCCATTGGTCTCACTCATGATGGTTGAGAAAGTGCCAGATTCTACTTACGAGATGGTTGGCGGTTTGGATAAGCAGATTAAGGAAATTAAAGAAGTAATTGAGCTACCCGTGAAACATCCTGAGCTGTTTGATGCATTGGGAATTGCTCAACCCAAAGGTGTACTTTTATATGGCCCTCCTGGCACTGGTAAGACATTGCTTGCGCGTGCCGTAGCTCACCACACTGAATGCACTTTCATCCGTGTCTCGGGTTCTGAATTGGTACAGAAATTCATTGGAGAAGGAAGTCGTATGGTCCGAGAATTGTTTGTGATGGCTAGAGAGCATGCCCCATCTATCATATTCATGGATGAGATAGACTCGATTGGTTCATCTCGTATTGAATCTGGTAGTGGTGGTGATTCTGAAGTACAGAGAACTATGTTAGAGTTATTGAATCAGCTAGATGGATTTGAAGCCACAAAGAATATTAAAGTTATTATGGCTACCAATAGAATTGATATTCTGGACCCTGCTTTACTGAGGCCTGGACGTATTGATAGGAAAATTGAATTCCCCCCACCAAATGAGGAGGCTAGGCTGGACATCCTAAAAATCCACTCTCGTAAAATGAATCTGACTAGAGGCATCAATTTGCGGAAGATCGCCGAGTTGATGCCTGGGGCTTCTGGTGCTGAGGTGAAAGGAGTTTGCACTGAGGCTGGTATGTATGCACTGCGTGAACGCAGAGTACATGTCACTCAGGAAGACTTTGAGATGGCTGTCGCTAAGGTGATGCAGAAAGATTCTGAGAAGAATATGTCTATTAAGAAGCTCTGGAAGTAACTACCTTTATTATCTTTTATTGCATAGGAAAATATAATGTATACTTAATGCTTTTTAATATATCTGTGTTTTATTTACTACCTTCATCCTACTGTTTAGGGTCATCTTGATAATTCTTTGACTTCAATCTCTCTTTGAAATATTTTATACAACCATTTATCTCTGTTCTTATACATATTATTCTATAAAATAAAAATTTCCTTTTTTTTTCTTTGAAATAATATTAAGTAGCAAAATATAAAAAGAATAATGCATGGGATTGCT
Source organism: Galleria mellonella (assembly GCF_026898425.1). Classification (NCBI taxonomy): domain Eukaryota; kingdom Metazoa; phylum Arthropoda; class Insecta; order Lepidoptera; family Pyralidae; genus Galleria; species Galleria mellonella. The sequence continues at coordinate 689,130 of NW_026442135.1, read as the reverse complement.
GGAATACCAATCCACTGCAATATTGCTTGCTTTAGAACACTTATAATCTAAATTTGTGCTTGGAGTAAATGCCTACTATACTTATTTTTAAAATCTGTACTAATATAAATATTCAAATAAGTTTATCTTTTGGCACCTAAACGACTTGACCGAGGAGGAAGGGATTGTTAGTAACGCGGACTACCAGCTCTATTGCTAGCAATATACTGTCAGGTTGAGCTCTACATGATCCCCCCTGAATTGTATTGAATTCCAGTTGTATTCATCACAGGCTAACTGATCTGCCTTTCATTTTCACCTATTATACTTCACTTGTATCCCGCCAGCGTATAACGTTAGCGAAGGCGGGGTTACCATTCCATTATCATCCATAACAAAAAAATCGTTTTACGATCAAGTGGCAAAAGCACAAATTTATAGGGGAAAAAGGGATTGTTAGTAATGGGGTTTAACTGGCCCAATGCTAGTAATTATTAGGTGGCAAACAAGCGTGCCCCATTGCTAATAATACACCCTATCAGGTCGACCTCCACGCAATTCGCTCTAGAAACCATCGTGGCACCTTCTAGTGGAATTCGTGATGATGAGTTAACTGACCTATATTCATCGGGGGAAGGGATTTTTTGTAATGGGGAGGTTAGTACTCATTACTATCAATATACCGTATCAGGTAGACCTCCACGCGGTTCCCTCTGATAATTATCGTTGAATTCGTCACGACGGATTGACTTGCCTTTTCATCCTCACCTATCACCTCTCACTGGTGACCAGCCAGTGTATACTGCTAGCATGGGCGGGGCTAACACGTCATTTTCACCAATTAAAAAAGAACGTACATACATTCTTACCTAAGAACAAGGAATTACATAGAAGGAATGATAAAATAAAAACTGTAAATCATATGGTTGCCTCCTTTTATCTTATGCAAATATAATTAGTAAAAAAAGGACAAAAGATACACCGTCAATTTTTATTTTTGTCAATTCATAGCAGGATAGTGTGTAGAAAATGTTATACGGCCGTATTCTTCTTTTCATTTAGGAGTTTCCTCTTGTCTGTCAGTTCTATCCCAGGCCATATCCTTAACCTCCCTATAAGACATGACACATATTGTTTCTTTTACCTGTCCAATGTAGTTATTCCTTAGTCTTCCCCTTCCTCTGAAAAGAAAGAGATTGTTAGCAATGGAGTTTGACAGCCCCATTACTAGCAATATCAGGTCGACCTCCACGTGGTTCCCCCTGAAAACCATCCTGAACAATTCTTGTTGAATTCATCACGATAGGCTAACTGATCTGCTTCATCCTTATGTATCATCCTTCACTGGTGCCCCGCCGGTGTATACCGATAGCGCGGGTGGGGTTACTATTTCTTTATAACTCACCCCCTTCCTCTTTTACCTTTTATTTTTCTTTCCACTATGCTCTTAAAAAAATTGTTATGTCGTGTAAGGTGGCTCCGCATTTTGCCTCTTCTATTCTCTATATACGGCCGTATAACACTACCACATTCAGATACAGGTTGTATCTGCTTGCATACTTTCTACATAAACTGAGTCGAATATATAATCTAGTAATGTAAATGAATAACAATTTTACATACACATTCTTTATACACTAGCTTGCTATGAATTGACAAAAATAGCAACTGACGGTATATCTTTCGTCCTGTTTTTACTAATTATATTTGCATAAGAAGAAAAGAGGCAACCGTATGATCTACAGATTTTATTTTATTATTCCTTCTATGCATTTTCTTGTCCTTAAATTGTTAAAAGGAGACATTAACCTTTGACCACTAATTGTTTTTAAGCAATATAGAATAATATTAAAATGAAATGAAAAAATATCCTGCGGTTAGGTTTGCTTAGATTTATTGTTATAAAGAATCGTTGCGAAAGCAGCTTTATCTTTTTCTTTAAATTGTTTTTTCAGTGTTATATCTAATATATAAAATTCTCGTGTCGCGGTGTTTGTTACCAAACTCCTCCGAAACCGCTTTACCGATATTTATGAAATTTTGTGTGCATATCGGGTAGGTCTGAGAATCGGCCAAAATCTATTTTTCATACCCCTCAATGATAAGAGTGACCCACTCCTAAATATTTTTTTTTTGCAATTTTTTTTATTTTTTTTATTTTATTATGATTAAGCATTGAAAAATACATACAACTTCAAATTTTCACGCTTTTACGATCAACTCCTGTGTTTTAATCGCGATTTTTATATTCAGCAATATGGTTGCAAGATGACAATCGAATATAATAATTGTAGTACGATGAATTTCATGTATAGTTCTCGAAATAATGTATATGGTAAAATAACGTTTCCCGAGTCAGCTAGTAATATGTATAATGTGCTAGAGTTTGACTCAAGCCGCTAGAAGGTTTACAGATCGGACTCGTAAGGTCTCATTCATACTGAACATAAACTTTTTAATTTGATTTTGTGTCTTTATGTTAATAATAATAAGTTTTACTATTTGTTAAATAATAATTTGACGATAAGATAAACAAGGTATAAATTACATATCATAAAAAAATTACTAAGTTGGTATTCAATAATAATAAAAAATAATAGTTTATTTAATCCAAACCATACAGATAGTTACATTTTATTTAATTTTTTTCATACAATTTGCAATTTATTATGTTCAGTCATAATCAATTTTTATAATAAAATATCATGCATTATATAAAATATTATACATTTTCATCAAAAATATTTAACAATTTAGGTAACATGAATTTATTTTCCATTGAAATATATAATCCGACAAACGATAAGTATCTAGTATACATAATAAAGAGGTATCAAATAGTATGAGAAAGAATCAGTTAAAAATTTGCCCTCTTTGTCTGACCTATACTGAAATGCGGCAACGTCCGCTAACTGCCAGTATACCAAAACTAAAAAATATTGATTTTTAAGGAAATATTAACATTTTTTATTTCAACGTCTTATTCATATAAGTATTTCATTAGTATGTACCTATTCGAAAAAGATATGTTAAGATATTAAAGATAATTAATCTTTACATTAAGATAAAATACACACATTAGTAATATTATTTCTACATTCCTTTTTTTTTTCCATGTCTTGGACATGGGAAAAAAGGCATTAATACAATCTTACCATATATAAAACAACATCTATGTAATAATAGGGTATTCTTTAACTTGAATGGTAATGAAAACTCCACACTCCATTATGAAGAATCATAATTAGAAAAAAGAAGCTTATCTTAAATATTTCATAAGTATCTATCCACTAATAAATTTAAACCATTCAGTCTTTCAAATGTAACAAACATAATGTTTTTTTCTTAACAAATTGTGTGATTTGATTGTTGTAAAGTTACTCTATTATAACTTAGTACATAAGTTATTTATTAGTATTATTGATATAATGAAAAGTTTACATAACTTTATTATTTATAAAGTTGCAACAAAATGTACTCGTTTTTGTCGATGTACTTATATATAGCATATAATTCACGAGAAAGCTATTTATATCTTAGTTTTCTATTTATAAAATAAATCAAAGTAAATTATAGGATACTTATTCAATCGAAACTTAAGTAACGTTAGAAACGTTAAAGTATAGCTATCTTCCGGTACCTTAATATTTAGCAGCGCCTATTGACTAATTCAAACCATAATCCATATCTCGTATTTGATGGAGATTGTCCACCAAGCTCACACAAGTTCTGTGTATATGTAGTAGTTGGTATAAATATAACATTTAAAATTTTTTTTAGAAGTGTGCATAACATAATGTTAACGGTAAGCACTAGATTTTCGTCAAGCTGGCAGCAAATTTAAGGCTCCTGTATAACGTTTTCACCCAAACACATATTTGTAACAAACCAAGGAACTTTACTTATGCTGCCTGTCTTAAATATATTAAATCGTTATAATTATTTTTGTACCACAAAAAAAGAACCTATCTTTCAGTTATAGTATTCTAAAAGGATGGTTAATTTCAATCAATAATTCGCTGCTTCTCCTAATCATCTAGGTCTGATTCTGTGTCAGAATGTTCTTTTTCAGTCTTGGGAATTTGAACATTTAAGCCTGCTGTACCCTGAAAAAAAATGAAAAAAAAGATACTTAGATTTATAAAAAAGGTAACAGTCCATCTGATAGAAAGTGGTAACTTATAAATTACTTATAAATATGAACAAAACCATAGATATTTCAAAATATACTGTAATTCCCACGGTACCCTTCATATGTTGCCATTTCTAAGGACTATAGTTTTATTCGTGATAATATTAAATTACAGCAGTTGAGTGTTTGTACTGAATATTATATTTAAATAAATAAACCCCTTTTATTCATTCATTAATTTAATGCTAAATACCTAATATTAGAAAATTTAAACTGTTATACTTACAATAGGTTTTCTTGGTTTTCGAAGCACGGACTGGCGCCATATATCCTTCACAAACTGTATTGGGTTCATGTACTCTTGTGTGCTCTCACTAGGGGTACTGAAAATATTATATAAAAATAAATTAATGAAGAATTCCTACTATTGATAATACTCCCTACCATTATCTACTATTTATTATGATTAAGTATATAATCGAGTCAATTGATATAATATACTTAAGCTATACATATAGAATGATAATATCAGGAAAAAGAAATTATTATAAAATGTATCTCTTGTGCAACAAGTGTTCTTCATGAAGTTAAGCATATACGATACTACATTCTACATTTCCGTGTTGCTCGCGTCCGCTCTCTTTATGTACCCCTCCAGAACTTAAACATGACATGATAACAACTCCCTTCTACAAAGGCAGTCCAGCAATAGCCATTTAAGCCCCACGTGGCATGGCAATAGTTGTCCTCTCCATAAGTAAAGTCATGTGTCCCGCATCCACACTAATAGTTGTTAGACTCACTCGCCGCTTTTTGTTGATGTCCAATAGTTCTCTTTATATTCAAGGGCGTGTATTTAGCTGTCTGTCATTGCTAACGTACAGTTTTATATACACGTTATTTTCGTATTTACTTGGTATTGTGTGAAAATATAGTCACTTTCAACTTATCCAAGTCAATTGGTTTTGCTATCACAAAATGAGAGAAAAAATCTTTGAAAATTATATTCTTTTTTGGACCGATCTATTATTGTATATTTGTGAAATAGACGATCGGTCATTAAATGTAGCTAGATATGTATCTTTAATGTGGTAATTATTATTCCAATAATACATATTCGTGTGGACGAGTGCTTACTTTTTGTTGTCCTTTTTCTATTTCATAGATAAAATGTCTACTTAGTGTTGTCTATGGTAGGTGACGTCTATTTTGTTTTTTTAAAATACAATAGTTAGCGATTTTCTTTTGTTTCTTAAATTATACTACTTCGATAACTTTCTTTAGTGTAATCCATAAATATTGAATTGATTTCTATAACTATTCAAATGATATTTCTAAAATTGTGATACGTTTGATAGATTGATCAAAGTTGATTGTATTTCGTTTTCTCCATTTTGGTTTTATGTATGGGTTTTTGTGAGGAACTGTCAAATTCAGCATGTATTTGTTTTGGCTTGCTCATCTATTTTACAAATAGTTTCTTTCTTATCTTACCTGTCTTTCTAGAAATATATCCTGGTGGTTCTGTTTTAATTTACTTAATGGTTCTATATCTAAACGAAATCTTGTGTTGTCGGTTATCAAAAACTACAAAGATCGTGGGAAATTGAAACAAAATATATACCTGCATATGCCGAAGCTACATATTGGTTAATAGTAATGAAACGACAAAGGTTCATTGTTCTTGAGTCCTGTTTTTGTTTGGGTACGTAGAGAGGTTAGTTTACTTCAAATTCTACAACAATTTCAAGTGTCCAAAGCTATATTGAGTATAACATTAATATAGACTGAGAGAAGCATCATTATTGTTTGAATTAGCCTAGTCTTAGAAAGACATTATTTGTTTTGTGGAGAGAAAATGTTATAGTCTTATGTGCTTGAATTATTGATAGGGTTTATGGTTGTTAACAGACATATTCCTTCTTTTTATAGGTTATTAACCTATGTAAGTCATTAAAGACATGCAACTTGTTATATCTACTGTTCTGTATAGTCTATATCTATAACCAACTTCGAAAAAGATGAAGGTTCTATTTTGTATTATATTTCACAATTACTTTGGTTACAAATTTGCTGTTTTGAATTATGTTATTATCATGTGGACTGTTGCATTTCCTCTATTGTATATAAGGCCGTATTGCCACTTGTTATCTCAGGTTTGTCTTATTATATTGTATTGTTCTTCCTTGTTTATATTTTTAACACAAATTGTAATAGAAAACAAATTGTTATAAAAAGTTTTTCAGCTAAGAAATGTTGGTGTAAAGAGTAAAACCTGGATACCTGATGGGTTCCACTTTAAATAAATAAATAAATAATGTAAATTAAAGTAAAAATATATATATATATATATATATATATATATATATATATATATATATATATATATGAAACTGTCTTTATGTTTCTGATTATTATAAGTATAGTAAAGATAGCTATACCTTGGCTCAGGAACTTCAATTGTAGATGTTGTTTGGGATGATACCGATGGGCTGCGTGGATTGGTATTCTGAAATCTTACTCTGAAAATAACAACTGTATATATATCTCATTCAGAGATATTCTCCAGGGAGTGCCACTTCTTAGGATTAATAACTACCAAAGTAAAATAAAGAAAATTACAATTACAATTGATCATAATGCTGTGTACTGTTTGTAATATTTGATGTCTAAAAAACATAAATTTTGGAAAACAAAGCTATTTGTCATCAAATATTGAAAAATATTTGTGGCAACAACTTTCATATTGAGAACAATCTTGCCTTTTTAAGCTCTAGACATAATTTTATTTATTAAACATGAAAAATTTATTTAATCCTTGGTTGGCGATTTGTTTTTCTTATTGCATCTAAAGATGAGACAGCAAGTGGTTTACTATGTTTTTCATATTTTTTCTAAAAGCTTATTGTTACTAACTTCGGGAAGTTACATTTAAGACCTACTTGTAGGCAAATGTATTGTGCTTTCTCTTGTCAGTTGGGTCGGAATATTGTCTACGTAGCTGCTGACCAAAATTAATGGCAACTATTGTTTATATAGTTCATTCTTGCCCTTTCATATGCATATTTTTTAAAACTAGATTCATTTTGAGAGTGGCTATCCCATTTTTCTAACATTGACTTATATTATTGAAATATTAAACTTTGTAGTTTTGAAATTATAATTTGCTATCAAGTCTTGGAATACTTTTTATTTTGTCATTTATTGTTTTTAAGATGATTGTAGAGGTCCAATCAAAAATAAGTAAGGCTTGTAATAAGTACGGTTTGTTAGCTGTTTAAACTACATTTTACAATAAAGTTAATACATACATCAAAAAACATTGTCAGTGGAAGTCGGTTATATAGGCAGAGTAAGAATAAAAATTAAACAAAAAATTGTCTTTAAAAGTAGCAAAAGAAAAATTTAAAAAATTTGAAAATGTCATGGAAAAATAAAATCAATAACTTACTCCATATATGTGGAGGCGCGAATCTCCCTTGCTCGGTACACATAGCGATAGTATATGAACATAGAGAGATAGATCACAAACAGCACCCCAGCAGCGGTGAGGGCCGCAAGCACGGCTTTGTTGGCGCTTGTGTAGTCTTCCTGAACCCAGTTGTCGAACAGCGGCAGCTATAAACAAAGGGGTATTGGCTGCTTTGTAATATATCCGAGCACGGCATAGTAATATGCGAACGGCATAACGCTATCGTGTCTATCGTCATCGTAAACTTTTACGATGTCGTACTAAAAATACGTTACTTTTTGCTCTTCTCTTGTCTTATCGTGACGATAAAATCTACTTTTCATACGACTTCAAAAAGAAGTAGGTTCTTAATTTGGTTCATTTTTTTTTTTGTTTGTTACCTCATAACTCCGTTAATTCTAAACCGATTTGGAAAAAATCTTTTTTTATCTGTAAGAATATAGTTAGCTATATACCCTGTCAGCGACCAGTCAGAGGGAAGAGATCGTTAGTAATAAGGATTACCAACCCCGTTGCTAATAATTTACCCTATTAGATCGACTGCCTTTCGATTTCCTCTAGAAATCATCGTGATTGATTTATTGTTGAATTCGTTACGATGGGCTGACTGACCTGCTTCATCCTCATCTATCATCCTTCACTGTTGTTCGGTCAATGTATACTCATAGCGCATGCAATCCATTATTACCCATTATTAAAAAAATCCCTGACTGATGCTCCACCAATGTGCTCCATGGAGCACAAGTGCGGTTTCCATTCTATTCCTAATAATAAACGAGATTAAAATACTCACCATACTCCTTTCCGCCTTAGTGCAAAGTCCATTTTTAGCGAGAGTTCCATCATAACATACGCACAATGGACCTGTTTTGTCCAAAACGCAAACGTTGGAACAAGTGAATTGCTCGCAACTATTCTTCAAGTCGTCTCTTTGGACGCTCTCGTGACTTATCACAAATGTATTTGCCTCAAACATGCGGTATATGAATGGCTCGCATTGCTTTTTGCCAAAGAGCTGGCAACGACTGAGTTTTGATGTGTTATCCGCTAAGAAGTAGATGCTGTCTTCAAAAAGTGCTAACCCATTCGGTTCTTGAAGTTGTGGGTGTCCAAATATTACTGTTTTGCTGAAATAAAGACAATGGGAAAATGATTTCAGTAATGAACTGGACAATTCATGTTCAAATTAGAGTGATTTCTAGTCATTATATTTGCCCATGTGGTCTATATACAAAAAATTGCTATTTTTTAAGTTTTCACTGATTAACTGATTGTCGAGAAAGGTTTGTACATACAGTTACTACTTTTTCACCGCTATGAGTTTAACAGGAACAAGAACTCATACAGAATTTAAAAGTCGATTTGATAAAACAAACTTACTGTCTGTCTCCATCAAAGTTCATTCTGGTGATAAGTGAAGGCCCCGTTTCGGCGACATATAGCCTTTTTCTGAAGGAATCCACCGTTAGTCCCGTGCAATTTTGTACTGTGCTCAAGTCTACAACGTTTTGACCAGCTAGTGACGCTGACCATACTACAGATTCGTAGTGGTTGGTTATGCAGTAAAACATTCTGCAGGATGCAGGGTCGACTTTTAGGGACGTCATCTGTAATCATATCAGTACAGGATTAATAGAAAAAAAAAATAAAAAAAGAACAACGAAACCTATTGAACTTTAATACACTGTGTTTAGTCCACTGTTTGAAAGGCTGTACTTGGGCCTGGATCTGATACCCATCTGATGAGTGCCTTCTGGTTGTCGAGTCGAGAAATGCGATTTTATCTATTCTAGAAGTATGTTAGAGGTTATATAGGCGGATTTTTGTGACATACATATAAACCATTGAACCTTCTTTCTAGTGTTTTTTTCGGAATATGGTAGATAAAAGAGGTCCTATAAAACGTTATCCCTTCACAATGTACTTCTGTTATAGCATTTCTTAAGTCTTAATCGCTCCAGGCACCTTATATGTAAATGCATAAATTACCCAATATTTAAATGCGTAAATAATCTTTAAAAATCCTCGGTCATGATACAACTAAGATAAAATGAACGTTGGGAGTAAGCCTGGAGTTTTATGAAAATACGCTGATTTTTTGGGATATAATATTTAAATCTGTAGTCTTCAAAAATATGAAAAGTTAATCAAACCTTTGGATGATTTAAAAGTTTGATTAACTTTTCAACTATCAAATTCAGTGTTATATTTTATGCTTATTCAAACTTCTTATTCGTTTTTTTTTTACGAGGGCGCAAATGTTTGCACCATATAGTGTTTCAATTATGCTATCCGTTATTTTTCTTGAAAGCATGGGATATATAAGAATGACGAAGCCTTCCAATTGTCAGGCTTAGTGGCCATCTGGTGTGTCGACTAAGTGTTTTTTAAGATTTTGGTGTGCTAGATCGTCTATTCCAATGGCGGAGCTACTATTGTAGGACATAATAGTATTGTTTAAGTGGTAATAAAGTTTTGTTTACACTAGTTTTCTTCAAATAATTGACAAAAATGGAGTGCACGTTGTTGCTTTTAAATCTGTTGTTGCTTCATCAAACTATGAAACATCAATTTCGTTTTAAATTACAATGCACAGGCTTGTGTGTCAAGTGTGGATACAATTACACTGCTTGTAAATCGGCAGTGATTACATGAAGCGTTCTTTTTTCGCAGCTTCTTTGTCTACAGTCTTATAGTCTTTTCCGGTCTAGGTAATTCTTTACGGGATACATGTTATTGAGACTTCCTCTGTAATCTTTTTCTTCATTACCTTTTTACAGGTACCATATACTCCTCGATTGTAGATACGCAGTATTGTCATTAGTCAATTTCTTGCTTTTTATAATATATGTCGATCGAAACTCATTTCAATGAGGTGGCTGCCAACCAGAACATTGAAATGCATTGCCCACATAATTTTAAATTACAAATGTAGCCAACATTTGTAAGGTACACAGAATTATCCAATGCTAGTTACGCAGATTGGTACTATCCCGACGACATGTTATTCTCTCCATTAGAGCTAACAAATTTAAGTTAAAATTACTGTATGGGTTCTTGCGATCATTTCAACCGTTGATAAATTATATCCGAAAGCTGACTTCTGAACTTTAATAGTATTTTCATAAATAATATTATCATGCATTTATAAAATTACATTCAACAAAATTAAACTATTTATTACATACCTTTGCATTACCACTTATAGGGAGTTTCTGCAGTTTAGCACATCTTTTATTTTTAAAATTACATACTCTCATGTGGTTATTTGTTGTATTCGCCGTGCTTTTGTCTACGAAATATACATTTCCCGTTATCCAATCCACCGCAACCTGTAATGATAGGATTATTTTTTTACTTTTTCGTTATATCTCATCAGTTAAGAGTGACTAAAAGTAATTATTTTCTGTTCTTTATCTCTTATAAATAAAGGACAAGAATGCTCTTTTTTTTTTTGCAAAAATCGAATAAAAATAACTAACAAATAAATTTACTTGCCATTGTAGGTCTGCCTATGTTTGTAATTTTTATCTTATTATTGTCTTTTTGTATCTCTACCAGTTTGCCAGCATCGGGAATTGTTACATAAAGCGTACTTTCTCTGAAATAAAAGATAATGTTTTCTATTTTTGGAAGCAATAGTTATCAAGTTTGGCATTATTGAACTCTTATTACCTAAGTTTTGGTTTAATAGCCTTAACGCTATCAACTAGACCAGGAAGGTCTTTTAGGAGAATTTGTTAGTTAAAGCATTAACTCGTAATAGAATTACGAACAGAAGTATTGTAACAAGAAACGTCGATCCAGTAGGAGAAGTCTCTTTAAAATTAGTGCGCTTTCTTTTTTTATTATAAAACTAGATTTCAAGACTACTAACCGCACATTATTATCCACGTCGAAAATTTTGTCGCTCGCTTCACTATATTTTATAGTAGATGTCCCATCTGCAGATATGGAACGAACCGTGTTACCCGATACATATAATATTGACATATTGCCCTTAACCGCTTTGCAGGAGCGACGGTCAGATCTGTAAAATATTAGATACATAAACCAATTTTATAAAAAAGCAGAAGAATTAAATGAGAACAGATTTACTCCACCTATTTACAAGCCTATGACTATCAGCAGGAATAAAAGCGTCAGGTGCGCACATTTATGTGCGCACCTGAGTATGTTTATATATCCATCTATCTCGTCATGAATAGGCTTACCTAAGGGCATATCCATGGTAGCAGGAACAAAGAAAAGAGCCCGGTATATTCTCACAACGTTGCGAGCATGTATCTTTGACACACTCATCGATGTCAACACACGTCTGACCTTCGATGTCCATTTTATATCCGTTTGGGCATATGCACCGTGGCCCTGATGGCGTGGACACGCAGCTGAACCTGCACGAGTGGTTGTTACAGGCCGAGTCTGGGGAATTTAAATTAGATTTTAATAGTAATAATTATAAGTACCACACAATTACACTAATGACTAGTTTCGAGTTAGGATATCTTGTGTTATGAGAGGCTTGGCAACTAACATCTAAGAGCAAAGTATACCTACAAATCAAGTTAATGCAGGAAAGTTCGTTTCCTAAGTTGGTCCAACCGGTAATCGAATCTGTGATCATTTACGCAAAATTATGTGCCCACTACTGCATTACGAAAGTCCTCGGTAATAAGCAATAAGTGTTATCTATTTTTTTCTTAATATCTAAGTATTCTCAGTTGCTATGTAGGGGAATATGGTTTGAGATGGCATAGATTTTGAAATCATTATTTATCAAAAAACAAACTGAAATAGAAACAAAAAGGCATTCTATATTAAAAAGTAATTTATTCTTAGCTAATTAATCAGTTTCAAAGTTGAACTTGTAAAACGAAAGAATTGAAAATCCATCTCATCCTACCCCAATAGTAAGACGGCTTACTATTATGCGTAAGATGGTAGATAGATGATAAACATGCAAAATTAATTATTTGTCAGGTTTAGTAAGTACAGTTATTTAGATAAAAACATCATATATAACTGTTTTTGCTGTTTTCGGTAATTAGATGCATTCCGCATAGACACCATTGGTGGTAAACTTGGTATTGAAGACAATGTTCTCTTGCACGAGAGTAACTCCAAAGCTCTAGACAATAAATACAGATGCGTTTTCGTTGTCCGATGCAATTGGCTCTTCGATGTCACTAGAAGATTTCTTTTGAAGATTTTTTTTCACTTGTCGACCAGATTTTCTTTTTCAGCAATAATTCTTTAAGATGTGCTATATCCGGTGAAGCATTTAGCATTCCATATTTACCTTTATAACGATTACTTTTTTTATTTTAATTGCGAAGATTTAGGCAATGGGCTAATCTCTGCTATAGTAGGACTTGGACTAATTTGGATAATCCATCAGAATCTTTAATTTTTTTATTTATATTTCCCTATTATTCGAAGACACCTAAACCGATTCGAAAAATTCTTTTTTATCTGAAAGGGTACACCTACTTTCAAATTGGTCCTATAGAAATTTTATTTAAATCAGTTCAGTGGTTTAGTCTTTAAATCAAAGTAACTGGTTTTTATAATTAAAGATATTTTGGTTCTGCCACGATTGAAGTTGTTTTTTTTTTTTTGTCTGGTATTCACTTCATAAATCAAGTTGAATTAACACTCACAGCAATCGCCGCCTTCGTCTGATCCATCGAAGCAGTCGGGCATGCGGTCGCAGACTTGTTTCAGTTCTATGCATTGCCCACTTTTGCACAAGAACCCTTTGCGACATTCGTCTGCAGGGTATAAAGGTGGAGGGAAAAAACTGGACGTTCTGTTAACTGAAATGTAAAGGGAAACATTAAAAAACTGTATAAATTCAAGATTCTATTTAAGCCCAGTGATTATACCGTATCTGAATAAATTAAAAAGGATTATTATTAGAGTAACAATAGATCAAAATTAATTACTTGCACCGATAAGATAGAACTCTTAAATAAAGGGAGAGAGAGATCAAAATTTGTTGTAGTTTATTGGTAACTTACGTTACTGACCGATATTGAAAGAATCAAATACACCAATAGATAGTTTAGAGACATCGAATATTTTGTAATTAACCATATTATGTGTATTAAATAAGCAAAACTTTTTCGTTACAAAAATTTTTATGAAAAATAAACAAACCCATGCTGCAAACTTCGGGTATTTCATCCGAGCCGTCTAAGCAATCTTTGACACCATTGCAGAGTTGTTTCACAGCCAGACATATCAGTTCCTCCTTGCACTCGAAGAGACCGCGAGGTGCACAGCGCAAATCGCATCCTATCTCGTCAGTGCCGCCTGGACATTCTGTCTTGAAGTTGCATCTGAAAGTTGAAGTTACAAGTGTACTGTAAGATTTTGTAATCAATAAATGGTCGTTATGTCTTCGAAATATATTACCGTACGCAATTTGAATTATAAATAAATAAAAATAGAAATTATTTTGATATTATAGACAGATATACAAATAAGGACAGTAATTATATCGAGTAGACACGAAAGGCAATTTGATATTTTGTGATAAACATTCGACAAAATAGCACTTCCACCAGTTATTTCCATTACCACTACTTTATTATATAATTAGATATAATGATAAAGTGGTTACCACATAGTTAAAATATCACAATTGACAGTAAAAACCAAGTATGTAGGGAAAATCTTGGAACTTTAGTGGTATTACACTCCTCGTAAAAATTAAGGGAACATAAAAATTTTTGAAATTTTTGGGTGATTTTCAACAGGCTGTATTTCAGTGAAAAATAATCGTACAGGAAATTAAAAAAAAGGGTTTTGAAGCTTGAAAACTCTAGTTTTCAGATTTTTTTGTGAAAAATTTTTTTGAGCTCCGGTTTCCATGCAATTCTTAAACAAAGCTGAAAATAAATTTTTTCTAAATTTTCTAGGTTTCGTTTTTCACTCTATGGGCATGGAAAAATTTTTTCGAGCTACTCCATTGTATAGGTCTCTTAGCGTGTTTATTCAGCTTCAAAAATCGCTTTGGATGGCTCAATTACGACCATTTGTCTCCGAGATATCGAACTTTGAATGCAAAAGCATCCTTTTCCATTCAACTGCTAATATCTCTGGAACTACTGGTCGCACAGCAAGCGGGCGCCGAGTTTCTTCATCTGCATAAAATTTCCAATTAAGCACAGTCAAGAGTTAGTGAAGAAAAAATGTTTTTCCACCTCTAACATTGAATTGAAAAAAGTGGAAAAAAGTGACTTTTTCTCCTTTTTTGGTTGGCTGTATCTTCGCTAATATGGGCGGGAAAGCTAAGGTTTGAGGAAAATTTTACAGTCTATTGTTCCTTAAAGAACCCCCTAAATCCCTGGAGCGATCGGTTCAACGGTTTTTCCCGGACCAATTGATTGAAATTTTGGAAAAAATAAGGGAACAAGGTTTTTGTCCCTTAAACTCACCCTAATCCATTCAAAAATCAATAATTTAATTTGTTTTTCACTTTTTACTCAATTTTTTTGTTTTTTAAAAATTCATTATTAAAAAAATCGAAAAAAATCAAGAAAATTTTTAAGAAAATTTTTTTTTTGAAAAGTCGAAAAAAGTTTACAAAAATTTTTTTTTTCGTTTTTAAGGAAATCAAAGTTTTTGACAAAAACTTTGATTGATGATCGATTTACCGCCGGCATTAGCGTTACCCAAAGCATACCACGTGGAGGTTGCACGGTCGGATTTACGCTTCTTTTGTGCTTACGCACGTGTTTATGATATGGGATTCTTCAGAAAAAATGAGACCCTGTGGTTCGTCAGCTCCGCAGTATTTCGTGACTCCAAACTCATTTTCTGAAGAGTGTGTGTGTTAGTGTTGTGTAAGTAATTTTTAGAAGAAATGAGACCCCATGGTTCGTCAGCTCCGCAGTATTTAATGACTCCAAACTCATTTTCTAAAGTGTGTGTGTGTGTGTATCGTGTTTAGTATCGAGTGTTCCCGCCTCTACTCCTGATGACAGCTTGCAATCTTTGTCGCATATTCGAAATGCAATTTCGGATCATCCGTTGAGGGATCTGACGCCAAACTCTTATCAAAGCATTTTCTAATGCTGCAAAATTATTCAAATTGGGATAATTTTGACGCAATCGACGGCCCAATATGTCCCAAACGTGTTCTATTGGATTCAGATCAGGACTCATTGCAGGATGCCTCAACAATCTAATGTTGTTTCTCTGAAAAAATCGACGGGTGATATTTGCCGTATGATTATGCCGTATATGCCGTAGCATTATCCTGCATAAAAATAAATCCTCTCCTGTTTGCTGCTAAAGGCAACACCTGAGGTCGCAAGATTCGGTCAATATAACGTCTAGCATTGAGAGTGTTCCGAACAATCACTAAAGGAGTTCGAGAATTTCTCGAAACTGTAGCCCAAACCATCACCGATCCTCCACCGTAAGCAGCTGTCGTAATGTTTTTAAAGGGAAATTAAGGTTTTAAAGTGTCTATGGCTTCGGAAATAAGTAAGTAACTGATTATAAATTTTATTACAATGAAAAAAAAATTTTTTTTCTTGATTTTTTTTTTGATAATGAATTTTTAAAAAACAAAAAATTGAGTAAAAATTGAAAAACAAATGAAATTATTGATTTTTGAATGGATTAGGGTGAGTTTAAGGGACAAAAACCTTGTTCCCTTATTTTTTCCAAAATTGCAATCAATTGGTCCGGGAAAAAACGGTGAACCTATCGCTCCAGGGATTTAGGGGGTTCTTTAAGGAACAATAGACTGTAAAATTTTCCTCAAACCTTAGCTTTCCCGCCCATATTAGCGAAGATACAGCCAAGTAACCAAAAAAGGAGAAAAAGTAACTTTTTTCCACTTTTTTCAATTCAATGTTAGAGGTAGAAAAAAATTTTTTCTTCACTAACTCTTGACTGTGCTTAATTGGAAATTTTATGCAGATAAAGAAACTCGGCGCCCGCTTGCTGTGCGACCAGTAGTTCCAGAGATATTAGCAGTTGAATGGAAAAGGATGCTTTTGCATTCAAAGTTCGATATCTCGGAGACAAATGGTCGTAATTGAGCCATCCAAAGCGATTTTTGAAGCTGAATAAACACGCTAAGAAACCTATACAATGGAGTAGCTCGAAAAAATTTTTCCATGCCCATAGAGTGAAAAACGAAACCTAGAAAATTTAGAAAAAAATTATTTTCAGCTTTGTTTAAGAATTGCATGGAAACCGGAGCTCAAAAAAATTTTTCACCAAAAAATCTGAAAACTAGAGTTTTCAAGCTTCAAAACCCTTTTTTTAAATTTCCTGTACGATTATTTTTCACTGAAATACAGCCTGTTGAAAATCACCCAAAAATTTCAAAAATTTTTATGTTCCCTTAATTTTTGCGAGGAGTGTATAATTATGTAAGAAACGGTATTAAGTGATTTTATGATGAATTGAAATAGATACAAAAAAAAACAG
Source organism: Galleria mellonella (assembly GCF_026898425.1). Lineage (NCBI taxonomy): Eukaryota > Metazoa > Arthropoda > Insecta > Lepidoptera > Pyralidae > Galleria > Galleria mellonella. Next base: position 672,094 of record NW_026442135.1, on the reverse strand, counting down.
CACTAGAAACTTTCTTTAAAACTACTCATAAATTACAGAATTAGAATTAATATCGCTGCATTTTAGCAACACATGCACCACAAATCCCAAAACCTTATTGGTCGACCATTTAGACCCAATCGAATAGACATTTGACGGCACAAACATGGAATCAAGACTCGGTATTTCCAATTATTTCTAACCGTGCCGTGAATGGTAAACAAATGCTTCTGTTTAGCTCACAAGAGTACTCCCTCTCTTCACAACGAGGCACCAACGTCTGCAGAATATATGTGACATATAAATATTTTAGTGATACATTAAAATATAGAAAGAGCATCTTTTCTGCTCAAAAAAACAGTAGTATCACATATGATCTGTATAATATTATGACTAGCGTAATTATAAAGCATTAACATGGTTTCAAAGTGATGAATAAATGTTGGAAAGTGTAACTATGGCCTACAGATCTGAATAGCACGATTGGATATCACAGGCCTGCATTGTGTTGCTTATTATTTTCTAGGTTTTATTAGTTTCTTGACGTTCTTTTACAAGAAAGAAACATTTTTATAGACTAATAATTATTTTTATATTTTTAATTCATAAATATGAAATATTATCAATTACTTATCTATTGAAATTTCAAGATAAGGTGATAATTGTTATGCTTTTTCTATTTCGATCTTTTATACATATTATCTTTGTTGAAATGCCGGAGTGTTAGTTTTTTTTTTTTTTTTATAAATAAGTACATTTCGTAATAAATTGTCTCTTTAAATACATTGGGTGTAAAATAGACAAATTTGACAGAAATTTTCAAATTTCATTCTGAGTATAAATGTCGAAAAGAATATGTTATTACTGACCTCACCAAACATCGTGACTGGTTCTTCGCACAGTTCCTCGTCAGAGTGATCGCTACAGTCGTTCTGACCGTCACACCTCTTCCGCATCTCGATGCAGTTTTTGTTACGGCATTGGTAATATCCGAAAGCGCAGGTCTTATCTATAGTCAAATCGAAATAAAACCTTTAATAAAAATAATGAAAATATTTTTGTTGTTCACTAAAGAACAGTGGAAGTATTATAAAGTAGTATAAAAGTATTATAGTATAAGTAGTGGAAGTACAAAACTACTTTTGAAAAATATACATTTGAAGTAGACACATACTACGGAATAAATACACTCTTATAAGATTTATGTATTATAGAATTTATTTATTTATTCAATTTAATCCAAATAGCATGATATTATAAGTTATTGCTTCTTAAATTTTAAAGAAATTTGCTCAGTAATACTCAGAGATGCGGATTTGAAAACTGTTTGATTGTGTTGTCTGGTCTCTAGCTCACTTTAGGATGATGTTACTGTAAATTTTAATACTTTTTTTTTTTTTTTTTTTTATAAATACTTACTACAATCAGCTTCATCGGAGCCATCTGCGCAGTCTTGTTCGCCATCACACTTGAAAGAGCTCAAAATACACGAACCCGAAGTGCACCTATTATAACAATAATGAATTCTTAAAATTACTTCTAATTTAAAAAGAGAAGTCTAGAATATAATTTGTCCACGTTACTATGGCATGCCCCTCCAAATTTTTGCTTCAGTATATGACTATATTCAGATGTAGTCTAGTATTCTATTTGTGTTTGTGAAGAAACATCTTCAGTATTGGTCCAGCCAGAGGAGTAATTTATATTCCTTGCTTATAAACCTTGTGAATACTTTTACTTATACATTTTTAATTCTTTGTATTTTGGAGGGGCACTGGGGCATGTTGGTACTTCTTGAAACACATATAGATAAATTTGTAGTATTGTTAAATTTGATTGATTAAAATTGAAAGAGAAGTGGATCGTTTATGAGTAAAATAAAATAAAAAGTACTTATAAGAATTTAAACAATTATAAAATAAATAAACCACAAAAAATCAATAACAACATACCAGTTGCTCTCGATCGACATTCTGCTATAAAATGCGTGGTAAAGATGCAAGAATTTTATCATATTTAATATTAATCCATCGGGTCTTTGTAGGATGGTCAGTTTTCAGCTAATTAAGCGAATATATGAATTCAAGTAGATATTTTTCAATTACAGTTTATTCATAGATATATATCGGATTATATTTCGGATTCGGTCTCCTCATCATCATATCAGCCATTACTTTCTATGCACGTTAATATTTTAGGGGTGCGTTGAAAGCGTTGTTTTATGAATGAAGTGATGTGAGTGAGATTTGTACACTTGTGGTATATGTACGAATGTAAAATGGTAATAAGTATTTTTTTTGTATACGCTTTTTTCGAACTACTTTGTCAAATACGTGCAGGGACGAGTACAGAGGGTACATCAAATTTACAAGAGGAAAACTACAGAAAGTCCTTAAAAACAGTGAAAGCAAAATTATAACAACATAAAGACAAAAAATGAAACTAAAAACAATTACCTTTAAAGAAGTGATTTCAAAAGTACACTCCAATAATAAATGAGAATCATTACTCACATGAACTCATTTTCCCTGCAAGTAAGTGTATCACAGATGCTAGTTTCTTCATCACTGCCGTTCGGGCAGTCCACTTTGCCATCGCATAGTTGGGACCTCTCCACGCAAATTGTATTGTAAATTGTAGTAGTAGTAGTGTAGAAACATTGGAACCGAGTCGGGCCACAAACAGACGCTAGAAAATACCAATTTCTATTAATGACTTCTGTGACTTGGGCATAATTCTTCGTGTAAATGAGGTCCCGGGTTCGTTCGTTTGTTAGTCGGACTAATTTTGGAAAACAAATTCTGAATTTGCCCAAGCCAGAGTGTTCTGGATTATCCCCCGTAGGTGTTCGTTGTCTGCTTCCTTATAACACAGGGTATCTTAACTTTAGGAGCAAACGATTGATGTGGTGTAATTATGTGTCCTTCTCTATCCCAAATATTATGCATATATAAAATTTCTTGATTATTGATTAAACCGTTAAAGCGATAAGAAGTGGTTTGTTACCACAAACATACATTTCCAATTTATAATATTAGTAACGATTTAAAATTTTAATAAGTGATTTACATTTAGCTGTATTTGTCTAGACTGATAAAATGGCAGAATGTCAATTTTCGTTGCTTGTTTAACCATCATGGTTTCCAGTAATGATCGTGAGAAAGACACTGGTGTCGCTGAATTCCATTACTATTACTAGCTGTCTCCCCATCCTGTATTATCTTATTATAATCCTATCTTACCTTAAATAGCCTTTTAATATTTTATTATATTTGTTTGTTATTATAAGATATCAATCGTATACTAACGTTCCGAAGTTGTGTTTGCCACTGCGGATGGACATTTTTGATCTTGATTTATGCATTTTCTGTCACACATTATTTGACCAAGCGGACACGAAATTTCTGGATTTTGAAATGGTATTTCTAAAAAAAAGAATTATCTGTATTATATGAATAAAGTGGGTAAAAGGTTGACTATATTAATTCTACTTGTTAAACGTGATCAGAATACGTTAATACAACTTCCCGATAAAATATGTTTAGTTACCCTACATTGTAAATATTGCGCAGTTTAGAGTAGAGTGGGTACGGTTGAAACAGTTTTGCTTATACCATCCATAGCAAGGCCATTAATAAAACGAGCGATACGATTATGGAGATGTGTTAAATATAAGAATGAGTATCTATCTACTATTTGCGTTCCAGGTATTTTAATTTTTGTATAAAATTAAGAAACAAATCTGATTCGTTTCATCCGTCCTCATGCCAGGGGCGGTTGAAACAGTGACTGGTGTAATGTTAATAATACAAAACATAATGTTACAACTTGCATTATTTATTATTTATTTTAATTTTAAGAGTAATTATGGCACATTGTTTTTAGGGTGCAAACCAAAGAGTAAGGTACAAATAAATACAAACGTAGTGCAAATCTTAAAGTATATAAAATCAGTCGTCCTTGACGATAAGACTATTTAACAATTATATAAAATTTAGGTATTTTTAAAAACAAAATAAAACAACAGCATTTTTCTTCAACAAAACGAACGTTCAAACGTACTTTGTTTCCACTGTCCTTTCTTTCAAACGTACCCAGTCTACCATATATATTATATACCATATACATAGATTTTGTTTCACAACGAACCTTTTTATTTAACCAAGCTTTTGCTTGGCTAAATAAAAAGGCTTTAATCGTTAGAGAATTAACACAGGACTCTACAGGAGTAAATTGTATCGATTAACAAAATTGAGATAGAATTGGTGACGTAATCGCTTAAAGTGAAAACATCCTTGTTTTGACAGTAGCTTAAAAATATCTATCGACTTGAAAGTTTTTATCGTCCTTTATATCATACAATCCGTCTTTGGTTCACTGGTGAAGATACCTCATCTTTATTATCGTCACAATTATCATTTCAGCCATTATCCGTCCACTGCTGTACATAAGCTTCCCCTATAGACTGCCATAAAGAACAGTCCTGAGCCACCTGCGTCCACTGACTTCTTGCAATGCATTTCAGGTCGTCACTCCATCTAGTGGGGAATAGTCCTAAACTGCGTTTACCCGTACGTGGTCGCCACTCAAGAACCTTTCTTCTCCATCGGTTGTCGGTTCTTCAAGCTATGTGACCAGCCCATTGCCACTTCAGCTTGCTTATCCTTCGGGCTATGTCGGTTATTTTGGTTCTTTTGTAGATATCCTCGTTTAGGATTCTATTACGCAATTAGTGATTCGTCACAATACTAATAAAATATTATACCAACTCACCATTGCAGCCTTCTTCGTCCTCGCCTTCTGCGCAATCCTTTTCTCCATCACAATATTTTGCATCAGAAACACATACGTTACTCTTATGACAATAGATCTCATATGCTTTGCAAGTGGCCTGCTTGATGCATGTTCCATTCCTGTTAAAGAGCGAGAGTGGGCACAGGCATTTGTACCCCATGTGAAAGTCGTTAGGCGCTGTGTGCGGGTGTGGGTGGGGTATTTGAACACATACATTCGAACAAGGTTTCTGGACGATACAAGGATGATTACTGAGAAGGCTGTCGTTTCTTAGTGGTGGTGTAGTTGCCAGGATGTGAAGTTTAGTGTTGTTTGGGAATATTGCTGCAATTAAAATTATAGAACTTGTTTTTATTTAATGTAGTACACCTACAATTTGTATTAACAAGCGTTGTTGTTATAAAAATAATACTATATATTTTTATTCATTATAGACCTGTTACAGATACCTACACACTATCAAACATATTATTTCAGGAATTTAGTAGTAAGTGTGTATTAGCCTGATAATGTTGAGGATAATTTTCCATTTTCCTATTATAATCTAGATTATAAGAAATTTTATTCACACTTAAATTTATATAAAGTAATACTAAGACTGTGACCAATTACATTGTTTTGCTATTTATCTCTTTTAGGGGAACACGCTTCGTTTACGTGTTAGTTCCAGATTGCACTAAGTACTAACACTTCCTCCAGGTGTTGAGCAAAGCAAGATGATACATTTAAATTTGTGATTGACTTTCATTGCAACACACTACCAAATATACCAAAAGATATACTAACAGAGCTGAATCCTGCGGGTTCTAGTTGTGACGTCGTGTATTGGGGCCCAGAACAGACGCGGTGTGCGACGATCGGCCCAGAATACGTACCCATCCGTCAGTGCTAAGGATGATATGGAGGTTGATAGTTCGCGAAATCTCTCTCTACCTATTCCTGAAGCAAGAACAAGGTTTTAGGTTTGTCAAGATTTTCTTAAAATGAGGATATTCGATATCTTTTTTGCGCAATTAACTGCTTTTTTGCTATAGTCTTGAAGAGCACCAAGGTTATCACAGTACACTGTAATGTCCCTGTTACCCTTCATACATAATTAAAAATTTAAATTGATATAATAAATGTTGTTATGTTTTCGATAATTCACTATATATGTAAATAACTATGGAAAAATTACGAAGTAGTCTCTCTTACGACATCCACGGGAAAGAATGGGGTGGCCTATTCTATACCGGGATCTTTCGACAATTTTGTTATTGTAATTGCATCAAGTTACATGGATGCAAAAGACAAAATACCTTTAGGGTGCATCAAATCAATGACGCTGTTGCCGTCGTCTGCAATATACACCAAGTCCATATAATGTGCGTAACGTAATGTTATTCGGGGACCTGTAATAATTAACAAGTCTTATTTTAAAGTACTTAAAAGTAAACTAATGTAATACATCTTGTAGAATTTAGTATAGTAATATTGATTTTATTATATACATTTCAAATCCTTTCAATTGATACCCATATTGCGGCGATCAAAAAAGACAAGATCCGCCATCTTGTAACGGCAGCCATTATTACTCCTACAATTGAAATTACTACAGTGTTATAGTTTATATACTTATGTTGAGTATTGCATTTTGTATTGTAACCAGAATCAAAGTTTTATACAAAATTTCAACTCAATCGATATTAAGAAAGTGGTTATAATTTGGCATGCAATTTCTAAAACAATAATCTAATTTAAAATAAAAGCTTTTATAAGATGAACATTACAAAAATTGTTGAATAATAACTATTGTGAGTCATACTGCATTACAACTACATATACGCATTCATCATGCTATTTGATAGTACTGCTCGCGACACAGCCGTGGACCGCGCTCATGAATAAGAGCTCCTATCGAATTCGAAACTAGTCGGATTACATCTCAGAATTTAAAACTTGAGAAAAACCCGACATAATTACTTTACAAAATAGATATTTGACATTCAGTTATGTATAGTCTCTTCGTGAATATTTTCTTATTAATTGACGTTTAGACGAATTACAATACTTAATAATTAACGAAGTGTAATACTTCTTCTATATGTAAGTGTGGCAATAAAATAAATGGTTGATTAAAACTGTTGTAAGTAGGTAATGATAAAAAATACGCCAAATTATTGTACCGAATAGTTTCACATTGCTGATTGATACTACAGTGGAAATCCAGCTTAATATACGAGTATGTATCTGCATCGGAATGTAATTTTCCAACTGTACCTCTAAGATCAGTCGTGACGACACGTTTCCTTCCACTGCCGTCCAATCCCATACTGTCGATATGTACTACGTTGTCACCATTGTCACGTACTGCTAACAGGAGTTTTCTAAAACAGCAACAGTAACAGTTTCTTTTAACATCACCTTTGATGTAACTTCAAAGTTTTATCCAAGATGCTGTTAGAGTTATATCAAAGAAACTTTTGTTGTTCTTGACACAATAAAATCATTTTGTCTCGGAGCATACACGTTCCAAGCGAGTTAGTGAAACACGTGTCTCAAAACGTGCGCGAAAAAAATGGCAGTCAGAAATTGATGGCTAATATGGAACGTTGTGGAATCTCTGGTAGTAATAGTTTTAGTCAATCTTCAAATATTAGCAGTCATACACAAAATAAAAATATTAGAATTAAACAAAATAATTATAATCAAGTAACCAATGATGATATAGACTTCCGCAAGATAACCTAGACCTAGTTCAGTAAAATAAGATAACAGCATCACGAAACCAGTGGTAGAATCATAAAAACTAGTGACGATTTAAAAGAGCTTTATAGGCAAGTCTATTTAAATAAGGATTATTTCTATTCCATTCTTAAAATAATGCATTAGATTCAAAACATTTATATTCGTAGAATATCAAGGATTCTAGATTTTCCTGCTTGACAGTAATGAGCTTAAGGAGGAGGGATGGGCAGCAACGTCTCTCTTAAAACATTCATAAAAGCCTAACTGCGATTGCCAAACCGCCTGCCAAACGTAGCAACTACTGGCAAAACTCCCTTATGGGGAAGGCTTATGTTCAACAGTGCACAATTAAGGGCTGAAATTATAATTCTGTAATCATTTTAAATTGGCGTAATGTGCTTTTCCTTCCTAATCAACTTTATTTACATCTCCAGTATACCTTCTAAAAAAAATAAAAATAAATCATATCAGTCGTTAGCTGCCCATTGCTATATATAGGCCTTCCCCATGAAGGATGTTTTGCCAATAGTGACTACGCTTGGCATGCGGGTTAGCTACAGATTTTGTGATCATAAGATATAATAATAAACACCTACCCATAATCAGGCATAACACAAAAGCTGAGTGGGGTCTCTTGTTGGGGCAATATATACATTATTACTCGGTCTTGCTTCTTCAGTGACATCACTTCTATTATATTTCTTCCGGCATCCAGCATATACAGAGAATCAGATACATAATCTGAAATAGGAAGTTTATTAGAGAACATTGAACTCCATTTTATTTTTGTTTTCATTTGTATTTCATGTCTTGGGCAACCCATTTGATAAACACAGTCTAAACAGCCGTGTTTCGGTTTGTAATCAATACTGTAGCCTAATCTTCATATCATGAGGGTCGGTAACGCGTGAATGATGCTTCTGATGTTGCGAGCATCCATAGCATAGCTAGCAATGATCGCTTACCATCAGACGTTATAGAGAAAGAAGTTTAGCTACTTAGTTTGTCCAAGCTTTTCCGCACATAGCCTCTTAATTGGGCATATGCGTGAGAGTACGGTTATTCTAGCTAACCTAGATTGTTCCAGACTACTGAAAGAGACCCATAAAAAAAAGCTATTACCATGTCAAAAACAATATTTTTTTAAATAAATATATGAAAATATTACTGACCATAATCCATGTCGATAATATTCATCAGGCCATTATAATAGAAAGGTCGTGTTAATCCTAAAGAGAAGTCGCTCATATTTATGTAGCTTAAAAGTTTACGCTGGCCGTCGTATACGTACAGGACATCTGTAAAAGAAATACAAGTAGTAGACAGATAGTTGACTAATTCAAATAAATTTAAATATAGGTGTAAACGAGCATGTTGACAAGAGACAAGCTGTCAGAAATTAGAAAAATACTTATTTTTAGTTGGAATATTGACTGATTGAAATATTAATCCCTCGAAGAGATAAGTCCGATCAATGTAGTTTGTCCATTTCTTTGTAGTTTGTTTTTATTCCGTAGAATATATGTTCAAATTAAGCTTATTCCAACAAATTATCAGTCAAACAAATATCGTTCGAAATTACAACGGAAATATATGTTTACAACTGAACACTGGCCACGGAATATCGTAGAACATATGTTTTCAAGCCCCGCTCGTTTCGAAATTTTACAGCCATCCCATAAATATGTATTAAAAATAATAGAGGGTTGGGTTTATATAAAGAAATAATATTATTTTATAGTGAAATACTATGAAATACCAAAAAACAGTACCTAATGTAATATACGTATTAAAATCCTACCGCGATGCGCGGATTCAGCTGTGTAAAGTCAACGCCACAAGCGTACGAAAACTACCTACGAAGAAACGCCATTAACCGCACGGTTTAGTTATCACGCGTCGTGTGGATTGTAACATTTCAAATACATTGCGTGACGTCAAAATTAAGAATCATTAATTATATGGTTGTAGTGCATTTCCGGTGGGGAAATAATTTGCCGCCTGATTTAGACCATTCATTTATATCAGCTGTTTCCGTTTTGGCCAACCTGTATTTTTATGTTCCTACAATTATTGTTGTCTAGCAGACATTATTTATACCTCTTGAGTTGTCGTATGCCATCGCTTGCACCCAACCAATATTAAAATGTGACGCGTGTGTCTCCGCACTTCCCAAACTGTCGTAGTGTACTTGAGTGAATATCGCTCCACTTCCTACTATCAAGTATAAAGGCTTATAATCTTCTATATCTGAAAAGCATCCATACACAACATTAAAATGTATTGGGTTTTATTTAAGCTATCGCCAATTTAATTAGTTTTATGTTTTTTAAATAATAGCGTTTGCCCGCAAAAAGAGTAGATTTGTCACCAAAATGTAATCACCAAACAATATAAAATCAATTCCACAATAAATCATCTAAAATCATGGAGATATAGGGTCTAGTAGCAAATAAATGTTTTTGTATGTATTATAATAGGTTTGCCCTAATAAGTATTTAAGCAAACTAATTTAAAGAGATCAGCAATAAATCATATGATGTTACTAGAAAATTTCATAGTTCCTACAACTTACTAAAGATATGCCTCCCAAGGATCTTAATTTCTACAGGTAGTATAAATATATTTGAATAAAATTTCTAGCAGAATAGTAAATAAAACAAAGTAAATAATTAACCTTTATTGTTAAAAATAATAATTACTGAATAATCAGCGCTGGTTTGGATTTTGAAGGGCGCCCCTTTTTTCTTTTCTGGCCGATAGGGGAGAGTCGGGTAGCCTCGGCCACATAAATAAAACTCATGATATCTTGAAAATCAACCGAAATAAACATTTATTTTTAAACTTAAACTAAACATATATCTTATAATATTAATTAAGTTAGAAACTGATAGTTTTATTATATTAGCTTAAATCAAGTCTCAAAAGCAGTCTTCAATATTTGTTAAAATAATTTTTGGAGGGTAGCCCCGGACATAGAATTACTGATGACCAAATCGTTCTTTAGCCTTGCATACGTCACAATAGTAGTAAGCCAGCGATGGATCAATATCCACACACGCTTCGTGCGCCCAGTCTTTGCATCTATGACACTGGATCCAATCTTCCTCGAACGTTTCTCCACAAATGATGCATTCTGTATCGTGGTCTCTTTCTAGCTGAGTCAAACTTTGAATATTCTTCTTTGTTTTCATTTTATTAGTTGCCGCCTGGTCAAGCCATGTAATGGTCTGCGGAGGAGGCGGCGGGGCGCGGGACGCGGAGCAGCGGCGAGCGGACTCGCGGCTCGCGGACGGCAGACATACACAGCATAGTGGCAACCGCACACGCATACGAGGTTTGTCCGGAAAGTACGTATAAAAGTTTTTTAAAAATTTTATTTTACAATTATTCAGGTAAATCAATTTTATCCCCTTCAAAGTACTCCCCCTGTGACATAATGCACTTGTGCTAACGCCGTTTCCACTGTGAGAAGGCTCCTTGAAAGTCCTCTGGTTGTAGGTTTCTCAGCTGCCCCGTCGTAGCTTTTTTTATCTCATTTATGTCCCCCAAATGCCGCCCCCGAAGTACCAATTTGGTTTTTGGGAACAAGAAGAAGTCACACGGGGCCAAATCCGGCGAATAGGGGGGGTGTTCGGTCACCGTAATGGAATTTTTACTCAAAAACTCACGGACAACAAGAGAGGTGTGGGCAGGGGCATTGTCGTGGTGAAGAATCCAACGCCCCTCTCGCGCCAATTCTGGACGAACTCGTGCCACACGAGCTTTGAGGCGTCTGAGCACATCGACGTAGAATTTTCCATCAACTGTCTGGCCTGGAGGAACGAATTCTTGATGGACAATCCCCCGAACATCGAACTCTTTCTCGGCCCTCTCTGAATCTTTTTAGCCACTTGTGGACGGTTGGTTCCTTCACAGCATCATCCCCATAAACTGTTCTGAGATCGGCAAAAATTTCACGGCCATTCTTGCCGAGTTTCGAGAGAAACTTGATTACGACGCGCTGCTCTTCAACGGAAGCGGGCTCCATGCCGACGGGGTTTCGTTAAGAGGTAACTTCACAGATGGCGTGACAAGCCAGTTCGCACCGCACGGCGGTCAGACCAGAACTGAAGCATTGTTAGGGACATAAGGAAGGGGTCCTGCGCTTACCTGGCCTCCCCACTCCTCTTTCTCGCATTCCAGAACACTTTTATACGAACTTTCCGGACAGACCTCGTATATTCGCACAATAAATTGTCGGGCTAAACTTGTATTTTACAACAACATTCCGCTCTTATTCTCCCTGAACATATGGTCCTTCGAGCTCTATTCAATTACTGGACTGTTTAAATTACATCGTGATAAATTCCACCGGCTTCCAACAACGACGCGGTCGTCTTCGATCAACGGTGCGACAGGCCTCTTTCAACGGTTTGACGGGCTTCTTTCAACGCCGCTCTTCAACGTTTTGGAGCTGGGAATTTGTTGCTGTTTAGTCTTCCGACCAGAATTCTACGGGCCCTACAACGCTTTTCAAGACAAGAAAACAAAAAGGATTATATGGATAGTGCATAAAGACCGTGAGATCGCTCCATTATCTATCTTTTTGCTTTCCATCATCATATTATCATCATTTAACCTTTCCATTAGTGAATTCATTCCATAATTCCATAATACTTAATCACTTATTTTTAATCTAAGTAGTTATTACTTTCATTTCAAACCATAAACGGTTATTGCCATTTACTTCATTAGTTTTTTTGTAGTCTTGTAGATTAAAAAGCTAAAATCGTAATATCTATTTATACATTGATTATTAATATCTCCGTAATAAGTAAATCGTAGACGCTTTTTTTAAGTAACATTTTTTTTACGCTACCTACCATAGGCAGTAAATATCATAATCGAATCACGAATCATACAATCATAATTATCACGTAGTTTTCAACGCTATTGTATTATATACTTAGTTAATTCTTTATTTTATTAAGTAAATGCGATTAATTACATCAATCTGCTTTTAGTTGCTTTAATCATATCTCACGTACCTAATTAACAGTGTAATATTTTAATACCGTACAATAATTTTTTTTTTTTTTTTTGTTTTTTTTTCTTAGGTTAGCCAGTAGTCTGCTAAATTACTACCAACCGATCAACGGACTTTGTACTGTAGCATCTGTGCAGTGTCAGACACATTATCACAGATTAGTATATTTTTAATTTGCTATCTTTTAATTAAGTATTTTTTTTTATTGTAGATAATTAAAATATATTTATTTTTATTACTTTATTTACAATTTTTAATTTTATTTAATAACTATATCTTGATTAACTTTTGCAATGACAGAAAATAAAGCAACACAATTAAATCAATTAATTAAAAAGCGTGGTACTTTTAAAAGCAAACTTACAAATTTTTGCAATTACATTAATATATTAAAAAATAGCTCAGCTGTTAGTAATGCTGTCATTCAGTTCGAGCTTCAATCACGCATTGATAAAATGGAATCCTTATATTCGGACTTTGATACTCTTCAGGGTGAGATCGAAGAAATTGCTGACGATCCTGACCAGAGGTATCAGGAAAGGGACGCTTTCGAGAACCAGTATTATGCGGCTGTCGCGACGGCTAGGAGTCTGTGTATACCGTCATTTACATCGACAAATCACGAGGTAAGCTCTCATGATGCTTGTGCGCACAAACAAAGCAATTTTGTAAGGCTTCCCAGGATCCAGCTTCCCGTGTACAATGGCAGCTATCAGCATTGGCTCGAATTCAGGGACACGTACGTTTCTATAGTCCATTCTAGTACTGTTATTGATGACATAAACAAATTTCATTATCTTCGCGCTTGCTTACAAGGTAGTGCAGCTTTAGTTATTAAAAGCTTAGACTTCAAGGCAGAAAATTATGCTTCTGCATGGGAATTGCTATGCAAGCGATACGACAATAAACGCTTACTTGTAAATAACCATGTACAAGCTCTTTTTAATGTTAATTCTATCAAAAAAGAATCTAGTAAAGCTTTGCGTTATATAGTCGATGTCACAAACAAAAATCTTAAAGCTTTGGCTACTCTTGACCAGCCAACAGACAGCTGGGATACATTAATAATTTATATGATGTCAACTAAATTAGACAGTGTTACAAACCGAGAGTGGGAGGAGTATAGAAACAATTGCAGTGATCCACCTACTCTAGATATTTTTATAACCTTCTTGTCTAACAGGGCTGATCTTCTAGAGACTTTAGAGGAGGCAAAAAACAATAAAGGTAATTCTGAATCTACTCACGTTCAAAAATCCAACAGCTTTATAGTTTCTTCAAGTAAAAATAAAACGCTTTCCTGTCCATTATGTCAACATGATCATCATTTATTTAACTGTGATACATTTAGGAAACTGTCAGTAGATGCACGCATTGAAAAAGCTAAAAGTTTTAAAATATGCTTAAACTGCCTTCGACCTGGTCATCATGAGACACGGTGTAAATTGTCACATTGCAAATATTGCAAATCCAAGCACAATACTCTTCTTCATCTTGATATTCATCACGAACCTGTCACGCATGATAGTGTTGTCCTATCTGCTGAGCCATCTCAGTCCTCAACTAATACGGGTTATATTTTATTATCCACAGCCTTGGTCAAGGTGCTTGACGTCCACGGGAAACCACATGCAGCTAGAGTCTTGTTAGACAATGGAAGTACCGGAAACTTTGTCACAAAGGACTTTTGTGGCAAGCTCAATCTTCGTACACATGCTACGAATTCAAGGGTAACAGGTATTAATCATCAAGTATCCACTAGTTCATTGTCTTGCTCTCTTACATTGGAGTCTTATGTTGGTGGCTACAGGACAGACATCAATTGCTTTGTTTTACCCACTATTACAACTTTGCTTCCAAACACATATATAGATATACATAATTTAAAAATACCGCCTGGGGTTTGCTTAGCCGATCCAAATTTCAACGTTCCGTCAACCATTGACATTCTAGTAGGTGCGGACGTCTTTTGGAGTGTGATCGGTACAAATCGCATCCAGTTAGGTACACATAAACCTACTCTTTTTGAAACCAAATTTGGTTGGTTGGTTTCTGGCACTATCAGTCAATCAGATCCTAAACAGTATGTATGTATGTTTTCTAATAATTTACAGAATAATTCTACAGACTTAAATCGTTTTTGGGAACTAGATACAATTTCATCTAAATATGAGCTCACTCCGGATGAACATGCATGCGAACAAGATTTTATGAATTCTACACAGCGCAACAAAGAAGGACGTTTTGTAGTTTCTATGCCACTCAGAGAACCTCCTGAGGTTTTAGGCAATTCTTATTCACTTGCTAAAAACAGATTTCTTTCTCTTGAGCGTCGTTTGCAACGAGAGTCACATTTGAAGCGTCTTTATGTAGAATTCATAAAAGAATATATTGATCTGGGTCATATGAGTGAAAACACATTTAAAAATCATAATCAAACAATTCAATGTTATTTGCCACATCACGGCATTCTTAAAACATCTAACATAACCACACAACTACGTGTTGTGTTCGATGGTTCTGCCTCTACGTCTTCAGGTAAGTCGCTTAACGACATACAACGCGTAGGTCCTACTATGCAGGACGACTTATTATCTATTTTATTACGTTTTCGACAGCACAAGTTCGTGGTATCAGCAGATATAGAAAAGATGTATCGGCAGATACTTTTAGACGACGCACAACGTCCTTTACAAAAAATATTATGGAGGTTTGATCCCTCCCACCCTCTTAAGTCATATACCCTAAACACTCTCACATACGGCACGGCATCAGCGCCATTTCTAGCCACCAGATGTCTTACACAGTTAGGTCATGACTCTAACAATTCTGAAGTAAAACGCGCTATATGTCATGACTTCTACGTAGACGATTTTTTAAGTGGACATGAGACTATTGAAGACACAATTTCATTGTGTCAAGGTGTAATCAACACCCTTCAGTCAGCCAAATTTAATTTGAGAAAATGGCATTCAAATAATAGTACCATATTAAATAGTATATGTCAGAACAATAAGACATCTGGTAGTGTAGATCTTAGTGCAAAAGAGTGTGCAAAAACATTAGGTATTCATTGGAAATGTCTAACAGACCACTTATCATTTTCTATTAATATTTCATCTCAAGATAAATTAACCAAGAGATTTATTTTGTCCACAATTTCACAAGTATTTGATCCATTAGGCCTTGTATCGCCATGTATAGTGGAAGCAAAAATATTAATGCAACAATTGTGGATAAATAAATGCTCTTGGGATGACAAGGTTCCCCCTCTCATAGAAAAAATATGGTCAGAATTTGTACAATTCTTACCATTACTGAATAATCTTAAGATTCCTAGGTGTATTAAAAATAACAGTACAGTCAACACAGAAATACATATATTTACAGACGCATCGGAGAAAGTATATGGTACATGTGTATATATAAGAAGTATATCTAGCGAAGGTTCAATTGATGTCCGTCTTTTGGTTTCCAAAAATAAGGTAGCTCCTATTAAAATTACTACAATCCCACGACTTGAACTTTGTGGCGCGCTTTTAGGAGCACGACTGTACAAGAAGGTGATTACATCGGTTACTCTTGAATTCAGTCGTTGTGTATTTTGGACAGATTCCACCATCGTCTTAGGCTGGATTGCTTCTTCACCAAGTCAGCTTAAACCATTTGTTCGGCACCGAGTTGTGGAGATACAGGAAGGTTCTCACGAATGGCGTTATGTACCCTCAAAATCAAATCCAGCTGACTTAGTATCCCGAGGTCTAAGAGCAGATTTATTAAACAATTCTTCCTTGTGGTGGTCAGGGCCTTCATTTTTAAAACTAGATTCATCTCAATGGCCACTTAATCCAAATAAACATAATTCCAATTTACCTGAAACGATACAATCATTTCACACAGATGACAGTAATTTAATTAATCATAAAGGTAATTTAATTTCATCTTTAATTGACAAGTTTTCAAATTTCACACGACTGCAACGTGTAGTTGCATTTGTCTTAAGATTCGTCAATAACTGCCAAAAGAATACAAATAAACTAAGTGATCAAATATCATTATTAGAATTAAATAATGCTGCCAAACTTCTTTTACGTACAGCTCAGCAAGATTCATTCCCTGAGGAACGTGAGTTACTCTTGTCAAACAAGCAATTACCTTTCAAGAATAGGTTAGTGTCATTATCACCGTTTATAGATTTTGATAACCTCATCCGCGTGGGTGGCAGGCTTAATGATTCTCATTATGACTACAATGTCAAACATCCCATTCTTTTGTCAGGCAAACATCGCTTATGTGAATTAATATTCAATATGCTTCATAAAAAATTCATGCACTCAGGGCCTCAGTTATTACTAGCCACTGCTAGACATAATTATTGGCCTATAGGAGGACTCAACTTAGCAAAACGTATAGTTCGCTCTTGTGTTAGGTGCACTAGGTTCAAGGGAAAAACCATTCAGCCCATGATGGGTAACCTACCAGAGAAACGGGTCCATCTAGAATTTCCTTTCCTAGAAACAGGCGTCGATTATGCCGGTCCAGTGCTGATAGCTGATCGCAAGGGTAGGGGCTGCAAAATTATAAAATCTTACATTTGTGTGTTTGTGTGTTTTGCCACAAAGGCGGCGCATCTAGAGCTTGTCTCGGATTTGACTAAAGAAGCTTTCATTGCAGCACTAAACAGATTCATAGCACGACGAGGCAAGCCGCAAACGATATTTTCGGATAACGGCACTACCTTTGTTGGGACTTTTCATGAGCTCTCCAAGCTCCTCAAACAATCTGAGTTGTCTACGGATTTGGCCGAACAAGGTATAAACTTTTCATTTATTCCTGCCTATACTCCTCACTTTGGAGGCCTATGGGAATCGCTTGTTCGATCAACGAAGCATCTTCTTAGGCGTATTTTAGATAAGACTCATTTAAACTATGAAGAAATGGCTACTCTTCTTATTCAAATTGAAGCCATCTTAAATTCTCGTCCTATCACACCTATTTCCGACAATCCTTCTGATATTTATCCTCTTACTCCTGCCCACTTCCTTATTGGACGGTCTATTATCTTTTTGCCACATCCAGAAATTGTCGACCGCCGCTTCAGCTCTCTTCAGCGATTTCAACGCATCGAGCTGCTCAAGCAACATTTTTGGAATCGATTTTCTAACGAATACGTTGTATGGCTCCAACAGAAAACCAAATGGCATCGGTCTTATGGCGAGCTTAAGGAGGGCACCCTCGTCGTCATCAAGGAGAAGACGTCACCTCCATTAATGTGGCTCATGGGCCGCGTTATCCGCATAATACCTGGAAGGGATGGCATCGCAAGGGTTGCCGACATTCAGACCAAGAAGGGTGTCATTCGGCGAGCATACAACACCATATGCCCCTTGCCAGTGAAGAGTTTTGAACTTGACACTTCAACGCGGGGAGTATATGGTCAAGCCATGTAATGGTCTGCGGAGGAGGCGGCGGGGCGCGGGACGCGGAGCAGCGGCGAGCGGACTCGCGGCTCGCGGACGGCAGACATACACAGCATAGTGGCAACCGCACACGCATATATTCGCACAATAAATTGTCGGGCTAAACTTGTATTTTACAACAACATTCCGCTCTTATTCTCCCTGAACACCGCCTTTCTTTTATTCGTTGTAGTTTTATTGGTTGCAGCCTTGGTTGTGTTGGTCGCAGCCTTTTTCTCTACCAACGCATTTTTGAAGGGCGAAGATGTCAGAATCTCACTTTTTTGTGTTTTTCGTGAACGCGCTGCAAGACGCCTCTTGGATGCATCGGGAAGAGGGGACAACTGCTTAAGCAATTCATTTACAGTAGCAGGTGCAGTTGATTCTGTAATTTCTGACGTTGATGCGGGCATAAATGATGGCTGCGTATTGCCACTGGCTGATGGGTGTGATATAAGACTGGTAGATGGTTGCTGGTTACTACTAGTGGATGGCTGCTGGGTGCAACTAGTGGATGGCTGCTGGGTGCAACTAGTGGATGGCTGCTGGGTGCAGCTTGTGGATGGCTGCTGGGTACCACTAGAGGATGACTGTTGATTGCAGCATCTGGATTTCTGCTGATTGCAACTAGTTGATAACTGTGATCCCACGACTGTCTCTTCAGAAAAAGCTGGTTCCTGTTCAATATTGGTCATCAATGATGGCAAAAAATCCAAATCACTGAAAATTTCCCTATTGAATGGATAAATCCCTGTGCATTTGAACCCATTCTGTGCTATTTCTAGTCTCGCTGCCTTAACGAAAGCTGAATTGACTAAAGCAGCGATGTCATAATCAGTGATCCTAGCCCCTGGATTTTGTCTCATCCACATTGCGCTTGCTGAACCAAATGCAGACTTAAACGGCTTGAAAAATACCCTGTCCAGAGGTTGCACCTTGTGTGTTGTGTGTGGTGGAGTGCTAATCATATGGATGTGATTAGCTCGAGCAAATTCTATCACTGCCAACTCTTTATGGCTTCCATGTCCATCGAGAATCAGAAGGACAGGGTTCTCCTTCGAAGGCTGTACGTGCTGTTTGAAATGCTGGAGCCACATTAAAAATATCTCACCATTCATCCAACCACTTTCGTGTGGAATAGCAATGCTATCTGGTGGAGCTCCAATCATCAAACGACCATTTTTATCCATCCTTTTCCTCGGGAAAATAAAAAG
Organism: Galleria mellonella; assembly: GCF_026898425.1. NCBI lineage: Eukaryota > Metazoa > Arthropoda > Insecta > Lepidoptera > Pyralidae > Galleria > Galleria mellonella. The sequence continues at coordinate 652,892 of NW_026442135.1, read as the reverse complement.
TGGAGGTATAAAATGGCCGCACACGCTCATAGCAAACATCAATGTAATGTTTCGTCCTCTTTCACCAGAAGTCAACTTGCCAACTTGCTTTTTTCCCTTAGTAGAAATAACTTTCTCATTCTTGTGTACAGTGGAGACCCCCGTTTCATCAGCATTGTATATTCTGGAGGCAGGGAATTTGTATTTATCTTGTAGTTGGTGGAGCTGATCATAAAACCGATAGACTTGTGGTTTATTAAACCCAACGGCTCTTGCAATGCTGGTTGACTCTGGACTTCTGAGAGCAATATCTGGGTATTTCTTTATGAAGCTATAATAAAAATCTTTGCCGGCCATTTTCTTTTCTTTATTGAACCTATGAGGTATTTTTAAACGTTCTGCAAATTGAAATGCCAATTTCAAAAACTCTACTTTGGTCAGCGGCATCAGGCGATTATCGAGGTCTTTGACATGGTTATATAATTGCAGTGATTGATTTTCTGAGAAGGTATGTTCATATCTCCCTAGTGTTGGCTTGAACTGTGCTTCTTGTCCACTACCGACAGCTTTTATCCGATCCTGAAGGGTGCTTCTCGGCACATCATATCTCTCAGCTGCTTCTCTCACCGATATCTTTTTTTCCAGTACACATCTTATAGCCTGTTTCATTTTATTTTCGTCCCAATTTCCTCTAGGCGTAATCCTTCCTTTGAATTTTGGCATTATCTGCAAAAGACACAAGATTTTATACACTTGTCTCAACATTGTAATAAAAAAAGACTGTAACATAGAGATGCATAGACAAACAGACATGGTGAAACTACCACGTTTCTTAATTTCACTATGCAATCCAAGAAACTAAACATTTCGTCATAAAAGAAATGTCTGGGGGTACCCGACAAAAAAGTGTCCGATTGTACCCGACCGCCTCGATCCTATGTTTTTATTCATATAGGAAATATCAATAAAAACAACGTCAAGTATTTACCTAATTTGTTAACTATAATGACTAACTTACAGAATTAGTAATATACTATGGTGAAGTACTTACATTGTATAACCAATAACCGCACTCAAAAAGTAAACGGCGCACACAAAAGTATAGGTACTGTTAAACAAACGAATGTCACGTGTTGTTCGCACATCAGTCGCAGCGCGTTTGATATGAATATACGGCTAAATGGTGCTGCGGTCGTGTGGATGTGACACTTGTGCATGTATGTGTGCGAACTTTCCTGTAACTAGCACTGACCGAGGGTACCCGCCGGCCGGGGCTACCCGACTCTCCCCTAAGCACTTTTTTTGCTCCTGGTGGGGGTTTGGCCAGCTTTAAGCGTATGGCTAATCCGATAATATGTTTGCACATATATTTTTTGTAAAACGCAGGGCAGTTGCATTTCCCATGCATCCAATCAATATTGTACTCTTCCATTTGCTGAACCATTAGACTTTGTAGTCATCAAAATCATTTTCAAAGTTTTGTATGTTGTCTGCCTACCAGCCGGTACTTCGTAGTGTTTAAAAGCATCGTCACTATACGTCAGTATTACTTCTTTAGGCAACTTCGCCCATTGGTAGGCTTCTGTCTTTCAGAGTTATAGAGTATATTTCAGAGTGAGGTCTGCTCACAAGTACGAGGTCTGCTCGTAATGGTACCCAGTTGAACTAAGGAATAGATATTTTTTTGTTACTGAGGCCTTCAACAGGAGCTTTTATTTTAAATGAGCTCAGTTGTACTTGAACTTCACTAATAGAACGACCCAAATACTCAATTTAGGTGGATCGAAATGAACGTTTATTTAAATTCATGGAAAAACTAGCAGAAGTTAATTTTTTAATTACCGGGCATAAAATTCCAAAGCCTTATTCAATTAAATATTTAAAATGAGCACGTCAGCAATGTAAACAAAGATTTTTGCAGAATCAACAAAAACTTTAAGAGTATTTTTAAGTATTCATAATAGTTTCTGGAGTGACAACAAGCTGTTAATGAAATAGATTTTTTTTCATTGGAATCCGGTGAAATCCTTTTGCCATATCAGATAATTTAGGAGACAATGATAGCAGCGGGGTGCGGTGACGTATTACCCACATTTTCAGGATCGGACTGATGATAGCCTATGGCAGATGTAAACTGTAGTGATCACTATCACACAGAATGGGGATTTAACAATATGTATTTTATTGCACTGGCTCACTACTACATCCAGTTCCAAACGCAGGCAAACGCACGCATCCATCATTGCCGGCTAACGCCAGACTACTGGTTGACGGCTACCCCCTCTACTGGTGTACATGAGACAATGTATTATACTTATTGTATAGATACAAACACTACATAGACGAAGTCGGTTGTCTTTCCAACGCAATTAAACGCGTCGTAATAATTTCTATTTACTTCCTAACATAAGGATGTTGATCGCCTCTTGTACCATTAAAACCGATTCTTCTGTAGAGGATATGTCTTCTAACTCAACGTCTCTCAGTATCAGTATTATTATTATTATTAACTCTTAAAGTGATACAATTAGTAATTCTAGTACAACAATTTCGAGATTCTTTGAGAGCTAATAGTCTAGCTTAATTAGTACAGAAGAATTTACGTTTTAAATATATTTTCCAATACGGTATATTATATAACAAAACATTATTTTTATAATTGACATGAAAAATATAGAAAAAGGACCCGTTATTTGTTATCTTAGTATAAATTAATTCATTTCCCAAATTAGATATCATTTCTTTCACTTTATTTATTTTATGGCTTGCTATTTTAAGACTTTCTAAATCTAATTTATCGTGAGATCTTAAAGGTATAAATTAAATTTTTGATATATTTTTATCTTTTATTTTTCTACAATAGTCATCATTAAAAATGTCAATAGAAGGTAATATAAAATTTTATTCACTAATTAGACCTTTTATTTCATTTGCAAAATTACGTTTACAGTATATAATTTACAACTATTGGTCATTGAAAATATACAGATCTACTGTAAAAATTTTGATCATTAATCAGTAATCAAATTTTAATAATATAAAATTTGAAAAAGTACTTTTAATAATATCAGTCTGAGTCTTTAACAAACGTAATATATCATGTTCATGAGAATCTAAATTCTTAATAGCTTCGTCATATCGTTCTGCATCTTTAGAATCTAAAGTACCAAAAAGAACTTTAAATATTTTTCCAACATCATCAATGTAATATTGTTTTGTTCTGCCAGTTAATTTCTTTAAGATGCTTTCCTGACTATAAAGTTGAGGGATAATTTGATCTAATACCAGGATTTATGTCTCACAAAGAGAAAAATTACTGAACTTTTGATTTCATATTGATTACATATTTCCCTATTTCTACTATAATTGTTATCTATTAAATCAATCTTATGATGTATTTCAGAAATATCGATATAACTTATCATATTCCATTCACTATCGTAGTGGTTGATTTTACCTAGATGTTTAAATTATATTCCGCCTTTATCTATACTAGTCATATTATACGAACTTAACCTACTTGCGTTACATCCGTAGATGATAATGAGCGTTTTCAAAACTTCAATCATAGTGTTCATTCTGAAATAAACGCATGTTTCAATCTATTGGTATGAACTCTCTTTTTATTTTTCTTCATTTTAATAGTAACATTTACTAGAGAATTTTTCAATTATTTCATATGGTCCTAAATAGTATGGCGATAACTTCTTTGACTTTTCGAGCTTAACTTATTCATTACTTAAATGCACTAAACTCATACTTTATATTATACTCTTTTACTGTTTGCATTGTATATTTATTTGTTATTTAACTTGGACTTTATTAATTTTTCTCGTGCTAACTGTCTGGATTTTCTAAGTTTCAATATTAATTCATCTAAATAATCATTGTAACAATATTTAAATTCTGGGGTTTTTACTATTGAAGTTGGTAGTTTCTCTTTATTTCCAAAAATAAGTTCAAAAGATGTAAACTGTGTTGAGGTGTGAATATTAGTATTATAAGGAAACATGGCAAAATCTATCTATTACCCCAATTTAATTGGTCATCATTTACATAATGTTTTAAGTAATCAACTAGCGCGGCATGACTCGTTTCTAGCACACCGTTGGATTGTGGGTGATACGCTGTCGTGTTTATTTTCTTTATTTTAAATATTATAATTTTGATATCTCCTTCACTAGTTTCGAAGTAAAATCAGTACCTCTATCTGTTAATAGGACATCAGGTATTCCAAATTTGCAAATAAAATTATGAACAAAATTTTATTTCATTAGCATTCTTTTCACATAATTTATTTTTCAGGTTCTTCAGGCATTCAAACAAATCTTCATATGTTACTTTATCCCAATTAATATTTTTAGGGAAAACAAAGTACAAAGAATTTTTTCCTGAGTCTTGTGAATCTATGACGTCATACTGTGTAGGGTTGTTTATTCTGATTTTTTCAAATTCTGTTTTATATTTTGCGAGGTATTTTTCATTTAAAATATCTAAATACACGATGAAAATATTATCTTATTACTTTTATTTGACATAGGATCATTATATTATTTGACAATATGAGTCTTCTTTCTATTTCTTTTAAAAATTATGAATAAGTTTCACGATTTCTATTGGTAATTTGTAACCTTACATCTTCCTCTGGATGTATTCTACTTAAAGAATTTGCATTATGATTTAATTTTCTTTGTTTATAAACAATTTCATACTCGTACTCATAGAGAAGTAGCCGCCATCTTACTTATCTTGATCCTAAATCTTTTACATTAAAGAGCTATACCAGGTGTTTATGATTGGTTATAACTTTAAACTTTCGACCATATAAATATGGGCGAAAATGCTTTACTGACCATATTATCGCGAGAAATTTCTTCTTCGTAGTGGAATAGTTTATTTCAGTCCTTGTTACATGAATTTAATTCCAATTGCCATTGTGCAAATATTTGTTTTTCAAAATAATTTTCTAATAAATGTTCTCTCAGAGCATCCCATGAATTAAATGTTCGATTTAATAATGTTGACCTGATATTTCTTTCTATTTTTGATAATACCACTGATACAAATGCAGTTCCGTATATTGAATTTAATAAATGGTCCTTGGTCTCTTGGTCCGGCTCCGGTGCTCTCGGCCCCTGTGGGATGAGGCCAGATAGCACCCACTTATTCGACTCAACCGCTCTGCGTTGGGATGCGGCAATATCCTCTGCAACCCGTTGGAGTAGGTTAGCTGGTGCAGATAAGGTCTCATAGAGACCATGGGTCTGTGCGTTCGCACGCCCGAAGTGTCCTTGTTGGTTGGGCTCTGTTGCCCGCAGCTTGTCTTTAATACCCGCTGCATCTGTAAAATCGCCCAAACTGGCTACGTACTCGGCACTTACTTGTGACTAAGCATAAGTAAAGTTTTTGAGAGAGTTGTTGAGAGTTTTGTGAAATATTTCTCAATAAACGTAGCTTGGTTGTCTTTTAGTAATTTATATTGTTCCTTTGTTGAGAGAGTCCAACGCTGTTGTTTTATTTCATTGCAAGAAGTTCTGGTTGTATGATATTTAAGTTTTCAGGAGTGCAGATATGTTCCAGGTCTACGGTGACGATAGGGTGACTAATATTTGTGGATAGATTCTCTTCAGCTAGTAATGTAATGGAAACAGTGTATACTTTACAGACATTTTCTAATAATAGAATAAGAAAAGATATATTGATGATAAAAATGAAAAAAACTAATTTTATAAGAATTTTGCAACTAAGCAAAAAGTCACTTTTGTTTTACTACATTATCTATTATTTGAAGTAATTTTGCTGGATTCATAATGGAATAGAAGTTACTGCGATTTGGAGCATCTGTAGGATTATTGCTCATGTACCTATTCATGTTGTTACGCCAGTAACTTTTAAGTGGCTTAAATAGACCCACGTCAAGAGGCTGCAATAGATGCGTGCAATGAGCTGGGAAAGTAAATAGATAAACTTGGTTATTTTTAGTAAATTTAAGATCTTCTGGTCCAATATGTGCTGAATGTGAGTACATTAGAAGGACCACAGAACGTTCGGGTGGTATGGAAGTTATAAAAAAATTTAACCATTCTAAAAATAATTCCGAATTGATCCATCCTTTGGGTGATAGTTTGATTAATGCGTTGGAAAGAGTGTCATTTTTAAGTGTATCATTCCACCTAACACCTTTAAATATTGTCATAGGAGAAATCCATGTTCCATCTGCGTAAATGCATGCCAACATTGTTTGATTTTGATCTCGTTCAGCGTAGGATCTTTTATAAATATACTTTTTACCAATACCAGCATCAACTTTAGATGGTTTCACTACATAGGACATGCCAGTCTCGTCACAGTTCCAAATTAGATGTAGTTTATTCTTGATAGCGAGATTAGTAAGAACATCGTCTAGCTAGCTAGTATCAGCCATAGAAGCCCTATAGACTGAAAGATTTTCTGGCACACATAAGAAAATTGTGCCTATATTTAAAGCTGTTCCACCACCATTAGCTTGCAATGCGATTAGCTGATGACAAGAAGTTCTCCCGACCAGCCACTTCAGCAAGGTCGTAGGCGTATTTTCTAATTTGATAAACGGTAAGTCAAAACCCCAATTCTTGCATTTCTACGAGTATAATATAATAACCTTAGCTCCATGTCAGAGGGAAGTGCATAAGGCCTCCCCATTTTTCTTACAGAATCCTCTTGATTCTCTAGGTATCGCTTTAAGGCGCTCCATGGGACGTCTGCTTCTTTGGAAGCTTTATATATGGTTTTACCTTCATTTCTTACTAAACTTCGCCGATTTCCGGCACACCTCGCCTTGTTGTTGTGAGTATGGCAGTTTCACAGGTAGGCCTGTTGTTCACGTTATATAATATATCGGGAAGTCGTTGCAGACTAATTTCCGTGGCAAAGTTCTTGCATTTTCCCAAGTTGTTTATTATGACGTATTGTTATCTGTTGCTGTTCATGGCAAGAAATGTTTGCTCTGGATGTAAGATAGAAATAGAATATGTGTTTGATAGCGTTATAGAGGTTACTACATTTTTATTCATTGTGGTGGGACTCGAAGATAGTAATTCTTTATACAAACGATTTATGGATATAATTGAGGGATGAATAGCGCCTAATTTAATGAACAAAATGCTCGTTATTATGTCGTCAGTATCTTTTTGTAACGATGTTACTGATTCTAATATTTGTATTGCTAACGTGGATATTTCTTCGGATATGTTAAAGCTGAAAATTAATTTATTCATAGTATTAAAATAAGAGTTAATTTTAGCGATGTTTTCGTTAATCTAATGTTCTTACGATTTAAGAGATTTTTAATAGGGTTTCATAAAGTTTCTGATTGTCGAAGAAATTATCCGTAGTTGTTGTCTAAGGATTACGTTATTTGAAATCTGTTGTTTTTCTAACTGTTCGATACATTCGTTGTAGTGTTTTGCATTCTTGGCGTCAGATGTTCCGATAAGCCATTGTAGTATTGAGCCCAGGTCATCCAAAAATCACATTTAGTACGTTTGTTGTTTAAGTTACCTGTGGTATAGAAGTTTAATTCACTTAGTCTGAAATCTTTTTTGTTTAAACTGACTTTTATGAAGGAACTGGTCGTAATTAGGCTCGGCAGTATTGAGTGAATAATTTCCGTTTTAAGAGATTGGGATTTCTCCATTTTGTTCAAAACAGAAACCTGATTTCGAAGGAATGGGTAGTATTCAGGTATCCCCTTCAACAAAAGTTGAGGAGTACCTGTAAAGAGAGGTTTATATTAACAATCGATTTTCAGTAGAGACGTGCCGACTAGTCGGAAAAGCCGACTATCCAGCCACTATCGTAGTCGGCGACTATTCCGCGCCGACTATAAAAACCTTAATTATTTATTATTATTATTTCATAATCAGTCTTACACATTTTGAAATTAAATGAAATGTTTCTGAAATTATTTGCTTGCAAAGAAAACATATCTATGACATTTATTAAACAAATTTTGTATCTTAATTAACAAACAAAACAACATAACATCTTCAATAAACATTTATAATAATTATATCTTATTTAAATAAAAGAGTCGGTTTTTTTATTAACAAATTAAGTAATATTAAAGCAAGATTGCATGTACATGATGTACAGTAAAAAAATATGTGCTAAAAACCATCAACTGTATCATAAAAAGAAATAGTAACTTACTTATATATTTACTTACACATATACCGATCGCAACTCTTGCCACTTTATATATTTTTTTAACTTATAATTAAACTATGATAAATGTATTAACAGCTCGGCTGCATTGAACAAAATGTCCTCTCTCAATAATTTTACGTATTGATGGGGTATGACGGTAGCGCTACCAACATTTATAAACTGCAGTGCTTTTTCCTGTTGCTTTAATAATAATAATTAATGTTTTATCATTTATATCTTTTCATACAGTATACCATTATATTAGGTTTTTAGGAATTTAAGCTAATACAAATGATTTAGTTTTCGGTATTTTACAAATTAAAAGATTTTTTTAGAGTTGTTATTAATGTTGTAATAAATGGAATAAAATATCAAACTTGTATTGAATGGTTAAATGAGTGACATCATCTTTCTTAGATGGGCATTCGCGTTCTTGGCAAAATAGCCAAGAACGCCCATAATAGGGCAGTGTCATTTGAGTAAAAAGACTTGGACTCGGCTACGTTAGTCAGTCGAAAACAGACATCCGGTGTATTAACACTATATTAACAATAATTGCTCAGTTGTTTTACCTACGCTGCGATACAAATATGTAGTGGAGCAGTGTTACTCGTAGATGAAACAGAATATTCTTACTAAGCGACGCCGCAATATTCGGTGCGTTAATACTACACAAATAACTAGGGATCACTAGTAATCTGAATATAAGTGTACAATTATTAATACATACTGTAGCAGGTATTTTGTTTCAGCCTCATTCCTTCAGGGCATGCGCAAGTGTACGTAACATTGGATGTCAGTAGACACATATGTGAACAGTTGTGCTTCCTGCATGGATTTGTCTTCTGTTTCATCAGAACTGGGTGATAAATGTGCATATCTGAAACGATGATACATTACTTCAGTGTTATCTAAAATATAATCTGCTACATATCTAATTGTGGTTAGTATGAATGACTTAGCTATAATAAAACAAGTTTTAAAGAAAATATTAACACTTTTCAGGAAGAAGATCGTAACCGCCATTTTGCATATTTTACAAGAGGTATTGTTTTATTATTTCTCTAAATATTTATAGCATCAGTTTGAAATTTTTACTAAGTGTTATGTGGGCACCTCCCTATTAATTCAAATGTTAAGATTTGTCTCAGTACTCTAAAACCACATACATTTGTCGCTTACGTTAAAACTGATGCCCGTTGTTAGCACATTAAAGGCGGGAGTCGTAGTACTACGATTTATTTCGACTATATCTTAAAGGCGGGAGTCGTAGTAATACGATTTATCTTGACTGTAGCTTAACTAGTTAACTATGATTGACGAGTATACTCGTCATGGAGAAATGGCAAAATCTCCGCGTTACCTAGCATACTTTCGTCAAGATCCCCCGCCTTTAATGTGTTAAGTAGAGCTGATATGAGTATTTCGATTACGATACTTCTTAAATATCATGAAGTAGAAATCATTTTTGTGAAGTTTTTTAACTGTGTTTACGAGATATCATGACAGACAGAAATAGATAAAGAGTCAGAAATTCAAAAAAGTAAAAAAATATAAACATTAAGCACTTCTAAGTGAATTAGATTTATTAATAAAATGAAATACAAGAAGAGTCGTGGTCTTCATCAGTCTCAAGTAAAACATCTCTTGTGTTTCTATCGCAAATTTTATTTAAATCTTCGTATTTTCTCTTCAAAATGGGATTTTATTCAATGTAAGCAGTTCTCGATTCACGAAAGGCTTGTTAATTCTGCCGAGATCTAAATGTAAAAAAAAACATCAACAGTTTGTTCGAGTCTATCATAGTCGTATTTAAGATAGAACTTGTCACCTCTTTCAAATTTAGCATTACGCAGCTTGCTTGTTTATATATTAATTTATAATATTTTTTGGGATTAGTCCGAGCATTTCCAATCAAAGTTTGCCGTTCAGATAGTGCGTTAATGGTTCTTTTCTTTACAAATCCTTCTATTGTCTCATACACAGAGTCTACTGGCATCATAGTATGTCCAGGAATAAGGAAGTTTATAATCAGCCTTTTAACAAAACTCACATGATATTGCATGAAATAATACAGCATTACAATCATGGCTATATTTTTATTATACTATCACAGTAAAATACAATTTCATTTTGTGTCCTCTCATTTTAAGGTTTTTAAAGATAATATTACAGATTGCATTGCATCCTGTTTTCGCTTCCGTTTCGTTCCAAAGATAACAAAATGCAAATCTGGTGCCGCTTTCATAAATACTTTCATTATAATAGGCAAGCTTTCTGTAATTTTATTTTAATATATTGTGGAGCGAATAAAAATACGTGTCACTTTCAGATGTACCAAACCAGCTTTACACCTTTATTAAAAATTACCATAGATAGTGAACAAGAATATTTTGATGCATATCAACACTTTCGACTATAGTAGACATTTACGCTTTGACCGTGAGGTATTGTTAAGACTTTTCGATATCAAAACTCGCACACAAAAAGTTTCTGTTGTATTTGCTTTTTTTTATCCGCTAGAAATAGGTTTAATGGTCTTTCTTCGTGAATTGATTCTATCGTTTATTTTCTTTCTTTATCATTCAAATTTTTTATTTTCTCACACATTGATCTTTGATCACATTTATCTTTGGTAAGTGAAACCCTAAGTTGAATTCCATCTTAAATATTTTTCTAAACTTTTGATAATTTACTGCACCTAACTCTTTCATATCATCATCTTTAAAGTAAAAGTTTCTATATAAATAGGTCACATCCCTAAATTTAGTTGGTAAGTACAATTTGTTACTTTTGTTTCTACAATAATGTGTTCGAACGGCAGGTAACTTTTTTATAAAATTATTTGCGTTTTGAGTTTGAGATTGACTGTATTTATTTGAAGGCGTGCTTTTGCCGTGTTAGTTAGATTTTGACATAAAACTTGCAATTTTATGCGATTCAGTGTAACGCAATGTCAATTGCGAAATATCAAGAGTTTTCAAAAGAAACTGTTGACAAATTTTAACAAATTCAATGCCCTTTGGTAAATAATAATTGCAACTTATTTTTCGACGATCACTTTCTGCTCTTTTTCGATAAATTTCACATGCCTTAATCAAAGATAAACTAAAATCTCTTTGTTTTTGTAAGTATCCAAGACTCCAATAGAGTTCATGAACGCAGTTTCTTTCGATTTCAGTAAACTTATTAGTGCAGTCGTCCCGCATTTTTTACCTAAGCAGGTATTAGGCTTGACATATTTTCCTTTTCCAGACCACCTCTCAGTTCTTTCTTTCAGTTTTTTCGGTAGTGGTCGTTTCTTCCGCATACCCTTTTTACCAACGATACCTGAGTCCTTCTCTTCTGTGCTATTAGAACTTTCTTCGGTTGAGTCCGAACTTTCAATTATGCAACCTATACCCTCATGGCTTGCATCCATATATAAATGAATTAGTACATTAGGATTGAAATTTTTCAAAGCAACGTGTTTTTTTATCTTTTTCATTTAGAGGCTTTTATCCTTTAAGGATGTGTCAGCCTCATCATACCCTAATTTTTAAAAAATACCTCCCATACTTAAAACATTAATACATAAATAAATAATACATAATATCTTAGTAGTCTATTTTGATAAAGGGAATTATTGATAAAAAATATAGTAATTAAAGATTTTGCCATTCCGGAATGTGGTTCTGCGAGTATATTTGAAAATAAACCAATCTCCTGTCTATTCAGACTATATTTCTGTATCAATACTCCCTTTTGTGTTTTGTATTTCGTACATTCGGATATCATATGGTGAACATCATCCAATGTGTTACAAAGATCACAATTCGGTTTATTAACTTTTTTCATAAGAAAGCGAATTTTGCATTTGGATAATGTCCTGAGCGTAATCTAAGAGTTGTAACAAAGAAGCAAGCAAAGTAATTTTATTAATCAACCTTTTTTAATTTCATGTACTGCTTGTTCTTATCGAGGCCCCATTGCCAGATTGCATTTTTCTTTAACAAACACGTTAATGGGCTACATAAAAGTGCGCATTTTTTGATAAAATTTCGAAAGTAATTTATTAATCCTAAAGATTTAAGTAATTGGTGAATGATCTTAGATATAGGGAAAATTTCAATTGCCTTAAATTTTTTGTTCATTTGATAAGATCCCGGCTTCCGAAATATTATAACCTAGTGTGGGCGATTATGGACTGTATGTTGATATATTTGATATATTATTGTGAATGTATTTGATATATTAATGTATTTGAAATATTTATTGTGAGCTGTATATTATAATTATATGTAAGATGTTATTAACGTCTTAAAGGGAATTGACACAGCCTACCCATACATCGGCCATACAATTATACAATTAGCTACATAACATTAATTAATTTAAAGTTATACAATAAAGTCGCCATTAAAATTGAAAATAGAATAAAGCACGTCAATCAATAGTAACAAATTTAGCCATGGTCACCATTAGTAATTATAATTAATGATAATCTTATATATTAATTAAATTATTTATAATGTCAATATAAAAAAAGAATATAATGTAAAAGAAACAACGATAACACTTACCATGAACAGGTGTATCGAAAGTGGCCAAATTTTCTCGTTTCGCAGCGATACCGTTTAACTTATCCGTCGTCTGTATGGATTGAGAAGTCCATTCGCTCCAGAACACAGTCCTTTCAAATACAGCGATTGCGTACGGGTGGTGGTAAGATCCTTCCAATAACGACTGTTAATTTAAAAAATAGATAAATTTTAATAACTAATATAAAATAAAAATAAAAGTTAATTAATGCTTCAAAACAAACAACACTCATGGTAATATGAATTCTAAATTCTTATAAAGAAAATAAATTTATAAAACTTCTTAAAGTTGATGACAATACGAGTAGTTGAGTATAATATTTTGTCCATTAAATCTAGTAAATTTCCTATTCGAGATTTCACTTCTATTTTTATAAACTTTTTTTTTTATTTCGTGATCCTCCTCAAAAGTATTTGACATTGAAACTGCAACTTTAAAGATTTAAAATAAAGTGTTTATTAACATTAAAACATTCAGTCATTGCTTTTCCCGTTAATAATATTTTCATTAAAGTTGTTCACAGTTACTGAACTATTCACAAATATCAGCGACTAAATATTTCAAATCGAAACGGCTTTTATTTTCATGTAGGTTTAATTAATTTCTTTTTAATTTTTTAATAGCAGTGTTACCTTATTTTAGTTTTAAAACTTCTTTCGTAGCTAAGAAACAATTTTCAATATTATTATTATCATTATTGTCTTTCAATTCTTATATTAGACATTGTAGGTGTGGGTGACGACCAATTTCGTTTAGATCACCCATATCCTTTTTGTCTTCAGAAATTTCTCTATTTTATAATTGTGCGAGTAAATTATCGATATCTTCATCTTTTAGTCACTTAAATATCCTAAACAAAATTGAGGGTAGCTAAAGATCAAAACACTAAAAGCATCGGCTTATTATTACTTGTGTGATAATCCAGACTTTAGCGGCAAATAATTTGTATGAGGTGTGGTTTGTGATACTTCTTGTTTCTTGTCGCTAATACTAATATGTCTGTTTTAATGTCGACAAAATTTTCTTTGTTGTTAACATCGAGGCCCGCCACAGCCAATGTTCTTTTTTTCTGGTTTGCTACTATATTTTTGCGAGTGCTCGGTGATAGGCTTTTTCGTTGTTACATTTTCGTAATGATACCAACATACCTGTTTGGGATTATTAGGTGATAGCAATTGAGTCTAAGAGCACGCACGCGAACAGTTGTATTGGTACGCAAGATAACAGGATACCTGTGACATAAGCGTAGTTCGGTATTCTCCAGAGATAATTTTACTATTTGTTTAGCTAGCATGTGAATTTTGAATAGTCGCGACATTATTATTGTGTAAGCAGAAGCTTGCTTGAAGTATAGACCAAGTGATAGCGGCTACAGCAACTGATGATGGTTTAAAATGCTCCGTCATGTTGTCGGACAGAGTGGTTGCAATTTCAAGTGATAATTCTGTGTTATTGGAAAGGACGACACGAACTTAAGTGAGCAGCTAACTGAGCCATATAACTTTAAGTGTTTAATCTGTGAGTAGATTCTGCTTATGCCACGCATTTTTCTCAATCGTTTACTAGATTTCTGCTCCCTAAACCCCAAACTACTGAGTACCTCTTGAAGTTGGTAGTAGTTGGGTTTCCTGATATTTAAATATAAGTCTGTCTTTAAAGTTTGATATTTCCCGGTACCCGATGAATTGAGTATAATGATGAGGATTTGATCAAAATCGTTATTTTTTTGTTCTTGATCGTTCTTGTTAGTGACAATGGCAAAATAAATTGAGCAAACTACATATAAATGAGGGTTTTGTCGCCAGAATAGTGATAGATAGGCAGGAATAGAAAAATGATGGCCACGTTGCTGATTATCTTTATTTATATTCATATTTCTTTATTAACCAATGTAACAGTTTTCGTCACATAATGGCAAGTCAATATTTACATTATAATTTTGAAATTAATAATTATTTCTGTGGCTTCTTGTGATTCTTTTGACATTTTTAAATGCTTCGTGACGGTTCTTCTTTTTATTTGTATAGATGGTCGGCGTCTTGATTTTTTACGGTCACCAGTTTAGGAGAACGTGCCCTTAATTTACTTATTTTTATAAGGCACTTGGTAATGATTTAGAATATGTATAAAAATTTTGGTCCTTTCATCTACTATCACAACTTGTAACACGGCACTTATTGCTTAATATGCTGATTGTAACAGACCGTTGTTGGAAAATGTGTCGATATTTATCAAAATGAAAACGGACACTGGCAAGACACTCTTTTTTATTCAATTTACAAAACACAACTAAAACTCGTGCACTCACGTGTCACGTGGCATTCGTTCGGCGCATGCGCGCCGGCATTAATTCAAGCAAAGTACTAACAGATGGCGCTAGTGGTTACAATTATAACATTTTACGAGGTGCGAGGTGCGTCGCTTACACTGATTAAATAATAAAGTTTACTCACATATGTCTGCTTATCATCTAACTTGACAGCCTTGATAGTATTGTCCACATAGTAGAGACGTCCATTCGGTACGTCCACAGCGAGGCCAGTTGCGTATCCTTTTAGATTATCAACAAGTAATTCAGTATCTGAACCATCCATTCGCGCTGCCATAATCACAGGACGGTGATGCCAGTCCGCCCAATACATTTGTCTAAAATAAGTAAAAAGGAGAGATTTGTATATTATATTTTTGTATGATTACCAAAATCTATTATTGGGACCTACGAATCTTTTCAGCGAGAGTTATTAGTTTGAAACATTCCTTTTTAATTCTATTCTGTCAGCCGTTATCCACTGCTGAACATAGGCCTTCCCTATAAGAGGAGTTTTGTTAGTAGTCGCCACGCTTAACATGCGAATTAGCAATCGCAGTTAGGCATTTATGGTGTTTTAAGAGTGACGCTGGTGTCCATCCCAAGACCATTGAGTTCGCTTACGACATGCACGGGAGAGGCCCATTCTATACCGGGACCACACGGCAAATTAAAATATTTCTGTAATAAGTAAATATTAGATTAAACTAGCTGTGGATATTTATTTTCTTCAAAGTTTCTTTTACAATTTTGAAAATACTCGTATTTACTTCTATATTTCGAAAGATAATATGTTCAGTCATCTTTTAAATCAGCTTTAAAAGATATTTTCATTGTTTCAAGACTTGATTAATGCAATTTTTTTTTTCTAAAAGTCGGTAATCTGAGTGTGTGCTCCATTGATGTGATCGTATTACAAGTATGTTTCTTATGTTAAATGTACTTACCCATATTTAACAGCCAAAGTGACGAATCTCGGGTTGTTCGTATGTGTCTTCAATATAGTACATATTGAGCCATCAGTGCGACAAACGGCGATCATACCACGCTCTGAGTCACTGAAGTAGATGTGCCCGCCCAGCCAATCCACTGCGATATCTCCTGGCTCCTCTATACCAATTCCCACTATCACCTGGTGGAGTGGTCATATCTTAATGACTTCTTTAACTTTCGATGCAAACAAAACCATTTTTGTAGGATAGTACAGGGTTATTGTGAGTTTTTCTGACGGTTAATCTAATAAGACATTATATTTTTAAAAGCCATATAGTTGCGATGTGTGTAAAAAATATTTCATAGAATATTGTAATTTGAAAACGTGCATATTCATACTGGTGAAAAGCCATATAGTTGCGATGTGTGTAAAAAATATTTCATAGAATATTGCAATTTGAAAACATGCATATTCATACTGGTGAAAAGCCATATAGTTGCGATGTGTGTAAAAAATATTTCATAGAATATTGTAATTTGAAAACGTGCATATTCATACTGGTGAAAAGCCATATAGTTGCGATGTGTGTAAAAAATATTTCATAGAATATTGCAATTTGAAAACATGTATATTCATACTGGTGAAAAGCCATATAGTTGCGATGTGTGTAAAACATATTTCATAAAATATTGCAATTTGAAAACATGCATATTCATACTGGTGAAAAGCCATATAGTTGTGATGTGTGTAAAAACTGTTTCATAAAATATTTTCAATTCGAAAACATGCATATTCATGCTGGTGATAAGCCATATAGTTGTGATGTGTGTAAAAAATATTTCATAGAATATTGCAATTTGAAAACGTGCATTTTCATGCTGGTGAAAAGACATATAGTTGTGATGTGTGTAAAACATATTTCATAAAATATTGCAATTTGAAAACATGCATATTCATACTGGTGAAAAGCCATATAGTTGTGATGTGTGTAAAAACTGTTTCATAAAATATTTTCAATTCGAAAACTTGCATATTTATGCTGATAAAAAGCCATATAGTTGTGATGTGTGTAAAAATATTTTATAGAATATTGCAATTTGAAAACATGCATATTCATGCTGGTGAAAAGCCATATAGTTGTGATGTGTATAAAAAACTGTTTCATAGAATATTTCCAATTCGTTAAACGTGCATATTTATGCTGATGAAAAGCCATATAATTGTGATGTGTATAAAAAATATAATTATATATAAATTAGGCACTAAAGAAAAATATAAATGAGGTATAACCGTATAGCTGGTCACGTAAACTAAAACGGACATATAGTTCAAAAATAATGGTGTCACATCAGATATAGAGTAGAATTAAAAAAGATTGCCTTCGGCAACAATGCAGTTATATACTTACCTCTTTAGTTTCCTGTACGTTTTCCAGATCAGCTCTCATGATAGCCTGATGTCCTTGTGCGGTTTCCACCCAGAACAAATACCTGCCATTGTATGCTACTCCATGTGCCTACAAATGATTATGAATCTTGTAAACATTGGTGTGAAAGTATAATTTTTAAATAGAAAAAAATATTCCGTTAAAGAAAATAATGAAAGATATGCCAGGTTAAGAAAAAATCCACAATTATCAGATGTGAGTGTTATATTTATATCATATGATCATATTATCTAATGAGGGATATCATTCATTCATTTATTTATTCATAACAAAAATACTTTGTGTTGAATATCATGCACAAATAATTAAAAATTTTATATCAGTAAAAATAATTTACTTCCATGCATTTATATTTATATTCTATTATCATGAGCTTATATTTTAAGTTACTTGTAATTTTACTCAAATAAAAGGACTAAAAACGAGTAAAATAAAAAACTATTTTTAAAATATATGAACATATTGATCGGGGAATCAACATTTCATAGATATTTTTAATGGACAATAATTTTTTACATTCTCAATTAATAGACCTACCTCTTTTATTCCAGTAACCAAAGTAACTCGTTCCTTAGATCTGACTTTTATGAATCCTATTTCATTTTTAGTACTGTAAAATAATAATGCTTCGGGACCTGCGAACAATAAGCAAAACTATTTTGATTTGATAATTGATAAGATTGCTCTTGATTGACTAGTTCTAGATTGATTTGAACGAAGTATTATTATTACGATCAACTGTATGTGTTTTATATAAATTTATTTAATAAAAAAAAGTTGTCATAAACAAATTAAAAAAAATGCTTTTTCAATTATCACATTTATTGAAAGATGTAGCACTACAAAGACCATACAGCTGTAGTAGCAAGTCATTGTTTCGCTTAGTCTCTTTGAATTCCATTGTCTGTGCCAACCATTGAAGTAGCTTCCAATGATGTTCACAAAGTTTATTAATTTTTATAAACAACTCTGGTGGAAAATTCTGTAATGCTGTCTTTAGTGTCATTTTTAGTTTTGGGTTCAATGTAAATACGTAGAGCAGCTGCAACTGCGGCATATTTAGAATACCA
Organism: Galleria mellonella; assembly: GCF_026898425.1. Classification (NCBI taxonomy): domain Eukaryota; kingdom Metazoa; phylum Arthropoda; class Insecta; order Lepidoptera; family Pyralidae; genus Galleria; species Galleria mellonella. The sequence continues at coordinate 634,386 of NW_026442135.1, read as the reverse complement.
GTTTGATTTTTGAGAATAAATTGAAAGAGGAACGGGGGGGTTGTACAAAATACATTTAATTAGGGTCAAAATAATAAACTTTATTAATGAGAACAATCAAATATAATAAAAACCAGAATCTTTATGAAAATGCCTAACTAGAAAATTCCAAAAACTATATTGGCCTTAGGATGCAGATAATTTGGAATATAGTATTCCAAATTACATTCACATTATTTCTTTGTCAATTGCTTACACTTTTTCTTAGAAACTAATAGATGTCTTGTCTTTGTAACAGTTTTATTAGTCTTTAGTTCTCTAGGTAATAATTTTTTTTTAAACAACCTAAAATAACATCTAATATTAAGTAATCAGTCACAGATCATACATACATCACAGTGTTTAGTTTGAACTTATAATTTACTATTCTTAGTTACTCTTGCAGTAATCACAAATATAAACACCAGATTCATAACCACCACAAGCACCGTGAACCCACAATTCGCACATTAAGCACTATACCCATTCCTCACCCCTTTAATCCTCGCTATATTTTCCGTTACAGAAAAAGCACTCATCAGTAGGGACTGCAGTCTCATTTCTCGTTGCTACATTGTAGGAAGAGTCTGTGTTATTTCCAGATATAGCCTTTAGGATTCGAATCTGATAAATCACTGTAGGTCATATTTCTTTTCCTTGTCTTTTTGCTATTTTTTTTTCTTGCCTTTTTCCTTAATATTTTCTCTTTGTGGTCTGTTTTCTTTATCACACTTTTTAATTTGTGCATTTTGAAGATATTTTTTATAAGAAAAACTTGAAATTATTGCCGATATTGCTGGCTTACAGCCTCTTTTGCTAGTTTTCTTTTTTATTTTGTTGGGCACGGGAGAACTATGAAAGGAAGTAAACAAGGGAGTGAATTTCTGTTCTACTAGTTGACGGCCCTGGCTCATGGTCATTGAAATTCATCGATCGCAAAGAAGCAACTGTGGGAGAAGCGAGCGTCGTTGAAATAGTTTTTCAATTTTCATGCTTTTCAAAATCTGCAGCAGCGGCCATACAATCAGCTTGAATAAATATATTTCGATTAAACGGATATATGCCACCGACTCTAAAACCATTAGCAGCAATTTCTCCCGTTTGACACTTGATGTAAGCTTTTCCGAACAGCTCAACAACATCATATGGTGTTAATGGTCTATTAGTTTTTCTGAGAAACACATGAACTTCTTCACTATAATAGGATTTTAAAGGTACCATGAAAATGCGGTCTAGCGGTTGAACTTTATGCGTACAATGAGATGGTAGTGATAGGATCACATAATGTTGTTTAGCTCCATCTATCAACTCTATTTTTTTGGTGTGTCTGTAATGGCCATCGAGTATCAAGAGCACTGGGGATGCCTCTGTAAGTTTCACGTATTCTATGAAGTGTTGAAACCATTGCGTAAATAAATGAATTTGGATCCATTCTGACGTATGTGCTTTTCCGATAGAACCAACTGGAGCTTCTCTCATTAAGGTATCGGACATATTTTTACGCGGGAAAATTATCATAGAAGAAACAAATATTCCTGCAGGGCTCATACAAATTACAATAGTTATTAAGGACCCTCTTTCGGCTGACGCATTGCTCAGATTTGTTTCTTCACTTTTCGTGCTTATAATTTTTGGTATTTTAGTCTAGACTATGACGAGACCACTCTCATTAACGTTAAATATGCGCGCAGCAGGGAAAGACTTATCAGCTTGAACTTTTTTAAGATTATCGTAAAATTCGTCCATTCTTTCTTTAGTAAATCCATTAGCTAGTGCTTGAGAAGTTCCAGTTGGTTGTTTTATGGACAAAATTTCCTGATGATGCTTTAACCCTCCGCCAACCGTGTGGTTTTTTTTTGCACACCGTCAACCATCATGAACGATATCGTCCCAGACGGTAATTTGACCTACTTAGGTAGGGAAAAATTCCACAAAAAATTCAGGGAATATGTTCTAGATTTCTTTTTTCTGTTTCCATAATTTTTGACTTGAATACTTTACCCCCTGGTGAAATAGATATTTATAATCTCTACAAAAACCGTAATTTCTAAGATTTCCTTAAAAAATCGATATCTTTGATATAAATTAGTATTAAGAAGAAATGTTTTGAAGATTTATTCTTCATGTAAGCGCCTTTCAAAAAATATTAATTGGATCTTACACCACTGGAAAAAGTATATTTATTTTAAACATTTCTTTTAAGTTATTAAACGCTTCATTGTGATTATCCTTCCAGTGAGGGATGATAGGTGAGGATGAAAAGTCAGGTCAGTTGGCCCATCTTGACGAATTCAACGATAAATTAGTCACAATGGTTTCCAGGGGGAACCGCGTGGAGGTCGACCTGATGGGGTATATTGATAGCAATAGGGACTAAGCTATCCTTTACTAACAATCCCTCCCCCCGGGGCCTTCTTATTGGGGCCCAATTTAGGGATCCGACAATAGGGTCGCTGTTGCTTCTTGCACTGCCATCGGCGTACGGTGTTTCGATTGCTAACAATACTTGTATTAAAATCTAGTATAAAATATATACTAACTTGATACGTCATCTGGGTGAGGTTTAATAGATTGGTTTTTCTACTTTCGAAATCCGCGCATACAAAGCAGCGGGCAAAAAGCCATGTAGTTAAATATTAAAATCATATAGTGAACTAACCTGAAGCAAAACAGAGATATCCGAGCCTATCTTCAGTATAGCCTTCATCACAGCTACACTTAAATCTGCCGTATAAATTGTGACAAGTGTGCGAGCACAGGGGAATAGCTGCTGCACATTCGTCAACGTCTTCGCACGTATTTGTGGTGTAGTTGTACTTTAAATGATACGGCGACCCATTGCATATGCAAGAGGGACCATAACGCTCAGGGATGCAGCGTGTGTTATTGCCTTTACACGGATTGTCGGCGCAGCTCGTGTTCCCTGGAATAACAATAAGGATTTTTGTTCTTCGACTTCAAAATAATATGTGAGTAAAAAGAAATAAAAAATAATACCATCCCTTCCTATCCCGTGGGTGTTATAAGACTAAGGGAACTTAGTGGTCGAATGATGAGCCCTCCTTAAACATTTCCAAGGCCTGCGGTTGCCAACTTGCCTGGAAAATGTGGCAGCAACTGGCAAAACGTCCCTTATGGGAGTGGCTGGTATAATAATATGATGAGAGGAAACGGTTACTGCTTTCTTATATATATATATATATATATATATATATATATATATATATATATATATATATATATATATATATATATATATATATATATGTGTGTGTGTATGTGTACGTGTGTGTGTGTGCGTGCGTGCGTGCGTGCGTGCATGCGTGCGTGCGTGTGTGTGTTACAAACTGCACAGACTCACATTTATCACAAAACGCGCCCTCGTCACTTCCGTCTCTACAATCCACCATACCGTCACACATCAATTTAGCGGGCAGACAGTAAGAGGAATCAATGCATCTGTAATTATCTTTGAGGATGTTCAACTGAGAACACGTGCCGTCGTATCTTAAATGCGAGATAAGAGATTGCCCTGGAAGATGGAAACATTACATAGTTGTGACCCACGTTTTTTAAAATAAAAGTAACATTATATCTAGGACTGCTCCACCGATTAATGGTCTATGTGTCAAACATTATTACTGATAACTTTTATTATTAGTCAAGTAAATAATTAAGACAAATCATACTAGACTTGTATTTTATGCTCGTAAATTTTTTTTTAATTTCAGAGGGAGACAGTAAAAAAGTCGTTTGTTTGGGCACCTCTAGCCTGACGGCCCACTTGATGGATGAATTCGTGCTTCACGGTAGAAACACGAATGGGACTGAGGTGCCCAAGCAAACGACTTTTGTACATAGTCTCCCTCTGGTTCGCACGAGTAGATTTTTGAAAATAATATGTAGCCTGTGTAACTTTCTATAGGTGAAAAACTTTTTATAATCGATTGGCTTTTTATGTGGATAAGTTGTTATTGTTTTAAGCTATAAATTGTAAGCTGTTGGTTTTCCAATAAATAAATAAATAAATTGAGTAGTTTTTAAGTTAATCCATTATAAACAAACAAATTTATCCTTTTTATAATATTAATATAAATTAAAAATCAATACAGAAAACATGTAACTTACTGCAATTATTCTCCGTATACTCGTCAGTCTTGTCGAGGCAATCATATATGCCATCGCAGACCCATAGTTTTGATATGCACTTGTTACCATCACATGTAAAACCTTTGCAAGTGGACTGGAAAAAAACAATACACAAGTAAATTATAAATCCTTATCCCAAAGTCCATAAATAAGATACATTGAGGGTACAACCGCACCTGATGTGCCAGTGCGATAAGAACCAGCCCAAACACTAGCATTTACTATCCGTTCCGTCAGGTTGACCTCCATGCAGCGAAAGGGAGGAGAGGGGAAGAGGAAGAGATTGTTAGTAATGCGGAGGTGAGTCTGTATTACTAATAATATATGGTACCTACCAGGTCGACCTCCATGCGGTTCCTACTAGGAACCATCGTGGTTAATTCTTGTGGAATTCTAACTGACCTGCATTCATCTTCGCCTACCATGCCTCACTGGTATACCGATAGCACAGGCAGGATTACCATTCCATTATCATCCATTAAAAAAAATATCATTCTGTAATGTTCAATGGCCGGGGGGAAAGGGATTGTTAGTAATGGAAACTGAGAATCCTATTGCCAGCAATATACTCAACCAGGTCAACTTCCTCGCGGTTCTCCCTGGAAACTATCACGGTTAACTCCTGATGAATTCATCATGATGGGCTAACTGGCCTGTTTTCATTCTCATCTATCACCTTTCACTGGTGCTCCGCCAGCGTATTCCGTTAGCGCAGTCGGGGTTACCATACCATTTTCACCCATCAAAAAAAATGTTCAATGGCCATAGCTAGACCCCATGTTTAAGATAGGGCAAAAGAACTTTCTTTGAAAGGCAGAAGCCATAATTAGGTGACATTAAAAAAGCGCATCTGTCTATTGTTCTTGGGCATTTTAAAGTAGGACATTGGCCCTCAATGATCCCCTCCCTCCCTCCTTTCCCCAGCTACGGCCATAGACAACAGTTACTACTTTTCATCAGACGGGCCGTCAGCTTGGTTGCCATTCCAAGCTACATAAAAAAAAAACTTACGTTATCCTTAACGTCCAGCTGGTCTGTGCAGTTGACTTCATCACTTCCATCGTCGCAGTCGGTGTAGTTGTTGCATATCCAAGTGTGGGGGATGCATTTCTTACCGTCGGCGCATAGGAACTGGTGGCTCTTGTGGCAAGTCTCGGGATCTGGTGAGTGGCTCGCTATTGTACAAACAAAAGTAGATGATATAATAATAAATGCAACAACACATTCGTGTTTCAACCGTAAAGCAGTTGTGTTTGCATGGCTGTGTTTCGGTGTGAAGGGTGGGATATGGCGTGAATTTATTGGGTACAGAGGAATAACACCTGAGTCCTCAGGAATGGCAATGCATGAGGGATATACTCGTAATGGATGTAACAGTATACTCTGTTATGTCCATGGTACTGCTCATGTCTATAGGCGCCAGTTACTACTTTCCATCAGGTGGGGCGTCAGCTTGTTTGCCATCCTAAGTTATATAAAAAAATCTGTTACTAAGCTATATAAATTAAGCAGTAGGGTAATATTGGTACCGTTCTAATATCTCAATATCTATATATCGGATTCTTTTAGACATTTATCATTATCATTCTTCCTTCTTATCCCAATTATAATATTATTTGTGGTCAGCGTAATATGATTTTATCCATATTACTAAAGGATTTAGCTTATAGTTTTACGACCGATTGCCTGCCTGACGTCAACCCTCTTTGGGAATGCATTTGTTGGTGATTTCCGTCACATACGATTTGAAGGAAAAGATTGAGGAAAAAAGGAAGGGAATGTTGGAAATACGTAAAGGAAATTAGTAAATGAGAGGAATAAAGGGCATTGATTACATTGACTTTTAGACATTAATGACGAGAAAAAAGTCATTACCCATTCTGTTATCGCCCATACCGGTCGGATATCTTTATTAATTTCAATGGTTCTTTATTTCGACGTTAAATATTGGATTAGATATTTAACATACTCGTTGTTGGACCAATATATACATAGATATTGTAACTAAAACATATAGATATTGCTATATATTTACACATCCCTACTAAGTAGACATTGTGCTACTTACCAACTCCTATTTTTTTGTAAATATTGTATATACTAGCTTATGTGGTAGCAAACATAAAAAAATACAACTAAATTAAGAACCTGAAAAAAGAAGGCTTCTTTTTGAAGTCGACTAAAAAAAATACAGAAATCAAGAAACTTGTTCCGTCGAGTCACTTAAAAATACTTTTCCTAGATAGATTTACTCCAACTAGCATAGATTAAAACATAACTCACGACAGAAGTCCTCATCTGTGGCGTCCGGACAGTCTATGTTCCCGTCGCAGTACTGGCTCTGGAGCACACAACCACCCATCAGGCAGGCGAACTTGTCCTCCCCGAGACACTCCTTCTCATATAATTGCATCTTGTCTATGAACTGTGCACGAACGCCGCATGTCAGCATACACGCTATCATTATTACGTATATCGCTGTCATCCTCGAAGTTTCTAGAACAAGAGATGTGACAGTAACAAATTGATGAAATTATTAACATTTTATCTTTATGCAACTTAGAATGGCAAACAAACTGACGGCCCACCTGATGGAAAGTGGTAACCGGTCTATAGGTGACCATGGACATAACAGAGTATACTGTTTCGCCCATGACATCTCTCATGCGTTGCCATTCCTGAGGTCTCAGGAGTCATTCCTCTGTACCCTGTTATTTCACTGCCATATCCCACCCTTCAAACAGAAACATAGTCATGCAAAAACAACTGCTTCAGGGTAGAAACACGAATAGGACAGAGGTACCCAAGCAAACAACTTTTGTATAAATTCTCCCTCTGGTTAAAAATAATGTACCTATCAATTATATTATTAGTTATTTAAAATCAACAAGCATATATCGTCATAGTCGTAGAATACTGACGGATCTGACGAATATTACATATATAGATCCGTCAGTATTCTACGACTATGACGATATGTATTATTGTACACCTTATGATGGCTCGCAGCGAACATTGAATTTATTATATTAATGTAACACTTAAATAAAAATTATGTATCACAATACAATAAATAATCGCTATGGCTTCCAATTAAAATTTACAAAAAATACATCATTGCTGAAGTATAAATCTAACTCCAAATTTGCATAATAAGTTTCAACGAAATAACGAAACATCAACTTTAAATTGGTAAAATGGGTTTTATCGATAGACCAACCTAAAAGATTTCACAACATCGCTACGAAAAAAACCCTCCTATTAAAAAAAAAATAAACAGTTTTATTAACTAGGTGGTACAATATGCTCTTCTTAAGTGATGACTCTAAAATTACCATGTATTGCTTGTGAGTTTTCTTTTTGTACTTAATTTCATTTATTTTTTTCATGTACCTACTGTTTATGAATTTTATTCTATTCTTCTACATTTAAATACAAATTATTGTTTATAAATAAATAAGTCTTAGGACAGTAATTAAAGGTATAATTATATCTGAAAAAAAAATTTACCAATAATATCAATGTACCTCAAAATTTAAATAAAAATTCTAAATACTAGAGAACGCTCCTAAGTACCCACCTCCCTACAAATAGTTTGCAGAAACGAAATTTGGCATTCTTCTAAAATTATAAACGCTAAAGTTTGTAAATATTGTATATTTGCTGGTTGATTATCATCATATCAGCTTTTAACTGTCCACTGCTGAACGTAAGCCTCTCCCTAGCCCCCCTCCCCCCGGGGGAGTTACCAATAATTGCCACATTTGGCACATCATTGGCGGATTGACAATCGGAGTTATACTTTGGAGATGTTTTAAGAGAGACGCTGTTGTACATCCTTAGCTCTACCTTAGTCACCTCTTACGACACCCACGAAAAAAAAAGGAGTGGCCTATTCTATGCTGCGACCACATGGGAATATTTGCTTGTTAATAATGCTTAAACGGGTAAACGACACAAAAGTAAATTATATCCTAACTTGACACTTAGTATACTTGAAAGACCCGATTAACACCTAATAAACTACGATACTTAAATAGATAATCATCTCCAATCGCGCATCTTCAATACACTAATATACCCGTTATGAATTTTTGATACTGTAATAAAATGATGCCAGCCTGATAGTAAATAGTCACCGCATGCTAAATATGATATCGGAGATACCACGCAAATTGCCGCCTCTTACTACATGAATTTTGAATCAAATGTCTCCAATAATTTCGTTACATTTAATTTTGGAACGAAATGCAATTTAATTATTAAAATAGAATATGTATGCAAAATACAATTACTAGCAAAATATAGCTGTTTTTCTTTATAACCCAGGTATATGTATTGTACTTATCTTGATATCATTAGTCACGTCTATAGTTTGTCGAAACAAACTATTGACGTGGCCAGTGATATTAATTGTTAATTTAATTTTTTTTTTTTAATTTACTTACTTGATATTCACTTTATTAAAATCATTTACAAAATTGGATACCAGAATCTAATTAATTTTATTTAGTAGCAAAAATTGTTAAAATCACGTGGCTAACTTGAAAATGGTAGACGTGAGGTGAACGAATATAATATCTAAACGCTGTTGAAAAGTTATGACAAAATATTTCTGACTACCCGCCAATATTATAATTATTTGATGTGATACCTACGTGTTACATAATTTAAAAAAAGGTACTAAGTAAAAAAATCGTTGTATTATAAGTCTCATCCTTCCATAAATATAGCTAATATTTATATTTTATTGAAAAAAACAAAATAACAAAACACTTATTACCGAAAAACTAAAACAATTATTAAATATCTATATTAATTTTTTAATATGGCAATGATATGACAATACGAGAAAGAGTTTCCTATTTATAAATTTTTCGCTTAATTTAGGGGAAAATTATGAAATAGAATATTTGATTGATCCAACCGTAATGTTGTTTTTACAACTCGCTATTTAATCAATGCTAATAATAAATATAATATTTACTGTACAATTACGAAAAACTAACAATAAATTATTAGGGACTTCATATCGTATTCGACAAAGATAACAGAGAACAAAATAAATTATCTATTAAATGTCAAAATATTGTATATGAAGTTAATAATACTGGCATGGATATAAAGTTGTGTATTGATTCGCAACAGTTTTTATGGGACTATTTATGAATAATTTACCTTTTCCTAAACCATTGTTTTAATTTTTTTTGTGTTTATAAATAGCTTAGCATTAATTTTATGAAAATGTATATAGTAAAAAACTCAGTATTAAAATGCACTATCAGGTACTAAAAAAAGACTGAAAAAAATGACATTCCAATAAATGGTACACCATATATTCTATTTGAAATATTTCGAAATATTTTGTTATAAAAAAAACGTTTAAACACGTAGTTTTATATTTTTGGTACCTATTTTTTCTGCTTATGCCTTATTCCATTACAAATTTTAATTGGTGTACTTTTGTAGATGGACTTGTATGATGATTTTTGTGTATGGAATTGAGATGAACCCCAAATATTTACCTAAATACTGCGTAAATTTTAAGGACCTAAGTTATATATAAAAAAAAATTATGAAATAAAACATAATTACAATTAGGTGTTTAGATATCATGGGGCAGGGTAAATATTTTTAGAAGTTAGCAACCCAGACACAGAGTAGATGTCAATTGAAGAGAGGTTAAAGTCCAACTTTGATTTAGTTTTACAAGTTTAAACTTACAAATTACAAAATATTCTATTTGTTATAATAGAATATTTTGTTTTATTTAACCTTTTTGTGTTTCGTTTTAATCGTCAAAAGGAAAGAAGCAGCTATGGCATCTCAAGTAGCGAAATCTTTTCTAAAAGCGCACTCAACAACTGCTAAGTTTGGTAATACTATTTTTTTCGTATTTTTTACGCATTAATTTTAGATAATTAGAACTAAAATTAACAAATTTAGGAAGGTATGTATATTGAGAGAAAAAATCATCGATTTTGTCTTTGAAATAATAAAATTCCAAATATGAAAATTACGTTCGTATACAGTAAACTTTGGACTTTTGTTGCGTTGGCATTGATACAAATAGTTGTTTTTAATAGAGTTCTTCCAGATTTTGAATTAAGAAAATTGTTATCAACAGGGATATTATAGACATAGGACCATTGCAAGTTATTTTAAAACATTTTTAATCAGATTTCTGACATAAATTTTGCAGGTTATAAAATAGTTTAATTTTTTTATAAATAAGCCAGTAATACTGTAATATTAAATAATAATAATATGCATTATAGATAGTACGTACTTGTTATTGATTACTTTAATCATTATTCATATAATAATGTCTTTATTTTATATTATTATGTAAGAAAATATCTTTATAAATCCTAATTTAAATTTCATTAATTTCTGTTACAATTTTTAGAATTTTGGATACTTAATTATGCCATAGCATAAAATCTTGTCAAATTAAATATTTACCAATTCGTCATCACATTAAAAAAGGAATTATGCATTAGCTTTGTTAAAGTAATAGTTTATTATTTTAATAATTAGAGGTTTTTATAATTAAATTCAAAAAGAAGTAGATTCTTAATTTAGTTGTGTATTTTTTTATGTTTGTTACTTCATAACTCTAGTACTTATAAACTGATATTTTTTTTGCAATAAAAAATATATTCTATCTATCTGTTGGTACTTATGTTGTTATGTAAGTGTGCTTTGAATAAGAGTGTCTGTTTATTTATATGTAATTATCTAGAGATCTATCCCCAGCATTAAGATATTAAATAAAAGCAACTAATATATGCACTGAAGAAGGGTCAAATTAAAAGTGCCCGTAACCGGTGAGCGTGTATGAAAAGATTGATGAATGTGGAAGAAGCTAAAGAGGTTTGTTTGAATCGAAGCATTTGGCGTTCCATTGTTTCTGCCTACCCTAATGGGAGACAGGCGTGACAGATATGTATGTGTGTATATAGTATTAGCTAGGCTCAGTGATAAACAACAGCTTTCTATAAGATATCATTTATAAAATAGTTATATTCCTTCGTTTTACTCACATGAATATGTACTTGAAGTATGCTGCCTTTGTGTTAGGATAGCCTGCAATAGATCTACCCAAATTTATTTGAATCCAATTAGCCATTTAAGGATGAATCACAAACATTCAAATAGCCCTATAAACTCACATTTATAGTATTAGTAGAATTCTAAATGAGTTTTGCTTTGGCTGTTCTGGTTTGTGCCCCAGATATTCTATTTTTTCATAACATATGGAACTTGAGCTCGGACAATTTCCATATCACCTATTATTATTTTTCATTTCATCAGTTAAACTTTCCACTACTGAATGTAAGCTTTTCCTATAAGGGGACTTTTGCTAGTAGTTACTATGTTTGGCATGTGGATTGGTTTTAGAGATGTTTTAAGAGAGACTTATTATTATTATATATTATTATTTACTTAATAGTAATAGGTATGATTATTATGTTTTTTTAGACACAGCAAGACGAGCTCTTAGCGTTGGCGCTGCTCTTCAACAGAGGAAGACGTTGCCAGACCGTACTGGAAAAAATATAGTGCTCGTAGATGGAGTCAGGACACCTTTCCTTGTATCTTTCACCGATTATGCCAGGATGATGCCTCATGAACTAGCGAGACATGCTCTGCTGTAAGTTTCAACTATACTGTTGCTGCTTGTCTTAAACTAGCACCCTCCAGTGTCTTAAAATTCTATATTTATTTATTTATTCTTTATTGTACAATAAAACTTTGTACAAGTGGCGAGCTTAATGCCATGTGGCATTCTCTACCAGCTAACCATTATGTAAACACAGAAAGCGTATGAAAGGCAGATGTGATGAAAAATATGTGACATAATTATAGTAACATACTAAAATAATCATACGTTGACATATATTGGACTTTGTTTACACAATGATCTCTGTCAAGGATTTTCTTAGAGACTACAGTTTGATTTTCAATATGATGTATTAAGGTTTCTTCAGAGACAGTAATGTGCATGTGACAAATGTCCATAAACTACAGAATTTGAGTACTTTTAATCTTAGATCTCTAATTGCATTCAATGGGAGAAAGTGATTTTTAGCAACCCCATTGCTTACAATATACCTTATCAGGTCCACCTCCAAGAGTATTCTCCTGGTAATTATCATGAATGATGATGATATATGAAGAATCTATCATCCCTCACTGATGTTAATAATGTAGGTGCAGTTACAGTGGTAACTGCATTTACTAATGCAATGCCATTAACACCAATAAAAAAAAGAAATGAAGTCAATGATAAGTAATCAGAGTTTATAATCTATACTTATAATAAATCTGTAGAGAGGTCAATTCTGTACATGAAATATATTTCCAAAATAACTATCAGGGGGTGATTAATGATCGATACTGGTGCCAAAAATGCAATCAGTAAAATTTTTGTCTGTCTGTCTGTATGTTCGTTATAGAAACAAAAACTACTCGACGGATTTTGAAGAAACTTGATACAATTATTCTTCATACTCCTGGGCAGGTTATAGTATACTTTTCATCACGCTAAGATCAAAAAGAGCAGAGCAGTGAAGGGAAATTTTGGGAAAACGGGAGAAGTTAATTTTTGAGCTTCCATCGTGTGTGCAGCCTTAATGGCCACTTTTTAAAATGTAAAAATGTCCACCCGTGCGACGCCGAGACGGACCGCTAGTTAGATAAATAAATGCTGACCTTATTAGGGGTGTCACATGCATTCCAGGTATTGATTGTTATCAAATGTACAATTTTATATTTTATACAGTGGTCTCCTACAAAAGACGGGTATATCAAAGGATATAATTGACTACATAGTATATGGCACTGTCATCCAAGAGGTGAAGACGTCGAATATCGGGCGGGAGGCAGCCCTAGCGGCGGGCTTCAGTGACAAGACCCCGGCTCACACCGTCACCATGGCCTGCATCTCCTCCAACCAGGCTATAACTACTGGTAATTATTTTTATAGTAATTTTTACCTATTAGCATTGTCAACATTACTGGGGTAAGTTTCAACATCATCATTTCAGCCATTATCCGTCCACTGCTGGACATAGGCCTCCCCCATAGACTGCCATAAGGAACGGTCCTGAGTCACCTGCGTCCACTGACTTCTCGCAATGCATTTCATGTCGTCACTCCATCTAGTGGGGTGTGGTACTGCGTTTAGCCGTACGTGGTCGCCACTCAAGAACCTTCCCCATCGGTTGTTGGTTCTTCGAGCTATGCCAGCCCATTGCCACTTCAGCTTGCTTATCCTTCGGGCTATGTCGGTTATTTTGGTTCTTTTGTAGATATCCTCGTTTCGGAGTCTATCACGCAATATGTGATTCGTCAAAATACTAATAAAATGCAATGAGTTTGGTATGCAACATTTTTATACATAATTCATAATATGCTATTTATCTATTATTTGCTATTTATTTGTAAATTAATAGTACATTATGAAATAAATATTTTATTCATTGTAATAGGTGCATTAATAAATTAATAATTCAACAATGTCATTAAATTATGTCGTCTCTTTTACATTTAAGGTAATCCTTAATGGTATAAAAACATTTATTAGTCAGCCATTTGAATAATTTGCTCTGAAACCATTTTAAACAGAGAACATGATTGTAAAAATTCATATATGTATATTATGTTTTCATATTGTATTATTATTATTGTAAAACGTAGTTTTACCGTAAACTGAACAGGTTGACACATCCTAAATCTCCTTCCCCCCCCCCTTCCACCATCTCCTAGACAGGGTACTCAGGATACAGGTCAGTTCTCACATGAAAAAGAAAAAGCACACATCGCTGTCTCATTCTATTCCATGGACTTGCTAGCGATGACAATTCCGTCAATGGATTTCTTTGTACTTTGCCTAGAGGGGCTATTCTGTCTGTTGTACTGATGGATATATTAAACAATATGAATATTTTTCTGAACAGGCATAGGCATGATCGCGGCGGGCGTGTACGACGTGATAGTGGCCGGCGGCGTGGAGTTCATGTCGGACGTTCCGATCCGGCACTCGCGCAAGATGAGGTCGCTGCTGCTGCGCGTCAACCGCGCCAAGACGCCCGCGCAGCGCCTGTCGCTGCTCGCCACCATCAGGCCTGACTTCTTCGCGCCTGAGGTAGGCATCGGCCATATAGAGTCGATACAAATACAGCATGAACTTTATTCCTATGATGCAGGGAGGTGACTGAGTGGGAACTTTCTTTCAAATTGGTAATTTAACTCAAAAGAAAGAGAGAAAACAGTTCAACACCTAAAATACGTTTATGAGAAGTTAAACGCATTAAAGAGCTTTTAGCTAAGTTTCAGATTGATAGATTTTTTTTTTTATGGATGAAAATGGAATGTTAACCCCGCCTGCGCTAACGGGATACGTTGGCAGAGCACCAGTGAAGTGTGATTGATGAGAATGAAAACAGGCCATCATGATGAATTCATCAGGAATAAACCATGATAGTTTCCAGGGTAAGGGTAGCGAGAAAATCGACCTGGTTGGGTATATTGCTAGCAATGGGATTCTCAGTCTCCATTACTAACAATCCCTCCACCCCCCCCCCCCTATTATGTGGATTAGCAGCTTGTTTGACACTCCAAGTTGCATATACAAATGCATTTGCTCATCAGCTACCGGCTGTGGCGGAGTTCTCGTCGGGGGAAACGATGGGCCACAGCGCGGACCGGCTGGCGGCCGCGTTCGGCGCCTCGCGCCAGGAACAGGACGACTACGCGCTGCGGTCGCACCGCCTGGCAGCCGCCGCCCAGGAGAAGGGCTACTTCACCGACTTGATACCAGTTAAGGGTGAGCTTGTCCACTTTATTAAGTAGCATGTAATCTGTTCCTTATAAGACATCTTACTAGTTCTTTCTGATATAATAAAATTGGAACTAGATGATGTTTGTTCCGGCATCACCCAAAAACTACTGCACCAAATTTGATGCGATTTTCATAGTTGTATTTCTAACTTAAAATCTGGTGTATTTTTTATCATTATTATTTCAAACGATAACTGTCCACTGCTAAACATAAATCCTTCCCATAAGCACATTTTTACCAGTAGTTGCCACGCTTGGCAGGCGGGTTGGTAACCGTGGTTAGGCTTTTAAAGATGTTTTAAGAGGGGCGCTGCTACCCGTCCCTCGACCTCCCTTAGTCGACTCTTACGACACCCATGGGTTAGGAAGGGGTGGCCTATTCTATGCCGGGACCATGGTGAAATATGGTGTATGTTTTATTTTAATACACCATCTAGAAGTAGTATACTTAATTAGTTTTCTTACTTTTAAAATCCACCCGAACGAAGGAATTTATTTGTTACTAGCAATAAGCTAGTAACAAATAAATTTAAACAGAAATATAGTTCTAAAATATATGTATAATACATATATTTTAGAACTATAATATATATAATATAAATACATTACCTCATTACATACAATTCAAAATATACTAAACTAAAAGTTATAATAATGTTTATGATAAAAGTCCTCTAGATGGTGCTAGTATCGTTTTTAAATGTCACAGGTGTAGCTTTAATGGAGTGAGCACCTCACTCACCCTTACGGTGTACACGTGCGTGGCACCTGTGAGGGATGACAGGTGAGAATGAAAAGGTCAGTTAGCCCATTGTGATTTTGCTACCTGGGATTCAACACTATGGTTTTCAGGGGGAACCACCTGGAGGTAGACTTGATAGAGTATATTGCCAAATATGGGGCTGGTAGTTCGCATTACTGACAATCCCTTTCCCCCTCTGCAAATGTAGTTATCAGTATAAATAAAATATTGTTAATATTATTTAAAACAGATATTCAAACATAAAGTTTTTTTTTTTTATACAACTTAGAATGGCAAACAAGCTGACGGCCCACCTGATGGAAAGTGGTAACCGTCGCCTATAGATATGAGCAGTACCATGGACATAACAGTACACACACATACTGTTTCGCCCATGATACCCCCCATGCGTTGCCATTCCTGAGGACTCAGATGTTATTCCTCTGTACCCTGTAAATTCACGCCATATCTCACCCTTCAAACTGTAACACAGCCATGCAAACACAACTACTTCACGGTTGAAACACGAATAGGACAGAGGTAGCCAAGCAATCGACTTTTGTACAAAGTCTCCCTCTGGTAAATTCGTATTTAGTACTTTGTTGTTTTAAGATGAAAGTCTACCGAAAAGGTAAGAACATGCCGATGGGCCGAAGTACAAGAGACACTATTTGACCCCAGAGTTAGATAAGATATATTACCGGAATTGGTTACTGTATATATAAATTTAGCATAACACATCGATCAGTCGATAGATCATTATAGGTCATGAATATATTTATTGCGTAGGAATTTGTTTTTATGTTAAAAGATAACCTTATCTTACTAAAATAGTAAAATTTTATGTTGACGATGTCTGTACAGGGGAGATATTTATTTATTTAACTCTTTATTGCACCAAAAACATAAAACAAGTAACACCAGCAACTGTAAGAGATCCCTTTATGGGATAAGTCCGCCATTGTATATTAAATCATTTATCAGTGCTCAATTTGAATTATGTGCAATAAAGAGTATAAAATACAATTCAATTGAAATAAAACAGAATGGAGTCTCTTTTCATTTAAGAGTTTCCTCTTGCCGGTGCATCTAATTCATGCATCTTCCTCCAGCCAGCTCTATCCCAGGCCATATCCTTGACCTCCCTATACGCCAGCGTATCCCGTTAGCGCAGGCGGGGTTACCATACCATTTTCACCCATCAATAAAAAAAAATGGAGTACAGATCAAAATATACATATAAAGGTACAAAAGGCGGTCTTATCGCTAGGGCAATCTATTACAGACAACCTTGGGTGGATATTAATATCATTTATATATATATATATATATATATATATATATATATATACATATACATAACAGAGAAATTTGCTTCGCCCATGATACTCCTCATGTGTTGCCATTCCTGAAGACTCAAGTGTTATTTCTCAAATTTTGTCAATAATAAACCAATTTGGGGGAATTCTTTTTATAAAAAGATATACAATTTTCAGTTGTGATACTTATTGCTCGTAATAAAATACATCATTTTTTTATTGGGTGATAATGAAATTGATTACCACCGCCCGCGCTATCGGTATGCGCTTGCGAAACACCAGTGAGTACCCGATCCACTCATAAACAGCAGTCCAACGAGTACTAGTACCCGCCCCGCTTATAATATGTTAACAATCTTCCCAATTTTGTATAATATTACCGTGTCGTTGACAGTGGACGGCAAGGACGGGCTGGTGGAGAAGGACAACGGTATCCGCGTGTCGACGCCCGAGCAGCTCGCCAAGCTGAAGCCCGCCTTCGTGAAGCCGCACGGCACCATTACCGCCGCCAACGCGTCCTTCTTGGTGAGGATACACTGCTCCATAATGAAACTAGTTCATATTTATTTATTCTTTATTGCACAATCAAAACTTTGTACAAGTGGCGAGCTAAATGCCATATGGCATTCTCTACCAGCTAACCATTGGGTAAAAACAGAAAGCGTATGAAGGGCAGATGTGGTGAAAAATATGTAACATAATTATAGTAACACGTTAAAACAATACACAATACATAAGAAATGCACATTTGATACATAAACATTACTTTTTTCATTTACTTTTGCTATGTCAAAAATGGATTGTAACTCCGTCTGCGCTATCGGTATACACCGGCAGGGTACTAGTGAGGGATGATAGGTAAGGATGAAGCAGGTCAGTTAGCCCTTCGAGACGAATTCCACAAGAATTAACCATGGTGGTTTCCAGGGGAACTATGTGGATGTCAACCTAATAGGATATAAAGCAAGCAATAGCTAGCAATGAGACCGTTAGACATCATTACTAACAATCCCTTTCCCCCAATACGTCTAAATTACCAGAGGGAAACTTTGTATAAAGTCATTTGCTTGGGTACCTCTAACACATTCGTGTTTCTATCGTGGAGCAGTTGTGTTTACATGGCTGTGTTACAGTTTGAAGGATGAGAGGTACAGAGGAATAACACCTGAGTCCTCAGGAATGGCAACGCATGAAGGGTATCATGGGCAAAACAATATACACTGTTATGTCCATGGTACTGCTCATGTCTATAGTTATATATCAGGTGAGCCATCAGCTTGATGGCCATTCTAAGTTGCATAAAAAAAATTAGGGTAAATGAGACACTGGGTTCGATTCCCGGGTCGATATAGAAAACATTTTTTTCTGATCTGTTTTTTTTTAAACAAAACTTTCTGTGTGCATATTCATAGGTATTAATTAAATTGTATACAGACTGACGGCGCGTCAGCTTGCCTCGTGATGACTGAAGCCAAGGCGAAGGAGCTCGGTCTTAAACCCAAGGCCTACCTTAGGGACTTCACGTACGTCGCACAGGTAACAATTCACACTATATTATGTAACACATACATAAATGGCTCCTAGGATTTTTAACAAAATACCTAAGAGTATAAAAGTTAATCCTTTGCTTTGGCACCTCTGTCCCATTCGTGAATTTATAGGGTACAGAGGAATAACACCTGAGTCCTCAGGAATGGCAACGCATGGGGGTATTATAGGCGAAACAGTATACACTGTTATGTCCATGGTACTGCTCATGTTTATAGGCGACGGTTACCACTTTCTGTCAGGTGGGCCGTCAGCTTGTTTGCCATTCTTAGTTGCATAAAAAATAAAATATTTTTATTATCTTTAATTAATGTTTTATATAAATAATAATTTATATACCTTATGATGGAGAAACATAGCGCACTATGTTACTACAACATCAAACTTATAACTATACCTATGTTTATGCAAATAAATGATTGATTGATTGATTGAAATATTTGTCTCTCTCTATTCAGGCATTTCAAGGTTATCAGCTCTCTTTTTATAACTTTGTTTGTGTCAGGGCTTTTCTAAATTTTTAATAAATTTATACTTTTTTTAAGTCAGTTGATAAGTGATTTTTTTTATATATATCAACAGGACCCCGTCGACCAGCTGTTGCTCGGCCCCACCTACGGCATCCCCAAGATCCTGGACAAAGCCGGTCTGAAGATCAACGACATCGACACCTGGGAGATACACGAGGCATTCGCGGTCAGTATCAGGTTTTACGATTTCGATTCGATTTAAACAAAGACCAATAATTTTTTTTGGGATCGATGAAATATAAGATTTTTAAATTAACAGATGGAAATCTATCTAGGTTTCCATTTTATATTTAAGTTATATATAGTCTGTTTTTTTTTTTAAGATTATGCCCTTAATTATCCCCTGAGTAAATTCCTTTTTAGATAATTCTCTATTTTTAGTATAGTTTTTATATAGTTTTCATTTTTTAAATGTTAATATAGACATGAAAAAAAAAACCGATTAATTTCCTTTAATCTTTTGAATGTAGATTTTTCCATAAATTGATCTGAGACTTCCTGATTTGTATTGATTCAAAGGATATATAAGTAAATTGTCTATACTTATAATAAAGGTATTTCTACCTAGAAACAAATAAGTCTTATCCAGGCATAGAATTTTTTGTCTATTTATCACAAGTTAGTCGTAGTGATGGTGTTGCCCTCACCATCATCTCAGCCATTATCTGTCCACTGCTGATCATAGGATCATCCTCTCCCATGGACTGCCCATAAGGAACGGTCCTGAGCCAACCTGTATCCACTGACTCCCTGCAATGCATTTGAAGTCGTCACTCCATCTAGTGGGGGTCGTTGTGATATAGTATTCATAAAATTTTACAATTTGTCCCAAGAAGTACAGTCAACATCTCAATATACTTGTTGAATTTCTCATACGAACTTCAGCGGATACTTAATTGATTTAGTATGTCCACAATATCATCTTATAAAATTAAAATTCTCCCCATTTGGTTGCTTTTTTATAATTTACCGCAACACGTCACGATATCGTACGACTTCGCCGTCACGATAATTCCGTTTATCTATTTCAGGGTCAAATCCTGGCCAACTTGAAAGCGATGGACTCTGACTGGTTCGCGCAGACGTACCTCGGTCGCCAAACTAAGGTAATATATATATATATATATATCTTTACTTTTTTACCTTTATTATCAAATAATGGTCATAAAATATGTGGATTTTTTGTATTAATGGATGATAATGGTATGGTAACCTCGCCTGCGTTAATCATATATGCAAATGTGTGCATTTGAAGATTGAAACCTTGTATATATTTTTACTCACACATTAGATTTTGGAGAACCGTGCCATGTTATCGTAGACAGTCTGTACTCAAAAATCTTTCTAATTAAGTGATTTATTTATTTTGTAAATAGTTATTTAAATAAAAATATATAACATGAAGTTTTTTATACTACAAGGATGGCAAACAAGCATACAGCCCGTCTGATGCTAAACGATCACTGTAACCTATGACGCCTGCGATTCTAGGGGTATCACGTGCGCGTTGCCGACCCTGAAGAAACCTTCCTGTGACTTTGTCACGTTTCTGATGAGCATAAATTGAATTGAAACTAATGCATCTTTTTCAGGTGGGCACCCCAGACCTCAACAAGTGGAACATGTGGGGTGGATCACTCTCCATCGGACACCCGTTCGCCGCCACCGGGGTAAGTCAGTTATCGTCTGTCCGGGTAACCCACTCGTGTTTCTACCGTGAAGCAGGCATGGTTGTGTTTCGGTTTAATATGGAGGTATGGTAATGAAATTACTGAGTACAAAGGTATAACATTTTCATCAGGCGAGAAAGGGATTGTTAGTAATGGAGACTGAGAATCCCATTGCTAGCAATATACCCAACCAGGTCGACCTCCTCGCGGTTCTCCCTGGAAACTATCATGGTTAATTCCTGATGAATTCATCATGATGGGCTAACTGGCCTGTTTTTATTCTCATCGATCACCCTTCAATGGTGCCCCGCCAGTGTATCCCGTTAGCACAGGCGGGGTTACTATATCATTTTCACCCATCAAAAAAACATTTCCATCATTATATCAGCCGTCTACTGTCCACTGCTGAACATAAGCCTCTCCCAAAAGTTCAAATTAGAACAATAATAATATATTGATAAAAATTATAATATAATATGAAGATTAACGCAATTTAATTCATTGTAATCGATCGCTTACCGTGTAGTCCCGGTATAGAATATGCCACCGCTTCCTTTCCCGTGGGTGTTGTAAGAAGCTAAGGGAACCTATTAGTCGAGGAATGGGCAGCACCATCCCACTTAAAACATCACCAAAGCTGTTAATGTAGCTGATAATGTAGCTTTCTATAGGTGAAACAATTTTTAAAATCAGGCCAAGTAGTTTTTGAGTGTATTTATTACTAACATATAAACAAACATTTAAATGTTTTCTTTTTATATTACTATAGGTCCGCCTGGCCATGCACACCGCTAACCGGCTGGTCCGCGAAGACGGACAGATCGGCGTGATCTCGGCCTGCGCTGCCGGCGGACAGGGCGTCGCCATGCTGCTCGAGAGGCACCCGGACGCGACACCCAACTAAATGTATATATATCTAATATATACAATCACATTATGGCGCTGCGCATAGGCGACTAGCCATATCACGATTGTGCCCATGTAACACTGGACACAGAAATTGTGAATTCCCAAGATGGATAACGATAAATATGTCCACTTTTGCGAAGCGCCTTAGCTTTCTCTCACAGCTCGATTACATAAATGACAAATTCCTCATTTAAAACGTTCATTGATCTGTTCTATATTCAAATTTAATGTTGAATCGCGCGTTCGCGCCATCAACGATAAATTACAGAAAGCAAATTATATTTTTTTTATTATCGTCATTTTATTTGGCCATAGACAAACCTCATTGTCTCATAATTTTTATTGTTATTATTTATTTGTTGTATCATTACATGTAAATTATTAAATTCTCTTTTTCATTACATACTGAGTATGACAATACTAGTACAAAAATATTTTAAATGGCCCATCCCATTGAATAATTTAAAGGTAACCAAATTATAAGGTTCCGTAATTTGACCAAATCGTGCTCTTAAAAATCATTTAAATCTAAATAGTATCTCTAAATTTATTATTTTATATAAGGATCTGCTTATTATCGCAGTTGAACTGTGTGTATAATATAAAACTCCAATTATACCCTTTTAGATTGTAATTAATGAAAGATAACAAAAATCATGGCTGTTCTTCCAGATTCGTAGATAAAAGATTTTGTATGCTCTGCTTAATCAGTTAGTTGTCTGCGTGAAAGTATTCTAGTTACACATTTTTAATTGTTAATTTACCAAGGGTTTTATTTATTTTCAATGTAATTTTTTTATAGTTTATGTAGCATTTTAGAATAAGAACATTTTCGAATCGGCGTCTGTGTATAATGTAATGTTCCCAAATATGTTAGTTGCTAAGCGTATTATTGCTGTTTTTGTAAAGGTTTCTTTTACAAATATAAAATTATATTTCTAATTGAAGTTTCGTTTTTTTTATAAATGTGCATTATGTATGTTACTTTTTTTTATATAAAACCTACATATTAATAGTTTTTACAGAAGAATATTAGCTCTTTACAGCCTTATGAAAACTTTTAACTGGCAATATATCGGGTGTTGCCAGTAAGAAAATTGATTATTTTTATTTTATTAACCATGTCAAAAAAACAGTTACTGTTTCAGCTAAAAAAGTATAATATTATATTACAAATTTACAATTTTATATTAATACAAGCAAATATAAAATTATAAGCTATAAAACCATGACACGGTCTGGCAATAGAGACCATGCTGGCCATAATGCAAATAGTCATAGGTCACACGGCGAACTAAAATACCCTTCGATTACTATTAATTATTAGGCTATGCTCAGTATCAATAGAAAAATTAAAGTATCTCTGCCACAACACGTAGCACGAACCGGATAGAAAAGAAATGTCGAGTGGCAACCCCGTACAAGCAAATTCTAAATATAGCTGTTTAATTAACAGGAATATATGTTTTGGATTATCTAACGCTAGCCCAGTTGACTTAAAGATATTCGTACCTTGAACCTTGTTCCTTGAACAGTAAGGGAACTCTTCAAAGATTGGTAGTAAGAATTAGCAGAATTGTCAGTAGATTTCACTTGTACAGTTTATAAGGTCCAAACAAATAACACAAAATATATATAAACGAACACACAATATCACTTGATGTTAAAATAAAAATAATATTTAAACCATCTACTAATTTTCTATTTTCGTAATAAACGACAGTCAACAATTGCTAAGCAACACACGCAATAGGTGTCACAACGCATTTAAATTTTGGACAAACCAAAAAGTATTAACAAGTTCTGTCGCAACTATAGACAAATAATTTTGTTTACTTACCGATGAAAACCTATTAGTGTCATCGCTACTTTTCATTTACATTTTATTTAAATTTTGATATTTCTAATACTAACTAGCTGACCCGGCGAACTTCGTACCGTCTAACAGTCGATCCCTTTTTTTTTTTTTTTATTACATATTCCGCTATTCGGGACGCCGGGTCAGCTAGTAAGATAGGGGGAAAAGGGATTGTCAGTAATGGGGTCAAACTGGCCCATTGCCAGCAATACACTATCAGGTCAACCTCCACGCAGTTCCCCCTGGAAACTATCGTGACTAATTTATTGTTAAATTTGTCACAGTAGGCTAACTGACCTGTCTTTTCATACTCACCTATTATCTTTCACTGGTGTCTCGCCAATGTATACCGATAACGCAGGCGGGATTACCATTCCATTATCATCTATTAAAAAAAGCTAGTAAGATAAAAAAAAGTTAATAAGTCAACAATTACATTGTCTAAAATGAAAAATTATAAAACACGCCGTGCCACGACACTCAATTGTCTTCGCGGAACCTCTCCACTAACACTTGAACTTTATGGTATGGTATTAAAGTTCAAATTAACTTCTAAGTATTATTACGAATCGTTTGTATGGGAGTATAGAAGTGTTGTTTTTAGAGTTTTTCAGGCAATTTTTTTTCTCTCCGTAAGAAACATCCTCGTACTTCAAGGAATATTCTAAAAAAAGATTTAGCGAAGTCGATTGAGCTCTTCTCGATATTTGCGATTAGCAACACATTCAGCGATTCATTTTTAGATTATAGATAAATAAATTTTATCTGTGTAGGTCTGTTTTAAATAAAACAAAAATGTTATAAGGCAACCATTTATTATAAGTCGCCTATGTTTACTAGCAAGTTGTCTTTAATCTACATAATTAACCTATCGGGACGCGACCGAAACGTGCGCACACGTCATTACGACGTCATTTTATAGGCAATTTTTACATAAAAATACGCCATTTCAGGGACGTCCCGAATTTATCAACTACAATAAAAATACAATATAATCTGAAGGAGATTTTACACAATAGACCTTTGTGTCTAACATAAAATAATGCTCGCAACTCCCGAGTCATGGATTGTATATTTTCGAATAAGTTATATATAATAGACAAACGAATTCCGGCCGCCGTATGAGCTATATTATTAATATATCTAACTTATTTATCGCAAAATCTATTAACACTTCGAGAGAATTAAAATTCACTGTAAAAATACTAAGTGCCTACTTTACAAAAACCTATCCAATAAATATTTTACACTTTCCCCGCACACACGACACGCTCCAGAAATAAAAATATGTTTCACCACATTAACAAATAATAGACACTCTCGTATGTAATTTTGTATAGGCAATATTATCATAATTTCAGTTAATAAATATTTTCTCGATAAATTTATAAAATAAAAATTAAATTTACACAAGTTAGCGTGATGAAAAAATTTTATAATAATAATAATAGAAAAACAGTATGTTAGTTACACTTTGAGATTAAGTGTAATTCAACAATATGATATGATTTAGAAAACGCAATTATTTTCAGTGTAATCTGTATCCACAATTTCATATTTTTCACAATATACCAGCATATCCAACTAATCTAGACATTCGTGTTGTACACTTACAGTATTTAGTACGTAAAACAAAAAAATCTCATAAAAGTAGGCACTGTTAATGATCTAAACCAGGGGTCTCCAAACTACAGACTGCATGCCAAATCTGGCCCGCCAGTGCCATCAATCCGGCCCACGACAGCCAATGTTTATTATTTTGGCCCTTGGACCATACTGGAAAACCCATTGTGGCTTTAAGACTTGAAAGTTGGGAGACCCCTGAGCTAAACCAACATCATCACAGCTTTAAAACACGGGTATCTGTAACTTTTTGATATAATAACTGTTTTAATGTCATTTTATCATTTTGGTGCAAAGATCATTGTACATTATACAGGGTGGAAGGGTCAAATTGACCAAAAGGAAAACAACTGATTCAGATGAATGGTTTGAATCAGATTGCAGATTACTTTCCCACTGGAAATGCACCAGTCATATTAATAAACGATTTTTAGTTTTGCCACCGCGCAATGTATTTAAAATTTGACGCGTGATACCTACAACGCGCGATCAACGGCGCTTCTTCGTAGGTAGTTTTCGTGCACTTGTAACGTTAACCTTACACAGCTAATTCCACACGTCACGGTAAAATTTAAGGATGTTGTAGTTTTTTGGTATTTCATAGTATCTAATATATAAAATTCTCGTGTCACGGTGTTTGTTACCAAACTCCTCCGAAACGGCTTTACCGATATTTATGAAATTTTGTGTGCATATTGTGTAGGTCTGAGAATCAGCCAACATCTATTTTTCATACCCTTAAATGATAAGGGTGACCCACCCCAAAATATTTTTTTTATTATTTTGACAAATTTTTTATTTTTATTTTATTATAATTTAGCATTGAAAAATACATAAAACTTTAAATTTTCATCGTTTTACGATCAACCCCTGTATTGTAATCGCGATTTTTATATTTCACAATAAGTGGTAAAACAACGTTTACGGGGTCAGCTAGTTTCATTATAACATATTATTATTTCTTTATATTATGACATAATATCATAGATTACATGATTTAAAATGAAAAAAAATACAGGAAAAAGTTTAGAAATTTTCCAGAAAGAATTTTCACTGGTTTTTAATTCAGAATAATGGTCTGAATTCACTGTTTCAGTTTTTGCCAATCTGTCCCTTACAACCTGTATATAGCCTCTATACAAACTAGACATCTGGACGCGTCGTGTCAGTATGAGAGACTAAAACGTTTTGTCATTTTTAGACACATTTTTTGGAAATTTGCACGTGAAATAACAAACGAATCTGTCGATAGATACAACGCTGAGAACGTTCATAAAAACATTAAATATTTCAAACCTATTTTAGCTACTGAACTGTTTTGTCTCTTTCTTTTATGCTACATTCCCAATTAGAAAGTGACAAAACTGTTTAATAGCTAAAATAGGTTTGTAGTAATTTTTTTATTGTTAGAGAGGCAAACAAACTGACAGTCCATCTAATAGAAAGCAACTACCGTCGCCCAACACCTGCAACCCGAGGGGAGTTATTCTTGTACGCTTTAGTCTTTATGAATAAGGACGACAGAGTTGCTGTTATGACGCGATTTAGAAAGCGCTGGACTCGGAATGTATGCCGCCACTACCTACCTTAAATGGTAGCGTAAACGTATCTATAGACGGATTCGTTTGTTACACGTATCACTGGTAAGAGAGAAGCTTTAAAATGTTGCTAATTATATCGATTTAAATTAATACAGTACAATTTACAACAAACATTATAACGATTTCAAAGATCTTTTGAATAGGCCTACTAAAATAAAATTCAATTTAGATTTGTTGATCATTTCTGACCAATACAAATATAATATAATGAATAATTAGCCAAATATTAACAAACCAGCGTTTTAAGGTAATATTTAATCCACGAAAGCTTTCATAGCCCACGCCACATTGCCTCTCCATGATAATCTATTGTACTTAGCATATACATGTCTTAAAAATAATATATGTATGTATTTGAATAAATTGCTACATAATTTTTTCAAATAGATCAGCACCTATATTGCAATTGTAACTCACTTCACACTAAACGGTGCGGGCATAGACAAAACAAATGTTCCCATATAGGCACTGATTACACTAGTCTACGTTTAAAAAAAAATATATTTACAATATATATTTGTTAAGAAAAAAATAATAAGAGCTAATTATTTCATCCGCACATTGCGTTTCCTTTGCGAAATAAACAAATTTATTCAGGTGCATGCTTGAATCACGTAAAAATTAAATTATTCGAAAACAAAAACAATTTGTAGCATGCATATCTTATAGTTGGTAAGAATAGAGCTCTGTTATATACCACATAAGATATATTTATATACAAAGTACTGAGAAAACACTTCTACAGATTATATATTTTATAGAAGAAAAAAGAAACTTATCAATTCTTTTGCATTTTAATCTTTTATCTTCCGCAGCTCCTTTAGAATGCAACTGCTGCCAATTTAAACAATGTCAACTTTAAAACGTTTAAAAAATATATTTTAATTGTAAGTCACCGGATTAGATTTAAGTGTATACTTTTAACGAGAATGATTATCCCGGGCCCTGAATCATGAAATATGATGCAAGCGTTAGCATTCTCGTCAAAATTTATATATAAATCGACCATATTATTTTTACGATTACACACAATGGATGCGTTCATGAAAATGAATTTTTATCCATATCTGTGTACAATAAAAAAAAAATAAGAATAATTGAAGCTTGTAATGCAGAAAACAACTATTTTTTGGATTTGCATAAGGCTATTTTCTTAATAAGTAGGTTAAATTAGCATATAATTCTATTGATAGGTGCTTTAAAGAAAGAAGATTTATTACAAGTCTATAGTTCCATTTTCATTGGCGCATTTAAGATTATTCTCCAGGTGGGATCCAGCCCCTTAATAAAGGTACATTAATAATCTCAGACATGTCTGCGCTTCAAGCTCCGTTCGCATCCTGGGTGGGCACCAAACAATACTAGGGTAGGCACAGCCCATCCGACCCCCTCTTAAATACGCCTATGCCGCTTTCCCGTTCGTACACACTAGCGTTATAGTCGACGAAAATTAAAAGCAGTTTGAAAAATTTAACATTTACCTCCTTATTCATAAGAACTAAAACAAGCTAAGCTACAAACCTGTTTTAACTAAAGATTTTTTGTCACTGCCTTTCACTTAAAATAAATTAGAACAAAAAAAGGACAAAACACTTCAATAGTTAAAATAGGTTTGTAAGATGTTTAACGTTTTTTTATGAATAAATTTTCTCGTTATATGGAGTTAAAACAATCATAGGTTATCTCGAAGTTTCCACCAAACCACTCCGACTGTGGTCGCGAGATAATTCTTTGCAATATATTAGGTGTTATTTTAGCACGATATTATTTATACATAGTTTGTTTAATAAATGACGATGGAATGGGGCACCCGCTTATGCAAATGATTTTAATGGCGGGGCACCAGTGGAGGACGAAGTTTAGGCCAGTTGGAGCAACATAGCAAATTCGCTATCGTCTGAAATGAAATTCGATCACAAACGTAGCGTAAAAAAGCACTTGGCCACCATAGTGTAGCCAACTGTGAGAGTTGAACATTCTCTTTTCGTTTGATCACATTCATGGACCATATTGTCCCTGAGTTCACTCTAGATGGGGTGGTTACATGAGTATAATAAAAAAAAAAAAAAACAGAAATGTCACTGTCAAAGTGACATCTCAGCGATCGCCAACATTTCTATAGAAAATCTTATCATTAAGTCGATATTAAATTAAATTTTATAGAGCTTAAGCTCTTGACGCGTGTTCATACGCGTTCCATGATTGCTTTTGTGTTTGTATTAAGCACACTTTATATAGTTATCTATCTATCTATATATATATATATATATATATATATATATATATATATATATATATATATATATATATATATATATATATATATATATTACCATAATACTATTAATATTAATAATAGACTATTTGATTGGTTTCTAGAAAACATCTATACAGTGGTGTTTACACATTTCCCAATAATGTAGCAAATAAAAAGTATAATTTAAATGGGCCGCCGAAACGCAACCTTCGAGCAATATGGCGTCAGTGACGTCACATGGAAGTAAATAATCATCCGGTGTGATGTATGACGAGACGAGTATGGTCAATATTTATTTTTGTTAATGTTTAACGTTTCCCAACAGAAAAAATGTATCAATGGTGTAATGAGCGCAAATACTACTATAAATACACTGGAAAATTATTCGTTAATGTACCAAAAACAAAGCCCATACAAAATACATAAATACACAAAATACCAAAGGGAGACTGTACAAAAGTCGATTGCTTGGGTACCTCTGTCCTATTCGTGTTTCTACCGTGAAGCAATTGTTTGCATGGCTGTGTTTCGGTTTGAAGGGTGGGATATGGCGTGAATTTACAGGGTACAGAGGAATAACACCTGAATCCTCAGGAATGGAAATACATGGGGGTTATCATGGGTGAAACAGTATACTCTGTTATGTCCATGGCACAGCTCATGTCTATAGGCGACGGTTACCACTTTCCATCAGGTGAGCCGTCAGCTTGTTTGCAATTCTAAGTCGTATAAAAAAAAATTGTTACAACTTATTCATAGAAATCCTAATGTAAATGATTCAACTATTTTCTGTTGAAGTACACAAACACATTTTTATTTATGATTGAGGTTAGAATTCAATATTGTCACATAGTTGTCCTAAGTTTTTGATTTAGCAGTTTATTAATAAATTTAGTAATTACTAATTATTCGAATAACTAAACCATTTCGATTCGCGCATCACTACTATAATTGCAAAGGAATATTAATGACAAATATGTTGTTTACTTCCATATTACGTCATCATACATTTCAGATAGTTTCCGATCACGTGGTAGCAGATAAAAATATGATAAAATTTTGGGGGATTTATACATAATTCATAATTTTTTTTTTTTGCCACATTAATATGCACTTTTAAATCCCCTAGACTATGCGGATAATATTAAATAAAGCATTATTCTTTATATTATTAAAATAGCCTTTTGTTATTGATTTTAATTTTAGATCTTCTGAAATTGATATATGCATATCAATAATACTCTGTATTTAAATATATATTTACTACGATATAAGAAAAAAATTGCAAAAAAAAATCCAGTACCACTACATTTTGTTGTTTTTGAATATTTTTATTTTCTTGAATTGTGTTTTATCTAAGTCTTACAGTTGGTATTTTTATACATAGTTTAACCCATAAACCCATAAGGGATAAATTGCGTTCTAGTTTCATGCACAAAATTGTGAGTTTAGGCAAACATTGAAGCATTTTTGAAGTCATATAAAAAATGATCCGCCTCGCGTATTCTATCGTATCTCTTAACTTTGTATTAAATTAATATTCTTGAGTGTGAATTTCGTATAGTGTTTGAAATGGTGTTAATATACATATAATTGTTATATATTTACTTATACATATATATTCACTGTATTATTGCTTATGTGTTATCATTTCCTATGTTATATAGATAGATAGATAGATGCACTTTATTGTTTCCTCCAAAAGCTTACAATAGTAAACTTATTATAGATACAAACAATTACAATATAGTGCAAATAAAAAGTATAGTTAGACATTCATTAATTCTATTTCAAATACGTAGTCCTATACAGTACGTACAAAATTAAACTCTATGACGTGGAAAAGAGGTTCAATTAAAAAAAAAAAAAGTTTTACTATATGTCGATGACTTCGCATTTGGAATAGAGATGCGTCAATAATGAAACGCCATTCTCTATAGCTAGAACATATATTTTTTTTATACAACTTAGAATGGCAAACAAGCTGACGGCCCACCTGATGGAAAGTGGTAACCGTCATCATTTTCAATTGATATTTTTTTTATAGCACAGGTGGCAAACAAGCATACGGCCTACCTGATGGTAAGCGGTTACGGTAGCCTATGAACGCCTACAATACCAGAGGTATTACGCGCGCATTGCCGACATATGATATATGATAGTGGAATCAATATTCTAAGAACCTGTAAAAAATAAATCTATGGTGTCAGTAACTAGACAGAACTAACTTTTTAACTTTGCAGAACTAGATACGGGTAATATCTGTACCGTTTATCTATATATTGGGTTCCTCTAGTGGTGGGAAAAATGTCGTAACGTATGATATCACCCATACCAGTCGGATATCTATATTCATTTCGATATTATGTATTTGATAATGAATTAATAATACATCCGATATTGAATCAATACATATATATTGTAACTGCAATATATAAATATTGTAACAAAAATATATAGATATTGTAACTACAATACATAGATATTGTAACAATAATACATAGATATTGTAACTACAATACATAAATATTAAAACTACAATATATAGATATTGGAACTACAATACATAGATATTAATATACATTACCCACACATAATACTATTCAAATGATTACAATGAAGAACCAGGTCGTCTGTAAGAGATTGCTATTACAAATAAGGCCGCCTTTTGTAAAGCACAATTTTGTAAAAAAACAATGTTTCCCATTTTATTATTTTGAGTGCGAAATAAAGGTTATTAACCACTTGATATTTAGTTATTTAGTGGTCTAATAATACAGGTTCACTATAATGCCAAGTTAAAATTTACGTTTTAGATATAGCTTTAAAAAATGACATTTCAGAATAGACCCCAATACAAATTTAGTGTTACCAAATTTTAGAATAAGTTCCTTAGTAAAAAATCTCTTAATATAAATTTTAATTTATAAAATTAATACCTTAAGGTATTTTAGTGTCGCGCGTATAAATCTCTTAAACGATTATTAATAATTAGAAACAGTCGCATCCAATCACCTCTTATCAAATAATCATTTCTCCTGCGCCACCTTTATTTTTACAATTATATTGTAAATTTATCTAAAAGCTGCGCTATACAGAAGAATCTAGAAAGTACTAAGAAGACCTTTGAACTAAAGTATAACACTTTTAATAATTTCAACATTTCTCCACTTACAGTTCATAAAAAAAAATTTGACATTTAAATTTGGAACTCAAAAACGTGAGTAAGAACAATTTTAGTCCTAAGAAATACTCTCGTCAAATGCACACCAACGATATTCTAGTAAAGTTTAATTTCCATGCAAACACACTATACAGTGGACAGAATGTCTCGGATGTATATACATAGTGTGCTGTGCGTGTACCGTCACACGTGATTCGCTACTGGAAGTCTGCAAGCGACTGCCGCCAGGTGGCGTGGAAGGGTATGCGCAACAGTTTCAGTTTGGTGGTCGGCAGTTGCGCCGATAATAGCCGCTGGAGGGTTGGCAGCGGAAGAATCTCCACCTAAACAAACAAAATATATAAAATTTTAAAATCCTTGTATTTGGAAGCATAATTAAAATACATATACATATACTTACGATTATAATCAATAGCGAGTTAATCATAGACATTTGTCGACTATTGCCGTTATAGTGAATGCAAGGAATTAAATTATAGGATACGGATTGTTATATACCGTGAAACGGAGTTACTTTGGCACCGGGGGTAACTTTGGCACATGAGTCATTCGCTGTTCTTTTTTTTTTTCGCGGATTTTTAGGTTCCTTTCCTTGTTACAGGTCTAAATTGTCAGAGTTTATTTTGAATTTTTTCTGTATAGAAAGAAACAAGAAACACATGGGAGAGTAAATGATAGAGTTAAAAAGCAGAAGGAATGAGTGCGAAAGAGTGAATGAATGAATAAGAGAAACAGTGAGTAAGAGAATGAATGAATAATCGAAAGAGAGATTGAACGAATGAGTACGAAAGAGAGATCGAATGAATGAATAATGAAAGAGTGAGCGAAAGAAATAGTGAAATTTAGAATGAATTAACAAGTGAAACAGTGATAGAATGAATGAATGAAAGAGGGGATGAATGAATAAGTACAACAGTGATGGAAATAATGTTCGAACACAGGCGAGCAAATGAATACGTAGAAGAGCGAGTGGGGCGAGTGGTACGAGAGGTGGTGTTAGCGACCTGCGGCGGGCCGGCGACGGTGTGGCGGTGGTCGGGCAGGCGGCAGCCGGGCACGGGCTTGAGCACGGGGATGCACTCGCCCACGTCCTTGCGGCGGTCGGCGCCCTGCTCGCACTGGTCGATGAACAGCTCGGTGACGCGCAGCAGCTCGATGGTGACGCCCCACATCAGGTGCGTCAGCGTGTCCTTCAGCCGCAGCACACCGCTCAACACCTGCACACACACACACAAGCATATACTATTCACTCATAAGGGATCTCTTACAGTCAACCTTTGAAAAGCTAAAAGAAAACTGTAGAATGTACAAGGGTAATAACCGGTAAAAATTGAAACCAGGGTAAAAATTGAATATATAATACAATAAAAACAGTTGTACACACCTACATATGTAAATAATAAAGTTCATAAATAATAATATAACATTAATACATAAATAAAAATAAACTTACACACATAAATAAATAAATACATACACATGCACGCACGCACGCACGCACGCAACCACGCACATACATTATGTTTTAAATAATCAAAATATTAAGTGACAGTTCAGAGATTTGTGCTGAAATACGATTTTGGGATGCCAAGACGCCGGTCGTGTATTCTAAAAAATCCTTACTAATACTATATATGTAAAAGTTAAATTTGGTATACACATACTATATAGAATATAGACTACTTTTTATTTCAGCCACGCGGGCGAAGTCGCGAATATATGCTAGTATCATATAAAATATTACCTGTTTGTTGGTGGTGGCGGATTGCGACACGTAAGTGGGTATGATCAGGAGACGCTGGATGTTCTTGCACTCGGCTAACGCATCGTCGAAACCGACCTGCCGACAAAGTAGAACATTTATAATATATTCAAGTATTTATTCTATACGATTTCAAATTGTTAGCAAAATTTAAAAGAACGTACCCATAGATACGTTTTTAGTAGCATTCTCATGACTAATTAGAAAAGACAATATACTATTATTGATTATCTCTTTCTAATGGATATGAAATCGATTCTATCGTAACCATGGGCGCGGTAGTCACTTACCATCAGGTGAGCCGCATGCTCGTATGCCCGTGTTGTAAAAAAAAAAAAAAATATTATACAGTATTGAAAGGGAGTCTGGAAAGATGTCGAATCCCTCTCCTTACCAATCTCAGGCGACCCTCCATCTCTCGATAGCGGTCGGTTGAGTATGTGGCGAAGTAAGCTGAGGTCCGAGCCGCTCTAGCGCCGTTAGGTGTACGCCGTAAATTATCGGTAAGGGTAGACACTTCGACGCTCATCTCCCGCGGGCTTCGAGTGCACTCTGCACGCGTCCGGTGAAGCTGTTAAGGTCACCTGAGGTCAGCAGCAGGAGAGACGTCGGGCCGAAGCCGTGGCAAGCGGCGGTACCTTGACGTAGATAGTGCCGCGCTCGAGGCGCAGGCGCCGCAGCGTGCGGCCGTGTGTAGCGTGTAGCGTGTAGTGTGTAGCGTGTAGCGTGTAGCGTGTGCGGCGGGCGGCGGGCGGCGGGCGGCGGTACCTTGACGTCGACGTTGACGAGCTCGAGCGCGGCGAGGCGCGGCAGGCGGGCGGCGGCGCGCAGGATGGCGGGCGCGGCGCAGGCGGCGGTGCCGCGCTCGAGGCGCAGGCGCCGCAGCCGCGCCAGGCGCCGCAGCGCGCCCGCGAACTCGGCGCGGAACGAGCATTCGCCCAGCTCCAGCACCTCCAGTGCACCCAGCTCGCCCACCACGTCCACCAGGCACCAGCCCAGCTCCTGCGCACACCGCACATCCTATTATGATACGCATCATCTATTCCATTAAATTAATTATTACATTACTGCAGCGGCCAGCAACTGAGGCATCGATGGACGAACGTGCAAATGTGGGCCGAGGTGTAGCCGAGGCACACATACGTGAGTCCATCAATGCCTAGTTATGGCCAAGGCTTGTATAGTACTTTTCTCAAACAATGCGCGGAAATCAAAAACACAATTTTACTTTTTAAGTTCAATAACCAATAACGAACAATAATATTTTTTAACGCGCTATAATGTTCCTTTCTTTTTTTTTTTTCAATAAACAGCTTTCTTTTTGCAAGCCAGTTCGAAATTTAAATAAAACCTTTTATTAGTCACCTCTTTGGTAGCCATGTTTCGAAGTAAAAGGTCATTCTATTTTTAAATTACATGACAGATATGAGTTTACATAGTAATTTATGTGGCCACAAAACACAACAGATATGGATTTTCATACAACTTTTGCCGGCCGCTGTCCGCATGTATCTGGCCAGTACGGGAATTTTGATTTATCTCTAAGAAGATTGTCAAAATAATGCTCACATTTCCAAGCATGTTTGAGAAAAATCTTTTAGTTGTCTGTTTGTTATTATGTATGCTCTAGTTAGTCTAGGGAGATTAATAATAACGATGTCATCTTAATAAATATAAATACAAGCAAAGAATAATGCAGATTAAATGAGAATTATACAGAAAGATTCCAAGTGTGAGCAATATTGAAAAATGTGAAAAAGTAATTTGGAAAGGAAGACAGCTTCTTCAAGTGAACGTAATATTGTCTTATATAACGGAAGTAAGAAAATCGAAAATTGAAAAAAAGGCACAAGTGAACATAATATCGAATATCTAAAAAAAATAGCATAAGGTAAAATAAAGTTGAGTCAGGGGAGGGGTTGAATGGAACCCGGGTCCCCAATACTTTGGCGCGGCGACGGATGCCGTGGTGGTTTTAGCCGGTAGGAGTCCGGCAGTACCCATACGCCTCCCCCGGGGCGTATGGGTCTGCATGATGCATCTCTCTACGATAAAAAAAAGGGAGGGGTTTAATAATATTGTGTCGGCAAAGTAATAATGTAGATAATGCGATATATCGTGTGCGTGTGCGTGTGCGTGTAGCGAGGCGGCACCTTGATGGAGGTGAGCGAGAGGTGGCGCAGGTGGTGCAGCGCGGCCAGCGGGCGCAGGTCGCGCGCCAGCGACAGGCCGGCCAGGCTCTTGAGGCGCAGCTCGTGCAGCAGCGGCAGGCGCGCCAGCGGCGCCGGGTCCAGGCGCGCGTCGCGGATGGCCAGCGCCGACAGCGCGCGCAGCCCGCCCACGCGGCACAGCGCCTCCACCGCCGCCGCCGGGCACCGGCACATCTCGATCCTGCGCGCACGCCATATAACCATTACATACTATTTACATATTTCAAATTACAATTTCATATTTTAAACTAAGAACGAGGAATTACATAGGACTGATAAAATTGTTAATTCGTAGCAGGCTAGTGTACAGAAGATATAAGGTCATATAACCCTACCAAATTCAGATACAACCTACTCGCATACTTTCTACATAAACTGTGTCAAATATATAATCTAGTAATGTAAAATTTGTTAATGACAAATAATTGACATATCAAACACTTTCTATACACTTGCCTGCTATGAACTGAAAAAAAAAACCAACTGGTTGCATATCTTTCGTCCTCTTTTTACTAATTATTTTATTATTCCTTCTATGTAATTCCTCATTCTTAGATTTTTAAAGTATATAACAAAAAATAAAATTTATACAAATATGACAAATTCAAAATAAGAATAATGCACATTTTTTTTATTTTACATAATAAAAAGTAATACATTTTTTTATAATATGTAACAAAAATTATGACGCAAACACTAAACTTACTGGACTGGATTTAAAGATTGAAATAAAAATGAAAAAAAAAATTTACTGTACAACTTTCAGCGGTTTATAATTTTTATAATATCTTTTTAAATGAGCAAACTTACAAATAAAAAAAGTATAAATGTAAATAGTGTAACAAACGGAACATTTTAATCTACACATATATATATATATATATATATATATATATATATATATATATATATATATATATATAACATACCTCTCTAGTGTGTCTACTTTGGATATGTGTTCAGCGAATTGTTCCCAGAATACAGTGTCGTTCTGTGGCAGCAACATCTTGCGTAGATCAAGCCGCTTCGTGCCGTGTCGTTTCAGTGCATCACACAACCCGCCCCAGTCGCTTACCTGAGGGAGAAATATTTATTTATTTATTTCATCAACTGGATGAGCTTTACAGTCTTCCACCACTTTCTGTCACCCAAGAAAGCAGCAGTACAATAACATATTTAAAAAAAGATATAATACACATAAATAAAAGAAATAATATTAAAAATATTTAACTAGAAATAACATTAGGACCTAAATCTCTAAACACAAACACTCTGTGGTCATCCGACGAAACTCCAGCAAGTTGGAGGCAAACAAGTCCAATTGTGGATACCGGCTCAAAACATCATTGACTAGTTTCAATGCAAGAGAGAGTATGCTTAGCCAACTCTTTTCTTATGTATATGCAACCGAGAATGACAAACAAGCTGACGGCTCCACCTGATGGAAAGTGGTAACCGTCGCCTATAGACATGAGCTATAGGATCATATACTGTGTAAGTAATATTTTAGCCTTTGTATTGCCAAATAATTAACATTTATTTCCAATTATGCATGTGGTATTGTTAAAATGTGTTGATAATTCTTTAATTACTAATACTGATATCAAGTACAAAGCAATCTTTGTAGCGCTTAAGGTTTAAAAATGCTTTTGCTGATCTGTTGTAGAAAATCAAATGACACGTCTTCTTACTACATTGTCTTATTGTGAATTGAAGTAACAACAGAGGGACACTTTGTACAAAAGTCGATTGCTTGGGTACCTCTGTCCCATTCGTGTTTCAACCGTGAAGCAGTTGTGTTTGCATGGCTGTGTTTCGGTTTGAAGGGTGGGATATGGCGTGAATTTACTGGGTACAGAGGAATAACACCCGAGTCCACAGGAATGGCAACGCATGGGGGGTATCATGGGCGAAACAGTATACTCTGTTATGTCCATGGTACTGCTCACGTCTATAGGCGACGGTTACCACTTTCCAACAGGTGGGCCGTCAGCTTGTTTGCCATTCTAAGTTGTATAAAAAAAAAAACAATACTATTTTACTAATACTTATATTATAAAACATTAGGTGACGGCGTGTAGTGTGTTTGTATGCTTTAAGTATGTGTGTATGGTATATCTGTATGGGTTGGTGTGTGTACTGCATGTTAAGATTACATAATTATATGCCTTTATTTATCTTTATGAACAATATACCATAATTAGCTACAACAGCATTGTTTACTGCTATATTTACATATTAACATCATTATATCAGCCGCTAATTGTCCTCTGGTGAACTTAGGCCTTTTTCAATCTATATATTTTTTTTATACAACTTAGAATGGCAAATAAGCTGACGGCCCATCTGATGGATAGTGGTTACCGTCACCTATAAACATGAGCAGGACCATGAACATAACAGAGTATATTGTTTTGCCCATGATACCCTCCATGCGTTGCCATTCCTGAGGACTCAGATGTTATTCCTATTATATATGTATGATGTCCTTTCAGATATAATAAAAATTACAAATCGGTTTTAACCGACGAAGTTATGGGGTAACAAACATAAAAAAAAAACATAAACGAATTGAGAACCTCTTTCTTTTTTAATTTGGTTAAAAAAAAACAAACATTAATAATCGAACTAAAAATCTGTCAAAGTGGGACAATAATAATAGTTTAAAATGACAAACTTATTGGCTTAAACTTACTTAAAAACGAAAGTAACAAAATGTAGACTGTACTTACATGTGAATTTTTCATCCTGATGTGCCGCCAGAGGGCGGGCGTGGAGACGAGTTGCTGCCACAGTTTGCACACGCGCGCGCAGTGTGCCAAGTCGCGCATGCCCAAATATTGGAATATCTGACACAAAATGTTCATTTATTAATAAACTTTAATACACCTAGGCTGTGTAGATGGCGGATTCGCCACCATATGGCGTTACTTATCAGTCGATCGCCGATAGGAATAACAGAAAACGGTGCAAACAAATCGAAAATATTACACGCATAATACATTTGGGTTACTGACTAAACTGGTTTACAACTGACGGAGTTATAAGATAAAAAGATAGAAAAAAAAAATAACCGATTTGTGAACATCCTGGGTTGTCTGGAAGAGATGGCTTTTAGAGATTCACTGTGATCATTTCTTGTAATCGTTTATAAGGTTACTATTGTAACCTTATGGAGGAAACAATAGAGTATGTTAGGGGGGAAAGGGATTGTTAGTAATGGAGACTGAGAATCCCATTCGTAGCAATATACCCAACCAGGTTGACCTCCTCGCGGTTCTCTCTGGAAACTATCATGGTTAATTCCTGATGAATCCATCATGATAGGCTAACTGGCCTGTTTTCATTCTCATCCATCACCCTTCACTGGTGCTCCGCCAGCGTATCCCGTTAGCGCAGGCGAGGCTACCATACCATTTTCACCCATCAAAAAAAAAAGAGTATGTTACATAGCAAGCTACTATCAAGACCGCTGACACCGTATCGTATCCAAAATGGATCAATATCGTAAATGTCTAACTAGGTGATTGCTGATGCTGCAGCACGAGACTGGTCTACGTAACGGGTTGAAAACGCCCTCTTGGTTCACACTTTGAACTGACTTCGAACTGAGCAGTCATTTTAGTTAAAATAATAGTACTTTTCCTTTTTTGCGCAAACCAATTTTGTACTTTTATAATAATAAGAAATCTATTATTGGCCTTAATATTTTAAATACTAGTATGTAAATCTTAACTGTAATGCCGTTGGTTTCTAATAAATAAATAATTAAATATAGGAATTTTATATTGTAACTCTTAATAATAGAATTAAATCAGTTTTTTAATAAAATTTCGTTTTTTTTTTAGACCTCCGGTTGCAGTTCTCATAATTATTATCTATCTATCTTAGTTTCTAAAGTCCGTTGAAGACAATACCTGTACGACAACATTGTAGTTCTTCTCCTGCGCCTTCTGGTAGAAGGCTGTGAAGTAGTCGGTGTCATCGATGCGGGGCCGGCCGCGGCCTCGACGCGGGGACGCGGCGGCCGCGCTGGCGGCCGGCGGCGACGCCGCGCCGTTGGCGACGCGGCCTCGGCGTTTTTCCTCACTATATACAAACAAAAATATTTAATACAATTTATTAGTAAGTAACATATTAATGTACTGGAGAGTTAAAAAAACGCGAGTTAATATATATATATATATATATATATATATAACAGTATTTTTTAAACTCCCCAGAATCTAGTAATCACTAAAATAAAAAAACATTAAATATAATTATAATTAATTACCTTATCAATGATTCTTTTTAAGAATCGCAGTGGAAAACACCAAAACGAATAGAGGTTATAATTTATTATGAACACTTATGGTTTGATACATTTCCTTTATATAACTATGTACGGTTCAACATATTTTAAAATAATAAACCGTAATATTATCATACACAAAGTTCAAAATGGAATTACAAAAGGATATTACACTATATTGAAATAAACGTGATAACATGTTCATAGTTTAATGAATTTTATAAAATAACAATAACTTAGTACAAATTGGCGAAGTATTAAAAATTTATAAAGTACATATTACATACATATTTTATCATGTTATATGTGCAAAATAGATGTAATAAATTCTTGTACAATTCTGTTAGAATTTGATCCGTGTTCAGAATTAAAATAAAGTACCATAGACAATGGACCCAGTCCGTTGTCTATGATATTTTCATTTTCCACAATCCGTCTTTTTGCTACATATATACTTTTATTTTATGACAGAATAGCAAAAACAAGTTAACTAACGAAAAGTTGGGATTATACATAAAGTCGCCTATATACATAAAGAGCACTACTGACGTCACAGAATATACTGTGACGCCTGTAATATCCTTCATGCGTTGCCATTCACAAGGCTTACAGATTTTGATGGCATTGCAACTATTTTATATCCGATATATATATATATATATATATATATATATATATATATATATATATATATATATATATATATATAGTAGAAAGTTTATATCGCATTCATATTTTACAAATTTATATATAAATGAAATCGAATCTTAGATGCAATTTAAAAATCATAGACTAATACTAAACTACTTTTTTTTTTTTATAATTGGCATTAGTAAACAATCTTGTTACGTCTTTTTATTATATAATATACGTAACTGCGTTCAACTGATATCAAATAATTTATACAACATATAGCACAATAACACAACATTAGTCGGAACGGATTCACCAATAACACGCAGTTTGGTAGCAGCAGTAAAGTTTGTAACATGAAGATTTAAGTTGAAAATCCCTAGTGACTTGCTCATTATCATATATCATCGTTCAAACCAAAAAACAATATACGAGCAAGTTGTTTAACAACAGAGTTAATTGTAAAACAAATAACATTGCATAAAATTTTCACTGCTACAAATATAAGGCTTTGTGTCTTATTCAGCCAATTCAAATTCTTGTGTAGTCTGTGTAAAGCAGAACTGTTCAAACTATGGCCCGCGGGCCACAAACGGTCAGCGGATTGAATTAATGCGGCCCGCCAAATCTTTAATACCAATATTGATGTTAACAGAACTGTAAAAAATAAATTAATGAAAAAGTAATACAATAAAAAGTAATAAAATAACGATATTATTACTGTATTTTGTTTTTGCAATTATTTTGCGACTTCCCAAAGAATTTATTAATTTTTATTGGCCCTAGATCCTGTCTAATTTGGACAGCCCTGATATAAAGTGTCTACAATACTCGCCCACAATAAGAAAAAAAAAATACCATATCATGACGAGGCGACTCAATACACTACATATTAAATTTTGCAGATTTGTACGATTCCTCCCATTGACTCCCTAAAAAGTTTAAAGCGAAACCTGTTAAAACCAATAAACACTGGGTCAGTTGAATACTTAAAAATATGACCAACGA
Organism: Galleria mellonella; assembly: GCF_026898425.1. NCBI lineage: Eukaryota > Metazoa > Arthropoda > Insecta > Lepidoptera > Pyralidae > Galleria > Galleria mellonella. The sequence continues at coordinate 592,223 of NW_026442135.1, read as the reverse complement.
GTTTAGCATTTGGCCAAACCGTGATCCACCGTTCAGACTGCGATATCGGCATACCGCATATATATTAAAAAAAAAATTTAATTCAAATTCAGAAACAAACTTCAGTATCTAAATCTACAAAACCTGTGTTGACGCAATGATAATAGAGTTTGATTGAGTCGACCCGACAGACTAACAGACAGTACGTTACTTTCACCTTCCAATATAAGTGTAACAAACAATTACAACAAAAATTCTATAAAATACACTTTAAATCCACGTGTGCAGTGTAGAAGTTTGCTGCGCCATGTTACCTGAAAATAAAAATATTACGTTTGCATATTACACAATACCAATAGAATACACATATGATTCTTTTAAAAAAATATATTATTTTTTCAATTTTCTCTTCCTAAAATACACACTGGAACTACAATTGGCTAGCGATCAATTCAGCGGATCTTATCTTTCTAATCTTTTGTCACGGAAAGTAAAGAAACTTACTGAATAAGACTTAAAAGGGGCATCGGCCTAATGTGCGCTAGATGTACTAACATTGAAAATATTGGAAAAATCGGTTCACCCATTCTCAAATATATATATATATATATATATATATATATATATATATATATATATATATATATATATATATATATATATATATACATATATACTCTGATTTTGAAACAGTTGTAGAGTTTATACAAGAGACGGGAATTAAAACTATCATTTAGGTAAATAATGTAAGATTTTGTTCCACAAAAACACCTACTTTAATCGTGGTAAAGCCATTTTGATTTAGAAACTAAACTACTGGACTGATTTTGATAAAATTTTTATAGGATCAAAGAAGACACTCTTAAATGAAGAGAGAGAGAGAGAGAGAGAGAGAGAGAGAGAGAGAGAGAGAGAGAGAATCTGAAAGTATATACTTTCATATAAAAAAGAATTTTCCAAATTGACAATGTTCTCCCCTTCTCTTCTTATTTTTGAATCTGTTGAAAATAATAATTTACCTGAGTTATCTTGACATTTCAATCAGTTTACACTGTGGTAAACACATGGCCAAAAGGGGAAAGGGATTGTTAGTAATAGGCTTGTTGCTAACAATATTTTTATAGCGTGGCTCCCCCTGGAAAACATCGCGATTAAGTCTTGTGGAATTGCCAACTGACCTGCTTTCATCCTCATCTATCATCTCTCACTAACGCTTCGCCAGTACATACCAATAGCATGGGGTTGCCATTCCAATGACATCCTGTAAAAAACACATGACCGAAAAATCTAGCTTGATAAATTAGCATTAATTCCCGTCCCTCATAACGTACATGAATCTCTGATGTTGATAAAAAGAAATTATTATAAGTGAAAATATCTAAATGCGTGGAAATAAGCGACTCACTGGTGTGAAGATTGTACCACAGATCTAGGCACCACGATGAACCGTCTACCGTTGAGTAATGCTAGTGACTGCGGTAGCGACGCTCGCATGGCGACCGCCCGCGGACACGCAACCGCTCGCGGTTGCTGCGGCTGCGGTTGCGGTTGCAACTGTGGTTGCGGTTGCGGCTGGGGAGGAGGCTTAGCGACCGCCCACACACGTTCACCGTCTGGGCCGCCGCCCGCGACCTAGTCGTTCAACGACTCATCATAGCGAATGGACCGATCAAAAAATTGTTAAAGCGTAATTCATGGCCATTCCTACAAGACAATAGGGTCCACAAATGTCTTAATAAGGAAGCTGTGAGAGTGATACATAACTATTGTCATTTTATCAGTAAAGCAATATACTATCGTGTATGTATATATTCTTTATTGCACTTGTAAATTACATTGTTAATGCATTTACAAATATTGTGAGCAAGAGTGGACTTATCTCTGACAGAGATCACTTCCAGTCAACCCAATACAGTTAGAAAGCATGTCGTTCATTTGTATATTTATTTATATTAATATTTCTGTATATTCATGTATATTTATATATATTTGTATGTCTTCGTATTTATATATTTACATGATCATAATATCATCCGCGTATAGAATAGGTCACATTTTTCTTGTGGGTGTCGTAACAGGCGACTAAAGAAACTTAATAGCAAAGGGATGGGCAGCAGTGTCCCTCTTAAAACATTTTTAATCGACAACATCGACTTTTGTACAAAGTTTCCCTCTGGTAACCAGAGGGAGACTTTGTACAAAAGTCGTTTGCTTGGGTATCTCTATTCCATTCGTGTTTCTACTGTGAAGCAGTTGTGTTTGCATGGCTGTGTTTCGGTTTGAAGGGTGGGATATGGCGTGAATTTACTGGGTACAGAGGAATAACATCTGAGTTCTGAGTTCGAAACAGTACCATATACCTCTGTTTTGTCCATGACCACTGCTCGTGTCTATAGGCGACGGTTACCACTTTCCATCAGGTGGGCCGTCAGCTTGTTTGCCATTCTAAGTTGTATAAAAAAAAGAACTAGCTCACATCCCCTTTTTAAAATAATTTTTAATCAATTGTGGCTAATCCACTTATTTTTATTTCCAAACTAAACAACTGTACCGATTTTGATAAAATTTCTACGAAACCAATCAGTAAGCATATAATCGATTTTTAAACGACGGAACTATGAGGTAACAAACATAAAAACACAACCGAATTGAAAACCTTAATTCTTTTTAAAGTCGGTTGATACGAAAAAATACTAAAATTTTCTTAGTTACAGATTAGAAATGTTTTTATCGATAATTTCCTCGCCTCGAAGCACCCCGAGACCTACGTAGTACATCTACTAAAAAATTATGGACCGTTTTAAGCTCGATCTGAATTATTCCGAATGCATGTACCCCTCGAACAATAAAACATGTTTTCTCCCACGAACACTCAGGTTATGAAGTGAGCTCCCGGCCGAGGTTTCTTTCAAGACACTACAGCATGGGGTTCGTCAAAAAGGGGGTTAAGTGCTACGGTAACCACTTACCATCAGATGGGCCGTATGCTTGATTGCCACCTCAGTAGTATAAGAAAAAGCTTACCTTCATCCGCAGCAGCACGCGCTTATCGGGTCTAACTTTCTGAACCGGGACCGGTACCGGTACCGGAACCCGGCGCGGCACGGGTGCCGGCGCCGAGCCGGCCGCCGTCACGCCGGACTTGTGCGTCAGCGGCGGCGGATCTATTGGTGGTGACGTGGACTTGCGGCAATTCTAAAAAAAGTAGTTAATGAGATGGAGTCGTAAAAACACAGGCGAGCGCCGCAGTACGCACTCTACTAAGTACGGATGAGCAGGAAGAGGAGTACAGGCTCCTCCCTTTGGAGAAAAAGAAGGCAGAGGTAGAGGAAAAGGGAAGAAGATCAGAAAGAAAAGGAAAAGGGCGAAGGAGAGGAGGATAAATGGGGTGAAGAAAAGAAGGGCGATGAGGAGCAGGAGGAATAGGAGGAGGAGGAGGAGGAGGAGGAGGAGGAGAAAAAGGAGGAGGAGGAGGAGAACAATGAGAAGGAAGAAAATAGCGTCGCGGCGCTGTAGCCGGCGCAGTACGTACCTTGCAGAGCACGGGCGAGGAGGAGGAGGAGGGCGGCACGGAGCTGTAGCCGGCGCAGGCGGGGTGGTAGAGGCACAGGCAGGCGGCGCAGGCCAGCGTGGGCACGCCGCGCCCGCACGTCAGCGAGCACGGCTGCGCCAGCCGCCGCGCCGGCTGCAACATACCCTCACCCTCACGCTCACATTCACCCCACTCCTGGGAAACGGTTGGCGTTAGTAGAAACAGCACCGGGCTTAGGGAGGACCGCGGGCGGGCGATACGTTCGTGACGTTCGTGATACGTGAAATAAAATTATTACATAACGGTTACCAATTTCCATTAGATGCGCTGTCGACTCGTTCGCTATTTAAAATTGCATATAAAAATTATCGCATGTATAACCACCATGCACTTGCCGTGACAAAAGAAAAATACTGATGATGTGTTTCAGTTTGAAGAGTGGGATATGGCTGTGAATTTACAGGGTACAGAGGAATAACACACTCAGGTGTTGCCTCAGGAATGGCAACGCATGAGGGGTATCATGGGCGAAACAGTACACTCTGTTATGTCCATGGTACTGCTCATGCCTATAGGCGACGATTACCACTTTTCATCAGGTAGGCCGTCAGCTTGTATGCTATTCTCAGTCGCATAAAAAAAAGACAGCACTATGGTATATAATGTGGTAGCAATATTGAGTATAAAATCTGTTTTTCTTTAACTACAAACATAGGTTAATATTTTTACGAGCTCATATTCAAATTGCAATATATGGTAGTTTATTTAGATGAAATTTTGTAAGCTTCGAATTATAACCAATTCTTCCCAACTGACTTTACTCAAATTCTGCATATATCTTTAGTTCTGGTGACAAGGTAATATGCATGACTCAATATTATATTTTCAAAATGGCCGCTGTCACAAGATGGCGGATGACATTATAAACATTTGTTTTAAATATAATAATATTTTTGAACAAACTTATGAATTTAAAAATCAAAATGACCGACCTGCATATCGGGCGCGGTGTGATGGTGCGTGGGGCGGCTCTGTAGTGGTGGCGGCGGTGGCGGCGGGGGCGGCGGCGGGGGCTGCTGCAGCGGCGGCTGCTGCAGCAACGGCTGATGCGGGGGCGAGGTGGAGGGGGCCGGCTGCGACGCCGGCGGTCTGGCCACACGCAACTACACTCGCGCCGGCTCAGTACCCGCAGTGGAGGGTTAATTGCACTTGTCAATTAACCCTCCGCTAGCGTACTATCACACCAGTATTAACACTATCACATTTCACCCCGGCTCACTTGGAGTCAGAGGTGACTCCTTCACTCTTTTATCTACATTTACATATTAATGCATCTAAAAATATTAATATATTTTTACATGCCACATTCTCCCACACAATTACACTTGGAAACATAATAATATTCTTCTTTTCTACGCCATTTTGATCCACACATTTCTTAGTATGGTTAATAAACGATCATGTAGAGTTAGATACATACGGCAATATTCTACATTTTACAGAATTCGATTATAACCATATAAACATAGAATATTTATACTTTTTTTGCAAACGAAGCTAATGCACAAAAAGCATACAGCCCGTCTGATAATAAACGGTCCTGTAAACTATGGACGTGCACGTGACACCCCTAGTGTTGCAAACACTAGGGGTGTTACGTGCACGTTGCCCTTACTTTACGCCTCTCGAAAAAACTTCGATAGGAAGATCATTCCCTGAACATTCACAAGAGATAACTCCACTGAAACCGCAGTGAATGTGTGCGTGTGAACATGAATTCCGTCGATGGCGAGCGGTGCCATTATAAAAGGTGGTTGTGGGTATCATTTCTAACAATTCCTCCGAACACAATCCGGTATGCAAACGATAGAACACACAAACGGGAGGCAAAGTCTCACCAACATTATATTACAAAACAAAAGAACGAGTTGTTTTGTTAAAATATTATATATATATATATATATATATATATACATACACATAGGAAATTCATAAAATACTTATATCACATTTTTATATAATTCGTTTTATGTTTATTTGCACATTATATCACTTACGTAAATTAAATCTACAAAAACAATTGTTACAACTTATAAAATATATCTTAAAAATAAAATAACATACAATTTTAATAACAAACACATAGGAAAATGTATCAAACCATATAAATTTTATACCACTACTAAAACGTATATTCGAACGTATTTTCGCAGACATAATTCAAATATAAGACGTCATTTCTTTGACTTATGAAAGGGAATGTCAAAGACATGACAAATATGTCATGTATTTGACATTCGTGTTTATATCATGAATGAAAATGTCAAAGACATGACAAAGATATCATGTCTTTGACTTATGAATGAGAAATAATTGCATTTTATTGACAAAAAAAGTCACTGCTACAGATACTTGTATACCTCAACATAGCACGAATTTATCGTCACGATATAATTACAGAGCAAAATGTATGCAATTTTTTTATTTATTCTTAAACGACAACATCGTACCCTGTTCGTCCACAAATAGAACAAGATACAAAATTTTTATTTTATATCTGAGAGGTCAATACAGTACCTCTCAGATACAATAATTAATTTGTATCTAAAAATAATGTAGACTTCAATATACAAGGGCATTACCTGGGTTTCTTCCAGGCGGCGGTGTTGTTGTTATCGGCGCTGGGCGCTGGCTGGGCCTTCTTCTGTTGCTTGGGTGTTGTCGTGGGGGTTACGGCGGCCTGTGCACTGCTCAATCGTGACCCCACCGATTTCACCTGTATTATACAGTACAACTATTTAAGATACCATTCTACGGAATTATTCACTTTTTTTAAAAAAGTTTATTTTTTTTTTCTATTAAATGATAAAAAAAAGAATAGAGTCACATTAAGAGGTTCAATGAATGAGTTGCATTTTTTTAAAACAAGTGTATGTGCTACCACCACACATATTTCTCGATCAGGGTTAAAAGAAAGAAAGAAAACACAGTGTATGAAACTTACAAACTTTTAATAAATATTACGACAAAATTAAGAAGTATATTTTTTTAATGATTTACAACTCATGTTTGTTTAGGAAAAAATAAACTTTATGTTTTACTGGTAGAACACCTTTATACAAGGGTGCTAATGACTTTTATTTCATACTGTATGTCCCACTAGTCAAGGTTGGTCCCATGACTAGTAAGAGGGATTAAAAAAGGTTTTTGGGTTTAACAAAGTGTTAACAATATTTGATCAATCTTTTCAATCGATTTCAAAAAGAAAGTTCAAAATTCGGCTGTATATTTTTTTTATATTTGTTACCTCATTACTCCATCAGCTGTAAATCGATTTGGAAGGATCTTTGCATCTGAAAGGATATGCTTACGTATCCCATAGAAACTTTATCAAAATTAATTCAATAGTTTTTTAATTAAAACAACTGGTTATGTCATAATTGTAGTTGTTTTTTTTTTTAAGGAACATAATTATTACACGACCTTTATATTACTTTATGTATGACTAGCGGCCCGTCCCGGCTTCGCACGGGTTGACATTTTTACATTTTAAAAAGTGGCCATTAAGGCTGCACACGCGACGGTAGCTTATAAAAATGGAGTAACTTCTCCCGTTTTCCCAACATTTCCCTTCACTGCTCTGCTCCTATGGATCGTAGCGTGATGAAAAGTATACTATAACCTGTCCAGGAGTATGAAGAATAATTGTACCAAGTTTCTTTACAATCCGTCGAGTAGTTTTTGTTTCTACAACGAACATACAGACAGACAGACGAAAATTTTACTGATTGTATTTTTGGCTTCAGTATCGATCACTAATCACCCGCTGATAGTTATTTTGGAAATATATTTCATGTACAGAATTGACTTCTGTACAGATTTATTATAAGTATAGATTACGATCAGCAGGTCTATTCTTGAAACATCAATATCAATCCAATCTCTTGCTAATGACAGTTTTGTACTGCACCCATGATTCAACGACAAGGAATCACCTTAGAATTGGGATAGGTTTGCAATAGTTTGCATTGGCAAGTAACACTAATACCAGCAAAATGGGGGGAAATGGATTGTTAGGAATGGAGATTGACACCCCTATTGTTAGCAATATACCCTATTAGGTCGACCTCCACGTGGTTCCCCTGGAAACCATCGTGAACAATTCTTATTGAATTCGTCACGATGGGCTAACTGACCTGCTTCATCCTCATATATCATCCTTCACTGGTGCCCCGCCGGTGTATAACGATAGCGCGGGCGGGGTTACCATTCCATTATCATCCATTAAAAAAAAAAAAAACCACAAAACATCTTTTTTTTACTGTTTTATTGTTGTTTTTTAACTATTGCTAGTAATAAAGACTATCTATCTATCTATCTAATATGCGTCTATCTGAACAATATGGAACCATTATGTCGTTAGTATTGTATATTGAGAGTGCGAAACGTTTCAATTGCAATATCGATTTATTGGAATTTATTTGAAGAGTAAGTCCACGGGTGTGCTTAGCAGGCTTACCTTGAGCTTAGCAGGCGGCGACTTGATGGCGGGCTCGGGGCTGGCGCCCTTAGGCGGCTTGGGCTTCGGCGTGCGCTTGCCCTCCACGGGCTGCGGCGGCGCCGCCGACACCGGCGACTCTACGCGCCGGATCATCTTCGCGTCGCTGTTCCACGATCACGTTTCATTATAATATTATTCATCTATTTATTTATCTTGTAAAGATAAATATAATAAGATGGATTTATAACTATATTTATATTTACCTATTACTTAAAATTTAATTAATTAATTGTACATATTAGCGATATCATACTCATTACAAGTACTTAGTAAGTAACCCTGCGGAGTGAGGCCCTGGTGGCCTGTAATACAGGTATTCTTATACCTATCTCAGGCACCAGTCTCTCACAATTATATTTATAATTTGATTACTTTTATATAAGCATGTCTCTTTGTATCTCACTGCGATGAATTGTGAAAAGAAAATAAATCTATTTATTATTATTATTATTTAGTTAAATCTCGTTTTTATTTGTTACAATCTGTAATTGACATTTTGTCTTTATTGTAAATTTTTTAATAAAATTTTTGAACTGTTGTTTTTTTAATAAAAAATAAATAAAAAAAAGACAATTTCGGTCCCAATTATTGGTAGCGATTAAAATAAAATTTGAGAATAATGCCCGTTGTGTAATATACTGTATACTGACTGTGCCATAATGTAGACAATTCCAAAAAACATGACCTAAATTAATTCAATCATTATCGAAAACAAAATAAAAAAAAATTATAGAAAAGTAAATTTATAGCACTCTATGGAGGAGGCTTTCAGTCATTATCTGTCCAGCAGTGGATAGATAATGGCTGAAATGATGATAGAATAGTAACACGGGAGTTTCGATAAATATATAACATAACGTTCATGAAAAAAAATACAGTTTTTTTTTCTTTTTAAACAACATAGAATGGCAAACAAGCTGACGGCCCACCTTATATAAAGTGGTAACCGTCGCCTATAGACATGAGCAGTTCCATGGACAACAGAGTATACTGTTTCGCCCATGATACCCCAATGCGTTGCCATTCCTGAGGACTCAGGTGTTATTCCTCTGTACCCTGTAAATTCACGCCATATCTCACCCTTCAAATCGAAACACAGTAAGTACTTTATATTATTCTCAATTTCGTGTATAATATAGTATATGTCATATATATGTAAGTATATTTGTTATTTATATATATTTATTCGTTTATATATGTAATTTTAGTATGTATGTATATCAATAATTAGTAGTACCGCATTCGAGTATTCTGACACTCCCCTATGGTTGACAGGGAGAGAATGCTTTTAGCATTAAGTTCGCCATGTACACATATTTGTACTAATGAATAAATAAATAAATAAAACACAGCCATGCAAACACATCTACTTCACGGTTGAAACACGAGTGGGACAGAGGTACCCAAGTAATCGACTTTTGTAGTCTCCCTCTGGTAGAGTGAAATAAAAAAAAATAAGTATCATTATTATCTCATCCTTTAATTGTTCATTACTGAACATAAGCCTCCCCCATAGACTGGGAGGTTTTGCCAGTAGTTGCCACGCTTGGCAAGCAGATTGAAAAAGGAAAGAGTGGTCTGTTTTACGCCTGGACCACATGGACTAAAGACACATAAAACAAATATGAGTTTTATTATTATATATATTTACCGTATTATCTCTTTTTCGGGATCGTCGACTCCCAAGGGTTCTTTGAAAAACGAGAAGTTTTCCAGTGTCAGCCCAGTCCCGGAGAGATTCTCTGCCACCTTTAATAACAATAGAGTATTATTTTAAAAAAACATCTTATGCACTACATTACTTGTAATTAATATATCCAGTAATAATTACAATGAGAATTTGTAGTAGATTTTACTGTTTTTTTTTTTTTTTTAAGAAACAAGCTGTAACTCTAACCCTAGTCGTAGCCGTAGCCGCAGCCGCAGCTGCAACAGCCCACGGGGAAAGAAAAAGGTAAGGTGAGGCAAGGCGAATGACCTCGCGCGGTACGTGTGCACGTACCTCGCGCGTGGAGCGCAGCTTCTTGCCCTGCGGCGTGTAGTAGTAGATGTCCGCGTTGCGGCGCGAGTGCGCGTCGAGCGCGGCGCGGTAGACCAGCTCGCGCCGCCAGCCGCGCTCCAGCGGCACGCGCAGCAGCGGCGACCACATCTCCGCGCCAGTGCGACGCCCGCGCGCGCCCTGCGCCTGCACACCACATCTTCGTCATACTTACTTCACCACAAAGCATCCGTCTATGCACGGCCATGACGCGAGTACGGAGGGGCAACACACTCCGCAGGGGGGAAAGGATTATTAGTAATGGAGATTGAGAATCCCATTGCTAGCAATATACCCAACCAGGTCGACCTCCACGCGGTTCCCCCTGGAAACTATCATGGTTAATTCCTGATGAATTCACCATGATGGGCTAACTGGCCTGTTTTCATTCTCATCTATCACCCTTCACTGGTGCTCCTCCTGAGTATCCCGTTAGCGCAGGCGGGGTTACAATACCATTTTCACCCATCAAAAAAAAAAAAAACACACCCCGCACTGCTGCCCACACTTGCTCCTCCACACGAGAAAGTGACTAAGACTACGCGACCGACATGTTTCTAATTAAATGCCGTATACACCCCATCGAATTTTTCGGTCTAAACGCACACAAATATGTGCATAACATAAGACACGTTTTGGTAGACAAGCTTATTCAGGTAACAGCTATCGATCTATGTCGACATAGACAAGATGGTGTTTTATTATCACGAGCTAGCACGAATAGAAATAGAGATGTAACATGGGTATTAACAGGATACTTGTAAACTTGAAATAAAGATCAATTAGTTCAGACACTGATTTGATCATATCATTACAGTTTCAGCTTCATGAAAGTGGAAATGTTGAAACAATTTCCATTGTTATCATTTCAAATCAAATAGAACCTAACTTTTTAACCTTTAACCTTTGATGCTTTTAGATGAAGAATAAATTATTACTCTATTAATATTCCATTTATCTTTTAATTCTTTATCTAAAGTAAGAATTAAATCGGGCAAACATTACTCGATTTTATGACCTTATTAATATAAAAACTTTAGACTTACAATCGGAACCAGGTGAGCATACTTCCAGAAGAAAGCATAAAAAAATAGAATAATTGTAATAAATTTGTAATTGGATCTTATACGGATCATAAATATTATTTTGACTGATTATTAATTTAATTCATTGTCTAATTAATACATTATTGTAATTCAAATGTAAGTATGTAATAACATCTATGTTGAAATATTATTATCATAATTGTAATAAATAAGTAAGTAATATTAAAGATTAAATATATATATAATTATATTTATAATTAGTAATTTCATTTATCCTAACAAAAAAAGGATGTAAAAAATTTGAACACCAATTCTTTTGCGTTCGATTTCATACAAGACATACCAAACATTCATTAGATCATTTAATTAACGCAAATTATAATATAGGTGTGATAAAACTGTGTAAACTTACATCAGTGGATACGATCCCATCTCCATCAGACCTTGATGATAAGGCTGACGAAGGCCGCGATCCATCTAAAATGAATAATACATTATACGATGATAATCTGTTAATGATAATACATTATATACATATATTAAATCATGACTATTCCAAATTTGAAAAATTTATACTAAGGTTGTTAAGTTTTTTTTTTTTATACTACTTAGAATGGCAAACAAGCTGACGACCCACCTGATGGAAAGTGGCCTATAGACATGAGCAGTACCATGGACATAACAGAGTATACTGTTTCGCCCATGATACCCCTCATACGTTTCCGTTCCTGAGGACTCAGGTGTTATTCCTCTGTATCCTGTAAATGTGCGGTCGATTATCCAAATAATAATATTGGATAGCAGGCATTTAACATATTCGAAAATAGATATCCAACCGATACGGGCGATATCTAAATGGGCGATGATAATTTTTCGTCCATCAATGTATAATATATAATATAAGATATAGTATCGGTATTCATATTACCCATGCCTAGTATAAAATATATATAAATTGAACTCTCACTTCTGCAGTAAGCTTCTCTTTTGGACCATTCAATGTGTGATAGTATAGATATCATGAAGTATTCCTTCCTATACTTACCAGTGTCTTGCCTAGCCCGTTTGCTGGCTCTGACTGGTACGGACGGTATAGCCATCACACTCCGCAACGGAGTGAAATCCTTTGTGGCTGCTGACACCTCCGCTTCCAGACGTTCTGGTTTAAAACAATTATCCTTAAGCCTTCAGTCTTAATTTATATTTAAAATAGATCAATATATATTATAATTTATTTGCATAAATAACAGACAAAAAAGAGAAAAAAAAAAATTATGTACTTTCAGTTTTTAATTTTTTTTTTAAGAAGTAACATATTTTTTTCTTTTCGTGTGTACCACAGTAACACAAAATGGCCATAACTCAGTTTATTGTTTTGTCCTAAAAAGAGTTAAAAATATAATAGCTCTGCTAATTTATTATAAATGCCTTACATAGAGGAATGATTATTAGGTATAGTAAAAATGGGAGTGCACTTATATTATTATTGCTGTATTTCAATTTGAAGAATAGAATATGGCATTGTAATTACTGCTTATCAAAGAGTTGTAAAAAAATATATCTTTTGGATCCAATTTTTGTAGAGAATTTAAAAAAGTGGATTGGAAAATTAAAAAGATAATTTGAAAATAGAAGAAAATTATTATTTTACAAGTAAATTATTACCACAGAAAAGCAAGTAAGAAATATGTATTTTAATTTTTTTTTTGTAAATATCTATGTATAATATGTATTAAACCTGATAAAAAGTTACGTAAATATATTATATATTGAAAAAATTTATATTTTTTAAAGAGTGTTAATATATCTCAATAAATTGCTAAACAGTATACAGTTTCTGAAATGATCACTGTATAATTTTAAATGTTAAATAAATAAATAAAAGAAAAATAAGTATTTCTATTCGTTGTCTAGTAAACGAAATACAAGCTTTTAGTTTCAAACTAGATGGCGTTGTGTAATATTTATTATTGTTACTACAATATTTATTATTATATGATACTTACCAATAACTCGGCCGTAGTCTACAGACACATCTTTGTCATCGACAGAATCAAAACCTTTAAACTGTTCATCGTCAGCATCACTGAAAGCAGCGGATGCTCTACGTTTGATTCCTCGTTTGTCATCATCATCATCTTTCATCTCCGTGTCGAGTTTATCTCCTGCAACAGCCTCTTCCTGCTCTTGTTCTACATCTGGCTCCGTTTTATTTACAGCACATGCTTCTGTATCACTCTCCTTTGAATCTCCTACATCTGTCAAGCAGTATATTATTAAAACTTTTTAGTCATTTCAATATTAAGAGCTAAACATTCTTTTATTTTAGCTCATTGAAGTGTGGCAACATCGCAAATGGCTGCCAATTTTGGAAAACAATATATATCATTGTTTCTGCTTAATTGTTTAAAGCGGTATTATTCAAGGCGTGGGTCGCGACTCTTTCAGATTCCCGAGTCCCTACAAGGGGGTCACAGAAGGTCACGAAGCAGTGAAAAAATAACAGTTTCATAAAATAATCGATGTCTGTTTTAGATACTTCAATATGTCATCATCATCATCGTAATATCATCCTTTAACTGTCAACTACTGAACATAAGCCTCCCCCTTGGGGTGTTTTTCTAGTAGTTACCACGCTTGGCAGGCGAATTGGCAACCGCTGTCAGGATTTAGAGATATTTTAAGAGGGATCCTGCTGCTCATCCCTCGCCTTCCCTTAATCAGTTAGTTGAAAAGGCAGGGGTAGCCTATTCTAGGCTGGGACCACAGGGCCATTTCATTATGTATTATTTATTTACTTTATTTAAGTGATACCTAACTATAAATATAAATAAAACTGTAGGGATTCCATAATTATACTATAATAAAATACATACAGGTGCTGAACCGCAGAGGGTATGGGGTCACAAGATATTTTTACATACTAAGGGGATCACCGCTATGATAAAGATTGAAAAACACTGATTTAAAAAATGCTTTCATAACAATAAAAATCTAATCTTGTAAACCAGTCAAGTGTGAGTTGATCTCACATGCTGAGGGTTCCCTCCATAAATATGAGATAAACTGACCAGGCTTCATTATCATCAGTGTAGCACTTTAATAATTTAACCAATCACTATGAACTTTGGTATACACATACTATATTTTTATTTATTTAATAATAAGGTTCACATACAACTTTTACATTTTACATGCAACTTAATAACACAAAAAATAATTTTGTCTAATGTAAAAATCTTTTATAGGCGAACACCACATGCACTATTATAATATTTAATAAATCATTAACAATAACAATAAGATTATCTGAATAATAAGTAGATTAAGAACTTATGTCTAAGATTTTCCGCAATAAGCTATATCTGCTGTTGGTGGGTCCAAAATTGATGTCAATTTGATCGCTGTGAGCATTCAGAATCCTACATAATCTGGGCACAGGCGAGTTGGCTCCTAACACTGTTCTTCTTAACGGAGGACATAAAGGTGTTATCTGTTTCTGAGGTATTCTAGAGGGAACACGAAAGTTAAACAATTGAAGCATTTGTGGACAATCTATTATATGCGTCAGTATATGGAATGAGAAAGCATATAAGCTATTTATCTGGGTCAATGAACATATCCCAGTCATACAGACAAAATTTAGAGAAAAAATCAATCAGTCGCTCAAGTCAGTGACTCAAATTAAAAAAAAAACTAACTTTTTTTGTAACTTTTAGGAACATGTAAAATGTATAGATTAATACTAATAAAACAGTTAAGGAATTTCTGTACATAGAAAAAAAACGCTAAAAACTGTGTCAGGGGTTACAAGTGAAAAAGAACACATTCAGATTTATTCAATTTTTTGTTTCTTTCTGTTTTTGTTTTTATGACTAATCTCTGAATCTGTTGTACCAATTTAAATGAAATTTTGCATGGTACCTTACATCCCCTGTCAACATTTTAGATACTTTTAATTGTGCCCCCTGGTATAGTTGAAAAACTATAGTAACTTATACAGCTTAGTACACAACCTACTTGGGTAAATTAATTTTAACCTAAGACAAAGAGTAATTTTTTAAATTAAGTCCAATATTCCTAGACATAATAAATAGATAGGTACATACATTGATACATACTAAACAAGAATAACAAACACCACAGGGACAAAGTCGCAGGCATCAACTAGTCATTATTAATTTGTATTCCCAGAATTTATGATATTGCCGTATGGTCTTGGCACAGAATAGGCCAAACCTCCCTTTCCCATGGGTGTCATAAGAGGTGACTAAGAGAGGATGTTGGATTGGCAGTAGCGTCCCTCTTAAAATTTCTCCAAAGCTTAACTATGGTTGCCGATCCACATGCCAAGCATTGTAACTACTAGCAAAATCCTCCTAAGGAGAAAGGCTTATGTTCAGCAGTGGACAGTTTTTTTTAATGGGTGAAAATAGAATGGTAACCATATCTGCACTATCAGTATACTCTAGTAGGATGCCATTGAGGAATGATAGTTGATGATGAAAACAAATCAGTTAGCCCATCATAACAAATTCCACTAGACTTAACCACAACCTCCTCCTCGATCTCCGAGCAGTGGACAGTCAAAGGCTGATGTGATACAACATGGAATAAAAAATTATATAAGCTATTTAGCTCGGTCAATAAACATATTCCAGTCATGGAGACAAAGTTTAGAGTAAAAGCTAGTACTCACGCAATCAAATTTAAAAACTCTGTAAAGAATATTCATAACATATAATCATTATTTTGTATTCCTGGAACTTATTGGGATAATTTTTTTTAATCTTGCAATTTTATTTAACTGTGTAACTTGCAATTATATTACACTATGACCCTTAGTACTGGATTGACCAATAGACTATGTCTTATGGGTGACAGATATAAGAGACGGCAGACTTTGCAACTTTCTTCTTAGAAGGGTAGCACAACACGAAATGACCTATATATAGGTCATTTCGTGTTAAGAAAAAAATAAAAACCTGTTGCTAACAATTTGAATTGTATACATAGAAATTCTGCCTATCTGAACTAACTGAAGACAAATAAGTTTAAACTGCATTAAGTTGAAACTTTTACCAACTGCTGTAAAGTGTAAGTTGTCCGGATTCCACTATATATAAAAAACACAAATAATCTTCATATGCAAATTTGTTACAATAGGTTGAACGGTTTCAGAGACTACCATAAAAGAATATCATGCCTCGGAATATGAATATATTAAGATAAAAAAATAAGATGAATACTCGCTATGCAAGAGCAAACATTCCAATACTAAATAATGTAAGTAGAACCTATATAAACTTTAAATGAATAACTTTTTACCTTATATCCAACAATCCACTTCCTTATGAGCGAGTTTAATGTTTCAATATTTACTAAAAAAATCTAATTAAATGATGAATAAAAACTAATAAAATAGGTATATAATACCAAATAGGTTATATTTTTGTACAATTAAAATGGATTTAAAGTAATGTGGCATAATTTGACATTAAATATATAGGTTATGTGAAAGTTATACCTTCTGTAGAAACAGACGGCTCCTCTGTTTTAAGTAGTACAGCCTCAGTGGGTGGGTCCGGAGCTACTGCTTCGGCATCCTCGCTGCCCTCTGGTACTGTCTCATCACCGTTTACCTTCACTTCTTCATTAGAAGCATTATCACCAATCGCCATTTCATCCGACATTGTCAAATTTTGCAAAGTATGTCACAATTGCACTGTCAAAGTCTAAATGAACACATAACAAGACGGTTATGAAATTCTAGCGAACCTCTCCACGAAATAAATTGGTATAATGCGCGTCACAACGGAGGTTTCCCGCTTTATCGGAGGAGAAAAAAACTTTGGTCTTTTTAATGTAAACTGTACGATTCCAGCCACGTTTTATATGCGTACTTTGACACTGGATGTACATTACACGAAATGTACAATTAAGTTGTTTGATATTTATCAAAATATGCGATAAATTCAATAAATAGACATTAATTATGTTTTGTAAAGGAAAATGTTGATCATAAACAAGATCCGCTTAGCGACGACGCCACAGATATGTCTATGGTTGTCATTCGTACGTTCTTATTGTCTATAACGGAAACTGTCAATTATAATGACATCATAGACGGTTATTTATAATGTTTAGTTGTTTGAATAGCTTTTAAAAAATAAGATGTTCCTATATTGGATCATTGTATAAAGAAGTCTCCTAAGACTTTTTGGACCATAGTTTTATTAATAATTATTTATATTGTAAGTTTATTATAAAAAGGATCTTCTACATAAGATAAACTAAATAAAATGGTGCTCTAAAATCGATTAATCGATATATCTGTTTTTTCTAATAAATAAATCAATATTTATAATTGATATATAGCTTTAAATTAATCTAGCAAATCAATACTCCATTCTAGAAAATAGATTTTTTTTTTCTGCATTGTCAAGTAAAATATATTTACAATTATGTTCTTGAAAGTGTATAAATACATGAAAGTAAATTTACAAAATAAATGATATAGGGATTTGCAAAAAAAAGTGATGAAATATCAATTATTAAGATGATCGTTTCGTTTTCCATAATTAGATTTAAATTCATTTTAAATGCACAAACTCGAAAAAAAATTGATCATTGAGATCTGGTTTTTTAAGCTTCGATTTAATTGTGAGTCAATTTCTCAGATTCAAATTGGAAGAAAATGAATGAGTCGCCAACCCTAATTAAATAAATAAACGAGTTGCTGAAGTCAAGCCACTCGTAAGACAGATGTTTAGATATACCTCCGTAGATTTACAGTGCGCAAATATGAATGATTTTGTTATTCAAATAATTAGTAATTACTAATTTTATAATTCAACTACTAAATTAGTAATACATTAATTTATATTTCAATGAATATATTAATTAGTAACTCGATCTAAACCACTAATAAAGGAAAAAGGCATTTCCCAATATCCACTACATGTTCAGCGGTAAACAGTTAACGGCTAATATGATGGCACCGACAGATCGGCCTCCACACGGTCGCCACTAAAACCATTGTCAATTGTTGATGAATTTGTCACAACGTTGTAACTAACTTGCTTTCATGGGGGGAAAGGGGTTGTTAGTAATGGAGAGCTTTTTTTAAAGGGTATAAATGGAATAATAACCCCGCCCGCGCTTAAAACACTGGCGGGGCACCAGTAGAAGATGACAGGTGAACAAATGAAAAGGCAGGTCAGTTAGCTCATCGTGATGAATACACCTGGAATTTAGCACGATAGTTTCCAGGGGGGACCAAGTGGAGGTCGACCGAACAGGGTATATTGCTAGCAATGGGATTTGTAGATCGCGTTACTAACAATCCAGTAATGGAGAGCTAATAACCACATTGCTAGCAATATACTCTATCTGGTTGACCTCCTGACGGTTCCTTGTCGAAATATTTTTTATTAATTCTTGAGAAATTCGTCATGATGAGCTAAGAGACCTCCTTTAACCTTCACCTATCATCCCTCCCTGAAGCGCCGTTAGGGCATACTGATAGGCGGCCGGTCGTGAAACTATATGCCAAATCTTTTAGTAATATGGATAAAACCATTTTACGCTGACCCCAAATAGTTATTGGGATAAGGGTAGGAAGATGATGACATGATGATAATGAAATGATAAACAGCACTATCAATGTGAATAATTTAATTTTCAATACAAGGTGAGGCTGTATCGAAAAGCTAATAACTAGTAAGGAAAGTTTTCAGGTGCCATATTGAGACTTTTATCTTGTATCCAGTGGAAAATATCTTAGTTGGGGCAGGCGCATGAGAATGAAATTATTTATTCGAATATTTTTTTGCCGATATCATTTATTAACAGAAAAAAAACAAGACGTTAAAAAAATCAAATTTTACAGTCACATTTTCAATCTTTTGTTCTGACATGTTTAATTTAATAGTGTAAATCGTTGTTTTTTTTTTTTGTATAGTAGTAGTCATAGACTTAGTATAACATACTAATCTAAGGTAGTAGTACTATCAATTTATCCACAATGGGAAAGGCAAAAGAACTAAGCCATACAGCCTGATCTTCAGTAGAATTTTTTTTCGTATATCAATGGCAGTGTCCATAGATAACAATATTTTTTTTATATAAAAATAAAACAAAATACTACAAAGGTAAATTTTATTTGTTTTGTCTTCGTCCCTGTTTTGGCGCTTGAGGTTTGCCGAATGTCTTATTTTTTCCTTTTGCGAATCCTTTACCTTTTTGGGGTGTTCCTTTCCCTTTAGAGGATTGTCCTTTGCCTTTTTGGTGCAATCCCTTTCCTTTCTGAACCTTATTCGCATCGTAACGTAGTCTTTTGGCGGCTTTTTGAGATGTATCTGTTAGGTCATTGGCGAAGTTATTCTGCTTTTTATTTTTGTTCTTAAATGATTTTTTCTGTGGAATTTGTGGTCTGTCATCATCGTCGTCAACGGTGCGGATACGACGTTGTTTCTTCTTCCGTTTCGCCATTCTTGATTGGAGAAGGGCCACCTGATAAATAAAGACTATTCAAAAAACTGAATGCAACTATGAAAATTAAAAATTATGGAAAATTATGAATATAACTATCCTTGAGGATTCCATATTGTAAGAGGAAGAGAATGTTACACTAAGTCTATGGTAAATGGATTTTGTAAAAAAGTCATCCATATTGCTCAGCAGCAATATAAATGATTTTTTGCATGGTTTAAAGGATGAGACATGGCTGAAATTATAGGGTATAGGAGCTTAACATTTTAGTCGTCAAAAATGGAATTGAATGATGGGTACCATAAGCATTCTGTAATAGCCATGGTGCTGATAACATTCATAAAAAACTGTTATAATTTTTCATGAGGTGGGTTTGCTTGTTTGCATTCAAGCTGCATAAAAATTAATTAAATCTTTATACAAAGGTTTTTTTTTTATACAACTTAGAATGGCAAACAAGCTGACGGCCCACTTAATGGAAAGTGGTAACCGTCGCCTATAGAAATGAGCAGTACCATGGACATAACAGAGTATACTGTTATGTCCATGGTATTATAGTAGTCGCCCATGATACCCCCCCCCCCCCCATGCATTGCTATTCCTGAGGACTCGGGTGTTATTCCTCTATACCCAGTAAATTCACACCATATCCCACCCTTTAAACCGAAACACAGCAATGCAAACACAACTGCTTCACGGTAGAAACACAAAAAACGATACGCAGCCGGTAGGAGCGTGTCAGCAGCGTCCACATCAGTCATTAACTGTCCACTGTTGAGAATAGGCCTTCCCTCATAATTAGGTGGGTCTTTCCATTAGTTGCCACGCTTGGTGGGCGGGTTGGCAACCGCAGTTAGGTTTTGGTGATGTTTTAAGAGAAACGCTACTAAAGACGCTGCTAAATATAAAGGCGGCATATGAAATGGTAACAGCAGCTTTCAATATGTGTATAATTATACTAACAAGAAAATTTATTGGTTAGAATGTATAATAGTTTATTAGGAATATAATATACTCTTGCTAATACAAATAATAATCTCCCTACTAGCAAATAAGTATCATCCGTCACTCTCGTGAACGTTCACGAGTATGACGGACATGAAAACTTATACACAAAATTACCTTTTCCATCTCTCTTCTAACACGTTCCTCGGGCGTGTCTTTCGGCTTTTGCTTGGTATTCTTCTTTCGTTTCTTGCCGCTGCCTCCGTCGTCCGAATCATCGTCAGAGTCATGTTTACGTTTCTTGCCTTTGCCTTTTTGTTGTTTATCTAAAAGTAATATTAATTAAAAAAGAAATATAAAGACAAAAAGTATATGGATCATTAAAAAGCGGAAAAATAAAAAAAAAAATCAAAATGTCAGTTATCAAATTAGAATCGAGTAAACAATTTGTTTGGATCAAAACAAGAAACTAAAATATATATTTTATTTTATTGAATTAATTGTTATTTCAATGAAAGTTTTAATGAAAAAAAATATCAAAATTTGAAATTATAATATACCTTTCCCCTGATGCTGAGAAAGAGCTAGTCTCTCCTTTTCTTCTCTTTTCTCTTTATTAGTCTGGAACCATTCGTGCTGCCTCTTCGTTTCATACTTGGGGCCATCCTGACCTTCCTCCTTCTTTAGTGTGCCTTCTAACTTGGCAGTTTGCTTCTCCATTTTCTTCAGTTGCTTATCCGCATATTCTTCATCAAGTATTGCAGCTGGAAATATGATAATAGTGATATATTTGAATGAAACAAAACTTTTATTGTATCATAAGTGAGATTTCGCCGTGTGTAGTCCCAGCATAGAATAGGCCAAATTCAACGATAAATTAGTCACGATGGTTTCCAGCGGGAACCGCGTGGAGGTCGACCTGATAGGATATATTGATATTAATGGAGGCTAACGTCCCCATTGATAACAATCCTCCCCCCCCCCAAAAAGTAACTTACCAATGTCGGGCTCGAGCCTAGCCAGCCGGTCCCTGTACTTGGCGACGATGTCGGGCGGCACCTGTCGCGACTTGACGGGCCGCCGCGCGCGCTTCACGATGGCCTTCACCAGACCTCGCTCCGCCTCGCCCGCCAGCGACACCGACACGCCAGCGCGACCCGCCCGAGCGGTTCTTCCCACCTAGACCAAATTTCATAGGGGGAAAAGGATTGTTAGTAATCTAAAAATTTAATCATGGCCGCACGATCCGGACATAGAATAGACCACCACTTCCTTCTCCGTGCTTGTCATAAGAGGCGACTAAAGGAGGTCGAGGTATGGGCAGTAGCGTCTTTCTTAAAACATCTCTAATGCCTATCTGCGATTGCCAATCTGTCTGCCAAGGGTGGCAACTACTAGTAAAACCTCCCAAGAGATAGGTTCAGCAGTGGACAGTTAAAGGCAGATAGGATAGTGTTTAATGGTGGGAAACTTACTCTATGGATATAGCTCTTAATTATAAGACTTACTCTGTGAATACAGTGCTCTATGGTGGACAACTTACTCTACACATATTGTGCTTTATGGTAAGTAACTTACTCTATGGATAGAGCTCTTAATTATAGGCACACATACTTCGTTTTTTTTTTTTTTTAATACTATATTATTAATATTGAATAGTGATTGGTAATGGACACACACTATTAGTTAAATTAATTTATTTATATTTATTATTATTATTTTGTTCAAGAATTCTCGCGATTGGCTTTTGACTTTGGGCCATAACAGGATATCAAGGTTTTGCTCTTTTGAGGGCAAAGCAATAAACTGAGTTGTGACCATTTTGTGTTACTGTGGCACACTCACGAGAAATTGTGTTACCTCTTTTATGTACTTTCTTTTTGTTTTTTTTTTGTATATGTTTTGCTGTTTTATTTCTTTTTAAATATATACCAATAGCTAATGTTATTTGTATGCTGTAAGTGAATTAAATAAATTATATATCTATCTATCTACAACTTACTTTGTATATATTGGTACTTGACGGTTTTTTTAATACAACTTAGAAAATGCAAACAAGCTGACGGCCCACCTGATGGAAAGTGGTAACCGTCGCCTATAGACATGAGCAGTAGCATGGACAAAACAGGGTATACTGTTTCGCCCATGATACACCCTATACGTTGCCAATCCTGAGGATTCAGGTGTTATTCCTCTGTACCCAGTAAATTCACGCTAATCCCACCCTTCACACCGAAACACAGCCATGCAAACACAACTGCTTCACGGTTGAAACACGAATGGGATAGAGGTGATGGTGGGTAAATAACTATATGGATATAAGTGCAGACGGTGGACGACTTACTCTATGTATGTAATGTTCGATGGTGGCGGGCAGCGTGAAGTTGAGCACGGTCCTGACGCCGGGTATGTCGAGCCCGCGCGCGGCCACGTCGGTGGCGACCAGCACGTCGGCCAGCTCGTCCTTGAAGCGGCGCAGCGAGTCCAGCCGCTGCGGCTGTGTCAGCGCGCCGTGCAGCTCCGCCACCTACCACCACCACGGTATGTCAGTCGATGGGAATGTAGACTTTTAATGGATGAACATGGAATGCTTCACCTATATATACTAACAGTATGGGACCACCACACCAGTGTAGGATGAAGATAGTCAGGTCAGTTGGCACATCGTGGCGAATTCAGTAACAATTAACCATGATGGTTTCCAGGAGGGACCGCGGGGTGGTGACCTGACGAGGTATATTGATAGCGATTGGGGACTAGTGTCCCCGTTAATAGCAATTCTACCTTCCCCTAGATATACTGTAGAGGTGAATATTGTGATCCATTGAAAGAAAAATTTGAAAAAAGCAAAACTGCTTCAAAACACATCATTATAAGACATATGTGTACTAAAGCAGAAGACAGTACCATTGGTGTATTTAAATTGGGGAGGGGAAGCGTGTCTTCCCCAGGCTTGTCTGGTATCTACTTCAGAATCAAATAAAATGAAACAAGTCAGAATAGATCACGATAGTATTCCTGAAACTGGCCTATAAACCGCGCGGTCAAGTGTGATCTATTTAGTATACAAAGCCAGGTTTTTCCAGTATTAATCACAATTTTCTCTATTTTTTTGCTTTACTCTATGATAACTAGGCGTCAATATGAAAGGAATCTCCTATCTTGTGGCACCAATATCCATTCTCATGGACAGACACCTCACAAACAAATACCTTTACGCCAAGGAGTCCCAGTGCCACGTGCAGCCTGTGCGCCTGTTTCTTGGTCTGCACGAAGATGACGGCGCGATCCCTGAACGTGCGGCACACCAGCGCCGCCAGTATGGCCTCACGGTCGCTCTCACGCTCTCTCCGTATCCTGCAGCGAACTCAGGTATAAACATTGGGCGCACATAATAAAAAAAGTCACAAAAGAACTAACGAGACTAAAAAGAACTGTGAAAATCAGATCGTAATTGGTTGCTGACATAGGCTTCCCTCTATTTTGTATTTGCTACTAGTTAATAGTTGTCATGCTTATGCATGCGAATTATTCAATACGATGCATGCGGCCATCTTCTATCATCGTACGGCTCGCCATCGACAGGGAGTTCACCCTCATACCTTACAGCCTAAATGGTCGTGTACAACGCGGTTTCAGAGATGTTTTCTCCCACGAACACTCAGGTTATGGAATGAGCTCCCTGCCGAAGTTTTCCCAAGAGACTACAGCGTGGGGTTCTTCAAAAGGAGAGTAAAGAGGTTTCTTCAGAATCGGCAATGCGCGCGTAATACCTCTGGTATTGCAGGCGTTCATAGGCTACGGTAACCGCTTACCATCAGGTGGGCCGTATGCTTGTTTGTCACCTCCGTGGTATAAAAAAAATGCTTAGCAAGCGGGTTGCCAACCATAGTTAGGCCTTGGAGATGTTTTAGGAGGGATGTTGTTGCCTATCCCTCGACCATTAAGTTACCTTACTCGCCTCTTAAGACACCCATGGGAAAAGGGTGGCCTATTCTATGCCGGGATCACACGGTAAACGACTATAACAATATAACTCTACATAGGGAGACTTTGTACAAAAATCGATTGCTTGGGTACCTCTGTCCCATTCGTGTTTCTACCGTGAAGCAGTTGTGTTTGCATGGCTGTATTTCGGTTTGAAGGGTGGGATATGACGTGAATTTACAGGGTACAAAGGAATAACACCTGAGTCCTCAGGAATGGCAACGCATTCCCATGCGCCTGTTTCGCCCATGATACCTCCCGGTATCATGGGCGAAACAGTATACTCTGTTATGTCCATGGTACTGCTCATGTGTATAGGCGACGGTTACCACTTTCCATCAGGTGGGCCGTCAGCTTGTTTTCCATTCTAAGTTGTATAAAAATACTCGTAATACAAGTATTGTACTAACCTCTTAAGCTATTTCAATTGTACTTGTATAAGTATTATTGAAATGAGTTAAGAAATATACTGAAATATGATGATGCATTAAAAAAACCCAAGGCAAATATTTTTACTGAGAGCTTCTTAAGTAATCAAATGTAATTTTTACTTAAAGAAACTATTTCTAAAAACAAAATTGGCAGGGTGCCTATATTGTCTAATAGGAAAAGCGGTCCTTTTTTTAAATGGGTGATAATAGAATGATAACCCCGCTTGCGATATCAGTATACGCTGGCGGGGTACCAGTGAGGGGTGTCGATGAAAGCAGGTCAGTTAACCCATCGTGCCGAATTCCAATAGAATTAACCACGATAGTTTCCAGGGGGGAACCGTGTGGAGGTCGACCTAATACGGTGTATCGCTAGCAATGGGTCAGTTAGACCTAATTACTAACAATCCCTTTCCCCCCAAATCCGGTCCTCATCTTAACACAACATACCTAACAAACTCCTGTCTCAAATTGAAAGCGACGTCTTTGTTGGAGTCGACGAACAACTTGACCGGCTTGTTGAGCGACACGGCGGCGAGGTCCTTGACCTCGTCGCTCATGGTGGCCGAGAACAGCATGGTCTGCCGCTTCGGTGAGCACTGCTTGATAATCTCCTTCATTTGCTCAGCGAAATACTCGTCCAGCATTCTGTGGGAATTATCATACTACTTTAGCCGTTAATTGTCCACTGTTCCACATAGGTCCCTATTGGAGGGTTTTGCCAGTAGTTGCCATGCTTGGCAGGTGGGTTGGCAACCGCAGTTAGATCTTGGTGTTGTTTTAAGAGGGATGCTCCTGCCTATCCCTCAGCCGCTAAATTCCTTTCGTCGGCTCTTTAGTCGACACCCATGCGAAAGGATAGGATAGCCTATTCTATGCCGGAATTATATTTGCTCTAGTGTAGATCTGGTTTTCCTGTGAATAAATAAATAAATACGAAATCATAACCAACTCACCTGTCAGCTTCATCCAACACCAACACTTCAATGGAGTGGAGGCTAAACGATGGTGTGTTCCGTATATGATCGATCAGACGGCCGGGGGTCGCTATCACAACGTCGGGGTTCCGACGCAATACGCTCTCCTACAATTTGTTTTTACATATTATTATTAAGGCAGGGGAGTCCTACAAAACTCTTACAAACTTGATAGGTTAGATCACGTGATCATAATCCAGCCTTTATTGTCTATGCTTTTAGTAACATTTAACAGGACTAATGAATTTAATCTGTAAAGGCATGCTCTTGGGGATATTTGGTGAACCAATGGTAAAATAGTACGGGAACATAATATTAATATGAAATTTTATTAATATAAAAAAAAAATCATGTTACAAATAAAAAGTTTTATGTTAAGAGCATTTTATTTTTTTATTATTCATAGATGGGCAGATAGTTATACTTCATTGATTTGTTTTAACTTATTATAAATACAAATAATTATAAAAAATAATTTAGTGAAGATTTTTTGATGATATATCTAATCATGGCCTGATAACTTATTACATTGGAATGTGCATAAATAAAGTTTCGCTATTTCGCCAACAGTATACTTTATGTCCATAGTACTGCTCATATTTATAGGCGACGGTTACCACATTCCATCAGGTGGGCCGTTAGCTTGTTTGTCATTCTAAGCAGCATAAAAAATCTTTTTTTTTTTTTCAAAATATAGAAGAATTTTTAGCATTCATAAAACTACGTATTGAAAAATATTACTTACCTGGTATTTGACGTCAAGACCGCCCACCGACAGTCCCACGGTGACCGTTGTGAACTGTGTCAATTGTCTAGTCACACCATGCACCTGGACAATCAAATATTAGGCAATATTCAGATTATGTAGACATTTAAACAAACAGAACTAATAAAGACACAAAAATCCATGTGTAAAATCTGTAAAGTGCAATAAATTTTACTAAGTTGACCATTTATGAGGGCTATATTTATGTTGGCATGGAGACCTTAACATTGCCACAAATAAAATAAATGTTACAATATCCCATTCATTAATACCTATGGAGTAATATCGAGTACAGATTGGGCCAATAATTAATCTGTCATTTTTTTATCTGGTTCCGGATATTGATTTACAGGCTTTTTACTTTTTTTTTCATTCTATTTTTACAGTTACACTATAATCGCTATCTATACTACTCTAATCTTATATCTACAATCTAGTTGCCTTCCTGGCCAGGGATGCCTATTCTACGTTTTATTCAGTATGTTACATTACAACCAGCTTTCTTACTTCTACTTGTTATATTGACTAAATTTTGGACCATATACTCATTTTACTTTATTCGAGCAGTAAGTGCTTTATATTATTCTCAAATTCGTGTATAATATAGTATATGTCATATATGTGTAAGTATATTTGTTATTCATATATATATTTATTCGTTTATATATGTAATTTTAGTATGTATGTATATCAATAATTAGTAGTATTCGAGTATTCTGACACTTCCCTATGGTTGACTGAGAGAGAACGCTTTTAGCATTAAGTCCGCCATGTACACATATTTGTACTAATGAATAAATAAATACATGCCTTCAATATAGCATTACTTGGTGGCATTTTCTTTGTTCACTTTTTCAATTATTTTGCTACTATATTTCAGAAATAGCCATCTTGTTTTACTGTTTTTTATTATCTCTTTATATTGATTTCTTGTTATTGGTAACTCTATTTGTGTCTCAGGCTCCATTTTGTCTCTTCCGACATATTATGTATGGTTCTGTATATTGTAAATTAATTGTTAGTACTCGTATTAAAAAAAATCCTTAAATGTACAAAATATTACCTGTGCGCCGAGTTCTCTAGTGGGCACTAAGATGAGTACCCTGGTGATGCGGTCACCGCTGGCGCGGTACAGGAGCCGCTCCAGTATGGGCAGCATGTACGCCGCCGTCTTGCCCGTACCGGTCGCTGCGCACGCGCACACGTCCTTGCCTGTTGGGAAAATCGTTAAAATAATAAATATAATACAATAACACTAATCGAATAAATAGAATTTAATCAAATAAGATATATACATGATTCTCTCTTCTTCTCAGCTAAAATTGCATTTCGAAGTGGGCAGTTTATTTTTTTTTCTTTATTTATAATGCAAATAATAAATATAGACTTTCATTGAAACCGGTTGAATAGTTTAGTAGTTTAGCATGAATTAATTTTTACATATTAAACTGTCCAGACCATTTTCCTCATAACGAAGTATTATCGATTTTTTTTACACTCACCAACTAATACAAAAGGTTATTAAAAGATACTTATAATTAAATTTATATCAATAATTTCTTTATATCTTTTTTTTTTATTTATATTAGAGTAAACCATAACCATCAAATAAATTTAAGTTAAATTGCTTGAGTGGTTTTGAAGATTAACATGAATGGACTTTCACATATTAATATATCCAAAACAATTTCACTATATCTAAGGCTTTAATGTTTATCAAACTCAAGGCATGCTGTGGTTGCTTATAAATGTAAGAACAGTAAGATCTAATCCATAAATACCAGTAATTGACCATACAATACCATAAAATACCAGTGTATTGTATTAAAATGTTTACCTGTATCTTATGTTGGTAATCCTATAAATAAATAAATAAATTTTTACTAATTTTTGCTAATACAAAGGTTTAACTTACCAAGTAGGGCAACGGGTATAGTCGCCGCCTGTATAGGCGTGGGGTGGACATAATTCAGTGCTGAGATCGCCTTGAGCAGAGGACGTGAGAGATTCATCATGTGGAAGGAAGCCTGCTCGTCGTATGGAGGTGGCTCCTCGAAGAAATCAGAATCGTATTCGATGCGAGTCCCTTGCTCCGCGTCTAGTTCCTTCATTTCCTATAATAAAAGGTTAGAATTCAAAGTTATTTATATATGTTGATATGAAGTTTAAGAACATAAATATTGAACGCAACTTTTTTGTTATTGTTATATGATTGCGACTATAACCACAGTGCCAT
Source organism: Galleria mellonella (assembly GCF_026898425.1). Lineage (NCBI taxonomy): Eukaryota > Metazoa > Arthropoda > Insecta > Lepidoptera > Pyralidae > Galleria > Galleria mellonella. The sequence continues at coordinate 563,232 of NW_026442135.1, read as the reverse complement.
AGAGTCAACCTGTCTACTTTGTAACTTTTTTCTTTCTAATTGTGTATTGTCTATGAAAAGCATAGACTTTTGTTAATTGTAATTCCTAATATTAAATTTATTTCTTATACATTTAATTATTTATCCAAGATTTGACTTTATTATAAATTTATACCATTCATTTTAATTAACGATTTCCATAGTAATATTATAAAGGTGTTTATCATCAAGAGGGATTTGCCAGTAGTAGCCACGTTTAGCAAGCGAGATGGCAACCGCAGTTAGGCTTTTGATGATTGTATTAAGAAAGACGTTGTTACACATCCACTGACTATTTAGTTCCCTTAGTTGGCTCTTACGATACCCATATATACGACACAAATAAATATTATTTTTATTTATTTTCCCTCACTAACCTTTAGCTGGAATGAGCTCCCTGCCAAGGTTTTCCCTAGAGACTACTCTCTAGGGAAAACCTTGGCAGGGAGCTCTTTGTATCAGTATGGGGTTTTTCAAAAAGGGCATATTAAGGTTTTCTCAGGATCGGCAACACGCACGTGACATCTCTAGTGTTTCAGGCGTCCATAGACAACAATGATCGTTTACCGGGCTGTATGTTTGTTTGATACCCTTGTGGTATAAAAAATTTTATCCAAGTCCTTCTCCAGACCAAAATATAGTAATAAAAAGATACCTGTTTCAACTTCTGTTTCTTAGTGAGTTTCTTGTCCTTTGTTTTAATTTCATCCTTCTTGAGTTCATCGTCGGATATTTGTAGCTCATCAACGTCTTCATCTGTTGTAAAATTAAAACAAAATAGTTATGATTTCATTTACTTTAATATTATAATTATAATGTAGAACTACACACTTTTTTGTTAATGGATGAAAATGGAACGACAATCCCGCCAGCGCTATCGGTATACGCTCACGAGGTACCAGTGATAGATGATAAGCGAAGAAAGGTCAGCAGGCCCATCGTTAAGAATTTAACAAGAATTAACTATGATGATTTCCAGGAATCCCTCTATTTCCCCCGCGTGGAGGTTGACTTGATATTGCTAGCTATCGGGCTGTTCTTTTTTTTGATGGGTGGAAATGGTATGGTACCCCGCATGCGCTAACGGGATACGCTGGCGGAGCACCAGTGAAGGGTGATAGAGAAGAATGGAAACAGGCCAGTTAGCCCATCATGATGAATTTATCAGGAATTAACCATGATAGTTTCCAGGGGGAACCGCGAGGAGGTCGACCTGGTTGGGTATATTGCTAGCAATGGGATTCTCAGTCTCCATTACTAATAATCCCTTTCCCCCTGCTATGGGGCTGTTAGAACCCATTACTAATAATCCCTTCCTCACACCCCACTCCGAACAACACACTTTAGAAAATGTGTGGATACTGCTTATTACCTACTTAGAAGGAAAGTGCACTGGGAATTTATTTTCTGTGTCCTCTATGACAAGGTATCTGCAGACATTGACCTGTACCAAAGTGGATAAAAGCTGAGTCCTCAGAAATGCATGAGGGGTATCATGGGCGAAACAGTATACTCTGTTATGTCCATGATACTGCTCATGTCTATAGGCGAGGGTTACCACTTTCCATCAGGTGGGCCGTCACCTTGTTTGCCATTCTAAGTTGTATAAAAAAAAAAAATGTAGGGTCTCTACATGCATTCTAGTATATAAAGTACCAGTCACAGAGCAGGGAGGGGTACTGGCCCTGCAGTGTTCAGGAACAGGGGTGAAGCGCTGAATTCTAAAAAAAAATATTTAATAAAGTATTGCATCAAATTCGACTTTGAGGTGAACAGTGCTAATCCCCAATGACCTTTTTCGTCGTTTCGACAAAAATATCTCTTTTATCATTATCAGTCAGGGAGTCCACTGACGCTTCATAAACTTGCTCTGAGACACCAAGGCAAGCTGTGGGTGTAAAGGCAAATAGATGTAGTTATACGAAATTCCTTACCTTTCTCATCAACATCGGAATCAGTGTCAACATCCACAGAGTTCCCATTCACCTTCACCTGCGCCCTTCGTTTCTCTATCTTCTCGTCCAAGGTTTGTTTGACATTCCTACGTACATATTTCTGCAGATCATCCCAGGTGTTCTGCAATAAGATAAAAGATTGGTACAATATTTTAAAGTTGATATAAATATCATTTTTAGTCATTTAAGAATTATATACTAGCAACCCACCACGGTTTCGCACGGGTGAACAATTACATCACATCAGATTAGAAACCTCTAAAATTATCAATATTTCTCTACTATATTATGCACATATTAAACATATAAACTTTTCTCTTGAATCACTCTATCTATTAAAAAAAAAAAAACCGCATCAAAATCTGTTGCGTAAATTTAAAGATTTAAGCATAAATAGGTACAGACAGACAGGAAGCCCCTTTGTTTTATACTATGTAGTGATAGTGATATGTGTGATAAGATAATATGTATATACATAAAATGTAAAAAAATAAAGATTTATTGTTTACAAATCATCTATGCAAGAATGTTGGGATAATGACAGACAAACTCCAAACAAATATTTATATCATTGTTTTTGAGGTTGTCCAACCAGCTTCACATACAATAGAAGCTCTTACTTATGCATTACTACAGCATGGTTCACTATGACATTGCAAGCAGCAAGTTGTTTACTAGAGTCTTCACACTACCACAACATTCTTTTTTCAGTTACTATGCAATATCATTATGAACCAATTTTGATGTCTTTAACAAAGATTGAGATATTTCTTTACAAATTAGCTATTCTTTTATGAATATATGAACTAACATTAATAATATAAAAATATATAAACCAACCTTATTGTACTCTTCTACTGAACCCACAAACTGGAAATTGGGATTAAAATCAGCTTTCTTCTTTACTTTTTGCTTCGATGGTTGATACTGAAAATATGGTTTTAAGCACTTTCATTTATACGACTTTATAGTAGTACAATCAATTTATGTAATAAACTTTAGCAAAACAAAACTATGTGGTCATCATTGTATCCGCCATTGGGGGGAAGGGATTGTTAGCAATGGAGTTTGACAGCTTTGGCACAACCTCCATGTGGTTCCCCCTGAAAACCATCATGAACAATTCTCGTTGAATTCGTCACAATAGGCTAACTGACCTGTTTCATCATCATCTATCATCCTTCACTGGTACCCCGCCGGTGTATACCGATAGCGCGGGAGGGGTTACTATTTCATTATCACCTATAAAGTATCTGCCATTACTTGTCCAATGCAGAACATAGGCTTCCCCCTGTTGCGGGGGTTTTGCCAGTAGTTGCCATGCTTGGCAAGCAGGTTGGTACCCACAATTAAGCTTTGGCAATATTTTAAGAGTGACACTACTACACATTTCTCAACTGTTAATTTCTCTTAGTCACCTCTTATGACACCCACAATAAAACCATGTAAATATTGTTAAAGATGAATTTAACTTTTAAATTAGATAATAATCTTTTTTTTTTAAATCACCACTAGTCTAATCCTAGAAATTTGACCGATTCTGTAGCCTCATGAAGATGAGGGATATTATTATGGTATAGCCTGATCTACTACCAGGGACACTTGTTCCTTAGATATCTTCTTTATATGTGTCCAAAATAAAAAGTGAGATTTTAAAATTACAACCAATCAATGACCGTCAGCCAATTATTTACATTTATAGTTAGATGTAGCATTATTTATGCATCATTTATGAATATGGACATATCTTTTACTAACGGACTGATTTACTTATATATAAACTAAACAGCTGGAGTTAGAAATTTAAACTTGAAAGTCTGTAGTTCTTATTATGATAGAGGCATCTAGTAACAAAACCCTATAAAAATGGAAAATAGTGGCATTTATGCAGGCGAAGTCGTTTTGAAGAAGTAATCTTATAAAAACATGTGCAAAATTTAAGGACATAAAATAAAGTTTTATGCTTAACTTTCAGACGCCACTAATGACACCCACTGATTAAAATATTGATCATTCTTATATAAAAAATGAAAATGATAGTAGTAAGGAAAACATATTGCAGAAAATAGTTGGAATACAGTTGCTCGAGTGTGATTCAATTATTGACATAATTTCGCTTAGGAACATAAATATTGGATATAAAGGATAGTATATAGAGTGGAAGTAGATAAAGAGTGATAAAGTTTAGTGAAATACATCTTGCATGCGCGTATTATTTTAATATTTCTTAAATAAAAACCTCAATTTCTTCGTCTGACTCTTCGGAAAAATCTTCAATTTCTTCGTCATCTGCTATTGTTTTTATAAGACCTGGATGACCTTCTACTTCCATAGTTATATTAAAAAGCTAATTTAACATAATAATGTAGTAAAAAAAGAGTATTTACAAAAACAGATGCAATGAAATTTTGAGGTTATTTTATTTGTCAAATGCGCCTGTCAAACTCACATGTAGCAGAATGAGTTTTTTTTAATCAGAGATTATTACGGCTTTGGATGATTACATTATATTAGGGGAATAAATCGCTTAAAAACTACTTATCTATCGATTTGAATATTCAATATCTTGATATCAAACTGTATGACTTTCTAATTCATTATTATTAGGCAGTTTATCAAATCATCAAGTTTCAATATTTTATAAGGATATATTTCTTTCTGTTTTCTAATTAGAACTATGAGCACTGCAGAGAGTGTTAAATGTTGAATATTTTGGTTTAAATTTACGAAGTCGACTTGTCCAGTACTAAATCATTATTTACGTATATCTTGTTATAGAAAAATCCAACATCTTTATCTATGACTCCAATAGATGTTATGTGACAGCCAGTGTCAGTTATCGATAACTTTGTCTCTGTATGTCATTCATTCAATCAATCAATTTATTTCATTGTTGTTTTTGGTTTTACCTTTTAATACCGCTACTAAAATTATTATAAAATAAATTATAATTAATTTGATTGAAGTCTTTTAAAATGGCAGATCGATTATTAATTCACGATGATATTAAATTGTAAGTACAAATCCTTTTTCTATTTTATAATAAGTAATTTTACACAAAGTTAAAGTTCATTGAACATCTGCTTGCTTATCGCATATTTTCTTTGAATCCTTACAAATGTTTATCTACATTATAATTAGTGCTAACAAATTTATACTAATTAACATATTATGATTCTTCAAATATTATTTACTTATACTTATAGATTGTATACTGAACAACCAAACCAGTGTCTATTTTATTATTTTAATGAAATATTTAAGTTTAAATTATAGTTAATTAAATGCAATAAATGTAAGAATCTGCCTGAATGAAAATCTATATTTATGATAGGCATTAGCATATTTGAGATTATTAACGGTTGAGTATTTTTTTTAATGGCTGATAACATTAGCCCATTGTGATGAATTCCATTAGAATTATCCAGATTTCCAGGAAGAACCGCGTGAAGGTCGACCTGATAGGGTGCATTGCTAGTAATAGGTCTATTAGACACCATTACTAACAATCCTTTTCAGATGAAAAGGATTGTTATCTATGGTTTAGTCTGTTCCTGTAAAAAATAGTATAACATAATGTTACATATGATGATGTAAACTACCGAGGATGTGAACTCTCACATCCTCTGGTGGGCACGAGACTATTATGAGGTGGGCATGGCCTACTCTTAAATATGTTTATGATGATAAGCTTTAAAGTATTTTTTTAAAATGCTGAAATTGTAAAACAACCTGAGGGCCCACTTGATAGGGAATTGTTACTGTAACTTATTGGATAGACCCAATAGTCATTGAATTAGTTATTGCTCACAATACTTTTGTAATGTTAATATTTGTGACTATTACATATTAGTAAATATTAACTGCTTTGCAACAAATATGATTAAAATTCAATGATAAATACCTATACTTTTAGAATTATCATTAAATTAAAATATTGTAATATTTATCGTGATTGAAAAAATTAAACAGATTCAAACCCTATTCATTTCAATCAATCATCATCATCATTTCAGCCATTATCCGTCCACTGCTGGACATAAGCCTCCCCCATAGACTGCCATAAAGAAGCTGAGCCACCTGCATCCACTAACTCTCTGTAATCTCCATCCATTTTAATCAATATACATATATATTTTCTGTTAGTAAATAAAACTTTGACTTGATAAAAATAAATTCTTTCTTCACTATACCAAAACATAATTGGAAAGAAAAATCAGATAGTCAATTATCCAGTATGGCAAACTTTGCTGGTTACATATAATTTATCTGATTGGGTACTTTATCATTGACTTTGATGAATTACAATATTATTTAGGTAAGTTATATTATCTAATATATATATAAAATATAAGGTAATAAACTCTGTATAAAGGTAATTTTATAAATTATTTAAACAGTAGTATTTACCTATGACATCAGCTGCATGAGTGTAATATAGTAAAAGTTCCTTATTCATGCTTCCTTAATTTGCGTTTTCACTATTTGCAGATCTAATTGGTACATATTATTAAAAAGAATTTTGTATCCTTTGTAAAGGCGTAGGCGAATGGATTAATAAAAAATTAAAACAAACCTACACAACTACGCCTAAAGTATGTTGTCAAATATTGTCACGCTATATAAGTGATTCGGCTTTCTATATTCATGTTTTCTGTATTCGCTGCATTTTTATGGAAGCTTATACTGTATATTAATTGTTCAGGATAAAAAGTACCTAGATTTTATTCAGAAAAATAAGAATATATCACTATATATAATCAGTAAAGAAAAAAAGTAAAACCTTTTTCCTTTACATTGTGTTCATATTTTACTTTGTTTTTTTTTCTATCAAAACACAATGCTAAGTATTGGGTTAAAATGCATAACCAATCATCCACTTCTCTCCTTCCTAGTACCTTTTGAATCAGACAATGGAATGATAATCTCACCTGTGCTATATCGGTATATATTGGTGGGGTACCAGTGCATATATATTAAGATATGTATTTGGGGGGAAAGGGATTGTTAGTGATGGAGACTAAAAATCCCATTGCCAGCAATATACCCAGCCAGGTCGACCTCGCGATTCTCCCTGGAAACTATCATGGTTAATTCCTTGTAAATTCGTCATGACGGGCTAACTGGCCTGTTTTCATTCTCATCTATCACCCTTCACTGGTGCCCTGCCAGCGTATCCCGTTAGCGCTGGCGGGGTTACCATACCATTTTCACCCATAAAAAAAATATGGGTGGGAACCATGTGGTGATCAAACTGACAGGGTATATTGCTGTCAATGGGAGCACTAGGTCCAATTACTAACAATCGATTGTAACTTATATTTGTGTTATATAATTACATATAATAAGAGTTATTACAACTAGTTGATGAATCATGACTTCATTCTACAAGGTCTACTATCTATGGATTATGATGTAATACAAATTTTTTGTTTTTCAGGTACACAACATCAGATAAGTTCTATTTCGAGCCAACTATTAATCCAACAGAGATTATGGTTATTGACAGAGTGACGGGAGAGGCTACTGTCAAAGGTATTTCAAATAAATACTACTGATCATGTTACAAAACGCCATCTAATCACAAAATTTTAATGAGTTATAATGGAATGGTAAATCTGTTTGCGCTAACTGGTGGGATACCAGTGAGAGATGATAGGTGAAGATGAAAAAGCAGCACAGTTGGCCCGAATACTTGGGCATTTCTGTCCCATTCGTGTTTCTACCATAAAGCATAAAGTTGTGTTTGCATGGCTGTGTTTCGGTTTGAAGGGTAGGATATGGCGTGAATTTACAGGGTACAGAGGAATAACACCTGAGCCCTCAGGAGTGGCAATGCATGGGCGAAACAGTATACTCTGTTATGTCCATGGTACTGCTCATATTTATAGGCGACAGTTACCACTTTCCATCATGCGGGCCGTTTGCTTGTTTGCCATGCTATGTTGCATAAAAAACAATAATACCTGGATATAAACTGAACGGGTTTGGATAAAATTTCTATGGGACTAATCTATAAGTATATCCTGTTGGATTGAAAAGACTCCCAAATTGGTTCTGAACTGACAGAGATGTATGGTAATAACCATAAAAAAAAAATACAAACGAATTGAGAATCCCCTTTCTTATGAAATTAGATGAATAGGTAATAATTATTTTAATGTCAATATAAAAAAACATGAGTATTTTTATTGAATTTACTATTCTTTTGCTCACTACTTCGTACATGTGCATTTCGGATATAAGAATCCCAATGAACTAGACTACTTTCAAATGATATGACAAGATTAAAGTACACAAAATTGTATAGGTAGACCTCCAGAAACATGACTGAAAACTGCATCTGATATGATGTAGCGATTCTTGCGTAATGTTGAAACATACGTACAGACAGACAGATAAATAGTCCGACAGACAAACGGACATACAGACAAAATTTCAAAAAAGTATTTCTTTTTACACTTATTACCTTTATTAAAACTGCTATATTTTTTTAGATACCTTTCATGTACAGACAACATTTAGTTACAATTTTTATTATTATTATAGTGAATTATTTTTTATCGTATAGCTTTTTTTTTTATCCATAGAATATGGCTCAGTAAAGATCCCAATCCCAGCCAATGCATACAAACCTGTATGTGGGTTCCTTGGCTCTATCAAGTTGATATCTGGACTCTACCTAGTTGTAGCCAAGTACCGGATATTGGTAAGTGAAAGAGGTAATTTATTTTTTCAGAATTTTTTTTTATTTTTATTTCTCCGATATTTCGTTTATCGGAATACGATAAGGAAATGCATCCATCTAATAAGTTATATTAGAAAATATTATTGCTTTAGGTGGCATCGTGTTTTTTTTAACCATACAGGTGTGCATGCGAAAATTTATTTTATGCATAAATAAATAAGAAAGTTTTTATTTTATTTTATGATAATATATATAAAAACGCATTCATTTGTTTCATACTGAGCAAAAAGACATTTCCCATGTAGGTTGCCCTTAATTAAAAAGCCCGGTGCTAATATATGTTACTTTGCAGGTGGGAAGGCTGAATGGCCATGACGTATACGAATTGGCTGGCACTGACATCATACCGTACGCGCGCTCCACCACGCATCTCAGTAGTAAACAGGTTTGGTTTATATTATACTCTTTGCCTATGCTTTCTTTAAGCAAATTACTTTGGTAGTTCACTCGATGTGATGCCCTGCCAGCATATACCGTTAGTGCAGGTAGGGTTACCATCCGTAAAAAGGCTTTTTAGGCCGACTTCCACGTGGTTACCCCTGGAGACTATTGTGGTTAATTCTTGTGGAATTATTCACGATGTGCCGACTGAATTGCTTTCATTGTCATCATTCATCTCTCAATGGTGCCCTCCAGCGTATATACATAGCGTCGGCAAGGACACCAATCCACTTTCATCCATCTAATAAGAAAGTATAAAGCCCTATCAGTAAAAAAAATATTTAAGTAAAATAAAATACTCAGGTAAAATGTAAAAAAAAAATGTATATATATATTTTTTTGAACTCGCGGCCTCTTTAGCCGGGGCCCTTTTGGGTCGGGAGCCCGTGGCATTTTGCCAGCCCTGCCACCCTATTGTTACGCCACTGGAACTATGTATCATGCATCCTATGTAAATCCTAATGTGTACCCTGTTATTTTACTGCCATATTTACGGACAGTATTTTATATATTTTTTTTATTATGATTACCAGATCGAAGACAACAACACATACGAACGTATGTTGCGTGCGGCGCTGGAGACGCCCGGCATATACTTCTCGTACGGATATGATCTCACACACACACTGCAGCGGTTGCATTCGGTAGCCGCCGATTTCCACAAGGTAAGAGATTTGTCCTATGGTCCTGGCATAGAATGGGCCGTCGCTTCCTTTCCTGTAGGTGTTGTAAGAGGCCACTAAGGGAGCTTAATAGTCGAGGGATGGGCAGCAGCGACCCCCCTCCCATCGTTCAATGTAGGTCTCCCCCTAGTTTTCCCTTCGAGTTTTCTTAATAGTTCCTATGCTTGGCAGACAGGTTAGCAATCGCAGATAGGCTTTGGTAATGTTTTAAGAGGGACGCTGCTGCCCATCCTCCAATCATTGAGTTCCCTTAGTCATCTCTTATGAGACCCACGGGAAAAGAAACATATAGAGAGACAAAAATTCTAAATTTTTTCGTTTTGGCTTCTATCGTTTATATTAAGGACACTCATACATATTTTCATAAAATATTTGTAAAAAAAAAATATGCAACTTAGAATGGCAAACAAGCTGGTGGCCCACCTGAAAGAAAGTGGTAACCGTCGCCTATAGACATGAGCTGTACCACGGACATAACAGAGTATACTGTTTCGCCCATGATACTCCCCATACGTTAGCATTTTTGACGATTCAGATGTTATTCCTCTGTACCCTGTAAATTCATTGTCTTATCCCACCCTTCAAACCGAAACACATCCATGCAAATACAACTGCTTCACGGTTGAAACACGAATGGCACAGAGCTACCCAAGTTAACGACTTATGTACAAAGTTTCCCTCTGGTTATTTTATTACCTTAGTGATAAGAAGATTGTCATTTGTTTGAATTGAAAAGTTCAGAGGTTACTCGTACTGTGCTAAAGATTTCCTACTTGTTCACAAGATGTCGCTGGCGACACGTGCAGACTCCAGGTTCCTGTGGAATGGCCACTTGCTCAAAGGTTTCTCACAGGACCAGTTCGCCAGGTTCGCGCTACCCATCATACAAGGATGTATCCTTTGAAAGATCAAAATTTATGGCTTATTTTTTTAGTAACATCAGCAATTATTCTAGACAATTTAAAAAAAAAGGAAAAGTAATGGAGAAATTTCGCAATTCGGTTGTATTTTTTTAACGATTGTTACCTCATAATTTCGACATTTATAAACTGATTTTCATTTTGTTTTTATCTAAGAGGAATCTTTCAGATTGGTCTCATGAAAAAAATTATCAAAATTACTTCAATAGAAGGGGGAGAGGGAGACCGAGACATAGTTACATCAGGCAGACCAAGGAAGGAGTTGGTGTCGTGTCGTATCAAGAGGTGTAGAGACTCGCTGAAAATCGTAGTGAGTGGCAAGAGCTCCACCGATAAGAGCGCAGCTCTTAAATAGGATAGATAGATAGACTTCAATAGTTTAGTTTTTCATAACTGGTTGTCCACAAATGAAATCAGTATTTTTTGTTGTTGTTCTGATATAAATGTTTTTGTTTTCCCTCTAGTTTAGTATTTTAAATTAAAAAAAAATCTAAAACTTAGGTAAGTTGACTACTTTAAATAAAGAATTTTTATTTTTTAAAAACTTTTTTTTTCTTAATTTTTTTTACTTGTCTTTTCTTGTCTTTACATTATACGTAACTCGTGTAATTGGATACTTTGTTTTTTTTTGTTTTTACTGTTTCAACAAAATGGGCTTTAGAGTTGGCTAGTTTAGTCTTATGTAATAAAACATACATACATACATATCTGTCACGCCTGTCTCCCATTAGGGTAGGCAGAAACAATGGAACGACAAATGCTTCGATTCAAACAAACCTCTTTCGCGTCTTCCACATTCATCAATATTTCTTATGTAATAAAACTGTGCAGTAATCCCTTAGCCAGTATACAGTCGTATCGATAAACAACGTGACGGTGAACGGTCACCAGCTGACGTGGTCGCTGGTGTCGCGCCGCAGCGTACACCGAGCTGGCACTCGCTTCTACATGAGGGGCGTCGACTCACAGGTAATACATATTCAACAGTTTTTTTAATGAATCATAACTTGACCAGATGGAAAGATAATGACCCCGTCTGCGCTATTGGAAGACACTGGCGGGGCACCAGTGAGAGATGATAGGTGAGGATGAAAGCAGGCAGCATTGTGACGTATTCAAGAATTAATCACGATGGTTTTCAAGGAGAATCTGATGTAATAAAATTATAATAATTTAATTATAAACCTTTTTAATTACTTAAAATAAGCAAAAAATATATACAGTGATAATAACGCGCGGTCACACAAGATAACGCATGGAAGCCAAAGGAAAGAGAATAAGAAAAACTACACCTACTAGACCCCATTACTAACAATCCCTCCCCTCCGGGGGGAAAGGGATTGTTATGAAACTATCATGGTTAATTCCTGATGAATTCGTCATGATCGGCTAACTGGCCTGTTTTCATTCTCATCTATCACCCTTCACTGGTGCTCCGCCAGCGTATCCCGTTAGCGCAGGCGGGGCTACCATACCATTTTCACACATCAAAAAAAAAATCCCTTCCCTCACCCCTCATTAGACAGGTTTACTATTTCTGATACAGGGTAAGGGAAGGGTTGTTAGCATCAGGGACTTTTAGCTACGGTAAAAGTTATAGAAGTTTCGAAAATCTTATTGTTTTAATTTATTTTCAATGATGACCGTACAAATTTTATTATATTTAAGAAAGAAAGAATTTTTTTTTATTTGTCTTATATAAATAACAGTTACAACTAAAACATTTATATATAATTATAATATATAATAATAAAAAAGAAAAAGGAAATACGTAAATAAACTTATAACTAATTAGGAATCATGCGATCAAAATGGTCACCACTCAACTAAGTATAATTTAGAAACTAGAAGTATTTTTATTTTATACAACTTAGAATGGCGAACAAGCTGGCGGCTCACCTGATGAAAAGTGGTAATCGTCGCCTATAGATATGAGCAGTACCATGGACATAACAGAGTATACTGTTTCGCCCATGATACCCCCCATGCGTTGCCATTCCTGGGGACTTAAGTGTTATTCGTCTGTACCCAGTAAATTCACGCCATATCTCACCCTTCAAACCGAAACACAGCCATGCAAACACAACTGCTTCACGGTAGAAACACGAATAAGACAGAGGTACCCAAGCAATCGACTTTTGTACAAAGTCTCCCCCTGGTAAAGAAGTTTCCAATTTACACTTAGCTGAGTGGTGACCATTTTAGTAGCATAATCCAATTTGGTGGTAGGCGCTGTGTAATGCGTCCGTTAGTGTTTAATTAATTATTATAATCATATCTCATTGTTACCAGGGGAATGTAGCCAACTACGTAGAGACAGAGCAGATCATAGAACGCGGCGGGGAGAAGTCTTCCTTTGTGCAGACCCGAGGATCCATCCCGCTGTACTGGAGCCAGTACCCGAACCTGAAGTACAAGCCCAAGATGACGCTGTCCCACGAAGATCACGTGGCGGCCTACACCAAGCATCTGAGGGATCAGCAGCAGAGATACGGCAACCAGGTGTTGGTAAATTTGGTAAGTGGACGATTTCATAGCTTTGTGTAATAAATGTTCGATGCAGAAACACGAATGGGACAGTGGTACTCAAACAGGTGATCTTTCTACAATGAGGTCGAAGGGGAATAAAATTGATATTAAGCAATTAGTTTTACAGCCCCAATGAAAAGTCACACTCGACCATATTTCATCAAGAATATTTTTTACAGTAATTTTTTTTATCGAGACAAGCACCTATACTATAACATCATCTTCCTACCCTCATCCCAATTATTGTTTGTGGTCGGCGTAATATGTTGTTTACACAATTTATTGAATTTTATCGATTGGATGCTTTCAATGATAAGGATAGATAAGAGCAAACAGCAATTTGTTTATTTACTAACTGTATCCCGCGGCATTACTCGCATGACTTTAGACGTTAAAATACCTATCCTATGTGATAATGTAAAGTATTGTTTTTCTGCTTATATTAACAATTTATTAACTCTTTACAAACACATTTATATGCCCGTTTGCTAGCAATGGGACTGCTAGCCCGCATTACTAACGATCCCTTCCCCCCACATTCGGTAATTGATTTTGATTTATGACATAGTTAATGCCCTTTTCATCCGACTTTAAAAAAAGGCAGTTCTCAATTCGGTTGTATTTTTTATGTTTGTTACTTCATAACTCTGTCAGATGTGAGCCGATTTGTAAAATCTTCTTTAAGAATATACTTACAAATTGGTCCCAAAGAAATTTCCCAATTACACGGATAAAGTCGTGGGTAAAAGCTAGTCGTATAAAAATGACAGTGTAATATATCCTTTACAAACATTAATTAATAAGTGATTGAGAGATTAATAACATCTTATCATTTGAAATGATAATAATGTGTTTGGGTTTAATTAAGAAAGGTCAAAGGTCATTGTTAATTGTAACCTCTTGCATGTCTTTTTACCCTTCGCATCAGCTGTTAATTATCCACTGCTGAATACAGGCCTTTCCTATTGGGGGATTTTTCCCAATAGTTGCCACGATTGGCAGGCGGGTTTACAACCGCAGTTAGGCTTTGGTGATGTTTTAAGACGCTATTGTCCATCCTTTGCTCATCCCTCAACCATTAAATCCCCTTAGTCGCTTTTTACGACGCCTACGAGAAAGGGAGGGCTTTTTACCCATAGTCCCTGCAATGTTGCATTTACTGGGTGGAATAAAGTTTTTGAAACTAGCGATTTGCCCCGGGTTCGCACGCGTAGAAAAGATAAATTAGTATTTTTATAATTTAATTTATAATATTACAAATAGTATAGATAATGTAATCATTCATTAATTTTTCATTTTTCTGAACATTTCCTGAGATAAAAAGTAAATATTGGATATTGTAATTATCTAGGTTTTTTTTTTAGTATTTTTAGTACTTCAAAAGGTGGGTAAAGAGGTTTCTTCAGGGTCGGCAACGCACGCGTAATACCTCCGGTATTGCAGGTGTTCATAGGCTACGGTAACCACTTACCATCAGGTGGGCCGTATGCTTGTTTGCCACCACAGTGGTATAAAAAAAATAGTAGTGATTTTGATTAATTTTCTTTTTCACTAGTTGTCGTTGTGCTAAATTTAATACGCGATATAATTTTGTACCACTTCTTTTTGGTATATTAAAATGCAAGATTAGTTATTTATGAGTTAGCATTTGTGCTATATATAGTATCAGAGAGGTGTCCTTCTCTAGTCTTTCCGATTCTAGAATAAGGGCATACTTGTATGCGACCCCGGCCTCCCGAGTCGCTGCAGTGTCCCAGTCCTTCACGCAACTGCATTTCGCCCCCATTCCTTTCCCTCACAAGTCCCTTATTTCTATTATTTACCAATTTCCTTTATGCATTTCCAATGTTCTCTTCCTTCTTGTTTCTCAATCCTTTCCTCTATATCGTAGGTGACGGAAATCACCAATAAATGCATTTCCATAGACGGTTGAAGTCAGGCAGGCGGCCGGTCGTAGAACTATAAGCCAAATCTTTTTGTAATATGGATAAAAAATATATTACGCCGACCCTTTATAATAATTGGGATAAGAATAGGAAGATAATGCTGATCTGTGTTATATACAGTCCGTTAAATATATATATATATATATATATATATATATATATATATATATATATATATATATATATATATATATATATAATGCCGTATGTTTTGTTTGCAGATCGACCAGTGCGGCGGCGAGGAGGCGCTGGAGCGCGGCTACCGCGCGGCGGTGGCGGCGGCCGCGCTGCCCGGCGTGCGCTACGAGCCCTTCGACTTCCACGCAGAGTGCCGCGGCATGCGCTACCACCGCCTCAACGTGCTCATCGACCGCATCGCGCACGAGCAGGTACATAGATATATAAACGGTAATATACACTTTACAAATGTTAATTAATAATATCTTATCATTTCAAATGATATTTAATGTGTTTGGGTTTAGTTAAGAAAGGTCAAAGGTCATTGTTAATTGTAACCTCTTGACAACAACCTGCTGAACACAGGTCTCTCTTGGGGGACAGGGATTGTTAGTAATGGGGTCTAACAGTCCCCATTACTAGCAATATACACTCTCAGGTGTGACTTTCTCACGGTTGTCCCTGGAAACCATCGTGGTTCATTCTTGTGGAATTCGTCACGATGGGGTAACTGACCTGCTTTCGTCCTCACCTGTCATCTATCACTGGTGTTCCACCAGTGTATACCGATAGCGCAGGCCAGGTGACCATTTCGTTATCAACCATTGAAAAAAAAAAACAGTCTCATTACTAGAGTATATTTGTTTATTTATTATATCAAGTCGAACTTCACACGGTTCCCCCTGGAAAACATCGTGGTTGATTCTTGTGGAATTCGTCACGATTGGCTAACTGACCTGCTTTCATCCTCACCTATCTCCTGTCACTGGTATTTGTTATCATCCATAAAAAAAAAAATACCGCGCTGTGACGTACTACCGGTTCAATGCGTTTAGCGACCGCATCGTGCGCGAATATGTTTTAAGAGAACGTTAGCAAAATCCGACCTAATGGTATGGAACCATTTTAGTGAAAAACTTGCAATATCAGAGACATTTATTTATGTATTTTATATAATTACTTAGCGAGTATGCCATATTTTACCCTATAAACCGAGACATAGAATGCAAGTATGTACCTTCTTCTTCATGATTAATCTATTGATTTACTGTCATCCTCATCTTTCATTCTATGTAGGGTTACCATTAATAAAAATTGTTAATTTGTCAGGATATTATTATTGTAAAAAAAAAAAAAAACAAATACAGATGTTCGCTTTTTTCATGTATCATTAAAATTGTTGCCCAGACGGAGTTCGGCTACTTCCTGTCGCGCGGCGGCACGGTGCTGCTGCGTCAGAGCGGCGTGTTCCGCACCAACTGCGTGGACTGCCTCGACCGCACCAACGTGGTGCAGTCGCTGCTCGCGCGCCTGCAGCTCGGCGCCGCGCTGCAGCTGCTCGCCGGCACCTCCGCCTCCTCCGCCTCCTCCGCCTCCTCCGCCTACCCGCATCTCGACGCGCTCTTCAACAATGTCAGTCCAGTGCACACACACACACACACACACAGTATCTATAGTTTCTATACATTGGTTTAATTTAAATTTAAACCAGAGGGAGACTGTACAAAAGTCGTTTGCTTGGACATCTTTGTCACATTTGTGTTTCTACCTTGAAGCAGTTGTGTTTGCATGGCTGTGTTTCGGTTTGAAGGGTGCGATATGGCGTAAATTTACCGGGTACTGAGCAATAATACTTGAGTCCGCATGTGGGGTATCATGGGCGAAACAGTATACTCTGTCATGTCCATGGTACTGCTCATATCTATAGGCGACGGTTACCACTTTCCATCAGGTGGGCCGTCAGCTTGTTTTTCCATTCTAAGTTGCCATATCCCACCTCTCGAATCGAAATACAGTCATGCAAACACAACTGCTTCACGCTAGAAACACGAATGCGACAGAGATGCCCAAGCAAACGACTTTTATGCAAAGTCTACCTCTGATTTATATGTAATATGTTAAATGACCAATATTTAATATATCCATTATTGGGCTAATATATAGATATTGTAACTGTTATTTATTGTTATTTAGTGACAGGTATTGCTCAATATGCTATATATTATTTGTCCCTAATCTATTTAAATACGCCGTCAGGTGTGGGCCGACCACGCAGACATGATCTCCACCCAGTACTCGGGCACCGGTGCGCTCAAGACTGACTTCACACGCACGGGCAAGCGGACACACATAGGGCTCGCGAAGGATGGAGTCAACTCCCTGACCAGATACTACAAGAATAACTTCAGTGACGGCTTCAGACAGGTATGGTGACAATCTCTTTTATAAGATCTAGTGTTTTTTATGCAACTTAGAATAGTAAATAAGCTAATGGCCCATCTGATGGAAAGTGGTAACCGTTGCCTATAGACATGAGCAATACCATGGACGTAATAGAGACGTCATGGACGTAACGCATGTGGGGTATCATGGGCGAAACAGTATACTCTGTTATGTCCATATTACTGTTCATGTCTATAGACGACGCTTACCATTTTACACACTTATTTCACATAACAGAGTATACTGTTTCGCCCATGATACCATAATGATAACTATAACTATATTCCAATATTTTTTGTAATAGTATCAATATGTAATCGTTACAGGATTCGATAGATCTAATACTGGGTAAGTATGTGGTGGCGGAGGGCGAGGGAAACACCGTGCCGTCTCCGCTGCGCAGGGACCGAGACTGGAAATATATCACAGTGAGTTAATAGATTTTTTTTATTTTACAGACAATGGGGTCGATTCTGAGGCGTCATTTCTTTAAACCTATCTATCTATTATCTAATTTCTAAATTATGGAATTAAAATTAATATTTTTATTCCATAATTTTGTGAAATTACTGTTTCATGAACCTTTATAAACTTATTTTACTTTCTTCTTTTCATTTAAGAGTTTCCTCTTGTCGGTGCAACTAATTCATGCATCTTCCTCCAGCCAGCTCTATCCCAGGCTATAGCCTTGATCTCCCTATACGACATGACGCCTAGTGTTTCCTTTATCTGTCCCATGTAGTTATTGCTCGGTCTTACTCTTCCTCTTTTGCCTTCTATTTTTCCTTCTACTAAAAAATCGTCATGTCACTAGTGGCCCAGCATTTTGCTTCTTCTATTCTCTATTATTTTAATTAATGTTCTTTTCTCGTTCACTCTTTTCAGGACTTCCTCATTCGTTAGTTTTTCTGTCTAGCTTATTTTACTTTATATATTGGAAATTTAATGTATATGCTTACGCTTATCGCTTTCTCTTTCTTAGATTGGCTGTTGATATCAAATTTAGAATTAAATTTTTAAGCTAGAGAAATGTCGCCTCAGAATCGGCACCACTGGCAAATAACTCGAAAACAATATTCATTACATGTGAACAGTAATCGTTATATTAATAAGAGACAACTGTATAGGTTATAGAGTTAACAAAAATTGAAAAAAAAATACGGCGTTTGATCAAAAGTATCGTGTAATAGACACATGAAATAAAAAGATTAAGAATATAGTATCGTGTATAATATAGTATATATCATATATGTGTAAGTATATTTGTTATTCATATATATTTATTCGTTTATATATGTAATTTTAGTATGTATCTATATCAATAATTAGTAGTACCGCATTCGAGTATTCTGACACTTCCCTATGGTTGACTGGGAGAGAATGCTTTTAGCATTAAGTTTGCCATGTACACACATTTGTACTAATGAATAAATGAAATGAATGAATATAGGAATAGTACAATGTTAAACGTAAATATTATATTTGTCGGTAGATGGCCATAGCTAAGCTCTGTTTCCTCCGACTCAGCCATGGTTAACAAAAACTAATCTACCGTGGGCGTGTACTAATAATAATCAATAATTAGAGCAATTACAAAATCACACTTTATTTTTAAACTACAATCATTTTCATTAATGTAAGAAATAAAAACGAATACAATAATATCAAATAAAATAGAACTAAATTAAAACAATATCAGCTAAGACTCGAGACACAACGATCCGTTGAAGCCGCGCGATGTTCGACAGACGAATATCGCCCCACTTCCTTTCATTATCGCTCCAACGTTTTGTCAGCGCTCCCCTCCATTTTTTGCGCTTGTGTCTCGAGTCAATAGAATGTCTTTTTTTCTATTTTGCGCCGACATATTAAATAAATATAGAAGAGTTTGAAATAAAACTGTATTTCAATAGCTTGAGTGACCTTTGAGCTGAGGCAACTCTCGCTAACCGTACCGATTATCAATAATTAGCAAGGCTCCATATTGATCTAGCCAAGGCTGAGTTGTTGTCCAGTGTGACAGCGTGTTGAGTATTAAAGTTGTCGGTGGTTACCGTGCAGTTCCCGTCGGTGCTGCTGGTGGCGGTGTCGATGTTCTGCGCGAGCGCCACGCTGCCGGCGCGCTACTCGAGCGAGGTGCTGCTCTACCTCATGTTCTGGGGCGCCGCCGTCGGCGCCACGCTCTCATTCATATTCAAGTTAGTATACCGCACGTCTACGTACTTACGTACGCACACTCATACACGCACGCATCTACGTACACACACCTCATATTTAGACTACATTACCATCTTATCATCAGGTGGGGGAGGGGGTATAGTCCGTTGGATGAGTACAAAAAAAAATACAATTGAAATGTTTTAAAGCTAATATCTATGAATCTTCTCATGTGTGGTTTTTTTTAAGGATTCTATTTTTCTTTTTATTATTTTAATGTGCGCTGTATCTAACATCACCTGATGATAAGAGATGATAACGTCACAGATATAGCGCGCTTGTTTACTAAATGTTTATTCACTATCTACTCATTAAATAAATTCAATCGTGATTAATATTGACTAGTAATATCACTGTGTGTTTCTGCGAAGCACAATGTACTTATGTTATAAAATATGTCGAAAGTTAGTAAGTTTGAGAGTTATCCTAACTATGGTTATGGTTTGTTTGCAGGCACGGCAAGGAGTTCGTGGACTGGCCGCGCCTGGACAACGGCGAGCTGGCAGCGGCCCGCGCGCCTCAAACGTCTTTATGATCCGCGACCTGCCGCTCGTAGTCGTCGTCTAGCCGACCGTCCCGTATACTCACTACTTGTACACTCGCCCGCATTGCGACACCGCACTTTCATGGCGCACGCCGAAACTGGCTATATTTTTTGGTAACTTTCAGTGACACAAAATAAATGAAAACTAGACTGACATAATCTGATTTTTCGTCATGACGTATTTAGTAAACAATCCTGGCAGATTGTTTTTTTTTTTTTTTAATTAGTAATAACTAATAATATAAATGTGAAAACAAATTTAACTTTTGGCGTTTGAACTGCTTAATCAATCGTTATAATACTTGGCGTACACATAATATTTGGAATAGAAAAGAGTACAGACTACTTTTTATTCCAGTTCATCATTATACGTTAATAAAAAAACCTGTAATATATTAAAATTCAAACAGAAATGTTTTTATTTCAAACGACAAGCCAAGATTGTTTAGCAAATAATAAATTAATTCAGTATATATACATATACACCTGCATTGTACACCACATATCTATGGGGCACATCTAATCGGTTGATTTCCAACTAAAACTCCAATAATATTGAAGTCTATTTACGGCTATTTTTAGGTTAAGCGTATGCTGAATAAAAATGCTGGTGACGTAGTTTTCGCAGCATAGGACAGAGTTGATTTTGTAACATAAGTATAACTATAATTGTAAAAGCATAAAACTGCATAGATACATGTCGATATATACACATACACAGGTATGTGTGTAGATTATTGTTGCATAGATTACTGTGTGTACATGTTGACATCCTTTTATAATTTTAGCGCCTTTTTTCTATTTAAATATCAGTCAAAGAAAAACGTTATTTTTTTTTTATTACTTAAATGCTAATTAAAGACTATGAACAAGCTATACTACCTAACTATTATATTAATTGCAATATACATCATTTATCTACACACTCGTGATCAATTCTGTACTATGCTGCACAGCGTCATCATACCATACGCTTTACCTTAAATCCATCTATAGCTAGATAGCTTAGTGACAGTTTATGGACCATAAGCTAAATTTAATGTATTATGGACCCATATTAATTTCTCTCTGGTATCAAATTAAAACTTTAATATGGAAATAAAATGAAATTAGAATTTACATTTGAAAATAGAATATATCTAGTATTCCATTTTCAATAAACTTAAAAATAAAAAGGAGAAACCTAAAATGTAGTTCACTTTAATTTATAGCGTAAAGTGATTTATGCTAAATATTTTTTGGTGGTTTTTTAACAATTCTATTTGCCAAAGTACATTTTGTGCATACTACGTATGCGCATCTCATATGCTTCCTTGTGTAAATGTGTTTCCATCTTATTAGAAAAAGAAATATATGTAGTAGTAGCTGATGAAAATAATAAAATAAAAAAATGTGAATTAAGTAAAATATTAGTGAACCAAACGATTTTATTGCAACGAATATCTCATATCACTGTTTCCTCTCAATCAATCACAAACGATATTATAATTATTTGTCCTTTGCCTTTTTAATTGTTTACTGCCCTTCTAAGAAAAAAGCATAAGTCACAAATTTCGTGATATTAAATCAATTATACTTGTAGATGTGAGAAATAAATGTAGTTTTTCTATTTACATAATATATCATGTTATATTCAACTCTATCAATCAAATTAAATCGCTAAGTTCACTTTACCTAAAACTCACTTCATCAGTTTCTTAGGGCAGCAAAATTAAGTAATAGTTTATATTCTGAATTCGATTTAGCGGTTATGAATAAAAAAAAAGTATTTTTGGCGGGAAATCTTACTCAATATTTCATTATTTTTGTTATTAGTATCATGAAGTGTAATTTTCTGATATAAATGTTTATACAAGGATTCCATATTTAGAAATTGTTTTGTATTGGACTCCATTTTGCTAATTTGGGTTAGAAAAAGCCCAATTTGAAGGAGTCCAAAGTGTAAACCGGGTCCACCAAAACTAAAAACGATTTGCGGCTTAATTGACTTATTACCTTACTTTCATTTCATTGGTTTAAATATTTTGAACTCTAATTTTTTACTTTTACAGTTAATTTAATTTCAATCTCTTTGTTATTTCATTAAACATAAACAAATATTATTTGTTTGCAGTATTTTAAAATCTCAACTTATTATGGGTTAGGATGCTAAATAAAATTTTAAAAGGATTCGGTACCATAGACAAGTTGAATTTATCATTCCATTTTAAGCTGTTTGAGGTCTTTGTTTGAATTTGAACAAATAATATATTCCAATGTGGTTGTAATGTGAACTGATTGAACAAAGGAATCTAGAAACTTCGGTGTACAGACACGAGTGTTTTGTCCTTCTTAAATCTGGATGTTAGGTTGTAGCAGGAAACAAATTAAATGTGCACTCTATTGTTTCAACATAAAATGCATTTTTGCCTTTTATTTTCTTTAATTTTTTATGTTGTTTTAAAAAAGTGGTGTCTAGTGTACGAAAATGTCTGTTTTCGTAATAACAGATAGATGTTTGTACATGGGCTGTGTATTTATTTATAAAATATTAAATTTGTGCATTGCATTCATACATGTACTCGTATAGCTTTCTTATACGAAGTTTGATTAACCGTGTACTCATGAATTTTTATATTTATTTCTATGAATATTTTATGATTTAATTTTTATATATTACAATTTGTGTATGTAAAGTTTATAAATTATCTTTGAGATGGGGTAAAGTTATAAGGATTTCGTACGCCATAGCATAATTCACTTATAAAAAATAAATTTAAAAAGAAGGCAAAATACTTGTGTTTTGGGATGTATTCAGAGATGGCTAACGACGAAACGAGGGCATGGTTATTTTTTTTATAGAAATGACATTGCAATGGTATTAATTTGTATATTAAAAATGGCAACACCATTGATGTAAGAGTAAAATTGTCAATTGGTAAGAGTATTTCTTTGATACTCGACTCTCCAATTAGATGTATATGACCTAGAATAAAATATAAATTCTAAAATTTTTATTTATATTAATGTATAAAAAAGGAAAAATATATAATATGTATGGTAATGATATTTTTACCTTATTAAGATATATTTTAATAATGTGAATTATTAGTATATTAATTCTAATGTGTGTTGCCATGCTGTCACATAAAAAAAAAATGTAAATATTTTATCATTCAATGAGCGATGTTGTTTCTAATGTAATATTGTTATTAATTTTTTTGTGATTAATTTAATTAATAATTATTATAATAGTTATTATGGAAAGGATTAAACTATATTAAAGCATTATTTTGTTTCATTTGATACTTATAACTTATATTTCTTTAATATAAAAAGGAATAGCAAGCCTGCGATAAGGTATGCTAGGATTTTAAAATGAAAGCAGGATAGTTGGCTCATCGTGGCCATTTCACCAAGAATTAATCACGATCGTGTTAATATGAGACTTTGTAAAGGTCGACCTACAATTACGATGTCTCTTTTATCAACAATCTCCTCTCATTAACCTCCAGTTATTAGTTTACTACAGTATAATTGATGGAATAGGGTGGAAGGGATTGTTAGTAATGGAAAGGTTAGTCCCCATTGCTATCAATATACCCTACCAGGTCAACCTCAACGCGGTTCCCCCTGTAAACTATTGTGACTATCGTTGAATTCGTTACGACAGGCTGACTTAGCTTTTCATCGTCACCTATCACTTCTTACCGGTATCTCGCCAGTGTATACCGATAGTGCAGGCGGTGTTACCATGCCATTTACACCCATTAAAAAATAACTGGTCGAATAAGTACTTATGGATAAAATATAAATATTCTGCCGAAAAATGTCTAGTGCATCTTTCGTCATGCAATAATGTTTGAGCTACTGGCGATTTGCACTAATGTAGACCAAAGGTGTATACGGGAATCTTTGGATAAATAAAATAGTACAGAGAAAATAATTACATAAATATATTGATATAAATGTATTTGGAACGCATCTACTACAGCTGTCAATAATAGTGTCAAAGAGGCGTTTAATGTCAGATGTCACTTTTTCTGATTCGCGACCGTCGTTTTGAAGCATGAATTTATTTCCATTTCATAATTTAAATAAAGGGTTATTTCTATACATATAGTTTGATTTAGATCCAATAAAAGTTGTAATTTAAAGTACTATTAATTTTCACTATATTTAAGATTTATTAGCCTTATAAACATATATTTAATCATATAATAACAAACTTTTTTATTTTCTTAAATGAATGATTCTGTAGATTTAGTTTCGAAACGCACCATATCAGTATCAATCTTTGAGTCGCGGAAATTATACATTTTTTAAGTCGTCTCGCGTTAGTCGTCTCTTTTTATTTACCGTTCTAGTGATATCAGACAAACTCTTATTGTAAATAAAAGACGAATCTATGATATAACTGTATTCTATTTACATTGGCGTTCAGATTATTAACATCTCGGTCTTTGTGTGATTTGTAGTTATGTGTTCGGTAACATAGTGAGAGAAATTTAATTTTTTGCTAGTACTAGACTAGGCGCCAGAATGTCTGATGAGTTAGAAGCCAGGATGTGGGATGACGGGGGCTCAAGGTACGAGTCCAGGAGTCGGGGCGCGTACTTCGAGTCTGCATTTGCATCTTCAGAACATTTAGATAGAGCTCCTTTGTTATCTGAAGTGAGTATAACATTTATTGTCAATAGTTTATTAGATAAATTGTGATACGTAATTTAAATAATTTAGTTGATTATTCCGTATTTTTAATTTTCCACTAAATATCCTTCTTTTTCTTGTAAAGAAAATTATTTATTAATTAATCTGTAAAACAGAGATTAGGTTCATGCACTTTCTATGTTTATATCTCATAAAAAAAATTAAACTCAAACTGCTTTTTTTGTTGTTTGTATGTTTGTTAATTGATAATTTTTTAACTAGTAAATAATGTCAAATTTTTATTTACCAGATCATGATACACAAACCATAATCCTAAATTGTGTTAGAATAATAAAAAAAATCTATTCTATTCCAATACTTTTATTTATTCTAATCTCTGCTGGTAAAGCTGTAGAATATACCTAACTGCCATACTCGGAGAGATTAGTTAAATTAATACTAATGAGATGTAATAAGTTAATAAAAATTTAAATTGTTAATTGATGTAATAACAAAATTGGTAATTGCTTTTAACAGCCCCTAAATCCTTTAGTAACTCTGAGATGGACTTTTTTAAATGTATACTGAGGAGTTACCTGAATAATCATTAAACAAGTCTGAGTGTGTCAGTAATTAAGATGTGTAGTTCTGAATAATGCCTTATATAAATTGAAGTTAGTAGATACATTTTAAGCAACATTTTTATGCAATTTAGAATATTATTGAAAATTATGCTCTTCATCTATATATAGATATGAACAGTGCCATGTATATTGTAGAATACTCTGTAATATTTAATGTATTATTTTTCCTATAGTCAAAATATTATTCTTCTATGTGTGTTATTTATATTGCCATTACATACCATTGAAATAAAGCCAGACATTTATGGATGGTAGTTTGGCTGCAAAAACATTTTTTTTTATACAACTTAGAATGGCAAACAAGCTGACGGCCCATCTGATGGAAAGTGGTAACCGTTGCCTAACATGGTAACATGAGCAGTACCATGGACATAACAGAGTATACTGTTTTACCCATGATACCCCCATGTGTTGCCATTCCTGAGGACTCAAGTGTTATTCCTCTGTACCCTGTAAATTCACACCATATTCCTTCAACCGAAACACAGCCATGCAAACACAACTGCTTCACGGTTGAAACACAAATGGGACAGAGGTTCCCAAGCAATCGACTTTTGTACAAAGTCTCCCTCTGGTAAACATGAAAGGGACAAGGTTTGGGTAACTTTATTAACACCTATTATACAAATTAATTTTAACTAATAATTTTCTTAATACTAATAGTCATCTAATATGTTAGATGGTTGGGGGGAAAGGGATTGTTAGTAATGGAGACTAAGAATCCTATTGCTAGCAATATATCCAACCAGGTCGACCTCCTCGTGGTTCTCCCTGGAAACTATCATGGTGAATTCCTTGTGAATTCATCATGATGGGCTAACTGGCCTGTTTTCATTCTCATCGATCATCCTTCACTGGTGCTCGACCAGCGTATCTCGTTAGCACAGGCGGGGTTACCATACCATTTTCACCCATCAAAAAACAAAAAAAAAACCGGTAGAGAAAAACATGAATCTATCAGGCTACAGCCGAAATGTTATTTCTGTTTGTACATTCCAATTTATATGAGTGTGATAACATATCATAATTTATTACTGTAATAAGTATAGTTAATCTTATTTTTAAACAGTTGATAAATATTGGTAAATATTTTTTTTTTTCACTCAATACTTTGAGATTGTAATTTAATTTAATTTTTTAATATTCATTTAATACTAACAAAATTGTAATTGTGCATGATAATTCAAAAAGTTATCTGTAATGTTATTTGTACGTCAATATTCAGAAAAGAGAATGTTAATTGTGTTAACAAGTAGTAAAATAAATAACTATTTTATTTAATTTTTTTAAATATTTGTTATTTATTAATTATATTCTACAAAAAAAAATATGCAATCGAACATAGAACCTCTTCCTTTTTTGAAGTTGGGTAAAATATATAATTACTGCATCTTTTCTATCTCTTTTATGGTATAAAAAATAGATTATTGGCCTATGGGTTAATATTATGCATTTAATTTTTTAAAATTTACTCCATTTTAATGAGTTTTATGATAGTACGTACATATAGTATGTATTAATCATTGAATGTACTTCTCGACCGATAACTGTATTGACCCATACATGATGACTGCACCTGATAACAAGATAGAGTCAGTACACACTGACAGATTTGCGCTTGCAGCAAAGTACAATTATGATTGGCAATTAGCGATCTGGCCCGAATTCGCACGGGTAAATAGAATTTTCGAAAATAACCTATAACCTATGTTACTTCCTGATAATATAGTATTTAATAGATGAAAGAAATTTCAAAACTGGTTGAGTAGTTTTAAAGTTATCCATTACAAATAAACAATCAAATTTTTCTTTACAGTATTAATACTGATATACCTGTGAAAGTAAGCTTGATGATATAAGAATAAGAATAAGAATAATTTATTTGCTCGAAATGTGGTATAAAGGTCTTAAATGGTAGCTGAGCTACACATTTCGCCTTATCTAAAGGCATGCAAATTTTGTCTTAGCACATGTTAAGTAAAAATTTATCAATTACGTATGTCCAAATAATTATTCTAAATACATATTATTATATACATAGATATATAGAAGGAGTGAAAGAAAGAAAGATTTAGTATGGGATAATATAAATAATAATATTTACAATAAATAAATCTAGGCATATAATAAATAACGAATTATATTTTTCGTAAACTTAATTGTTAAAGAAGAGTGTCAAGCATGTCACTATTTATTTTTCTAAAACTACATAGGTTCTTTTATTTCTTTATTTATAGGAACACATCAGCATATTGCATTATAACAGATACATATAACAAACATTAAATACATAATTAGTGCACATGCTTTTTAAAGGTATTCACAGCATTTGCTTTAACATAATTATACAGTATGAAGGTTGACAGCCTACATCCCTATCTGGTTGATATCCACACGGTACCCCTGGAAACTGTCGTAGTTAATTAGTGGTAATTTCGTCAAAATGAGTCAACTGACTTGCTTATCATCCCTCATTGGTGCCCCGCCAGCGCATACCGATAGCGCAGGCGGGGTTACCATTCCATTATCGTGTCATAACAAAAGCTAATCTGTAATGATACATATGGTAACCTTAAGGTTGTCTTGAAAAGATTGCTCTCAGCAATAAGACCGCCTTACTGTACTTATACAATTGTATCGTTGTGTTTGTAAATTGTCTTGCTTATTTCCTGTATTGTATAATGCAAATAAAGTATACTCATTCATTCATTCATTCATATGGTACAAACGGGAAAGAAATGTTTGTTCCATTCTTTGTTTGTAATAGATAAATAAAAAAAAAACTACTCAACCTATTTTAAAAATTCTTTCATCAATAGAAACATACATTATCAACCGTTATCTGTCCACTGCTGAGTATAGGCCTCCCCCTGTTGGCGGGTTTTGTCAGTAGCTGCCGCGCTTGGCAGGCAGATTGACCTCTGCAGTTAGGCTTTGGTGATATTTTTTTTTTGATGGGTGAAAATGATATGGTTACTCCGCTTGCGCTAACGGGATACGCTGGCGGAGCACCAGTGACGGGTAATAGATAAGAATGAAAACAGGCCAGTTAGCCCATCATGATGAATTCATCAGGAATTAACCATGATAGTTTCCAGGGAGAACCGCGAGGTCGACCTGGTTGGGTATATTTCTAACAATGGGATTCTCAGTCTCCATTACTATCTCTTTCCTCCGAACTTTGGTGATGTTTGAAGAGGTATATTGTTGATCATCCCTTGACCATAAGTTCCCTTAGTCGCCTTCCGACACCCATGGGAAAAGATAGGGTGGCCTATTCTATGCCGGGACCACATTATCACCAAGTAACATAGGCTTATATACTAACTCCTTTATTACTACAAACTAAAACCTACAAACCTATTTTAACTGGGAGGAAAGGGATTGTTAATAATGGGGTCTAACTGACCCATTGTCAGTAATACACCCTATCAGGTCGACCTCCACACGGTTTCCTCTGGAAACCATTATGGTTAATTCTAGCGAAATTCGTCACGATGGGCTAACTGATTTGCTTTCATCGTCACCTATCATCCCTCACTGGTGCCTCGCCAGCGCATAGCGATAGTGCAGGCGGGGTCACCATTCCATTATCACCCATTAAAATAAACCTATTTTAATTATTACATTGTTTTGCCACTGTCTTTTAAATTGGGAATTTAGAACAAAATAAAGAGACAACAGTTCAATTGCTAAAATAGGTTTATGAGAGTTTTTATGTTTTTTATTAATAAGAGAGGTAATTATTTTAGAAAATTCTATTTACTCGAGCGAAGCTGGGCCGGGTCACTAGTTTACAATGTTGTTTATCTTTAAAGTAGTAGCTAGAAAATGTTTATGCACGTAGGTTCGGCGTGTGTGCCCCGGCATAGAATGGGCCACCCCTTCCTTTCCCATGGGTGTCGTAAGAAGCTTAATGGTCGAGCGATGGGCAGCAGAGTCCCTCTTAAAATTACTGGCAAAACATACTTTATGGGGAAGGCTTATGACCAGCAGTGGACAGTTAATAGTGAAATAATAAATAATAATAATAATAAAACGTGATACCAATATGACCGGACATCAAATCTCGCGTTGTAAAATAAAGTGTACCGTTTTGTTATCGCTTGAAGTTTATGGTGGCATACAAATTACTTTGATAAAATTTTGCTATTTGTGTTATAATATAGGCATGAGTAATAAACAATATTGTTAACACAATAATGCACGGTTTAATGACATTCGACTCAGTGGTATATATAATAGAAAAATATTATATTTAATCTATGGTTGTGAATAGTCGTGGATTGATGGCAACCGCATTCTGCGAACAATGTATTTGCCTGGGTGTTTATTTTTATCGTAAGACACTTTGTTTCCTGAATGAGTTTGAAATAGGTTGAAAAGGTTTACGACGAGGCAAGATACGAGTACATATAATACATAGAAGATATTTAACAAAAAAATATATGAGGTTTTTTTTTATACAACTTAGAATGGCAAACAAGCTGACGGCCCACCTGATGGAAAGCGGTAACCGTCGCCTATAGACATGAGTAATACCATGGACATAACAGAGTATACTGTTTCGCCCATGATACCTCCCATGCGTTGCCATTCCTGAGGACTCAGATGTTATTCCTCTGTACCCTGTAAATTCACGCCATATCGACTTGTGAACAAAAACACGAAATTGAGTCCGATATATATATATATATATATATATATATATATATATATATATATTGTTATAATAAGTAGTTTAATAAATTATATATGTATATTTGATATTTTTGTGCATTACAAGTTTTTGTATTTTATGCACGAAAAATGATGAATTCACTCTTGCGCCACCTATGCACTTCTATATGCCTTATCAAGTCGACCTCCACGTGGTTCCCCCTGGAAACCATCGTGAACAATTCCTGTTGAATTCGTCACGATGGGCTAACTGACCTACTTTATCCTCACCTATCATCCTTCACTGGTGCCCCGCCGGTGTATACCGATAGCGCGGGTGGGGTTACCATTCCATTATTACCCATTAAAAAAAAACTGTTTCGACCACAAGATAGTCTATTTTGTGGTCGAAATAGTTATGTATTTATTTACATTTTCTTTAAATTCTGTTGAAAGAAATTATACTGTAGGTTTTCAAAATCATTGTCAATCCTGACACGAGATAAAATGAAATATGTATCGAGTTATATGATAGGCAATAAGTGGTAGATAACTAGTTATCAAAGGTACTCGCGTTCAAGGATTTCAAGTAATAGAATTTACTACGTGATTGTCGCTTTACCAAGCATACGTCTATTCGTATTGTATTTTTTGAGATACCTTTTACTAGACTAAACTCCATTTTTATTTTTGATGGGTGAAAATGGAATGGTAACTCCGCCTGCGCTTACGGGATACGCTGGCGGAGCACCAGTGAAGGGTGATTGATGAGAATGAAAACAGGCCAGTTACCCCATCATGATGAATTCATCAGGAATCAACCATGATAGTTTCCAGGGTTAACCGCGTGGAGGTCGACCTGGTTGGGCATATTGCTAGCAATGGGATTTTTAGTCTCCATTACTAACAATCCCTTTCCCCCCGACTAAACTCTATTTTGGAATTTATATCAGTACCGTCTCGATATCTACTCGTGTATATTAGATTCTTCTAAACATTATCATGTATTGGGTTTTGCCAGTTTGTCACGCTTGGCAGGCGGATTTGTAACCGCAGTTAGGCTTTGGTGATGTTCTAAGAGACGCTGCTGCCCATCCCTCGAACATTACGTTGCCTTAGCCCTCTCTTACGACGCCTATGGGAAAGGAAGGCGTGGCTCGTGCTATGTTGGGACCACACGGTAATTCTCTGGACTTTGGTGGCGAAAAAACAGAACATCATCTATTTAATATCGCCCATACTAGTTTTTTTTTATGGGTGAAAATGGTATGGTAACCCCGCCTGCGCTAACGGGATACGCCGGCGGAGCACCAGTGAAGGGTGATAGATGAGAATGAAAACAGGCCAGTCAGCCCATCATGATGAATTCATCAGGAATTAACCATGATAGTTTACAGGGGGAACCGCGTGGAGGTCGACCTGGTTGGGTATATTGCTAGCAATGGGATTTTTAGTCTCCATTCCAACATTCAACAATCCCTTTCCCCCCAAGATCACCCATACTAGTTGGATATCTATAGGTATATACATTTTTATCACGCGCTTTATTTTGATATACATATACTTTTATCTAATGATATGATAATTTTTATCCGCGACTTTGTCTGCGTGACTGTGTATGTTCATTGACCGGGATAAAATAACCTATGACCTTCTCCATCTCATACGTGTTTACTAAATTTCATAACAATTTGTCAAGCCATTGAGACGCCAAGAGGTAACAAGTCACTTTAGATAGATAGATTGATACTCTTTATTGTTTCCTTCAAAAGATTACAATAGTAAACTTATTATAGATACAAACAATTACAAGAAATTATCATAATGAGAAAACAATGGGTGGCCTTATCGCTAAAATCGATCTCTTCCAGGCAACCTTTGGATGAAGAGGAGTAGTTATAAACAATTTTTTTTAAATTCACTTTCTTATTTATAATATTAATAACTGATAGGTAGGATTGAATAACTGATAGGTATTTAATATATCTGTTATTTGCTCAATATATAGATATTACAACTGGCGTGTGTACATACAGTTATTTTGCTTCGTAACTAGCAGTTTTTTTATTCTGCAAAGAAAAATGTGACAAAAACGGGAGAAATCCAAAAAGATTATGTTATGCAAAAATAATACTGAAAATCGGTTTGAATCGGCTACATAAATGTCGATATTTTATCGAGCAAAATGTAGGTACTTGTTATTTATTTGTTTGTTACCATTTGGCGCCGTAACGTAACGTAGTTCAAGTATTCGTTCTGAAATTTGGCATACTTTTACATCCCTTGCTCATAAAAACGACAATCTTCCCAATATTATAAATTTGAAAATTTTTATAAGTGTTTGGATGTATGTTACGCTAAAACGGATGAATGAATTTGTGTGAAATTTGATACAGATAAATTCGCTCATAGAGTACTTTACATATAGAATACTTTGTGTACTAATGCATACGGGTAAAGCCAAGGGTATTAGCTAGTAGTATTTTTCTTTTGTTCTAAATTTCAAATTTGAAAGGAAGTGACGAAACTCCAAAAGGTAAAATAGATTTTCTTGGTGGTCTTTTCAATTGTAAAGACATTTTATTTATTTATTTTTACTATAACATTTAAGTCGATTGGTACACATGTGTGATTGTAACTACTAATGTACTGTCAGTTTTCTGATATTGGGTTTGCTGGAAGAAATCTCTATTGGAGATAAACTCGCCTTTGTGCACTATTATGTTTGTTTTTACATTTTAATAACCTTTTTGTACACAAAAGGTTATTAAAATAAAGAAAAGATTTGAGGTTTTAGTTTTTATAAAAATAAGGATAGTATTTGGAATGGGGAAGTTTTTTTTTAATGGGGTGAAACGTGAGGCATCCGTCACTGGTGCCTCGCCAGCGTATTATCACGGCTTGTTCCATCATGGGGATTTCACTAAGAATTAACCACGATAGTTTCCAGTGAAGACTTTGTGAAGGTCGACCAGATGGGATATTGTCAGCAATAAGAACCAACTGCTCATTACCGATTATTCATTCCTTCCCCGGAATGGAGAATTACATAGGTTATTTTGTATCATGATCTATAACTACTAGGTGATAAATCACCCGTCTTTATTTAGTCTTATCTATTTATACATACAAGAGATGTTTTTGATGGGTGTAAAGGGTATGGTAACTCCGCCTGCGCTAACGGGATACGCTGGTGGAGCACCAGTGAAGGGTGATAGATGAAAATGAAAACAGGCCAGTTAGCCCATCATGATGAATTCATCAGGAATTAATCATGATAGTTTCCAGGGGGAACCGCGAGGAGGTCGACCTGGTTGGGTATATTGCTAGCAATGGGATTCTCAGTCTCCATTACTAACAATCCCTTTCCTCCCACATACAAGAGATAGTAAAATATTTTACTGATATTGAATGTGCGTCACTTTAGTATACTGATATATTGGTTAATATATATGAAATTCAATTAGTGTTTACATATGTGTGAATGAATGAATATACTTTATTTGCATTATACAATACGAGTATAAGGAATAAGCAAGACAATAAATTTAACTATCATGATTATTTGGGCGTGTGTGTGTTGGTTTGCCTTTGCCGATTGGGTATTTTTTTTTATGCTATGTATTGGATTTGAGTTCCCAAGAAATTGCGTTTGGTGTACGCTCGCATATGTCATGGTTTGCAGCTGGTTGACTTATAATATGGGTGATGGATTTGGGCTTCAACATTGAGTGGGTACTGAGAGCTTATTGCCGATTGGGTAGTTCCAAGTTTATTTTACTGGGTTTGCAGTAATAACGAGTTTGTTGTTTATTTGGAGATGATTTTAATATGTAAGCAACTGAACTATATAAATTTACAATACTTTGTATATACATATATGAAACGAAGAGGTGACGGTATATAAGTAAAGTATAACGAATGACGTGAATGTGGCTGCTGATTAGTAGGTCGTCGCAATTTGCTCCACACTTCACGATACTTGCAGCAACCATAGATTATGCAGTAACAATGATATCAGTTTTTAACTGTCTACTGCTGAACATTAGCCGTCCTCTTGCGGGGTTTTGCCAGTAGTTGCCACGCTTAGCAGGCGGATTGGCAACCGCAGTTAGGTTTTAGAGATGTTTTAAAAAGGATGATACTGCCTATACCTCGTATTTCTTTAGTCGCCTCTTACGACACTCGACACGAAATGGGGTTTGACAGCCCATTACCATCAATTCTTTTCCTCCCTATAATATATAGTTATGATAGCAATCAAGTTTCAACTGTGAAGCAGTAGTGTTTGCATGGCTGTGTTTCGGTTTGAAGGGTGAGATATGGCGTGAATTTAGTGGATACAGAGGAATAACATCTGAGTCCTCAGGAATGGTAACGCTTGGGGGGTATCATGGGCGAAACAGTATACTCTGTTATGTCCATGGTACTGCTCATGTCTATAGGCGACGGTTACCACTTTCCATCAGGTAGGCCGTCAGCTTGTTTGCCATTCTAATTTGTATAAAAAAAATATTGTTGTTTATTGACATTACTGCGATCCCAAAACTGTATAAGGCCTTTGTCTAAAAGGCAAAATCAGTGGGTCATACACAAATCAACCCATTGATTTTTTGCTCCGCTGACCTTAACGGGCCGCCGAACGACGTAAGAAATTAGGGACGTGTCTCTTTACACATCACTTATTCAACTACCCACATAGGAAAATAAAAAATCTATAAAAATATGCGGCACATGAATAATAATGATATTCAATTGTTAGTGTGTGGGTGCTTATGGTGTTGTTAAGTGACAATTTATACAGTTTGAAACGC
This sequence comes from Galleria mellonella, assembly GCF_026898425.1. Classification (NCBI taxonomy): domain Eukaryota; kingdom Metazoa; phylum Arthropoda; class Insecta; order Lepidoptera; family Pyralidae; genus Galleria; species Galleria mellonella. The sequence goes on along the minus strand of NW_026442135.1, from coordinate 528,085 downwards.
AGCCAAAATGGTAGCTAATGTAAGTAATTATTTACCTACGCAATAGAAAATCATTAGCATAATTTTCAACTGAATTCAGATAGGGAGACTTTGTACAAAAGTCGATTGCTTGGGTACCTCTGTCCCACTCGTGTTTCAACCGTTAAGTAGTTGTGTTTGCATGGCTGTGTTTCGGTTTGAAGGATGGGATACGACGTGAATTTACTGGGTACAGAGGAATAACACCTGAGTCCTCGGGAATGGCAACGCATGGGGGGTATCATGGGTGAAACAGTATACTCTGTTATGTCCATGTATTGCTCATGTCTATAGGCGACGGTTACCACTTTCCATCAGGTGGGCCGTCAGCTTGTTTGCCATTCTAAGTTGCATAAAAAAATAAAAAAATTTTGTATGTATGTAATATCATGAATGTGAAAAATTAACTCACTTTCACACTTACAATACTAGGTGTTTTCCGCTGCTTTACCCGCATGCTTTAATATATAAAATATTCTATACATTGAATTATAGGGTTTAACCTAGTCTTGTAGGGGGAAAGGATTGATAATTGAAACTGTAGAAACACGAATGGGACAGAGGTACCCAAGCAATCGACTTTTGTACAAAGTCTCCTCTGGTTATACATACATATCTGTTACGCCTGTTTCTCATTAGGGTAGGCAGAAACAATACAACGCCAAATGCTTCGATTTAAACAGACCTCTTTCGATGCCTGCACATCTTAGCTCCACATTTATATTACTTAAATAAGGATAAAGAAATACATAACATATTATATATGTATATAACTAAGTTTGGTTCGAGTGCCTTCTGAATTTATTAGTTATTTCAGTTCATATTCGACCCTTATAACTTTGATATAAGGTTGAAAGTAATGGGTCGGACGTGTATAGGTATGGATTGTTATTTTTATCATATACTAGCGACACGCCCTGGTTTCGCACGGGTGCACATTGCATCACATCATATTAGAAACCTCTTAAATTATCAGTGTTTCTCTACTATATAATGCATGTATTATACATATAAACCTACCTCTTGAATCACTCTATCTATTAAAAAAACTGCATCACAATCCTTTGCGTAGTTTTAAATCTAAGCATACATAGGGATAAATAGACGTGAAGCGACTTTGTTTTATACCGTGTAGTAATAGTAAAATTCCTCGTAATTCTAATTCCTGTTCGTACCATGCTTCTTTGTACATACTAGGGGTGGGTAGCAATATCTATATATTTCAGTTACAATATCTATACACTAGTCCAATAATGTATACGTTAAAAGTCTGTTATAGATAGATAGATAGATAGATACTCTTTATTGTTTCCTCCAAAAGATTACAATAGTAAACTTATTATAAATATAAATAATTACAAAAGCAATATTTAATAACAGACGTAACATATTTGAAAATAGATATCTGACCGATATGGACGTTACCGAAATGGGTGATGACTTTTTATTCGCCATCAATATCCAGAGGAATCCAATATATAGGTTTCGCATTGATATTCAATATATAGGTTTCGGATTGATATCCAATATATAGATTTCGGATTGATATCCATATTACCTATGCCTAGTATACATCAGTATTTTTTAATATATAATAATGGAATGGTAATCTTAGGCGCGGTTATCGATTCCATTTTCATCTTATTAAGAGCGTTCATACTTGATTTTGCCGGAGTGTGATAACGTCGCAATTATGTGTCAATTAAAAAAAAACAATTAATTTTTTTTAATGTTTTTAAAAATGGCCGTGTGGTCTCGGCATAGAATGACCCCTTGCTTTCCCGTGGGTATCGTAAGAGGTGAATAAAGAAACTTAATGGTCGAGGGATGGACAGTAGCGTCCCTATTTAAATATCAGCAAATTTTAAATAGGGACGCTACTGGTAAAACTTCCCAATAGAAGGTACCGAACATAGGCCATGTTCAACAGTGAACAGTTAACGACTGATAGGATGATGATGATGTCATTTTTTTTTATACAACTTAAAAGAAGCTGACGGCCCACCTGATGAAAAGTGGTAACCGTCGCCTATAGACGTGAGCAGTACCATGGACATAACGGAGTATATTGTTTCGCCCATGATACCCCCCATGCGTTGCCATTCCTGAGGACTCAGGTGTTATTCATCCGTACCCAGTAAATTTGCTGTAATAGCAAACTATCACCCTCATATAAATACGTCAGTATTTAATATTATTTTCCAGGGGGGAGAAGGCTTAAAATAGGTGCATATGTATTCTGAGACATGTACTTGTGAAGCTTCCCTCGTATACTTGGTTGAGCAAGAGACAACTCTAGAGTGGACAATAGACAATTCTGGAGTGAGCAATAGACAATTCTGGAGTGGGGAATAGACAATTCTGGACTGAGTAATATACAATTCTGGTGTGGGTTTTAGATAATTTTGCTTATTGAATTTAAACAATTTAATCTATTAACAATTTAGACATTTATGTACATAAAAAGCATTGTGCGAACCAAAGTAAATTAGGCTAGTAGGTAGGTAAGTTGTTCGCAAACTTTTTACAAGTTACTCTTGACCCGCTCGCTGGCCAGTGATTGTGAAACTGTTTATTTTATGTTGGACGTATCTAATTTTGTGTAAATACGATAACAAAGCTGTTTGCGGGAGAAGGAAGGTAATACAGGTAATGGGGATTAACGGCCCCGTAAATAGCAATATACCCTACTTTGCGGTCCTCCCCCCTGAAAATCTTCGTGGTTAATTTCTGATGAATTCGTTACGTCGGTCAAGTGATCTGATTTCGTCTTCATCAACGATCACTCACTGGTGTAATATATATTATGTTCTTTATATTATATTCTTTATTGCACTTGTAAATTACATTGTTAATGCATTTATAAATATTGTGAGCAAGGGTGGTGTTATCTCTGACAGAGATCACTTCCAGTCAACCCAGTTAGAAAGCATGTCGTTAGCGGGCAGCTGAAGTGCTACAACTATTAGTATTTAGAATACATAAACAAATATACAGTTAAATAAAATATTAAGATACATAATAAAATATTACATAAATACATATACTATGAATAAATATAATACCTACATACTTATACAATGGATGTTAAAATAAATGAAAATTTTTAGAACTGGCTACTTGAAAGCAGAATATTAAAAAAAATGTTAATATTTTGAAAATTGAACTTTTTACGAATAATATTGAGTATATAATTTATTCGTTTGTCATTTGTTTTACGGTTTGGCGGCAAATTGAAAATAGTCTGTGTAACGTTTTCACAAACTTAACACGAGAAAATTTTTATGCGATGATTTTTTATGACTTTCGATGTCATCTAAGTCAACAAGAAAGTAATGATAGACTACGATTGGCCTTTCACAATGAAGCTCCGTCTCGTGCCACTGTTTACAACTGGTTTAATGAGTTTAAACGTGGTCGCACTAATCTCATCGATGATGTGCGTGAGGGACGGCCTTCTACGGCGACGACTGAAGATAACGTTATTGTTGTGCGGCGTATGATAGACTGACAAAAGAGTGGCCTATCAGCAGATCCGGGCAAGCTTAGGGATTGGTATGAGTTAAGTGTACAAAATTCTCCATGAACATTTGGCGGTCAGGAAGCTTTGTGCCCGGTGGATACCTTATAATTTGACCGAGGCTCAAAAACTCCGTCGTGTTGATTGGTGCCGTGAAATGCATGAAAGATATAACCGAGGTGACTCACATTCTGTGTTTGACATAGTTACGGGAGACGAAAAATGGATTTGCTGTTATGATCCCGAAACTAAAAGACAGTCAGCTCAGTGGGTGTTTCCTTCCGAGGAGTTGCCAACTAAAGTGAAGAGAGGTCGAAGCGTGGGATAAAAGATAGTGGCCTTGTTCTTTGGAAGGATAGGTCATTACGCGACAATTGTTTTAGAGTATCGAAAAACAGTTACTGCAGAGTGGTACAGTAACAATTGTTTGCCACGATTTTTGGAAAAAGTGCCTAAGAAACGACCTCGCTGTAGGATCCTCCTTCACCACGACAATGCTTCGTCGCACACCGCCATGCAAACGATCGATTATTTGGCGACCTCAGACGTAGAACTACTGGGTCATCCGACTTTTATTTATTCCGAAAAATAAAAGAAACTTCGAGGAAAACGTTTTATTGACGCCGACGAAGCTGTGGCTAACGTAGCCAGAAGGCCGTCGAAGAGATCCCTAAGGACGAGTGGGCGAAGTGCTTTTCTCAGTGGTTCTATCGGATGCAGCGATGTATTGACGTTAATTGATGACTATTTTGAAAATATAAAATAAAGGTAAAAACTTGCTAATTTAATCAGTTTTTGATTTTCTAAGGATTTTCAGTTTGACGCTCGTATCATGTGTATAAAACACCTTGTTTTAAAATTAGAACACTGCGAACATTAGTTATAATTACATATTCATTTTGTAACGGTTGAAGTTGCTGTTATTTGCGAAACAAAATTGACTTGTGACAACTATGCAATCTACTTAATACTAATATAATAGCAATACATTTTACTTCCTTATTGGCATTGGTCTGATATTATTGTTGGTCTGTAAAATCTTATACCTATGATTAATCTTTTTTTTAATGGATGGTAATGGAATGATTACTCCGCCTGCGCTATCGGTATACACTGGCGGGACACCAGTGAGGAATGATAGGTGAAGATGAAGCAGGTCAGTTTGCCTATCGTGACAAATTCACTAATGTATCAATCACGTTAGTTTCCAGGGGAAACCGCGAGGAGGTCGACCTGGTATGGTATATTGCTAGTAACAGGGTTGCTAATCCCATTATTAACGATTCCTTTTCCCCCCATGAATAGTCTTTGCCACGATTTCGTCCGTGTGACCGGGATATATTGCTTGGCCAGGATAAAAAGTAGCCTAGGTCCTGATGAGCCGTTAAAGCGGCAAGAAGTGATAAAGAAACGCATTTTCAGATTTTGTATCAAAATCTTAATCCTTCTTTGCATAATGATGGAAATTTCCATCATAACATTAAATGCTCAAAAATTGTATAAAAAAACAAGTTCACTTTAAGTTGATCGTGTCTGGATACCTTTTTAATGTCCAATTCAGAAAAAAAAACATAGCTGTCGTATTATTTTTTTTTTCTTTAATTTTCTTTAACTTTGAATATGTATTATATCACTTTGGTTTATTTTACCAATAAAAAAAATCATGCAAAGAAAAGTTAAAATTGATAATTATCATTAGCATAGGTCCCATGCATATGATGCGCTTACATACATTCTGTAATTGATTTTTATTTAAATATATAGATTTCACACTTGCAGTTTACAATATAATTGCAAATTGATATAGAGATTTTTTATGGGTGATAATGAAATAGTAACCCCACCCGCGCTATTGGTATACACCAGCGGGGCACCAATCAGCCGGGTCAGCTAGTAAGTAAATAAATTAATGAGTGATCGGTTAAGCCGTTAAGGCGCTATAAGGTAACAGAAAAACAAACTCACTTTTACATTTATAATATTAGTAATGACGTAAATCACATTGCAAAAAAACCCGTAAATAACGGTCATGAGTTTTTCGTCGACTTCTAACGTCGACTGTACCGGGTTTTCGAGGTTTTACGAAGGTCATCGGTTGTACAGATTTAGCTATAACCCAAACAATCATCTAACGAGTCTATGCTAATTTTTTTAAGAAAACAAACTAATATGATAAAATTACAAAACTAGTTTTTTGCAGAGAAAAATAATCTAGGTTGTATGTATTTATTTATTATATAAAAAGATTATTAAAATATCGTATAATTCCCAGAAGCATAATCAGAAAACGGTTGGACGAATTTACCTCATAATTTGTATTTATATGTGTAAGTATATTTGTTATTTATATATATTTATTCGTTTATATATGTAATTTTAGTATGTATGTATATCAATAATTACTAATACCGCAATCGAGTATTCTGACACTTCCCTATGGTTGACTGAGAGAGAATGCTTTTAGCATTAAGTCCGCCATGTACCTACACATATTTGTACTAATGAATAAATAAATAAATAAAGTTACGAATAGTTTACTTTTTTAATGGGTGATAATGGTATGATCCTTTTTAATTAGTGATAATGAAATGGTAACTCCACCTATGCTATCGCTGGCAGGTACCAGTGAGAAATGACAGGTGCGGATGAAAGCAGGTCAGTTGACTCATAGTGACAAATTCGGAAAGAATTAACCAAAATGGTTTCCAGGGAAGAGCGCGTGGAGGTCGACACGATAGGATATATTGGTAGCAATGGGGGCCGCTAGTCTCCATTACTTTCCCCTGTTGTTATTGTAATAATCTTTATTATAATTAATTTATATTGAATACTTAAAAAATATTTATTTACATATACGGACTTATCTCACAGAGGGACCTCTTACAGTCAACCCTTGAGAAGCTGGAAGAAAACTATATAATATTCAAGGGTAAAAACTGTACATTTCATGTAATTTTTTTGTGATTATGTTATACGATTACGCCGCTATGTTGTAATTACGTATTTTTTGCAATCGTCGCTCGATTTGTTCGGTCATTTATTAGTTTGTTTATAATTTTATTGAGTTCTTTGGAAGCAGACTATACGAAGCAGTATATGTGTTCAAAAAAAAATCCCTTACTTCTTACTTAAGACGACTACGATTTAACAACTTATCAGTTCTTAATTTGACTTTGTTAAAATTTCTATGGGACCAATTTTAAGTATAGCTTTTTAGATAAAAAAAGAATTTTCCAAATCAGTTTTTCAACTAGCAAAGTTATGTTGTAACAAACATAGAAAATAAAAGCGAATTGAAAACGTCCTTCTTTTTGAAGTCGGTACAAAAAAACGGACTTCAGTTGTGTTCAATCGACTTCAGTAAAACTTGGTGTTTTAATTTAAAAAAAAATAAACTACTGAACCGATTTTGATAATATTTCTATGGGACCAATCCGTAAATATATGCTTTATAGATAAAAAAATATTTTCCAAATCGGTTTACAACTAACGGAGTTATAAAGGTAAACAAACAACCGAATTGAGAATGTTCTTTTTGAAGTCGGTTGACAAAAGAGCGTTTTCTCGTAGTGTTGCCTTAAGGGGTTATATACAGTTAATGGGTCGAAAAAAAGCGAATTTTTAGGAATTTTTTTTGAGAAGCCGTTAAAATTTATTGATTCCAAAAGTTTACATACTTATTATGGTATTATTCAACAACATTTTAGTGCTTATTATTAGTAAAAATATTTCTCTGGAGAAGAGCTACAGCCGATCTCCAGGAGGTCCTCTAAAAAAAGACGTCTTGCGGTGACCACTCTATCTCTGAACTGGATCATCTGAAATTAAAAAAATAAAAAGATTTAGTTAAAGTAATGTTAAATTCAATTATTAATCGATGGAATAAGCAAAAAAAAATTTTTTGTCAAAATGGCGCCTTCTCAAAAAAAAAAGTCGATTTTTCACCAAAATTTCAACTTTAAATTGTTTATAAAAAATCGAAGTTTTTATTGGAAAAATAAAAGCTTCGATTAATAACTGAAAAATATATTTAAGAAGCTTGTATCAAAATTTTAGACGAATCGGAGAAACCGTTTTCGAGTTACAGTGGTCACCGACTTTGAAAACACCATTTCGAGAAAAACGCGTTTAAAGTTTTGAGTGCACTTTACATGGGATAAAAAATTTTTTTTTTCAACTTACATGGTGTCATCTATTCCAGGCCCATATAAGAGACCTTCTGCTGATTCATTAGCTTCCAATAACTCGAGCTGATGTTGTCTGCGAGCCATTCTTCCATCTCGGGTGCTATCGCGCGCTCTGCGGTCGGAGATGTTCACGCGCTGCTCATCTTCTTTTTCGGCATATAAATGTGCGTTGGGTCCAAGTGTAATTCCTATTGCATTCATATAATATAATAATGAAGCCATTCCTTCATTAAAGACGCCAGCAGCTATGTATGCAGCGGTTTCTACAGTTTTCGAGCCTGCCGGAACAATTTTGGGAGAGATTTTCCAAATCAGTTGATTATAACTCTCGTTGTTGTTTTGGTTAAAACCACCGACACATCTTTCCAATAAACTTTTATTGCTGAGGTCTATAAAAATCGGACGTATAGCTTCAGCAACATCATCAGGTAGTGGCTCATAATCATGTTCGAAAGTAGATACTTCATTGGCAGCAGCAGCCCTCTGCCAGCTGCACCATGAGTCTGGTCCACTCGGACAGTTGTCGTGCTGAGGTTTTTGGTCAGATGAACAATAGTGATAATATGTGGCCCAGATAGCATTATACATTTTCTCAATGGAATCACAATTTCTACGTATTGCTAAGCCATAGTAAACTGTTAACTTATCGATCATCTTTCCAGTGAGTTTTCCTTTTCCACCGAGAGTTTTCTTTTGTATTTTTTTTCCTTTCGCATTCTCAACAGTCTCAACATTTTTTTTTACACAATCTCGAAGTCTCGTACCCATTCGTTTCTGTACATGTCCAATACATTCTTTCTTTACAACTTCCTCATCACCATAAGGTTTAACTTTTAAAATTCCCGAGTACGTTTTGGAATCACCGTCTCCGATATAATTTTTATAGATGACTCCGAGTTTTTCCAATGAACGTTTGAACATTTCAACGACTGAATCAACTTCCATTTTCCCTGAGGAACCAGCATGATTTGCAGTGCAAGTATTTTTATGTTCTTCGTACCATTCATTATACTCTTCTGTATCAAGTTTCTTCTTCCAAGTTTCACACAGTTTACAGTAGGCACTTTTAACAACTATATCTATTATTTTACCTGAATAATATCCAATCAAAGAGGTCACACCGTACAAGGAAGTATACCCTCGCTTTTTCCATGTGCCATCACCAGATACAGTTAATTCTGTTGAATGTTCGTTACCTTGATTATCGGAAGTCAAATTTTTCTCTTCGGTACAAGCCTGTGCAAAAAGTTTTTCAGTGGCTATTTTTACACTGGAGTGAATGTTATTTATTATCAAATCATAAGTTGGCTGTGATATAAAAGCTCGCATGTCCATTAATCCACAAAATTTTGCTGCACCTTTCAATCCTAATCCGAGAACTCTCATGACAAATAAAAATCGTCGATTTATTTCATAAGAATGCGTGACGAACGGACTAGAATTTACGCTACGGTCGGCACACTTATCACACAGCACAACTATTTGAAAACCAAGTCCTCGTTCAGAAGTTGTTTGAAACTTGACATCTCCGTCACAGACTTTACACTTTACATATTCAGCAATTGCTGTAAAAACAGTAATGAAGTTTAGTATGCGATACTCAACAGACGGATCACGTGTGACGGAGATTTCCTCTTGCTCTTTAAATTTTTTCGCCGAGGCACTGAAACTCCTTTCATCTGTTTCAGCTGTTTTTGGGTTGAAAACATTTTTACGTTTTTTTACTCTCGACTTACGTACATTATGAGATTTTCTCATTATTCGGGAAGACTTCATTTTCACTGGAAATTACACACAAAAAAATAAACGATCTCACAAGTTTACAGCTTGGCTTGGCTCCGTATACTGACTACCACTCTTAAATATGTTCCACTTTAGGGTCGAAAAAATATAAACTCACTTTTCAGGTATAAAATAAAATAATCACACTGTTGATTTACACATCTAAACACTTTAGAAGGGGAATGCTTACAATAGACAGATGCATGAAAGGGACAGCGCTCAGGTAGTCGATGCCGCTCCGGCCTTATACTCGTACTCCCAAGCGCTCCGAGACGTCGTTACAAATATGCGTGTAACTTCGAAAATATTTGCCGGATCGATTTGAAATTTCTTGTGTGTATTCTTGAATATATGTAGAATCAGAAAATAAAATAAAAAAAAAATCGATTTTTTGAAAAAATTAACTGTATATAACCCCTTAAAAGTGTCAGGGGCAGGAAACAAAGATCCATTTGCCAGCTGCCCTCGCGAACGGGAAATGGGGGCAATTCGTACAAGTAGTGCCGTTTCTGCCACGTGTAATTTATTACCTACTTTACGCAAGTTCACTGTATGTATTGTTAATACAGATGCACGTAATACCGTTTTTTAACGACGGTTCTTAATTGAAAGGTTAATCCTTTGCATAATGGTGGAACCTTCCATCAGAACATTGAACGCCCAAAAATTATATAAAAGACCAAGTTCACTTTAAGTTGATCGTGTCTGGATACCTTTTTACGATACATAACATAGCTGTCAAATTGTATTTTTTTTAACCATTTTTCCTTTAATTTTAAACATGAGTTATATCACCTTCATTTATTTCACCAATAAAAAAAAAACATGCAAAGAAGGGTTAAGTGGACACAGGTGTTATCAACAAATAATAGCAATTACGCCGTCTAGTGCCGGTATAGAATGGGCCATCCCATGGGTGTCGTAAGAGGCGATTTAGGGATCTATCTTAATGGTCGAGGGATGAGCAGCAGCGTCCCTCTTCATAAAACATCACCAAAATCACATTATTGTACGCATACATATATCTTTATGTATTTAAATAACGAACACAGTTTCGTGCCTCCAGTCAAACTTTTTATTACTCTTTTCCATCCAAAGGTTGCCTGGAAGAGACCGCTCTTAGCGATAAGGCCGTCCATTGTTTTCTCAGTGTAATATTTCGTTGCAATTGTTCGTATTTATAATAAGTGTATTGTAATCTTATGGAGGAAATAAAGAGTTTACCAATCTATCTATCACCAATAATCTAACAGCGGTTGCCAACCCGCCTGCTAAGCGTGGCATCTACTGGCAATAATTCCTTTATGGAAAAGGCATATGTTCAGCAGTGGACAGTTAACGGCTGATCTAATAATAATAACAAGATCAACATTTTAACCATATTTGCAAGCATTTTTAACTTGTAGGTATAAAAGTTAATACTTCGCTAAGAGGAAAGGAATTGTTAGTAATAGTGTTAGTTAGTTGTTAGTAAGAGAGAGAAACCATTTCATTTTCACCCATAAAAAAAACAAATATGTTGTCATCTTTACCTATCATATCTCACCTGCACCTACTGGATTGCCAGCGTTAATTGATAACGCGAACAGAGTTACCTTTACATTTTCACGTATTATAAAAAAAAAAACCTATGAATTACTTTGCAACTTTTTATACAGGGTAAAAGTGTAATCATTAGGAATATGTAAAACTAAGTATCTAGCCATGGTCCCATGTTATAGCACCAGATCATGGGAAGATGTTATATGGCATATGTTCTATAGAAGACGTCGGGACAGAAATGACGTTACCAATTCAAAATTTTAAATCAACAAAGGATTTTGAAGCTTCAATATTGATTGAACGACTAATATAATAAAATTAATATAAATATATAGATATTACATTGAATTTCAATAAGCCCAAACAAATCGCATAGAATTGATATCGCATCAATCATCCATTTCGGTCGTTTGTCTCGGTACAACTGTCCCAAACCCAACAAAAAGATAAATGCGCGGACGGGCCCAATTTCGGCACTAGAACAGTTGGGGTTGACAGTTTCGAGGAAACAGGAAAAAAGGAATATATATTATTGTTATATTTAAAAAATGATTTCACTTATTACAAGATATTTCGTCTCATCATTATATTTTCGTTTTTTTTATTTATTTTTGGAGGTTTAGTTATTATGTCCATTTTTGATAAATTCATACACGCAAGTACAAGCACACATGCTCATATTATACACACACACAGAGCAGCACGCACGCACGCACGTACCCACGCACGTACGCACGCACGGACAAACACAAAGGGAGACATACACACGCAAACACGCACTCACACAGACATTGACCGTCCCTAATAAAGTTACTGTAGCAATTTACATTTCCGTCTGGTTCTTTGACAATAGTAAACAGTCACTATAGTAGTGAATTTGTTGATTTTTTCCATGGTACCCGAATAAAAACTATGTCACGGTTGTGGCATAGATAAAACAATAATTCTTTGGTAGCTTTTACTCGTGACATTGTTCGCGTGACCGGGATAGAAGGTAGCCTATGTCCTTTTCCATCCCATACGTACTATATGTGTATAGCAAATTTTATATTAATTTGTTAATCTGTTACGGAGCTGAGAGCAAACAAACTCACTTTTACATTTGTAATATTACTAAGGATGCTATGATTACTCATTCCAAATTATTCATCAAACGAAAAATAAAAATGGGCCTTTGTTTTATCGGCTAAAAGTGTTTCTAAATCACAATCGAAGGAAGCTGTCAACCCGTCGCACCGCGCGGCATTAATCAGCCCTTCGCAGAAATCTTCGGCAAGTCTTGGAATATAGAATGATTTCGGCGCCGTGCCCCCTCCCATTTGGACTTCAATTACTGTTGTTTGAGGAAAAATGGATGGTTATGATAACGGTATTATTAAAATTGTTATTTTCACTCTCATTTTCAATGTTTATAAATGATTTGAGAGTCGTTCACAGACTTTGTCTTCGTGATCGGATGTTAAAAAAGGATATATGCTTGGTTGTATGTCATTATATTTTTTTTTATAAAAAGCAAGTTTTTTTTAAGCAAAACCTTCCTTTCTACTAATATTAGAAATGTGAAAAGTGAGTTTGTTTTTTTACCTTTCAGCGCCTTAATTAACGGCTTAACCAATAACTATGACATTAAGAATTGTTAGTAATGCGGACTTCCAGTCCTATTGCTAGAAATATACTCTGTCAGGTTGACCTCCACAAGGTCCCCACTGGAAACCATCGTGCTGAATCCCAGGTATATTCATCATGGTGGGCTAACTGACCAGCCTTGTCATTCTCACCTGTCATCCCTTACAGTGTATACCGTTAGCGTAGGTGGGGTTGACGTTCCATTGTTATTCATTAAAAAAATGTCCTAATACAAAATTATCTTTTCAGGAAACTTACACAGAGGTGCCGGTGTCTCCGACGCCAGAGGCCGAGCACTGCCACTGGAAGCCGCAGTCGGAGCCTCCCAGCGCGATACCCCAGCTGTTGATAGCTCTAGTCCTGTGCGGATTCTTTATGGTCAGTTCTTACGTCATAGCTTAGCATTAAGTTATATATAAGATATTAGTAAAGAAGGTACCTCTATTATTAGGTATTAGGTACCTCTGTCCCATTCGTGTTTCTACCTTGAAGCAATTGTGTTTGCATGGCTGTGTTTCGGTTTGAAGGGTGGGATATGGCGTGAATTTACTGGGTACGGAGGAATAACATCTGAGTCTTCGGGAATGGCAACGCATGGGGGGTATCATGGCCGAAACAGTGTACTCTGTTATGACCATGGTACTGCTCATGTCTATAGGCGACGGTTACCACTTTCCATCAGGTGGGCCGTCAGCTTGTTTGCCATTCTAAGTTGTATAAAAAAAAATACGAGTAGGTACTGCTCTATCGACTAAAACTCCACGATGTACCGTCTCTTCGCTGTAGTGCCGGGGCTAAAAATTGCTTTTTATGCTTTTGTATTCTACCGCTATCCCGGCACATTTAGGACTCTAGCTTTGTTTTTTTTTAGCTAGACTCTAGCTCTAGATCAGGGGTTAAAAAATTTTTAAGGTAACGGAATGCCCATCAATTAACTTTTATTTTATGGAATTCCATATCAAACGATTACAAATCAAAAACACTAATTTCAATAAAAAAAAAAGCTTTTATTAGAAATATTTTAATAGTTTAATACTATAGTTTCCTTTAATTTTTAATGTGAAGAATGAGATTGTTTCACTGTATAAATAATTTCGCAGAGCCCTGGTGACTTTTTTACGGAGCACTAAGGTTCTGCGGAACCCATTTTTAGGAATCGCTGCTATAGATCGTAGCTTATTAGTAAGGAGGACCTATCAGCTTCATTGCTAGCAATATACCCTATCAGGTTGACCTCCTTGTGGTTCCTCCTAAAACCATCATGGATAAATTTGCCACAATGGACCAATTCATCCTCATGGTATTGACAGATATGCGAGCTGATCGGCGGGTATCTGGCGGGCAGTTTGTCGGTGATGTGCGACGCGGCGCATATGCTCAGCGACTGTGGTGGGTTCGCACTGGCGCTGCTCGCTTTCCACTGCGCGAAGCGGCCACCCGATGTCTACATGTCGTATGGATACAAACGGGCCGGTTAGTATGTTTTTTCCTTTATATTTGACAGGAAATAGCACATAGCACATACATCTGGCTCGGAGACAAAGTGAGAGGAGCCATCTCTCTAGGCAACAGAGGGCAAGGGACTTCAAAAAGCCAAATGCGAAATTTACAGCAAATTTTTAAGGTGTCTTGTGAAGGATGTGTGGGGGGAGGCAGTGTATCCCGAAAATGGAATATTTCCGAACCGATACGACAACATAACCTTCAAGAAAAGAGCATATTCCTTTTTAAAAGGCCGGCAGCATACCTGCAATGCCGTTGGTGTTGTGGGTGATCATGGGCGGCGGTAGTCACTTACCATCAGGCGAGCCGCATGCTCGTTTGTCCACTGTGTTGTAAAAAAAAAATGGAAGTAGAATTTACTCGAAGTCAAAATGTCGACGGAAGGGCTTGAAGATACAATCTCGCTTTACTCTAGGGCTGAGGAAAGCGCTGGATTGCCTAACTACGGTTGCGAATTCGCCTGCCAAGCATGGCAACTACTGGCAGAAACCCCCTGAAAGGAGGCCTATGTTCAGCAGTGGACAGTTAATGGCTGATATGATGGGTGATGATGATGAATAATTCTATGCAAAGATAATCAATGTTACAAGGTTACAGTATTTAATCGTGTGAATACGATGCAGACGAATTCAAATGTTCACGCCTGGCTGACTGCAGATGTCAGGTAGGCTTATTGTCTGTCGCATAATGGCTCCACGTGGAAGAGAATATGGAAATTGTTTTCTCAAACTTTATGATTCTGATAAGTGTTTTATAAGATAATGTTATAGGTACTTATATGTATAATAGTTATTCTATGTTTATATATATTTATTTATATATGTATCAATATGTATATGTATATATTTATAATTTTGTTTATCTATACTCTGTTACTAACAATATAGCTGCTCATAATATAATTTATTATTTATTATACTATTTTTGCACCATATATGTTATGCTTTATATACAAATCCTATAGACAGTTTCTGCTTTAGAGTTCTCAAGGTTGTCTGGTGGAAATATCTTTAAAGGATAAGTCCGCCTGTGTACATTTTTGTTATAACTTAATATCTATATATGTACAAAACATATTAATATATAAATAAAAATAAATAATGCTATTTGGTACATTTTCGACTATTTGCAATTGAATTATGTATTGTTAAATATACAAATATTATTAACAAGTTTCTTGTCCGTTACTTCGTACGCTTGAATTTCAGAAGTAGGTATGGGTATTATGAATACCGATCCAATATCTATATATTGGGTCCTTTCGGACATTGATGGCAAATGAAAGGTTATCACCCATTCCGATACCGCCCATATCGGTCGGATATCTATTTTCGAATATGTTAAAAGTCTGTTATCTAATTATATTTTTTGGATAACAGACTTTTAACGTATTCGTTATTAGACCAGTATATAGATATTGTAACTAAAATATATAAATATTGCTATATATTACCTATCCCTGTTCAGATGTAGGGAGGTTCACCAGAGGGAGACTTTGTACAAAAGTTGATTGCTTGGGTACCTCTGTCCCATTCGTGTTTCTACCGTGAAGCAGTTGTGTTTGCATGGCTGTGTTTCGGTTTGAAGGGTAGGATATGGCAATGAATTTACAGGGTACAGAGGAATAACACCTGAGTCCTCAGGAATGTCAACGCATGGCTGTATCATGGGCGAAACAGTATACTCTGTTATGTACATAGTACTGCTCATGTCTATAGGCGACGGTTATCACTTTCCATCAGGTGGACCGTCAGCTTGTTTGCCATTCTAAGTTGTATAAAAAAGTTAAAGTAGGAAAACCAATGGTGTAGATCTTTTCTAGATAATGTATTAAAAAAACATAAAATACCATTGGGAAAACCGTTGTTTTTGTATGATGCCAAAACAGACAAACATACAGGCAAAGCAGACAAAATTTATATATTCGACAACAGATATTCTACCGATATGTGAGAAATCGAAATGTATGATGACCTTTGGTTTTGTCACAATTAAAATCGTTTTTTTTTAAACACAATTTTAAATTGTATAAAATAACGAATAAAATTAAAAAAAAAATGTATTTATTGGAACTATAAAAAATTACAAAAGTAGGGTAGTGTACAATAACAGCCACATTAGTTAAAAATAACTGTGTCGTGGCTGTCAACGCCCACCTCCTCAAGGCAGAGGCGCTAGCGTTCCAGTAGAATTAATAAAACTGTTAATTAAACAAAGAAAAAGCATGTACCTACATGTAGCACATATATATGTGCCCAACATACATATAAATATTTAGACGTTTAGTTTACATTATATTATTATATTAATAATTTTATATGATTAGTTTAAATGGCTAATATCAAGTCTGTTAGTTTGTGAAATAAATTATTATATCCTTTTTCCTTCAGAGGTGCTGGGTGCGATGGTGTCAGTTCTTCTGATCTGGATTCTGACTGGTGTGTTCGTGTACGTGGCGGCCGTCCGACTACACACGGACGAGTACGACATCGAGCCGAACATAATGATGATCGTGTCCGGCTGCGGGGTCGCCTTCAACGTCATACTGGCGCTCGTGTTGCATGGCTGCGCGTCAGACATAGGTCAGTTTCTCTCAGTTTTATTTTTTTGAGTATTCGGCTTGAAGGACCAAAAATATGAATATACATATATATATATATAGTTTTTTATTACAGATGAGAATAGAAACGAATAGGAGGCTGCGTGTCTGATTTGTATCGATTTAAATGTTATTGGGTTATTATAAGGCGGTTTCTATTCGTTATACTATTTTTTGTTTTTCCTAATTGGGTACATTTAGTCAAACTAGGTGTCCTAAATTTACAAAATTTAGGTTGATAAGGTTCTTTCAAAAATGGACCTATGTAGTATCCGGCTTGAAGGACTAAAAGGATTTGATTACGCTCATGTTTGTATTGAACGACTGCTCAACTTCATATCTGTCAGAGGTCTTTATATTTAACGAAACTATTAACATCAGAGGGCGATTCTCTTGAACGAATAGCAATTTAATAAGTAACTGATATTCAGGGTATTTGTAAGAGATAGATACACAGAGATAGATACACATAGTCATACATTATTAAGTAATATAAAGTTTTCCTTCTTCACCAGCTCACCACCATACACACGGCGGCGCAGCGTGTCCACACACGCACACACATAACCACGACGCGGACACGCCACGCGTCGGGTTCCGTCTGTTTAGAAGATCCCGCGAACACAAACAGACGAACGGTGCTCTAGTAAATGGTGATTACAGCATGAAGGATCTGTCCAACGCTGAGGCGAATGTCGTCGGGTCCCAGGCCAGGTATATTGCCTTCTTACAGCTAGTGTTTTGTGGTATACAATTTTAGAGATGAAAAAAAAAAAATAGATTTATGCCTGGAAACCAATGAAATCAACCGTTTCTGAAATAAAATACCGATGTAAAATCTATTTTTATTGTCTCTTCCCTGTTTCCATATATTTTTTTCACTCGGCGTTATTCCAAAAATGTAATTCTCGCATAAATACTTTTTTCCCGACCGACAGCCTTATTACTTTTTTTTCATCCGTCCGTTTCTTTCCCACTTTTTTTCGGCCCTGACACCTTGTTTTCTTTATGTTACTATTTTTTTTTATTCATGACATTTCTTGATGACGTATCAAGATAAAATGCGCACCGGATTTCCAGTCCATGTACGCGTAGAATGAAAAAATGCCTGGACATTTTTTCTGTTAAAATATTTATGTCATTTACAAATTGATTTCGTTAAATCAATTTACTCTCTCTGTTTAGCGTAACAGTTGACTGGTAGAGAATGCCATCAGGCATTTTAATGTATAGAAAAGTATAAAAAAAAAGTTTTTGTTTTTCAATTTTACTATTCAAACAATGTTTTTCGGATTACAAGGAATATTGGAAAAAAATTGCCGAATTTTTTTTTAATCGTTCCCGAGTTTTTTATTTAAAATAAATAAACATATAAATAACATCGCTTTACCCGCTGAAATTGTTGCTCCTTTTAACTTTGGGTTTGTTGGAAGAGATCTCTTTTAGAGTTAAGCTCGCACTTGTACATTTGATATTTTTATGTACTATCATTGTGTACAAGAAAGTATAAATAAATAAAATAACTAATGGCGATTCATTTTCATTTAAAAACATAATTAAAATAATTATGTAAATCAAATTCCAATAATTATTAAGCGATTGAAAAATATCCCGAAATGGGCGGAATTTTGAATCCGCATCTTCTACGCTCTGCAGGGACTAGTTGAGCTACTGAACGCCTGTTTAAAATTAACATTTAAAATTTTTGTATTACCTATATGTCTGGGACGTTTGCATACATTGTCGTATATTTGAATCGTCAAGTTAGTTATGTATCCAGAGCTAACTAGATAAGTGCTTTAAATATATTTTTTATATTCTAGGAATATCAACCTGCGCGCGGCTCTCATACACGTGATAGGCGATTTGATACAGAGTTGCGGTGTGTTGCTCGCCTCTGTGATCATCAAGTTTTACGTAAGTCATTCTCCTTGTATTCCTTTGTCTAAATAGATAGTCACAAACCATTCTCGTTTGTTAATGGGTTGCCTTTTTTTTAATTTTGTTGTATACGTTCTTTATTTAAAAAGTTGAAGATAATTTTTTTTTCAACATTCTAAATTTAAAATTTATGAAGGAATTCGATATTTAGTCAGAGTTCAAGCGAAAGAGAAAGATTTTATTTAGTTTAGCCTTATTATAACAAAAAAACCACAAAAGAACATCTATTTAAATCTTTAAGTATGTGTGTTAGTGTTATTGCAGTAATGAAGAGAGAAAATGCTAGTGATGGGGTCTAGTGGTCTTACTATTAATAATAAATCTTGTAAGATCGATTTTAACGTGTTTTCTTATTGGAAACGATTGTAATCGATTCTTAGTGTATTCGCTACGATCGACTAATTGATCTAACTTCATAGTCACCTATCGTCATTCACCGGTACCTCGCCAGCGTATACTTAAAGCGCAATTAAGGTTACCATATCATTATATTCCGTATAATATCGAAATGAAATACTTAATCAAAATAAATATGAATATCTGACTGGTATAGGCGATCCCAGAGGGAGACTTTGTACAAAAGTCGATTGCTTGGGTACCTCTGTCTTATTCGTGGTTCAACCGTGAAGCAGCTGTGTTTGCATGGCTGTGTTTCGGTTTGAAGGGTGGGATATGGCGTAAATTTACTGGGTACAGAGGAATAACACCCGAGTCCTCAGGAATGGCAACGCATGGGTGGTATCACGGGCGAAACAGTATACTCTGTTATGTCCATGGCACTGCTCATGTCTATAGGCGACGGTTACCACTTTCCATCAGGTGGGCCGTCAGCTTGCTTGCCATTCTATGTTGTATATAAAAAAAAATAGTAACGTCCTTCTTTTCCATCATCAATGTCCAAAGAAGCCCAATATCTATTGGGCTTCTATTATATATATATTGGGTGGGTTGTAATATTGGCACCGCTGACGCGTGCCTAGTACTGAGTATAGGACGAGCGGCACTGTGTGCGGCGGTGTGTGCGTGTGCAGCCGGCGGCGAAGCTGGTGGACCCGGTGTGCACGTTCGCGTTCAGCGTGGTGGTGCTGGCGACGTCGGCGCGCGTGGTGCGCGACGCGCTGCGCATGGTGCTGCAGGCGGTGCCGCCGCGCTTCCCGTACCGCGAGCTGGCCGCCGCGCTGGCCGCGCTGCCCGGCGTGCGCCACGTGCACTCGCTGCACGTCTGGGCGCTCTCCACGCACCACCTCGTGCTCACCGCGCACCTCGCGCTCGGTCTGTACTACACGTTTCTCACTTGCGTGCCTCTTCGTACATACGTTCATTTATTTATTTGCCACAACATGATGTTTTTACAGATATTGATTTATTATGAAGTTCCCAAACTTATTTTGTCTACTGCCCACTTTGAGAATAAATTCTTTTTTAGCGTCCCCATTTTTTCACCTACTTAAAAACTATTATTACTTCAAATTACAAATTACCCCCCAAGCCCTCTACACGACGCCCCCATTTTTTTTCTGGGTCTCTTACTGGTACTCATTCTTGATCTCATCCATTCTTGTCACATCGTCACAATTCGTCTTTCATACATCACTTTTACGCGCCAGTATACTGTACTTCATCTATTTTATGTTAATTTCTGTGCTTTATTGGTATCGCATACTCCGTCAGATCTAATTACATGCGGTCGCTCCTGGAAAACATCTTAATTACGTTGAATTCGTCACGGTGGGTCAACTAACTTGGTATGCGGGGGAAAAGGGATTGTTAGTAATGGAGACTGAGAATCCCATTGCTAGCAATATATCCAACCAGGTCGACCTCCTCGCGGTTCCCCCTGGAACCTATCATGGTTAATTCCTGACGAATTCATTATGATGGGCTAACTGGCCTGTTTTCATTCTCATCTATCACCCTTCACTGGTGCTCCGTCGGCGTATCCCGTTAGCGCGGGCGGGGTTACCATACCATTTTCATCCATCAAAAAAAAACTTGGTATGCGACACCAATGAGTGATAAAAGGCGAAGATAATAAATTTTACCTATTGTTACTCACTGACTGGGATACCGTACCATTTTGATCCTTTAAAAAAAGCTCACACGAAAGATCGAATTTTTTTTTTATTATTTATTTATTCTTTATAAAAAAATGTCTGATACAAAAGGCGTACTTAATACTATATAGCATTCTCTCCCAGTCAAACTTTGGCAAAGCAGAAATTTAATTATGCAAGGAAAAAAATTTAATATTGTTACAAATAAATATTTACACGTACGTATCGATATACTTACAAATCACGACACATGCACATGGAGAACTACTGTACATGTTATGATTATATAAATGTACATACATGAATACATTAACACGTTGAGCGCCACGCGTATTTCTACAGCAATCCCGTTCAGGCCACGCGCGCCGCTTCGAAGCGCTGGTACTGCACGAGCTGGTGTTTCCTATCGTAGTAGAAGGTAGTTTACGTTTGGAACGTGATTCCTATAGGCATTCATTGAACACGTTACGCACCAAGTCTGTTTTTTTTTCTGTAATTCCGTAAAATAGTGTAAAATTTTATAGTTCTCATGTTACACGCTGTCAGACACCGATGGCTGACGCGGCCTAAACGGAAAGTCTAGTGTCAGCCACCGATGGCTGACATGGCGCTCAACGTGTTAAACAAATATTACATAAATATACAAATATATATCATAAAAACATACATACAAATATAAATATACATGCATATGTATATTTATGTGTACAATGACGTGTGACTTGTGTTGGCAGACGAGCTGGCGGAGGCGGAGAGCGTGTTGCGCGCGTGCCAGCAGGTGGCGCGCGTGCAGTTCCCGGTGCAGGCGGCCACGTTCCAGCTGGAGCGCTACTCGGCCGCCATGGCCTCGTGCCGCACCTGCTGCCAGCAGCCCGCGCTCGTGCCCTGACACCTCACCACGCTCTCGCACTAGCTGCCGCCTCGAATACGCTCTGTACGCTTTTATTTTATGCAATTTAGAATGGCAAGCTGACTGCCCATCTGATGGAAAGTGGTAACCGTCGCCTATAGACATGAGCAGTACCATGGACATAACAGTATACTGTTTCGCCCATGATACTCTCCATGCGTTGCCATTCTTGAGGACTAAGGTGCTATTCCTCTGTATCCTGTAAATTCATTGCCATATCCCACCCTTTAAACCGAAACACAGTCATGCAAACACAACTGCTTCACAATTGAAACATGAATGGTGCGGAGGTACCCAACAACCTTAGCAAACGACTTTTATACAAAGTCTCCCTCTGGTAAACGCACTCTTACTGTCTGCGTAGACGGTGGACATATTGTTCGCTAACTAAAAGCCCCATTATGTTTGTGCCTCATCTTACCAAGTTTACAAAGCCAACGAGATAATTTTAGTTCTTAATAAACCCACTAAAATTGTGTGCAACAAAACACATGTGTTGTAAAACAATATAGGTTAAGAAAGGAAAATTTAATCCGCGATTAAAATATTCCTGCGCCTGCGCAGACCTCTGAGCTTTTACATGCAATTGTCGTACTATTTCTCGTAACCTAAATAAATAAATAAAGTTTGGTATCAATGTTTATAATATCCTTAATGTGTTGCCCTTAGATGCTATGTTAGTATATGTATATATACATTCAGGCGTAAAAGAATTTTTCAAATCCTGTTCGTCGTATAAAGTAATTTAATGTTTCGCAAAATATCACTAGATGATGTTGTTAAAAATCTTCATCGAGCTATGATTTATCCTTCATTGTTTCTTGTATTTTATATTTTTTTTGTTCTAGGAGTTCAATTTACACTCGAATATATCCTAATTTTGTTATCACATTCGGTGTTTGATTTCTTGGCCTTTGGAAGTACAAATCCGTTTATAAATGACCGAGTTATGAAGTGACAAACATAAAAAATATAATTGAATTGAAAACCTTTTTTGAAGTCGGTTAATAAATTAATTTTCTTTACAGGGTGTGAAAGAGGTGTAATATTTCAAGTCTCGTGAACGCAGCTTTTGTGAGGTGAGTTCTATGTCATATGACTGATATTATAAAAGAAAGAGAAAAAGGAGACGTGGAAAAAGCTAGACTGAGCTGACTGTCCCACCGTGGAAGTGTTAAAAGGGCATAGACTAAGAATCGTTACATTCGTGGCTTAAGATTATATAAAAAAAAAATATTGGCTTATTTTTTATGTAACCTTCATCTATGGATAGCTTCAGAAATGCATAATGAATATATATACAATTAAACATACAACGTTGTTCAAATTTAGAATACCGTAATTTATATTTTTTGTGAGCTCCCGATCTTTATTTATTTATTTAACTGAATTAAGTATATTTCTAAATATTAATTATATTTTTATTTTTAATAAAATATATAATATAAAATTTGTATTAAAAAACGAAAAAATTGTAACCTGCATAATATCACAGTGGAAGGAATAACCAGTGGTTAAACGCCTTTAACACGTTCCGAATGATAATATAGCAGCTCGGGACACTTTGCAGTGCTGCAGAGTCTATACGTTTGACCACTGGTTGCTAAGAGTAATAACTTGTTTATACTGTGACCATATGTTATAAAAAAAGTACAGTATTCCAGAACATTCCATTAAATTATTTGTATATACATAATGTAATATTAAATTAATAGTATTTTAAATGTGCCAATTTTTTATTAGCAACTGTTCCATACATTTTTTAACATTGTTATTAAATAAATGTATTTAGAATTGACATGTATTGGACAAATAATTATTTAGAGAGCACATACTGTAAGATTGACTCCATCTGTATTAATTCTTAATTTAGAAAATAAACAAAGTAAATCTCTTGATTTAGTACAAAGACGAGCTGTGAGAATAGACGACGATTCCAAGCTCACAGGCGGTATCGAGCCCTAAGGCTAAAAGTCTAAGGCCTCTTTGTGCGTTCTACCATTTATATAACGGATTGTGTTCTTAGGAATTGTTCGAAATAATGTCCACAGCTACCTTTTATCATCTCACCGCTTGCTATTGTCAGGGAATTCATTCTCACACGCTTGGACTTAAACTCAAAAACTTAAACTTAAAAAGCTCAGCCATTTATAAATAGATTTGATTTTTTTTTATTTGAACAGATATACTTTCAGATTACTACCATATAAATTTCATCAGAATCGGTTCAGTAGTTTGAATCTTAAATAAAAATAACTGGTTTTTCCACAATTGAAGTCAGTGATTTGTTTTTTTTGTGAAACAAAATCGACTTTTTCAATTTATTGCCCTATAAAAATTGTTTTTTTAATTTACATAGTTTGGAATTGGGTAATGTCGTTTGTATACGAAGACAGTTAATACAGGTGTTGCCAGTCTTAAAGTATAAATTCTCCTAAATGTGTAATTAGATTTAAGGAAAAGGTAAGAGGCGCCAAAATGAAGTTTGATAACAAAAATGATATTTACATGACTGAAATGCACAATATAAATAATAAGTATTCTATACAGAGGGTTTTT
Source organism: Galleria mellonella (assembly GCF_026898425.1). Lineage (NCBI taxonomy): Eukaryota > Metazoa > Arthropoda > Insecta > Lepidoptera > Pyralidae > Galleria > Galleria mellonella. The sequence continues at coordinate 503,844 of NW_026442135.1, read as the reverse complement.
GTAAATGCATGAATATGGAATGGTAACCCTGGGTTATTAATTTACGCCGTAATTTACGTGGGGTGTCAGTGATGAAGTTAATATGTAGATAGATTAATTAGTCCATAATATATTTTATATTCTGTAGCTGTTAAAATAAAAAAAAAGTGTATTATATCTTTTTTTTTTTTATATAAACCAGTTTGAATTTCTGTTTTGTTCCTCACTAGCTAATTGTAATTGTCGAATGTTTAACTTGATTAGTTATTAATAAAGTTATTAGAATTTTCCCATAAGATGTGATCATGTGGTCAGTTATTATTCTGTCTATTTATTCAGCCCACATCCACCCACTGCTGGGATTATTACAGCATTTACTTTAAATCCATATTAAAAAATAATAAATAGGTCATTTTACTAAAGTTGGTGACCCTGTCACCAACTGTAGGAATTTTGCAGGGTCACCAACTGTACGAATTTTTCTAGAACTTTTTGTTTCTGTCCGGATTTTAGATAATTGTAAGATTGACCGAATATTTTTCTATTTTATTACAAAAATATTGAAGGGATATAAAATTTTCGAATTAAAAACGTAATTTCACTGGCGTCGATTCTGAGGCGTCATTTCTCTATAGCGACTTCTAAAATTAACATTTCAATTTGACATCACAGCCAATTCTTTATTGTGAGGATCTATATGAAATAATTTTTGACTAGGTTGAAGTTAAAATAATACTATATTAATTTATATAATAATAATAAATTATTAGATTAAATTGCCTCAGAATTGGCTCCATTGTGTAACTGTTTAATTTCCGGTTTTTTAGATATTTTCAATTTCTGTATTATTATTGTAGACCTTGTGAGATCTGACCACATATTTCAGAAAACGTTAATCCTTACAAAATATGGAAATAGTGAAAATAATAATACATAATATAAATAGAATAAAAAATGTATTATTAATAGTGAATAATTAAAATAAGGTTATGTTATAATTTAAACAGGGTTTGAAGCTGTTGTCCAAGTCAATTGCGACTACAAGATATAATATGTAAGATAAAATTATGATTAGTAATAATAGGTCTCGCTATATAGTAAATGCTTTCGACATTACATCACTCAGATTGAAAGTTCCGGTAGTGTGGCAACGTCGCAGTTATGTACCAATTTTTTTTCTAATAATTAAACAATTTATATTATAACGTTTCTGAAATGATGTTGGGACTCCCGCGCTTTTGTTGCGCATCAGAAATTTTCGCTCAAGTATGTATTGATGGTTTCCATGCCATCATTCGTCAGAATGGCGCGTTCATAGTGAGAAGAATGCGTGGAAGTGGCAACACCATCTTTAAAATGTCAGTTGAAAATGTCCATGCACCTGTGATGATAGGATGTGCATTTCGTCAGGATGATGACTAAAACACAAAATAAGTATTCCCTCGTTAGTTTAACCTTCTTTACTAATATAATTTTAAGTTTGTTGCCAGCATGAAATTTTGTTGTTTGATTATAAATAAATTTGGAATTGTTTCTAATTGATTATTTAAAAAGTGCTCTGATAGCGAACCAAAATATATGTAATGTAAATCATTAAATAAGTTGTGATACCTACCACTAAAAGTGTTGCACTCACTTCGTATTTTGCTTCGAATATATTCAAATATATATATTTTTGCTATCAAAATGCGTATTCTCAGATATAACTTTATAAGAAACTTGTTGAAATAATATTTTAGTTCGCTAACAATCAGTAAAAAATTTATGAAATATTATTATTGAAATTATTTTTCAAAATTGACAGATTTAATTTCATTCGATGGAACCGAAAGATGTAATATATATAGTTGTTTTAACCATAAGATAGTTTGCTGATGTCAATAGTTAGTACAAATAAAAAATCGATCAGTCAATTGAATGTTTCGACTTATTATCGATTTAATTTAAAAACTGTTTCTGTGATAATTTTAACAAAATTTCACGAAATAAAATACAAAAATTTATTATATTTTCATTACGTTCTATTGAAATAAATTATGTACTTATTTATTTATTTACACTTTATTGCACCATATATAAAAATAATAAATACAGTTAATTATTAATTATAATACCAACGTTGCCATACTTCAGTAAGTTTCGATATGAACGCCCTAAACTTTTATTTTTCCAGTGTTTTAAAATAATGCAATTGGCTTTAATCGCGTAACATTCTATTTAGTAATTTACGCTTATCCTTAAACAAATGTTTTAAGTATATAAATAAATGTATAAAATATATAGTTATAAAATAGTTATTATTATTAATACTGAATACTCAGACCAACAATTAAACGTACAGATGGAAAATTGTAGTTTGTATGTTGGGAAGGAATGGTTCGATGAAATAATTTTGAGGTTAAATCTTATTAATGGCAACACCTTTGTATTCGAAAAAAAAAATTGACATGTGATGAACATATGTAATTTTGATACGAATTTGTAAGTACGTTTAATAGATTAAGGATCATACTTGCGGTCCTTAATAGATATGATTATGCAATGACTGTAATTGTTAAAACGAGACACCATTATAAGCAAAACACGGATGTTTGGGCAAAATAGGATATTTTTTGTCTTGCCCTGTATACGATTTTATTTTTGGGTGACTCAACTTATTTGCGACATCAAAAGATTTATGTTTATATTACCCGTTTAAATTAAATAGCTATGTAATTATTATACGTCGCAAATAAGAAGGTACTTTTTCTATTTGTTCGTTTGCCCAATGACATCAGTCTGTTGCTATTTCATATTGCATACGCTCACAATATTATATAGGTTTTTGAGATATCATAATGATATCGCGTAATGATCCGTCTGTACAGGGTGAAATAGAAAATAGAGGTTCCAATATGAAATTGATAGCTGGATTTTGAAGCTAAAATTTGAAGTCTATCATTACAAACAGCACTGTGAGTTAGTATGAAAGACTTTAATTTGTTGTGGTTTTCCTACTTATATTTTTTTAGGAAAAGTCCAGTTTCTCTGAGCGTATAGACTTAATGGATTCTAATGATTTCGTTTTAACCCCGTCATTGATTTGTTGGTCTGAGTTTAGGTAATGAAACAGAAACGAGATGAAATATAATATATAATATCCACTGGATTATTACAAATGTATAGCTTAAATTAAGATTATAACGAAATTGTTCCAAAAATATATTCGTAGTGTAGCTAATGATTGTTATTTTTTTTTTTTTGTAATTAGTTTTAGTGTCTGTTTACATGTTGTTGTAATTTATTAACTTTTTAGAAATATGTATGTAGAAAAAATTGTTTTGAATTAAATTTGTTGAATAAAAACGAAGAAAGGTTTGTACCGTGATTTGGATTAGTTTATTTGACCTTTGACTTTGTAAGTAGGGTTACTATCGATTTTAAAATCAAATCAAACAATACATAATTTTATTTTAATTTTTTTTTATTTTGTAATAACATACATCATTTAGACAATTCGATATAAAAAAAATACGAGCTATAAATATATTTGATTACATAATACCTATTCACCCATTTAATACATAATATCATTTCTAAATCTGTAATTAGAGCCGTGAAGAATAAGTCCGGATAATCGAATATTCGGATAATGAAGATTCTATTGTATTACTTAATTTAGCTTCTCTAAATAATTTTAATAGTAATTTATATTTATTAATTAATTCAATATCTTGGTGTAACTTCTATGAACAGATCAGCATGTATTGATTTTCACTTAAAATTTATTTTTCTATATATATATATATATATTTTATTATTAGATGTAGTTAATGGATTTTGTGCTCAAATAGTGAATTTAATGTGATAGCTTTTTAGATAGTACTTGTAAATGATGTCATGTTAGTTAAATCTGACATTTCTGCGGTATATATCCTCTTTATATACCTATATATTATATACAAATCTTGTAAGTAAATAACAAAAAAAAATTGTAATGGATTATTATAATATAGTCGAATTAAACATTCTCATTTTTGAAGTTGGCTAAGAAATGTAATTATGTAAGAATTATACTCTGTACGTTATAGCACAGTGCGAATGACAGGTTATTAAAATCACGAAAAAATACGGATTCACTTTAACATTTGACTTTGAGAAGTACCAATTGTTATTTTTTTTTTTTATGTTTTGGAGGCGAAGTTGTACTCAATACAATATTTTTAAACTGAACACTGCCATAACTGTCAATTGTCACACGCACCGTGCTACAATGCGCATAATATAAGAGGTAATCTACTGCGGCTTGTTAATTACACTAAAGAAATATCTATGTCGTAAGCCAGATCTTAGAATTGATCAATTGATGTGACCAACCATTCATGAAACTCCCAACGCGTCTCTAACGGTGGATCATTATTATATCAGTCGTTAACTCTTTAGGGGGGGGGGGATGCCAGTAGTTGCCATGCTTGGCAGGCTGATTGGCAACCGCAGTTAGGCTTTGACGATGTTTAAAGAGGGACGCTTCTATCGATCCCTCGAACATTAAGTTCTCTTAGTCGCCTCTTACAACAAGTCGGAAAAGGAGTGGCCCATTCTATGCCGGTGCCATACGGCATAATGGTGGAATACTGTCTCATGTAACTATATTACGATATGACCACTAATCTTTGACCACATCACGAAGAAGCCATGCATTTAGCTGTTCATATTGTCAAACGTTGATTTATTCATTGACGTGGCCAAGTTGCATCATGATGTGGGCTGTAGGCATGGGTGATATGGATGCCGATTGTGTATCTATCAATTGAATTCCTCTGGATATTAATGGCGGAAAGTCAATACCCATTTTGATATCGCCCATATCAATCGGATGTCTATTTTCGAATATGTAAAAATTCTGTTATCTAATAATATTTTTTGGATAACATATTCGTTATTGGATCAGTATATAGATATTGTATCTAAAATTACCAGAGGGAGACTTTGTACAAAAGTCGATTGCTTGGGTACCTCTGTCCCATTCGTGTTTCAACCGTGAAGCAGTTGTGTTTGCAGGGCTGTGTTTCAGTTTTGAAGGATGGGATATTGTGTGAATTTACTGGGTACAGAGAAATATCACCTGAGTCCTCAGGAATGGCAACGCATGGGGGGTATCATGGGCGAAACAGTATACTCTGTTATGTCCATGGTATTGCTTATGTCTATAGGCGACGGTTACACTTTCCATCAGGTGGGCCGTCAGCTTGTTTGCCATTCTAAGTTGTATAAAAAAAATATAGTAATTGTATCTAAAATATATAGATATTGCATCTAAAATATATGGATATTACTATATATTACCCTAATGATCTTTAATGTTCGACTATATCACGAAGTATGCGTTTAGCTGTTCATATTGTCAAATGCTGATTATTTATTGATTTGACGATATCATAACTTTTTTTATGCAATTTAGAATGCCAAACAAGCTAACGGCCCACCTGATTACCACCGGAAAGTGGTAACCGTCGCCTATAGACATGAGCAGTACATAGACATAACAAAGTATACTGTTTCGCTCACGATACCCCCCATGCGTTGCATGTATCTTTATGTAGGCAGTGGGTATTTACCATTTCATGAAATACCAGTACAACCATGTCATGAAATGCTCGGCTACATCATAAAGTGATCAATTCTAAGATCTAGCCATGACATCTACGTTAATATTTTTTTTAATGTATAATACGTATTTGTTATATTTTCAAATGCTACTTGTTTAGCGGGGCGGTATACTTAATTCGGTAATATAATACGCACTTGTTGCGTAGTGTAAATAGAAAGTTACTCAGCTGAATAGCTGAGGTATACAGGTTCGAGCCCTTGTGAAAATTTAATTAAAGTTTGATACATTTACATATGCAACATGGCGTCGATTCGCTGAGCCGCTATTTCTTTAAACTTGTCTGTAACTTTAAAATTTCAATTTGGTAATACAGAGAAAGTGAAAGCGAAGTGAAAAATATCCAAAGGTTGCCTGGAAGAGATCACTCTTAGCGATATGGCAGCCTATTGTTTTCTTAGTGTAATATTTTCTTGCAATTGTTTGTATTTATAATAAGTTTACTATTGTAATCTTACGGAGGAAACAATAAACGGTATCTATCTATCTATCTATTAAAGTGAAATTTTTATTTTAAGGACCAATATGAACTGAATTTCTTACAGATTTAAATCAATATTGTATTCAATTTAGTTTTTTTTTTAAAGTTAAAATAGTAATTTTGTGAAATTATCAAATTAAAGAATTAAGAGATAAGTTTAAAGAAATGGCGTCTCGGAATCCACTACAATTATAAAAAAGATGTTAGATTAAAAATAATAAATGTAACGATATTTATATATAGTGTGAAATAGTCATTAGTGTAAGTACAATATAATGTAACCATTTGTATGGGGCATGCCGTATGGTTTCTATTGATGTAGCCAAGTTATTTGTTATATGTGGAGCGAAGACGCCGAGGCTGTTTGCTGTTAGTTATTGCATTTATAGGATAAATTCAAATCGTCTTTATTCAAATAAACTTGTTTACTAGCACTTTTAAATCGTCTTTTTTTTTTTAATATGTAAAGATGTAAAGCTTTGCGCGAAAAATAGGCTCTCAAGACACAGAGTTGGTGTACTTAGGATTGCTTTTTAGGACTTGGGCCTTTAAAGAAGGCGTATATATATACTCTTAACAATGTCTTTGTAAACCGTCGCTTGGATCCTGAAGTGGGCATGAAGAGGAGGGCCTCAGAATTACGCCTATCTATGGCTTAGCATCATGTTGGCCATAGTTTTATACATATTATACCTATTTGTAGGATAAATATGTCCTTGCTTTGTAGGGTAACATCAGCCTGTCGGGATGAAGGGGGGGGGGAGATTGTTAGTAATGGGGACTGGCGGTCTCATAGCTAGCAATATACCTTATCACTGGGTTAGTCTTGAAATAAAATCTAGTAAATCGACATTGGAATTGAGACTTTTCGCACTATCGAGTTGCAAATTGAACTTACGACATAATGGTTCCATACTGTTCTGAGAGATGCATACTATTGTTAATAGATGCATATTATTGTCTCTCTCTGCCTGCCCGTATATATCGATATCGCAGGCGGAGTCAATATTTCATTTTTACCGCCTTTTTTATTTTCCATTTTTAAACAATTTCATTCCATCCCTTTAAATATAGATTAGCGCAACCATGAGAAGGAAAGACGCCGGATGTTGGTGTCTTGTTCTGATTCCATATACGTTATGGCGATATGTACGTTCCTTTTTAAAATTCAAGCATTGAAATGGTCTATTCTAATTATTACTATTTTTATTCAAGCAAACTGAACTTTAAAGTACTTTGTATAGTCATTTTTAGCTAAGATTAATTTAAATCCATAATTAAATTTTAGCTGAAACTTTATTTTTCAAACAGAAATGGAATTTTGTATTTGTTTGGATATCAGTCATTGAGTTCGATTCTGAAATGGCATTTCTGTGAAGCTACTAACTTAATATTTGTTATTTTATATTTTTGTGAATTTTCTGTACCATCTTAAACTATATTTATAATAATAATAACTTAAAACTATTTGAAATTTAGTTTATATTCATTCTTAGAATAAAGATTTCGCTGTAATATTAAACAGATTTTTTAATTTTAGAAATAGTTTTAGGGAAATGGCGCTTCAGAATCGACGTTATTGTGTTCAGTATTTAAAAATAAACTGCTAACTTTTTTTTAACAATCGCAGTATTATTTCCCGCCTTACACCATGCGACGTAATTTATAAATGACGACAACTTCAAGGTCTAAAACTAGCAGCATCGAGCCTCGTAGCAGTTGCCAAATGGTGTAACCAAATAAAATATTTTTGTATAATAAGATGATATACTTACCATAAATGTTATGATTATGCTATTGTTTGTTTTTTTTTTTTTTTGTTAGTATAATGCATGCGTTCTCCGTCCCTGTTCGTAAATTTTTGTTGTATCCACTGTACTGAGGAATAAAATTATATAATATTCAATTGTTTTATTCAAGTTCCAATGTATTAAGCTAAAAATAATCTTGTTCATTTTTTTATACGACTTAGAATGGCAAACAAGCTGACGGCCCACCTGATGGAAAGTGGTAACCGTCGCCTATAGACATGAGCAGTACCATGGACATAATAGAGTGTTCGCCCATGATACCTACCCCCATGCGTTGCCATTCCTGAGAACTTAGGTGATATTCCTCTGTACCCTGTAAATTCACGCCATATCCCACCCTTCAAACCGAAACACAGCCATGCAAACAACTGCTTCACGGTAGAAACACGAATGGGACAGAGGTACCCAAGCAAATTAATTAATGAATAAATGAAAAAAAAAAATGTGTCCAGCTGTGTAGTAGGGGTAGATGACATTTTGTCGTTTCTCTGTCGTCAAAATAGAACAGACAGAATGCATTTTATAAAAATAAAATTATCTATGTACGAGTAGTAGGCGTGGGCAATCAAATAATATTTAATGACGAAGAATCCGATCGAAATCAATAAACACATCCGACCGGTACGGGCGACTTCGAAACGAGCGACCACCTTTTTCCCGCCATCAATGTCCAAAAGAATCCAATATATAGATATTGGAGCAGTACCAATATTTTTTTTGATGGATGAAAATGGTATGGTAACCCTGCGCTAACGGGATACGCTAGCGGAGCACCAGTGAAGGCTGATAGATGAGAATGAAAACAGGCCAGTTAGCCCGGTTGGGTATATTGCTAGCAATGGGATTCTCAGTCTCCATTACTAACAATCCCTCTCCCCCCCCAGTACCAATATTACCCATGCCTAACGAGTAGTAATCCGTCTCTGAACTAATAAAGAGGAAAGATTTTGTTTATAATAGATAAATTTAAAAATACTTAACCGATTTCATTGTTTCACCCACAGAAAGCTGTATGAACAGCGACTAACATGGGCTGTATTGTTGTAAAATCGCCGTGTGTTCCAGCATAGAATAGACCACCCCTTCCTTTCCCGTGGGTGTAGTAAGAGGCGACTAAGCGAGAGGAGAGGATGAGCAGTAGCGCCCCTCTTAAAACATCCCTAAAAGCCTAACTGCAGTTGTCAACCTGCTTGTCAAGTGTTGCTACGACTGGCAAACCTTCCCTTATGGGGAAGGCTTATGTCTAGGACTGGACAGTTACGTAAAAGTAAAGCCGAAACCGGTCGCTACTCTTTGTTAAAATGTATACCTTCCTTCCGTGCTACATAGTGTAAAAAATAGGTTGACAGAACTGCAGGAATTAAAAAAAAAAAATGAAATAACAAACAACTCAACTACTTATATATATTTATTATTCTTTTGAAGGCAATTATGTCAACACATAGTTTATTTACAATACCACTATCTAATTACATGACGCATGGCTTAATTTGTACAGAGTAATATCACAACAGCGAAAACAATATCGATTTAAAGCTGCCTCGAAAACTATCACTGCCGTTAGCTACTTTATTTAATAGTCGAGTTTTTATTTCATTTAAAATGACAAAACTGTTGATGGAAAGTGCTAACTAACTCTCAGTTTATTAATTAACTATTAAATTCTAAAATTACCAAATGTTAGTACATACATGTGACAATTTTAGTTTTAACTGGTTATTCCCATTTTTTTTTGTATATTGTAGTAACACTAACTAATGTTCTTGAGGTTAACTTGATTTTGGTATTCATCAAATTTCGAATTAATTTCTTGCGAGAATTAATATTTTTTATAATGTCAAAAATATAAAAACTCGACTATTAACAAAAGCTTTATTACGCTAAGGAACGATTTCCCAATTTTCAGATAAGATTAATACAGCATTTCGTGTCCAAAAATTTAACAAGTAATTAGAATATTATTAGCTATAAATTGTAGACCATTCAATATGGCCACACTCTTTACCAAGCAAGGGGGTGAAATGTAATGAACATTGTAAAATTTTAAATGTAAAATAAACATAGATATGTTATCTACAATTAGACATATTAATAAGGAAGCTTACAGTAAATTTATTACGATGGGGGCGACACAGTGTTCAAAACAATTTTTTTCTTTGCACCTATACGGGAAAAAAAGTTTAAAAACTTTAATTTCCCGCCATTATAGATTTTTTTTTTAATTACTCTGTCCATTAACTTTCAATAACATTGTGGTTGTTTACGTTGTAACATGGTGGCGCCACCTTCGCAGAAAAGTTTTCCTCTTGCAAATTGTAACATTTAAAATGTTACAAATTCAATTTTATGTTATAAAGGTTTTAATTTATTATCTGAGAATTGAAAAATTTTACAAATTATCCTAAATTACTTAAACAATTTTTACATAATACTATTATGTTGTGACAATATAAATTTCATGACATTCAAAGACAAGACGCTGAACATTTATCAAGTAAGACGACAGTTCAGCAACTTTCGGCGACGGTTTGAAAAAGCAAATTAATATCACACATTCATTCATCGATTTAGGAAGAAAACTAAATAATTAAATTTTTATAGTTTCGAAATAATCATTCTTTGTTAAAATTATTAATTATAATATATTTTTATAAGGATTGATAGAAAAAATAATGAAACAAAATACAATAGTACATTGCAACTACTCCGAAACTGTAAAAATTAATTTATTTCGTTTTACGAGAGTAGTATGAGAACTATGAACTATATCGTAATAATAAATTATCAACATATAATACCAATAAATTATTCTTTATAACTGTTTGAATCTTTAATACCTTAATTTTTTCATCAAAATTAAAATTATCGGTTATTAGAAACTTATTGCAAGATTCACATTTTGGTTTGTTGTCAGAGTACGTTTTAAATAAACATTCAGCAATATTGTTTTTTTTTTTTTTTAAATAACAGCTTATTCTTTTTTACAGTTTTATTTAGATATGACCTCTCTTCATTGTTACTGTAACACGTCTACAACAATAGTTATATAATATATGGTATATATATATATATATATATATATATATATATATATATATATATATATATATATATATATATATATATATATATATATATATATATATATACACACACACACATTTGATAATAACTTTATATTTGTGACACTAGTTGGCATCATCGTTATACAAAACCACACGTTGTGCGATGATAAGCGTAATTTACTGACAGAAAGCGTTTCCTATATAATATCTAGTTAAAACTCGGACCAAGAACAAAGTATAGACGGATCTCTGAGCACTGCACTAGTGAAGCTGCAAACTTATGCATAATCAAATGAAATATAATAAATTCATTCAAATACACACAAAAACGAGTCATCGCTTATCGAAATATTTTTTAGATTTTTACTGATAAAACATAGGTGTTGCCAGAAATCAAATAAGAAACCATTTAAATTCAATCTTAAATTTTATAAACTATCATTTTATCTTATTGGCATAATTGTATTAAACTAGCTGCCCGCACTGGCTTCGTACAGGGTTTTAACGTACAATTTTTAATAGATATTATTTTTTATATCAAACCTTCTTCTGTCAATTCCAAACAACAAAAAAGCAATTGCCAAATAGATGTAGTCGTTCAAAAGTGATACGGTTACATCCATTCCGCACTTGATTTTTATTTATAAGATGACGCCAATAAGACCGTTTATTTACCATATTTATGAAAAAAAAAAATATAAAAATGGCAACACATCTTAACTCACCTTTCAAAATAATCTGTAAAGTTTGAATATTCCGTCTATACTATTATTTTGGTTGAGTATTCAATAACTTACACTAAATGCCTGACCGAGACGCTCATAAAAATAATTAATAAATGCATTTACAACTTAGACAAGTTATTACTAAAATTTGTCATTCCTGTTCACTCCGTGGGAGTCCTAGCATAAACATATAGATATATTGTCAATTCTATTGCTCATGGTTGGTTGTAAAAAAAAGTCCTGATCATATATCTATAGTCGGACTAACCTATTTTTAAAATATCACACATTTTATAACTAGGAGTTTTAAATTTGAAATAAATATTTCACTAATTTTGACAAATAAAAATAAAGACAATTAATCAAATCGGGTTTCATTTTTTAGTTTATTATAAACTGACAAATTTTGTCATGAAAAATTGAAATCAAAGTATATAAAAAATATACTTACTAGACTAAACTTAAATAATTTACGTCCAGTCTGGTCAGGCTTAATAGAAAAAAAAATAGCTAATCCACTTAATTTTTACATGATTACAATACAGTTTTATTTATTATAATTATAATATATTTTGATAAAACAGTGATACTGTGTAACAGTTATAAAATAATTTAAAACACCATGGAAGACTGAGCTAAAATAAATTAATGTACTCATGAAATATAATTCTATTAAAACATAGCTATAAACATATAAAAATAATAAAAGTTATAAAAAGTGAGTATAAATCATCACCATAGACACTAACTATGTCTAAACTTTTTTTTTCAATATATACTTAATAAAAAAAAATATAAATAAAAATGGCGGGAAATTGTACTCAATACAAACATGGCGCCGACTACAAAACTAACGATCTAAATAGTACAAAATTAATTTAATAATACTGAGTAATAATAAAAAATATAACATATAAAACATTAAATTAATTCAATTTTGACATTAAAAAAATGATTGCATACAGTAAATAAGTATAATATTTACTTAATAATTTTCTCACAATCTAAGGCAAGTAATTTAAAACAAGACACGAAAATGAAGCCAATAAATTTGAGTATGAAATATATTTCTTTCGGATACTACATCGTATAGCCTTAGATTATATAGATAGAGCATCAAGCCTCAAAAACGAGCCAACTTTTTGTCAGCTAATTGTCTTGTTTTTTATCAGTATTCTACATACTTACGCGTAAAATGTATCCTAACGTATTATTTAATGAGTGTTTACGCATTAAAAAAGCTGCAGAATTTATAAGACAAAATAAATATAGAAGTTAAAAAGAAAACATAACTATTTATTACGCAAAATTGTATGAAAAAGTTGACCCGTTTATCTATGGAGACACTCTGATGGAGATGCTAAACAAAAGTGATCTACTATCTCGCTTACTAAAGGAGAAGTCTTTAAAGATCAAATTTATTGGCAACAAAATGCATTTCAGAGTGTATTACTTGATGATTATTATTAAACAAGTTTAACTGAGTTTACTCTTAGTTAATTGACCGTAAAAAACGAATCTAATGGAAAATTTAAAATATCGAAAACACATAAAAACCCGAGTATTTACTTACCATAATCACTGCCAATATTCGTCACATGTATTTGATAAACTTACGAAAATTAACAAATTTAATAGTTTTAGGCAATTTCTCAATTAATTTAAACACACACCTAGCTAATGTTTACATTATTATCATTTCTCTTATTGCATATAATTGATTTTTCTACTAATCTAAGGCATTTTATTAATTTATTAATAATAAATTACAATATTTTATTATAAATAAAACAAACTACATATCTTACGACTTCACCATTATTGTATGATTTGAGAATAATTGCTAATAGGATCCTATACGCAAACCATACATAGTACAACCCCTTCGTGAAAAAAAAAAGTCGTTAAGTAATTTATGTCGGTTTAGAGGGAATCACAATTGATTTATGCACTTCATAGGCGTATTTAAGGGCTAGGGGGGGGGGGGGGGCTGGTGGGCCATGGTCATTCTAGAATTATTTGGTTCCCTTTTTTAAGAGAGGCTAGGCTCTAGGCTCTCTCTAGAAAATAATTTTAAATACGCTAGTGATGCACTTTGTCGTAAATTGATATTTCAAAATACTATCGCTAGATTCAGTTTGTTACCTAATGGCGACCGTGGCCCAGCGGCAGATACACTGCCTTGCGTTATGAGGTCCCGGGTTCGATTCCCGGTAAGGGAAAATTTGGGAAACGAATTTTTCTGAATAGTGTCCGGTCTGGCGTTCCGGGTTCGTGGCCACATACATGTGTACATGTAAAGATGTATGTTGCCTGGTTCCTCTATAACACAGGGTGTTTTAGCTTGAAGATCAGACGATTGTGTGGCACTTATTATAATTATTTCCCTACGTTATAATGAAAAATAATAAAGGTTGACAAGAGTATGTTCATATTAATTGAATGTTTAAATCAATAATTACTATTATTATTAGGTATTTAGAGGGGGGAGAACGGTTTTTTTTTTAAATGGATGATAATGGAATGGTAACCCCACCCGCGCTATCGGTATACACCGGCGGGGCACCAGTGAAGGATGATAGGTGAGGATGAAGTAGGTCAGTTAGCCCATCGTGACGAATTCAACAAGAATTGTTCACGATGGTTTCCAGGGGGAACCACGTGGAGGTCGACCTAACAAGGTATATTGCTAGCAATGGGGCTGTCAAACTCCATTGCTAACAATCCTTTTCCCCCCTGAGGGAGAAGGGTTTGGGTTGGTAATGGGGATTAGCTTATTTCATTGCTAGCAAAATACACCTATCAGGTCGACCTCCTTGCAACTTCCCTTGGAAACTAAAGTGATTGATTTATTGTTAAATTTGTCACGATGGCTTACTGACCTGCTTCATCATCTCTCATTCCTCACTGGTATATATGTATCTGTATACTGATAGCGCAGGCGGAGTTACCATTCCGTTATAAGACAGTATTTAGAGTTTAATTGAATGATACTTAAACCAATCATATATTATCACTAAATGATTGTATATTGTTCTGTTATAAATATATATAGGTATATACCTATTATATGTATATACACGGGTGAACAAACAAACCCGCTATCTCATTATATATAATTAATATAACTATTTACTATGTACATATGAGTAACTACAAGTACAATATATGTATATCTGTAGCTATAATAAATATTTAAAGATTTAAGCACTAAATTATTAGTTTGAATATTATTATGTTTTTATTTACATTTCATAAGCGTTTCATATTTTAAATACAAATAATAAATAAATAATTTCATAATAAAAAAAAATAGGCAAGTGACATGGCAAGAAAAATTTTCGATATCGCCATAAATATTATGTAATATTATAAAATGTTATTTGCGTGGATTGGAACGCGAGGTGTGAGAAGGACAAATGCATGATTGAAAAGTGTAACGAATTGTTCGAAATTCCATAGATTATTAATGACATTCGAGTAAATAGAACAGAATTCCATTTTATTATCTGTGTATAAAGAAAGCTATTCCTTCCCTCGTTACAATGTAATATGTATGACATAATTTATAACTTGTAACTGAAACAGTTATTAATTTTATATTTCAATACTTATAAATATTAATTTTCTCAAAATGCTTGAAAATGTGAGCATTATTTTGACAATCTTCTTCGAGATAAATCAAAATTGCCGTACTGGCCAGATACATGCGGGCAGCGGCCGGCAAAAGTTGTATAAATATCCATATCTGTCGTGTTTTGCGGCCAGATAAATTACGTACTCACGTATGTGTGGCTCGGCTACACCTCGGCCCACATTTGCACGTTCGTCCATCAATGCCTCAGTTGCTGGCCGCTGCAGTAATGTACTATTTTAACAAGAAACTCGTCATACGGGCGTGAAGGATTCAATAGGGTTAATCGGGGAACCCATATATAAAAAGATCCCATGTTTTAAAAATCTGTTACCAATTGTTTGACAAATATGAGTAAAGGAATTGAATATTATGTTTCTTTATGATTTTTTTTTATAACTATTATGATATGTATAATATTTATTACATTTTTTAGTGGAAAAATATTGCGTAGTATTATATGGTGACAGGCTTAGGAATTATTTATACTAAATGACTATTACTAATTAGTACTTTAGTTACTTGACTGCGAGATATCAAGATCGAATCAAAGTCAAAACCTTGGAATTTTTAATGTTTTTAGGATTAGAAATATGTATATATTATTATAATAATGGAATGTATTTTAAATATTGATGATTGTACTAAAAAATATATTGCATACAATTAACACGTCACGAGAATCGAACTTGCGACCTGTGACGTAACCTTATATCGTACCGTCATATCCTTTTACTTGGACAAAAATATCATTGTTTCTTCACAGTCTAAATTGTACCTACAATCCCTTGTAATAGTGTTCAATATTGCATACTTATACATAGGTTTCATTATAATTAGATGCTATACACTTAGATAGAATAGAATACAAGATAGTCGAGTGCGAAAAACGTTCCAACAATTATAAGCTGAAATGTAAAAAAAAAAGCGCGCCATTTTCAGTATTGCCAGTAAATTTTAATATTTTGGTATTACTTCAATCCGAGAATGAACTGATAAATCTATTAAGTATTAATGAGTGTATTTAAATATGGTTTATAATATATAAATAAAAATAAATATAGTTGGGACTGATTTTGGTAATGCATTTGTAGAGAATTTCCGTCTAGAAATATTAAATTTACATTACATTTATACATTTTATCAATACGTATAGTATTTGCACTATTGTTATGTAGATATTATGAGAAGAAATTATAAAGATGGATTTGGACGAAAGGAAAAAAATGTATATAACAAAAGTACACATAGCTAAGCTAGCATAAGCCGGTAAGGCTTATTCATAAAAACAAATCTACGACCCTTTTTCGACTACAATGTTTTTTTACGTTCTTCCTAATTATGAATTTAGTTCAAAATAAGGAGATAAAACATTTCAATACTTATAATTTAAGATTACGTTCCACGAAAAAAAAATGCGACTTCAGTTATGGCAAAATCATTTATTTTTATAATATATAAAAACTATGTTACTCTACTTATTTTGATATAATTTCTACAGTTATATCAATCAATCAGTCAACAACTGACAGAGTTATGAGGTAACAAACAAACAAACAACACAATTGGGAACCTCTCCCTTTTCTGAAGTCGGATACAAAAGAATCGAGCTCGACAAGTTTTGCGTATTTATGATTAAATCTGTGTGATCTCGTAAGTCAATGTCTTGGGTGACTGTTATTTTTAATTGTTTCAAATTATATTCTTTGATTGTATCTGAAGCATTGTGAAGTCACAATTGTAAAACCAAAATCCCTAAGAAACGTAATAAAAAACTGTAAAAGAATAGTAATCTATTTTATATATGTGGAAAGATGTATTAACAATAGACAAGTTAAATTTTTCTTTCATTATTTTTTTTTTAAGATGGTCAAATATACTAAATAATATATTTATTATTGGTACCTATAATGAGACTATTAATATTATGCTAAATCAAGAGTTTTAACATAAAAAAATCATCAAAAGCGATCCTACGTATAATTATTTTAAATTTGAGCCACGAAAAAAAAAGAATAATTTTTCTCTAAATCCGCACAAATAAATATTGCACCTTATTTTTTACGACATACGGTTGACATTTATCATTATCTATTTACCATAAACAAAATTGTACTTTATAAACTAAAGATCAAGAATATCACTGGTGGCTTATTAGGGTGTTTACAGACTGATTTAGCGATTAAGTTAAGCGACAAGTAATTTAGTAGTATCTACATGCTTTTTTTGTTTATTTATACTATGTAAATGAACAAAATAAATACGTAGTAATTTTGTGAAATGTTTAATTATTCAGCATTTTACTAAATTACTAACTGTACTTATTTCACTACTAGTACAGTGGAAGGAGTTTTCATTAGTAGTTCTTTATATTGTGCTATTAGTGTCGGTAGTGTAAAACCTAAGTAAAATTTTTTTAGTAATTTAGAGGAGTGGCGAATGGTTAAGGAGTTAAATGTATTTGATTAATGAAAATAGTTTTAGATCAATCAACTAAATCTGGAATCTCACCTGTATGTTAGTTTTGAGTTTTAAACATTTTTATTTATGGTTAGATACATCGACAATTTATTGTATTATTGCGAATTGATATAGAATATATTATTAAAATTCAAAAATCATATTTGAATAATTGTTAAGTAAACAAAAATTTTTTCGAAAGGGTTTCCAGTGAAGCGGTAGCATAATTGGTATGAACGTCAGCCCCAGTTAAGTTCAAAATTTGACTGCTTCGAAATTTTTTAATCACTTGATAATTATTTAAGGGATAATAACATATTTTTTTATTTTTCTAGTTTTAGTAATTTAGTCGAGTGGCAATTTAATAATAAATAATCTTTATTTACTATTATTATTATTAATCTTTATTTACTATTAATAAGAAATTAAGGTGTCTGAATATAAGGAAATATTTATATTGTCAAGTAGTATTTACTACTAAATTACTCGCCAATTGACTAATTAGTTGTAAAGAAACTAAACATCTAAAATCTCACTGGTTTGTCAGCAAGTTTCGACAGTTTTAGTAATTTAATCGAGTGGGCAATCGATATTTTTTATTAAATTACTCGCCAACTCACTAAGTTTAACAGCTAAATATCTTAAATCTCACTAGTGTATCGACATGTTAAACTAAGTTCCGATTGCTTTATTAATTAAGGCGAGTTATTTAGTAATTAAAGAAACCTCCACAAAAAATAAGACGATTTCATCGAGTAGTGATGTTTTTTTTACTAAATTATTAGCAACTCAAATATTTATCCATTAAGGATAGAGTCACATTCGTCCGTTTGCACGTATGAACTGGTCAACACATGTAACGAATTAGGCCTTACATGCCAACGCATGTAAGGCCTAATTCAAAATATTTTGTAATTTAATCGAGTGGCGAATAATTTGAATATTTAAGTGTCTGAAAATATAAGTAAATATTATTTCACAAAGAAAATCGACTACAATCGTGGCAACACCAGTTATTTGATTTAAAAACCAAACAATTGAACCAATTTTAATTAATATCCTTTCAGATAAAAAAGAAATTTCTATTTTTTTTTTTTTTCTAATTCTGACGTAACTAATATATTAAAAACAATGGATTCGAAACATCTTTTCTACAATCGAATAAAAAAGTAAACTTTCCTCAAGAGATTATGATTGAATCATACATATACTATATGCCATTTCCGACAAATGTTGCCACTTCATCCACCGTGAAGTACTTCAAGGTGAGTAAGGTACTTACGTGAGATTGATTTTGATGTATTTGTATCGAAAATACTTGACTAATATAATATTACATATATATTCAAGTACTCTTACTAAATTACTCGCCACTATACTAATCGTTACTAAAACAGTACAAACTAGGATAAAGGAGAGTGCACCTTATGTATATAAGGTTACGGTTCAAAACCTGGCCTCGGGCGAGTTCGGGGAGCGCGGCTGTCGGACCGCGACGCCTGCCAGCCGTTCGCAGACCGCCTCCAGCTGCGCATCCAGCATAAGTGATGCTATCTGGTCGTCTGTTAACATCTCCACGCTGTGATGAAGAAAACAAAACATATAAGGCCGAGATCATGTCAACATGTAAGGCAGAGAATGTCTATAGAATTTATTTATTATTACATGTATGTGTACATGGCGGACTTAATGCTAAAATCATTCTCTCCCAGTTAACTTTAGGAAAGTGTCAGAATACTCTAATGCGGTACTAGTAATAATAAATACACATACATACTAAATAGCCGTGCGTCCTCCGCATAGAAAAGGCCACCACTTCCTTCCTTTCCTGTGGGTGTCGTAAGAGGCGCCTAAGGTCGCTTAATGGTCAAGAGATGGGCAGCAGCGCCCCTCTTTTAATATCTTCAAAGCCTTAATGCGGTTGCCAACCTGCTTGCCAAGTTTGGCAACTACTGGCAAAACCTCGCTTATGGGGGAGGCCTATGTTCAGTAGTGGACAGTTAACGGCTGATATGATGAAGATACATATTAAGATTTATATATATATAAACCAATAAATATATATAAATAACAAATATATTTATACATATATAAAGTATATTATGTTATACATGACAATGAGAATAGTTGACAATACTTAACTATTATAATTAGCATTAAGTTATCTTTGTGTATCACATTTTATTGGTAAATTCTATTATATAAACGCTCAGGCTGTCGGACGAGCTCCTTACTGAGATTTTCCCTCGAGACTACATTATGGTCAAAAAGGGTATAAGGCTTCTTGATGGGTCGTATGTGACACCCCTAGTGTCGCAGGCGTCCATAGGCTACAGTGATCGTTTACTATCAGACGGACTGTATGCATGGTTACTATTTTCGTGGTATAAAAAAAAAATGTAAAATAAGCCTTGGTTTTTCTGTTACAAATAAATAAATAAAATTACCACTTCATGGTTTTCCCCTTTCAATTAGTGGGCCTCTTGTTTTTCATAGTAAGAGTATCATTATTGGGATATTTCAGATTATTATTCAGGGGAGGAGGAATGGGTATCATGGGACTCATAGTAGAAAGCTCCGCTCGTACCGTGGGGTGGGCACGGTCCCCGCGGTCCCCGCTTAAACAAGAAGGATCGGCTAATAGTGTAGGAGTGGTACCTGGCGAGGCTGTCGGTGTCGGAGGCGCGGTCGTCGGCGGAAGATCGAGCGGGCGACGCGCGGCGCGGCGACCGCGGCGCCGACGACGAGCCGCGCCGCTCGCCGAACAGCGACAGCCCTGTGGTGAACACCATACGTCATGGGGGACACCGGCGGCACAGTATTACTTATACTGTGCCGCCGGTGTCCTCCATCCATCATATGGGGGGAAGAGATTGTTAATAATACGGTCTAATAGTCCCATTTGCTAGAAATATACCCTGTCAGGTCATACTCCACGTGATCCCCGCAGAAACCATCGTGATGAATTCCTGATATAATCACCATGATGGGCTACCTGACCTGCCTTTTCATTCTCACCTATCATACCAGAGGAAGACTGTACAAAAGTCGTTTGCTTGGAAACCTCTGTCCTATTCGTGTATCTACCGTGAAGCAGTTGTGTTTGTATAGCTGTGTTTCGGTTTGTAGGGTGAGATATGGGGTGAATTTACAGGGTACAGAGAAATAACACCTGAGTTCACAGGAATAGCAACGCATGGGGAGTATCATGGGCGTAACAGTATACTCTGTTATGTCCATGGTACTGCTCATGTCTATAGGCGACAGTTACCACTTTCCATCAGGTGGGCCGTCAGCTTGTTTGCCATTCTAAGTTGCATAAAAAAACCTATGACACCTCACTAGTGCCTTGCTAGCGTATACCGTAAGCACAGGCGGGGTTATGACTCCAATATCATTATAAACGTATAAGTAATAGTACTAAATTACAATATGGATACTCCCTGCCGCCCGCTGCGATCTCACCTCACCCCTTCTCAAACACGCGTCAACATACAAACTGACTCATGCTCAATAGTAATAAAACCATATATTTTGATTTAAAAACTAAACTACCTAATCGATATCGATAAAAATTGTACGTGACCAATCCTCACAGTACAAAAAACGTATTTTCCAAATCGATTTATAAATAATGGAATTATAAGGTAACAAACAAAAAAAAAGTTTAAACGAATCGAGAACTACCTTCCTTTTTAATTCAATTGAAAATAAAAGAATACCACCGATAAAGTTACGGTAATAAACC
Source organism: Galleria mellonella (assembly GCF_026898425.1). Lineage (NCBI taxonomy): Eukaryota > Metazoa > Arthropoda > Insecta > Lepidoptera > Pyralidae > Galleria > Galleria mellonella. Next base: position 482,294 of record NW_026442135.1, on the reverse strand, counting down.
GCCACTGACCTTGAAACATCTCTTTGACCTTCTCGCCGGTATCGTGCAGGATCGCGTCGAGACTCTGTCGCCTGCCCTTCTCCAGCTCGGCGCGGAGGCACGCGTTCCTATCCACGGACCTGATGATGCGGCGGGGGGACGCCGCTGACACCTTCGACTCCATCGGGCTTGGTGGGGAACACTTCTCTGGTGTGGAGCGCGGTCGTAGCGAACACTTTTCGAAACTAACCTGTAAGGGGGGGGGGGGGGGGGGAAGGGGGTTGTGTGTTACCAATAGCTCTGTCGTTAACAATAAATATTCATTACTGTTACAGTTTGGAATTATAAAGTACAGATGCCTAGCACAGACGGAGTTACCATTCCATTAGCATCCATTAAAAAAAAACTGCGGTAGCCAACCCGCCTGCCAACTATTGGCAAAACTCCCCTTTATGGGAGAGGCTATTCAACAGTGAATAGTTAATGGCTGTTATGATGATGATGAATCGAACTTACTTCCTCCGGACTGGAGTAGTCCAAGTCTATCTCGGTCCATGTGTCTGCGTCCGTCAGACAGCGAGGCCTCGCGTCCGCCGTCCGTCGCAGCCACTCCCGGACGCTGGCGTCCGCGCTGTGGTCGCACAGCTCCTCCAGTTTATCACTTGTCGTTGTGTTGGTATCACTGGCCGTGTCCGTTATTGTGGACCGGTCGATGTCTATCGGCGTTCCTGTTTAATGTATTTATTGATTTACAGCACCATCTATAATTTGATGTGAGAACTATATGGAAATATTAATATATCTATTGCTGCTAAGAACTAATTAAATGCGTTGAGTGCACGTAAATACTTACCATTCCTAGCAGACTGTCTTCTTGACCGATGCTTATGAATTTCATCAGATATCCTCTCCAAGTTCCTTAGGGCTGAGGAGTATTGCTGCTTTGCTTCGGCTACCTGCTCCTCCAAGGTCTGAATCCTAGCTTTTTGATTCTCCAGCGCAGAATTAATGCGCGCCTTCTCTTCAAAATACGGCCTGAAAGGTGTAAAAGTGAAGTATCCGGCTCGAAGGATCAGAAGCTCTAAAATGACCACTTTAGTGTTTCACATTAAGAATCTAATGATTAATAACCACTATTTATATAGTATTAGATGAAAATTTGAAAATTTTTCAATACCACGATGGCGGCCAACGAGCATACAGCCCGTCTGATGGTAAAGGGTCACTGTAGCCTATGGACGCCTGCATCACTAGGGGTATCAGACGCGCACTATGTCGACCCTGAAGGAACCTTAACATACCCTTTTTAAAGAATCCCATATAATTTTTAAAAGATTTAAAAATCATAATAAACACGATTTTTCCATACTAAAACGACGCGTCCGCATTTGCCACGTCAGTAGGGAAATTCAAAATCTTTACTAATTACAAATATCAAAGTGTTACCTCTTGGTATCTTAACGGCTTAACCAATCACTATGAAATTTGATATACTATATACGGTCAGACGAAAAAAGTCACGGGTAAAAATTAGGCTAGATATATAGCAAATATATTATAGATTTAAGATCATATTGTGAAACATCTAAAGTGGATATTTTAGATAGGAAAACCAACCACCAAATAAATGAGCTAGTTTGGGAGAACAAGCTAAATGTAATACAAAAACAATATCCAGCTCCTAGACTATGCGGGGTCTGTCATTTATATTTAGTCTGTTTATTCTTAAGATTTTTTGTCTCTGTGAGTAGACGTGCAAATATTTGGTCATTTATAGATTATTTAAAAATGTTTTATTTAAATTATTTTATTTTACAAAAAAAAAAAAATACACCGACGACTGCAATAGTGGCAACACTAATTATTGAAAAACTAAACTACGGAACAGGTTTCGATAAAATTTCTGTGGGATCAATCTGAAAGTACATCCTCTCAAAAAAAAAAGGATTTTCTAAATTGGTTTATAAATGACGAAGTTATGAGGTAACAAATATTAAAAAAAAATAAAACAGCTAAACTGAGGTCCTCTTCCTTTTTGACTTCAAAAAAACAACTGATAGACATAAGTAAATTTATTGTAAATACATTTATATTAATATACAAAGCAGAAGATTGTTTCTTTCAATATACTAATCTTTGGATTTATTAATCGGATTTCAAAAAGTCTTTTTGCATTTGACAGTTCATTTCTAGAGAAAAGTCATAGGCTATTCGACATTACGATACAATTACGGGCGAAACCGCAGGATACAGTCAGTATATTTATGATTAAAAACACAATCATGCAAGCATACATATCACGCTATTGTTAATGTCACTTTTGTCTTAAACTCCAAAAAAAAAAAGAAATATTCCTTTTTTAAACTTTAAAAATATTTAGCCTGTTCTCCCAATTATTATTTTTAACATTTAATATGAAATGAAAACTAGTTTAGTTGGTTTAAATTAAATTAGTAATATTCAGTCAAATTATTTTATTTCTTAGTTAAATGATTTTTACATTGGGTTATGCCCAAATTGGGTAAAATTTACCTTACAAATTTTGAGAATGTAATATTTATCGAATGTAATACTTATATTGTTTTATAATTATATCAACTTTAATCGCGCGGCACTGCTTGCGACATAGGCGTAAACCACGCTCATGTATAAATGCTTCTTATTGAGTCAAAAACTAATTTGGCAACCCTGAATTTAATACGCGAGTAAAGCCGATATAAATAAGTATAATATAATACTTTACAAAATTTAACGAAGATGTTGTATTATAATTGCCAATGACAAACTAATATTTTTTTATTTAAATTTACTTTAAGGACCGTGTCATTAAATAACATAAAATAAAAATAAAGTTAAACTATCATCAAAAAAGTTCGATTTCTTAGTAAGGAGCTTTATCTACATGCAATACCCAAAACGTCTAAGATAAACAAGATTTGGAAATCACGGGAGTGATCGATAGTACCGCCATCTAGTGTTACAGGCTACAGAGTTCATTAAATTAAGAATTTCAATTAAGAAGCTTAAAACCAAATGAAGATTAGAAAGTAAATATCAAAATTTTAACTTTAGAGGACGTAATTGCTAAGTGTGAAGATAAAAGAGAAATCACTATTGTATTGCATCTTTTAAATACTGATGGCAATTTATTGTTTACAAATTGCTATAGAAATATAAAATTAATGTTTCTTTTTTCAAACACACGATAATAACGGATAATACCTCACTATGAATTAATAGACGTACGAAAGCAAGTATATGGCCAACGGCTCACAGACATTATCTTATTTTCATTCTATACTATCCACATCCCCGCGTACTATGCGCTTATTACTAAATATAATACTCATAATTCTCCATTTGGTTTCTTCCGAATACTAATTAAAATAAGACCTTCGCAATGAAGCATGGCAACGTCGCAATTATCTGCCAATTTAAAAAAATAACTGGAGATTATTCCTGATTATTTACAAAGTGCTCTGCCTACGAATTAAAACGTCAATCGAAGATTACGTTGCAGATAAATCTATAAGTAAAAACTTTGCACCCATTTTATATTTAAAAATTTTACAAATATTTTTTTGCCATCAAAATTCCAAATTTCTTCTCTACCTCCCGGTAAACGACTTGACATAAAGCTAGAGAGATAAAATCAAAATTTTCAGTGGTAACTGCATAAGTATATTACTGCGTGATTAACATTTTAGTTAGTAGGCAGAACAATTTATAAATAACCAGTCTGAAATATTTATAATTCTTTAATTGCTTTTCAAAATTGACAGATAACTGCGACGTTGCCACACTGTCAAGCTGAAGTCATGAACGCTCATAAACAAACTAAAGAAGGAACTACAACAAGCATGCGAGAAGTAAAAAGAGACATGCAAAAGAGATAGTGAAAATAAAATTAGTACCAAACGTGAAGGTGGCTCGGTCGGCGTGGGTCGGCCTGCGGAAAAAATACGTTTGTGCTACTAATAAAGCGGAGGTTACACTATTGCGTGGTCATTCACAAGACTTGGATGCCTTTCAGCAGTGCTTGTGTGCTTGGGTTTATATTTTTATTCCCGTCAACAAAACGGGTGTTGTAAGATGCAAGTCTTTGTAACTATCTACTTGTATTATCATAATCTCTAAATGGATGGACCGATTTCGACGTGGTGAAAATCTTGCCTAAAATTTCGGATTTTCCCAAATCCTTTTTTTTTCCAAAATTTTACAAATATAATAAAATTGTAATTAAACTATGTCTGTAATGAAAATTTATACGAGGTGGCTTAATAGAAGCCAAAACAGTATAACTTAAAAATTTTGTCTGTCTGTATGTTTGCATCACGCAAAACTATTCAATTAAAATAAATATGGCTTTTACAGACGTGTTTCTGAAAGCATTACTTAAAATGGCATAAGTTTTACGTTGATACGCCAATAGAAGTCTAGAAGTCTCTAGTCTATTCATTAGTTTTAATACTTCGTATAATTAAAGTGTACGTAGTAAAGCTAGTGTTTAATATAGAATGGGCTTTTTTGACAGTATTTCTTTCATGTTTTTAACCAGTAATTATGGAATAATTTAATGGTACGTAAGCTGGTTTTGTTTGTTAGAAATCAATCCATATTTAGCAACTATGATTGAAAATATTTCATTAAACACACTGAAAATATTAAGTTTAACTCTGGTTTGTGAAGGCTTGCGGAGATTATGTATTCACATTCACATCTCAAAGGATAAATAAAAATTAAATCATGAAATTCTGGTTACAATTTTATAAGTTTCGAGATATATTAAAAAAACAAATAAATAACAATATTGGTATGTATCTTATACAGGTTAAAAATAATTATTTTTATTAATTTGTAATATAGGTGAATAAATTAGAGATTAAATAATTAATTATTTAATATTCTTTTATATATTGTACATTTATCGTTAGATAAAATAGCTGTATTTTGTAAGCGATGAAATCTATTATAAAGTCTATAAATAAAAAAAATATGTTAGTGATTCTTTGAAAATTAATCGAAGCTGAGTGAATTCTACTGCGCAACGAAATTGAAATTTAGGAAATTCTATAAAAACTTTGTCATTCTACAAAAGCAATTCTTTATTAATTTAATAAACAAAAACTACAGTAAAACTAGTAGAAGTAATTATAGACTGTATTAAATAATATGCAGGCATTTGTTTTAAGGATCGTGCATACAACTACAATTTATTTAAAACAGTACTTAGTGTTTAGATGCTATTTGTTGAAATTGAAATTTAGTCTTGTTGTAGACATATCACGTTTACACTTTTCTATTTACAACGCCATCTACTACTAAGGTACATTTGTTACCACTAGATGGCGTTATATATAGAAATTTAGTAAGAACAAATTAAGATTGAGACTCAGAGGACACATTGTTTTTACTTTTACAAAACTAGTTAAGAAAAAAAAATTCGAGAACAATACCATATAAGGACAGACCTCGAAATACTTTAAATTTTCTGCATATTATTTCTTTAACTTACTTTTTAGATGCTTTTTATTGCAATTATATTTATAAGAATGTCCTCCAAAGTTCAGGGAACAATTTCAATGCAATCAAAAATATAAAAGAATGAAAAGTACATACAAAACTTTACTTGAAAACTTTTATTTTCTAACGTTATAATATCGCCAATAAACATGTTTACTTACTTCAATATTAAACTTGTTACGCCTTATTCACTCTATGGCATTACATAACATTTTGTTGTAAAATTTTCTTGTGCATCTAATAAATAAATATTGTTAAGTTGGTATGCGCGATTTTTTTTATATATCCACTTACCTAGATTTAGCTATGTGTCGTTTGAGCCCATTTTGTAATTGCTGCACAAGTGCGGTGGCGGCGCGGTGAGCGGCCGCCTTGGTTCGCTGCGTCACCGTCGCGTGCGCTCGGTCTGACTCGGCCTTAACAACACATTATTGAGGAATGGTTACTCTTAACTAACCAGTATCATGTGGTGTCCGTGGCGCTGTTCATGTCTATATACGACGACGGTTATGACTTTATATAAGATTGGTTACTAATTTGTTTTCCAGTTCAAGTTGCAAAAAAAACTTAGTATGAGATTTTAATTCTTAACGTAACTGAAGGGAGACAACATATTTTCTTTGGGAGGAAAGGGATTGTTAGTAATGGAGACTGAGAATCCTATTGCTAGCAATATACCCAACCAGGTCGACCTCCTCGCGGTTCTCCCTGGAAACTATCATGGTCAATTCCTGATGAATTCATCATTATGGGCTAACTGGCCTGTTTTCATTCTCATCTATCATCCTTCACTGGTGCTCCGCCAGCGTATCCCGTTAGCGCAGGCGGGGTTACCATACCATTTTCACCCATCAAAAAAAAACATTTTCTTTAGACGTATAAAATAAGTAAGGCGTGCTCGACCGCCTTAGTTCGTTGTGTCACAGACGCGTGGGTTCAATCTGTTATAGCCCTAACAAAGTACTCGTATTAGAAATGTTGTTGCGACAAAAGGATTCCATTCGTGCTCTCACCAAGAAACAACTGTGCTTGCAAGTCTGTGCTTCGGTCTTTAGGTTACGGTAAGGGAGTAAAATTACAGGGTGCTGAGATATAGTTCTCAGGAATGGCAACACTTGAAGCTCTTATCATGGGAATTTTAAATGAGTGAGTATGGAATGGTAACCTCGCCTGCGTTATCCATATACGTTTGCGGGGCACCAGTAAGTGGTAATAGGTGAGGATGAAACTAGGTCAGTTAGCCCATTGTTACGGATCCAACAAGAATTAATCACGATGGTTTCCAGAAGGAACAGCGTGGAGGTCGACCTGATAGGATCCATTGTTAGAAATGAGGATTAACGTCAACTTTATTATTATTAACAATCCCTCTCCCCCATAACATGGATATTAGGTAGAATTTTGTAATATCCATGGTGCTGTTCATGTGTATAGGCGACGGCTATCACTTTCCATCAGGTGCGCCGTAAGCTTGTTCATCATTTTAAGTTAGGTAAAAAAAAATATTGAGCAAACTAATAAAAGCTTGAAAGAGCGAAAACAAATGAGAGGTAATTTAGAAAACTCAATATACTACCCTTAACAAAAATAAGAATAAAGATGCTGTAAATTGTCTGATTACCTGGTTGACTCTGTGTGTGGCATGATTAAGCATCTCCTGCCAGGCAGGGTCGAGGGTGACTCCACCTTCGGAACCCTCCGCGAGCCTCGCCAGCCCCTGTTCAGCGAGGAACACCATCTCTCTTGCTGCCGCATGAGCACTGTTGGCTTTGTCATACGCAACTGTCGCTGTTTGAAGTTCTTGTGATGTCTGTAAAACATCATTTTATTTTAAAACTAGTTTTTACCTGCGACTTTGTACGCGTGTTCAGTATACATTGATTGGCTGAGATAAAAAGTGGCCTACTTCTTAGTACTTCTCTACTCCAAATACCAAAACGAAATAAATATAGGATTATGCTGTAGACAAGTATCAAAAACAGGAGGAGAATTTTTTTGTATGTATGTATGTTTATATATTCACTGGGTGATTCCGGCATAGAATAGACCACCCCTTCCTTTCACGTGGGTGTCGTAAGAGATGACTAAGGGAGGGCGAGGGATGGGTAGCAGCATCTCTCTTAAAACATCTCCAAAGCCTGAGGTTGCCAATCTGCCTGCCAAGCATGCTAAGTGCTGGCAAAACCCCCCAAGGGGCAGGCTTATGTTCAACAGTGGATAGTTAAAGGCTGATGATGTGTTTATATAATACACATCTAGATCCTTATCCATTAAAGATCTTATACATTAAACATAATAGTGATAATTTGCTTGTAACATCTTTTCATCAGCGCGGCAAGTTTTTGTATTTTCAAAACTTAGAATAAAAAAATAAAATAATCTGTGCAACCATTTTTATAGGAAATTTAACACTTCAGTTTTCAGAAATGGCAATGTATAAAGGGTACTATGGCACTGTGCATTGTGATGTCTCCAGTGCTGTTCTTGTCTATGGGCATCTATACTCTTTCAACCAGATAGGCTGTCACTTTTCTGCTATTCCAAGTTGCATAAAAAGGTAGTTCAACCAACAAATGAATAAATCTACTCACAATATTAGCCCTAAACCTGGCTTCATAATATGGTCTAGCTTTGTGTACACTGGTTCCCAACTTCTTTGTCAACTGCTGAATGCGGAGGTGGCCTTCGGCTAGGAGGCGGCGGAATGCAAGACGAGCCTCATCGAGTTCTACTTCTAGTCGGTTAATCTCATCTGTGGCTGTGTTCAGTCTTTCTAGTTCGATCTGCAGTTAAGAAAGAATACATTAATTGGTTGTTAAAAAAAAATTAAACCTATACTAACATGTCATGTCCAGCAGATCAAATGGGAAACTTATATGTTATCTATATTTATTTTGGTGAAAATTTCAGTTTCTCATGATACAGCACTTGTTAAGAATGTTAATGACTTTCATATATTTATATATATATCATATATTTTACCTAACTAAATAAAATAATTAGAATCTATATAGTCTCTTTAGAGTAAACGAAGACTGCAGAATTTTAGGGGTTTCAAAATTGAATCCCAGTCTCAACCTAAGAATATTTTAAACTCTTGTTTGTATCACTTAAAATTCACTTATTTATTACTTCATGTTTCAGAAGGCTTTAAAATCATGTCTGTGGCAGTACATATAGTATGAAATAAAATTTTATTAATATCAAAGTGTGCCACTCTTAAATGTATTAGGAGGAGTAATATTTCATAATAATTATTGAAGAGGCATACCAATAGTAAATTGTAATATAAATTAATCACAAATAGAATTCTTATTAGAATTTTTTTTTTTATATTGATGGAAAAAAGGTTTTTTTTTTGTTTCTGAAAACAGACAATTTTTTTACACAGATAATGCTGGTTCAGTATAAACAGTCTTAACTATAATAAATAACATTTAGACATACTTTGTGTAAGTTATTATTATTATTAATTGGATATATTTTACACAGAAGTTATAAAACTTATATTGTTCGTCTTTTAATTAAAAGCACTGTATGGACTTTTATTAATAAATTAATAAACTTTTTAAACTGAATATATATTATGTGTAGGCATTTAAAAATACATTTATGTAATCAGCTGTAAATGAAACATATTTCTTTAACTTTGTTGGTCATGAAGGAACATTGTTTTTTTGTTTGCATTACAGACACAATGGTATGTCCATGTATCATCGGTTACCATCAAAACTATTGATTTTATTCACCTGTACTCTGGGATCAAGGGCCTCGGAACATTCAGCACCGCTATCGTTCATTGTTCTCTCAAAACCAGCGCATTTTAACATACATTACATTCAATAAAACTTTTTGTTTTATCACTTTTATTTTATGAACTCATCTTTGACCGCCTCCGCTAAAAGTTTCAAGTTTAATTAGTATTCATTTCCCGATAATCGCTACTGCTTCTCGCTTCCGCCTTGGAAAACAATGAAAAATTGAAAACACAGATCACAGAACTGTCAATCTGTCAATCTTTCATTAAATTGTCTGTTATAGATGTTTCAAGCCCGGTTTATATTATTACAGTACTTTTAATAAATAGCACCTTCTTCATAAAAATTAAAACACATTCCAGACCTATTTTATCTATTGAAGTGTTTTATTACTTTCCTTTAATTAGAGAATTTAGTGCAAAAAAAAAAGGAGAAAACATTTTAATAGCTGAAATAGGTTTATGAGAGTTTTGACGTTTTAATTAATTATTTATTATATTGAAATTAATTATTTAATTTCAGCAAAGACAGTACCTGGGGGCCTACCATGAAGTGTTTTCCGAAATTTCGGAGCCAAACGAAACACAAATTTGATGTTAAAATTACATAATACATGCCGTTTGGAAATATTAAAAATGTTAAAATATTGTTCTTTTGGACTTTTATGTTAGGATGTATGATGAATGAAATGTTAAATTCCATTTATTGGTTCGATTTTGGTATAAACAAAAACACGAAATTGATTTCATGGTAGACCCGCTGGTATGCATATACGAAGAAGTAAATCTATGCGTTCCTATATAAGCGTCAAGTTTCATTACCTATTTATATACATGGTAATATGCTTGAAAGATTTCGGCATAGATCAAGGACAGTACCCAGCATTTTTTTTTTAATTATGCTTTCTTTTAGTAAGTTAGTCCTTAACTACCGGCTTTTGATTGAGAGCTAAGAAAAAGGATTAAGAGTAAATTTCAACAGCTGACAGTGACATTTAATCTGATTAACAGTTAGTCAGATTGACATATCAGTTGGATTTGTCATCGCGATTTCATTGCGTCGTTTGTTTCTACTTTTACTTTTATATTCAAGAAAATTTTCAAAAAATGGTATTTATTCTTAATGTCCAGTAATTTGTTGACAGTGTAATCGAGTAAATATGCTGACAAGTTAATTTACTTTTCAGGCTACTGAAGTAGAGGAAACCATCAAACGAATTCAGGCTCATAAAGGTGTGATGGGTGTCGTGATTGTAAATCATGAAGGTTTGATCAATTTTTGTACATATCCATGGTTACTAGCCTATATTCTCATATTTAAAAGTTTTTAATCTCTAATCTGTCCTAGAAATGTATCGATTTTGGAGGTCAATTGTGTAAATTTATTCGTAATGTATCAATTTCTTTTCAGGTATTCCAATAAAGAGCTCTCTAGACAACGCCACATCAGTTCTTTATTCAGGATTGATTAGTCAATTAACAGAAAAAGCACGGAATGTTGTAAGAGAAATGGTAAAATGCAAATTACTATTCTAAATTTATTTGTCCTATAACAATAGTTTCATCTAGATATGGCAAGTCTATAAGATTGAAATGTGTCTGAGTGAAGAGTCTAAAGTTTGCAGAACAGTGTGCATGCATAAAACGATATGAAACTTATGAAGTAAGACATATATATAAGGATAAAACTTTTATATTTGGTTCTCTACTTATCCCAAGTGATTTTGTATTAAGTTATATTCTAATCGTGTGTTTACTGAAGTACAGGTGTACAAAAAAATACTGCAAACTACAAGTTTTATGATCATGCAGTTCTTAAAATATAATTTTTTGTTGACTTGAAATAGGATTTTTCTAAATCAATTGTACTTTTATTATATGGAAATAGGATAAACTGTTATTCTGATATAGCTTATAATTGTCAAATTGTAACAAAGTTTGTAAACCGTAGAAAAAAAAATGCCAGGACTGATGAAGTATAGTAGAGCATAGTCCTCTACTATACTTCATCAGTCCTGGCATTCATTCTCTGGCTTCATATCTGTTATAATTTTTCTCCGCAGGGTAGTTCCATGCATCAGACGTGTTTTGTTTATGCTTCAAGTAACAAAATAAAAATTAACTAGTGCCATATAAATTTCATAACAGAATAATTCTAATGGCAGAATCTTTTAAAGTGACACAGATTGCATTAACTGCAGTGAAATAACATAGTGGAAATTAATAAATTCAATGTTTTCAGGATTCCACAAATGAGCTGACATTCCTACGGCTGCGGAGTAGAAGGCATGAGATACTGATTGCACCGGATCGTGAATTCATATTGATTGTTATACAGAACACATCTGATTAATATTAGTTACAGCGAGCGACTTGAAAAAATAACTATAGACAATGAACTTTGTACAGTAGACACTTTTGTACTAAAAATGGTACTGTACAAATTATAATCTGGTATTAAAATCATACTCAAGTTATTTGTTGGTACTTAGGTATAAATGCACTGAATTCATCTGCTCATAACAGTTGCTTTGCTTGTATTTTGATTCATGTATTCTTTCTGAAAATATCCCTACACACTATGAACTACAGGCTTTATTCTTTTAAATGAAATAACTATATGCAAGGAAAGTACCAATTTCTGCCTGTAGAAAATATCTTTAAGGTGTCACTATGGAATAGTAGTTTTAACTGTATGTTTCTGTGTTAAGTATAAGAGCTATTTGATTTTGCAGTATGTAGCACTGCATATATGAAAAATGTACCTTGTAAAACTGCAGTAGTAAGTACCAAGTATCATCGTAAAATATTACCATTCCGCTGCTGGACACGATTCTAGTGATATTAGAACACAAGGATATAATAAATTGCTTTGTTCCTCTAGTCTTATAACATCTGAGTCTTAAGTAGCAGATTTTGTTAGTTGCAGGGCTGGCCTAGCATACCTGATGTTCCTGGCATATTTCTAACGCTGAAGATGGGGGGGGGGGGGGGGGGGAAGGATGTGCCTTATGGTAATACGACATCCTTCCTTCAACTAGTGCACAGTTTAAAGATTCCATAACTTCATGTACAAGTGTTTTCTTCTAACATATATCGGATTACTAATATATTGAGAACATTCACAACAAAGCTTAGCAAAATATGGCAAAATGGTAAAAAGCTTTGATAGCTACTTAACATTTTATTATTCAAAACTTGGATTTTGTTGGCAAAATGTTTGAAAGATTTAGAAGTAGAATAATTAAGGTTGCTATACTTCAATATGAATGTTCTAAACTTTTGACGACTTACATATAAGGTAGTTTTATATGTTTGTCTTAATACAAGAACAATTGCATGAAGATTGAGCTTTTATCAAGACTTTCAATTATTTATTTTATAATAACAATGATTATCTAATAAAATGCAGTATCTACACTAAATAGTTGTATTATTTTTAAATGAAACAACAGATTTTGAGTTTCTTTAGATTGTTTTTATTGATATGCCTGTTAAAAGAAACACAGTTTACACAATATTTACAGTTAAATTTTAGCGGATTAAGATTCATGTTTTGTACTAGCAGTTGATTGACTTTCACCTTAGAGTCCCAGATTCGATTCCTGGTAGACCAATTTCTATTTTGTGGGACCATAGAAACAGGAAGGTCGGATATAATTAACATGATATTTGCGATCAACTTTTTAATTGTATAATTATAGTATGCATTTTTTATTGACTAAAGATGGGAGATAATTCTCAATTTGACTATATCTACCTCATATGGTAATGTTGTCACTAATTTGAACCGATTTTGATGATTTTTTTTAAATAAAAAGAATTGACTTTTGTAGTGGTCCTATACTTATTTTGTTGAGATTGAAGTAGTCTATTTTATTGGACTTTTTTATACCATCGAAGTAAAGAAATTGAATGTAATAATTGGCGCAAATATCATCCGACTAGTTTTTTTTTCCTAGTCCAATAAGGTGTATGGCACTACAGGAGCGAGACACCAATTAGTATCTCGTGTTCTAGTATATACTGTTAGCGTATACGGGGTTAACATTCCATTAATATCTCTTGTAAGATTACGCTGGCCAAATATGTGCAACTTGGAATTGTAAATAGGCCAAATGATCGTGCGGTTTAATGAAATGATGGTAAATGACTACCGCCGCCCATGATCACCCGCAACACCAGAGGTACTGCAGATGTGCTGCAGGCCTTTTAAAAAGGAATATGCGCTTATATAATTTACGTGCAAAATCTTATGTTCCATCTAGTTTACTGTAAATTAATTAATCAGGAAGGTTATTTGTACTACAATATATTATAGTTAAGTTTTATTTGCCAGCCACCCTTCATATTTCTATGGCCAGAAGCATACTAATTAGTTTTTTTTTTTCAATACACTAGGTGTTGAAAAACTTTGAAAGCAATTTAAAAATAAAAGTAAAATCGGCTAAGTAGATTTACCTTAAAAAATAGACACTTGAATAAAGTAATGATCACTTTTGAAGTAAATAAATACCACTTACCTTTATGGAGCGAGATGATGTAATGGTTTTTTTGGTCGGCCATTTTGTTGTGTTTATTATCTATTTTAACTCAAAAGACGGGTTATAAGTTTGAAGCTTTTATATTTGTACAGGCAGATGTAGCTCTCAAACGAACGGTACTATTTTAATGTATAGTTTTTTAAGGGAGGTTTAATGACAATTATACTTAGCTATTGATTCAAAGTCAATCTCCCTAGACAGCCAGGATGTAAATTTGCTTACATATTACAGCTAAAACGAGTTTGCACTCAATAGTTTGTAACATAGAGATTCCATATTTAAGATTAGGATTAATAACAATATTGAGTATTACAATTTCGTCTTAAGTTTTTAATAAATTTAGTTCATGCTTTGTATCTTTTAATTAGAAATCGAAATTTTATGTTTATTAAATTGTTAGTCAAAAATTAAGAAAGCGACCAGCAGTCATGTTTCTTATTCAAGTTTTTAAGACTATTATTTCGTGAATTTGTCAATGGGCTTCAATATAATTAATGAAAAAACAAACACACCTTTTATTGGAAAGAATTAGGATATGAATTTGTAAAGGTATTTTTATTTTCATCTTTCACATAGCTTAAAATTATTGCAAAAACAGAACTTTTGTAAGAATTTATATTTTATAAAAATTATATTTTATATAATCTTTGGATGATATTATATAGTTTTATTCAGTCATTAGTACAAATTAAGCATCCCATTTTGTTCACAAACTGTATTTATTTTGACTTGCAATATTACTGATTTATTTACTTTAGAAACTAGGATCTCATTTTTTTTTTATTTTACATTAATTACTTTTTTTTTCATATTTAAATAATTACAGTTGTACAATTTTTATTTAGTCGTTCGAGAACTAGTTCCGAGAACAGTTTTCAGTGAAATTGCAAATTAAAATATTAATTTTTTTTATACATTATCGGGTATCGAGAGTCCAATTGTTTAAAATCAAAATCATTTTTTTTTATAGTTAGGTTTATTTATTTCAAAGTCACACAAACTTGCAGTACAATATTTTTGTCATATGTTCAACATGTTTTAACATATTTAACTGCTTGAAGGAAGCCACATTTTAAATATTTTTATTCATATTTTGTGTCATCACTTGAGTTTTATTTTTTAATCAAAACATGTTGAAATAATAATTTTTACCCTAAGACTATTTGAATAAACATGACCACTAACTTATGTTTAATTTTTTAAGTGAAATAAAAAAGTATTTTGTTCATTAAAAACTACATGTATACTTTTTTTTATATTAATTATTAGTCACGGAATGCGCACGCGCAAATCGAGATTAACGTCAATATTTTGCAAATATCTAATCCAATGCATGCATAAAATGGTCTTTATGTGCAACCTCTACATATATTTAAGACATTTGATAAATAAAAAAAGACTTTAAAAATACATTTAATATAAAAGGAGAATGATTTTTTATTGTTTTTGTCTCGATCTTTATTTCGGTATGCGCCATACCAATTACATCTGGGACACAATTGTTAAGATTTTGGTCCATTTCATGAGAATATTATAATTATGTTGTTTTTAGTAAACCTACAGTGATGTACTTCTATTTTTATTTATATCATTTGGTGAGCTCTTCATATTTTAGATGTTTTATTTTCTCTTCAGGTTTGTTTGTAGAATTTTAGTTTTTCGAGATTGAATGATACTCACCTACTGCGAACGCTTTTTCGTTGCGGTCCTGTAAAAATACTTTCAATTAGTAAAGTAACAGCCATTTATTGTATGATGAGAAATAAACGATCAAAGCAACTGAAATTAAAAAGTAAAATTGTCTATGTGAATGAAGGATTTTTAAAAAGCGAACAAAAAAAAAGAAATGTGCATTGGCGCGGGACGTTGGGCCGAATTAATGTATTTTGACATATTCATATTTTTGAGGTTCTCCCTGTGCGAAACTTATTTTCTATTTCCCAAAAGGACAGGAGGAATCGGCGGTGGGAACTGGACTGTTACAGTGGGTTTACTTGGAATCGAAAAAACCTCATCAGTTTCATTACAATTTGTTCTCAAAAATTTTAATTTCATAAAATTTTTAAACAATGAAAACAGAATATCGATTCTGTCGAGGTGATAGATGAAAATCCGCCGAGGTCTCAGCATAGGATAGGGCACTTTTTCTATCCCATGGGTGTCGTAAGAGACGACAAATGAGGGCGAGGGATGGGCAGCAACGTTCATCTTAAAACATAAAGCCTTACTGCAGTTGTTAATCCGCCTGCCAAGCATGGCAACTAACATGACAGTTAAAAGGTTGATATGATAATAGGTGAAAATGAGTCCCCATTACTAACAATTCACTCCCTACAAAATACAACTTTTTTATGCATGAAGATGGAATGCTATTTCTGCTTATACTAATGGTAAATGGTCAATGTAGGGCAAAATGATAACGAAGTCAGGTTACATATGTTATATTTATTTTAATCTATAAAACACGGAACGGTACACCCACCTATGCTAATAGCATACAATGGTGGGGTCAAGAAAGAGCATGAATGATCAGTTGGTCCATTTAGAAGGAATTAACCAGAATGAGGCAGTACAATGGGCACGGCAGCGGCGAACAATGAGACGATGAAGTCAGTCTACATAGATAAGTGACAAGAGAATTTATTAGTAAAATCATTGTTGTTAACAAATCCACGAGTTAGAATGAGATGGCAACATGTATTTTCTCATGCGAGCGCTAACCATTTATTATTCAATTCGTTTGTCAATCGTCTAGGGGATGCAAGGAGGATTGAATCGAGGCTAGTAAACTTATGGGGCCAGGAGTGCCCGCGCCATACACTGGACTGATACGAACAGCGGGTAGCTACTTGGGCGGGCGGGCGTAGGGCGAGGCGCGCGCGTAGTGGCGCGGCTGCTGCGGGTGCTGCGGGTGCTGCGGGCCGGGCCGCCGCGTGCCCACGTCGCGCGCCGACGTCTTGAACTCGCGCGAGTCGTCCTTGTAATACGGGTCGTCCTCGTAGTACCGCTCGTGGCTGCGCTCGTAGTAGAAGTCGGGCTCGGGAGCCGCGCGAGGACCCGGGCCGCGTACCTGTAGGTTCATTATAGATTTAATTAAGTGTTTTCCACGACTTTTCCCACATGAATCTCTACCAATATATGTGTTTATTACTTAGTGCCTTCACGGTTTAACATATTACTATGGGGGGATAAGGATTGTTAGTAATTTTTTTTATATGTTTTTTTATACAGCTTAGAATGGCAAATAAGCTGACGGCCCACCTGATGGAAAGTGGTAACAGTCGCCTATATACATGAGCAATACCATGGACATAACAGAGTATACTGTTTTGCCCATGATACCCCCCATGCGTTGCCATTCCTGAGGACTCAGGTGTTATTCCTCTGTATCCTGTAATGTAATGTAGTTTACAAAATTACTAACTAAACGTAAAATTGCTGTCGTTCAATTTAAAAAAAAAAAGTTGATGTGATGTACTCATTAAAGTTTAGACTGCAACAAGCCCCCCGCTGCAGCCACTCCTCTGGGTGACGTCCGGGCGGGTGGCCGTGAGTTGCATTGTGACATATTATTGTTTATTATTTCCTACATCTACCTATCACCACACCAGGAGGACAGCACAAAAAAGCGTTACTCACCGGCGGCTCCGCGGGTCCGTAGGGGTCGTCGTAGCTGTAATTGGACTCCATGGCGGAGCGGGCGCGGTCCAGGATGCTGATCACCTTGTTCTTGGCGGGCATGGGCCGCGCTAGTGGTGGCGGCGGTTGCATGCGCGGCGGCCGCCCGTGGGGGCCGGCTGGGCCCGGCCTAGGACCTGGACGGGGAACAGGCACTGGAAATTTTTAAATAATAAACACCACTGGAGATGGTACAGGGCGCCATCTAGTTTTAAACAAAATTTTTTTTTATACAACTTAGAATGGCAAACAAGCTGACGGTCCACCTGATGGAAAGTGGTAACAGTCGCCTATAGACATGAGCAATACCATGGACATAACAGAGTATACTGTTTTGCCCATGATACTCCCCATGCGTTGCCATTCCTGAGGACTCAGGTGTTATTCCTCTGTACCCTGTAAATTCATGCCATATCCCACTCTTCAAACCGAAACACAGCCATGCAAACACAGCTGCTCCACGGCTGAAACACGAATGGGACAGAGGTACCCAAGCAATCGACTTTTGTACAAAGTCTCCCTCTGGTAAATCGGTTCAGTATATTTAATTTAGTTTTTATACCAAAATAACTGGTTTTGCCGCAATTGAAGTAGTTTTGTTTTGTGGTTCTTAAAATATAATAATTATAATCAATAAGAAATATATTAATAAATCTTATGTGAATATTTTTATGGGTTTAGACCTAAAACCTGACATAGATCAATAAAGGCACGTTTATTGTTAATATAATGAAATACCACAAATTTTGATAGAGACTGTAACGTAACATTATTTTTTTTATTTATTTATAACTTCTTTTAACCTTGTTACATAAAAAAAAAATAAGAAAAGAAATATATGTATAATAAGATTTTTATCTATAAATAACATATATTCTTAATCTATTGTAAATGACTTAGACTAAGAATAAAGAAGTTAGTCACAGATTAATAATGGACCTACTACCGTCATTAATATAAGTAGAATATATCGGAATATTCAGAGTAGGTTAGAATAATGCTTCTGTAGAAAGAATCACGGCTATTTTTGAGACACATTCAAGATCATTGAGAAGTCTCCCTCACTAGTCGACGATAGAAAAATATTAATTTTTATTTTCTTTATATGCAAAAAAAAAAAATTCAACTTTTTTACAAGAGTTATATTTCAAATTGATTGAATAAATTGAAGTGTATTGTTAATCTTTGTCGGGTGCCCCCGATACAAGTTCGCCTAGTGTGGGGCCCATTGTATCTTGTGTTCATAGCTTTGTGTTTTTTGTTAAATAATAAATTTTTATTTCTAATTTCTATCTATTTAAATAAAAATATTTATAGCCTTGTGCTAAGTGAAATAGTAGTGTGGTCCCGGCATAGAATAGGCCACCCCTTCCTTTCCCGTGGGTGTCGTAAGAGCCGACTAAAGGAACTCAATGGTAAAGTGATATTTTGTGCATATTGTTGCAAATTTGTATCTTTGTATATTTCCTTTTTATATAGTAGTAATCTATAATTACGTTGATGATGGTGCAATTAATCATATTTAAATGTAAAATAATTATCATAATATATTGTATTACTGTTGCTTAACTGCAATAAAAAGAAAAAAAAAAATCAATCACTTTCGAATATCAATTTAAGGTGCAAGAATTTGCCTACCGTCTGTCTGTCTCTATGTATGCTTAGATATTTTAAACTACACAACGGATTTTGAAGCGTTTTTTTTTAATAGATAGAGTGATTCAAGAGGAAGGTTTATATGTATAATACATGTAAAATATAGTAGAGAAACACTGATAATTTTAGAGGTTTCTAATGTGATGTCGTTAAATAAACATATTTTAAAATTTATTATATATTGCAAACACTGGCTGAACCCTACGTGATAGATCAAAATAATGTACTACAGTATTATACACCTTAAGACGATATACAAAGAAGGCCGCAATGGTATATGTACAATCTCTTCTATCTAAAAATAACTCACAATAAAAAAAAAAATTATCCTTTACTTTTTACGAGAAATAATGGCTTATTTGCAAAGCAATTTTAAGAAATATAACATACATCCTTATCAAATTAAGTACTTTTTAATATAGATCAATATGGCCCTTTACAGCATGTAATTTAAATGAATATTTTCGAAGATATTACAGATTTAAAATTCAAGGACATAGCGGTCGCGGCGATATGGTTTTAGTATCCAGCATCTTCAGTTGATAATAAAATGCAACCAGTATTAAGGTTTGACCACATCGTTGACGCCATGTATGTATAGTGCGCTGCGACATAGGGCATTAATGGTTTAAGACATTTTTTATTTCTCTAAAGATTTACATAAATTACTTAAATGAACATTAATGAATGTATTATATGAAATAAACAAGTGTGTCACGAGTGAATTTTTTTTTACTTTTGTTATTTTTCTTCTTTTCCGACTTGACAAAGACGTAACTTTTATTCCTCTTCATTTCAAGGTCGTTGCCTTTTATTTTGCTTTTTGTAATTAAATAATTTCTTGTTTTGTATATTTATTGTTAATCTTTCCAAGTGTTTTCATTCATTCCATAATTCCTCTTATTTTTTTTTTATAGGTGATAATGGAATGGTAACCCTGTCTGCGCTGTAATACACTGACGGAGCACCAGTAAGGGATGACAGGTGAGGATGAAAAGGCAGGTCAGTTCATCGTGACAAATTCCACTAGAATTAACCACGAGGGGTTCCAGGGGGAAACGTGTGGAGGTCGACCTGGTAGGGTGTATTTGCTAGCAATGGGTCAATTAGACCCCGTTACTAACATTCCCTTTCCCCCCTAATTCCTCCTACTGATAGTAGTATGAGTATATGCTCTTTCTTATTCACCTATCCATCAACAGTTGCATATCTGCAGTGGAACACGGCAGAAAATATGTATTAGTAGCAGTGAGGCCACGAACCAGCGCTTACTGAGCAAATTGGAAACCTATTTGATAGATAAATTAATAGCATTCATAACTTTAGCTTACCAAAATGTGGCAATGTCGCATTAATTTGTCAATTAAAAAAATAAAAAAAAAAACAAAATTTTGTATATTTCCGACTAAAACTACTAAAAAGTTAATAATAGAATAATATTTTTATTAAGTAGTCATAGAAAACTTGAATTTAGATAATAAAAAAGTATTTGAAAAATTCTTTAGTAAAATGAAGAAGTTGATTCAAATTTCGAATGATATATGATTTATATGCAACATATTTTACGATTAAAGTCTTATTTCGGTAGCAGAGCATATTTTAAATAATCAGTCTTCTGACTGAAGATTGAAAATTGACATATAATTGCGACGTTGCCACACTTTGGTAAGCTAAAGCGACGAACGCTCTTAACATTATCGCTGACCAAGACAGAACGAGACAGGAATATCAGGGCGTCTTGTTCTTTGTCATGTATACGTCAACAACGTAACGTACGTATAGAATTGAGGCTACAACTGTAGCACTAGAGAGTGTCATGCCAATATATTATGTGTAATGGGGTCTCTACCTTGTTTTTTATGTGGTATCACATCGTGATCATTCACGGGGTCTTGGTACGACAAGGCTCGTTTTGTGACGGCGTATGTATTGTACTGGACGCCGGGACCAGGCTTCGGGTGCGGCCGCGGCGGTCCCATATCTGGTAACAACCGGATTATTGTTGTACTATAGTTTCATTTGACAAATACAAAGAGGATAACACCGTTTGGTGATCAAACAGTAAACAGCAGGTCTACTCTTGAATCCAATATCAATATCAATCCAATCAATTGCCAATGTCAATTTTATACTGCACTCATGAAACAACAATTAGGAATTAGAGTAGAAATGGGAAAAAGTTTACAATAGTTTGCATTGGTAAGTTACATTAATATGCATCTATAAGAAAAGTATGGAACCATTATATCGCTAGTGTTGCGAGTCGAGAGTGCGAAATGTCACAATTTCAGTATGGATTTATTGTAATTTATTTCAAGAGTAACCTTACAGAATGGGTTTAGGTACAGTTTATTGAGTTGTAAGACACTGGAGTAAAGCACAATACAAGAACAAGTACAAGGCGTGTGAAAAAACAACTTTTCTTCAGATATTTCATCAATATTATTTTTAACATCACTAACTAACCTTGACAAACGTCATCCATCGTTTTATAAATTACCATTTGAATTGTATTTAAATTTTTGAATAAACGAAAATGTAAACAATCTTAAAAATACGGCCACAATACCGGATTTGGTCAACCATGAAACAATTCCGAATATTTGGATCGATCTTCTCTTGCAATAGAACACATTCGTAGGTATCAAAATCTGCGGGAGAATTGAACGACGTAATCGAATTAGGATTACGTCGAAATACTCGCTTCGTAGGCACGTAAACGGAATTTTATTTTATTGAACTAGGTGTTATTTTGCAGAAATAATTAGCCACTCACTGACTACTACGATACAGGCCTGTGAGCCTAGTGTAGTAATCACTGTTTAATAAATTGTGTACTCGATTTTTAGCTACAATAAAGTTATTATTATTATTATACACCTATCCCCCGATTTACACGGTACTTGTTTTACACGTTTTCGCTTTTACACGGTTTTCCAAATAAGGTTTTTTTTTTGATCGCGCTCTACTAAATGCTACTGTTTGAACACGTGCGCTGTGTACACATCTCACGGGGAATCCCGAGCTTATGTGCTGACTTGCTGCACATGCACACTGTGTCTGTATTTATTCGCATAAAATTAAAGTTTTATCTACGGAAAATTGTATTTGAGTGAAAGAATCACAGTGTCAGAAAGTTTTAATTTTTCATATTCATAAATTACAAGTGAGTGCATAATTATGATTTTTATAAATTAACATAAATTAAAAAAATGATTATAGGCTTATAATGTCGAAAGAAGTTAAAAGAAAAGTTATTTCTTTAGAAACTAAAATCGAAATTTTGGATGGCTTACGAAAGGGAGATAGAGTAGTAGATGTTGCACAATCATATAACATGAACGAAGCTACAATAAGAACTATTAGAACAAATGAAAATTTTTATTTTTATTTCTGTGTACACGTAAAAATATTGAAAAAAATCACAACTGTTAAATAGCAAAATTATGCATTTTCTGCAAGATTTTCTTTTTACACGGTTTTGACTTGAAAATTTTTAATTTTCGATTTACACGTTTTTCTCAGGAACGTATCTACCGTGTAAATCGGGGGATAGGTGTATATAAAAGGAAATTAACGAATTCGCCGTGTTTTGCCGTTTCCGACAATCGTTGCGACTTCATCCGGAAGACTTCTTCAGGGGGTGTACAGCACTTTGCGGCACTACCATAAAGAAACTTACTGATGGCAATTACATTTCAATATTAAATTTGATATATATTTTATGACTTAAATAATTGCCTCATCCATTGGCAGGTGAATGGCGATTAGCCCTCGAACAATATAGTAGTAGATTATAAATGGGTTGCTTCAAATGAGTAAGTAATTCTTGTAACATGGTTACATATCAAATTTTGTGGTTTTTCAATACATATTATTGTTATGTTAACATTTTTGCAGAGTATTTGCGAAACAAGAGTGTGATTTTATTGATAGACAGTTCAGTTTATAAACGGAGTAAACAATTGGGATGCCTAGTGTTGTACAAAAGTTTAAGTTATGAATCGTTTGTACTGAAAACTCAACTGCGCCTCTAGTGGATGGTTTCGGAAACTCATTTCCATATATATTATTACTACATTTCTATTTATGTGTCAAACAAGTTGACGGTCCACCTGGTGGAATGTGACGTAATTTTGTATTTATAGTAATAAACTACATAAGAATGTTTTTAGTGAATATACAATTTCTTGACGAATGACGATATTACACGGTTCAAATAGTTTTAAACTTTTGTTTATATAATTTAGAATGTCAAACAAGCTGACGGCCCATATGATGGAAAGTGATAAGTACTACTCTTTATTACTAGTCGACTAACACATACTATATATTCATTTAGATAGTAATGTGCCTCAAATTCTCATATAATACAGTACTAACAGTTCAGCAGATGTCAAAGGTGTCAGACAACTGATAGTTTACATACACTATGGATTAATTGAAGATATGCTGTGGTTGAAAGGAGAAGAAGTAAAAACTAATGTTATCTGTCTATAAGCACTCCTCTCCATCCAAAGGTTTTTTTATGCAACTTAGAATGGCAAACAAGCTGACTGCCCATCTGATGGAAAGTGGTAACTGTCGCCTATAGGCCTGAATAGCACCATGGATGTAACAGTATACTGTTTTGCCCATGATACCCCTTTACCATTCCTGAGGACTCAGGTGTTATTTCTCTGTACCCTATTAATTATGAGTATGTCTCACAGCTGTCTCGTATACATCGTACAAGCTCTGCATAGTTAGACTTAAAAGGTAGTACCTTAATATATTCTGCAGTATTTATATTAAAAAAAAATTACAAATACTCTGTGTTCCCTTCAAAAGATTACAGTAATAAACTTATTATAGATATAAACAATTACAAGAAATGATCACTATGAGAAAACAATGGGTGGCCTTATTTCAGTAATGACTCCCATACAAAATTTATCTATTTTTGATTTTTCTATTTTTGCTGGACTCTTTATAATCATCACTGTATTATAATTAATTCGGTTAAGATGTTTTCGACTTTTAGCAAGACAAACAGCTATTCATATATATATATATATATATGGTTTCTTAGCATGTTAATTGCCGACAAACCTCTGTCCATGATATCACGCATCTGATTCTGCCGGATCATATCATTGGTGTCCGGCGACAGATGTTTCTTGACCTCAGCAAGGGCGTAGGCGATCCGGGCGTGCGCTTCAGCAGGAGGCGCCAGTGCCGATATCTCCACATGCAGCTCGTCCGACAGGTGTGAGTATTTGGGGTCCAAGGAGTTGCGTAACTCTTCTTCCTTTTGTCTGTTAATTTTTTTTACAAAAATTATACACTTTGTACTGAAAATAGTTGTAGTATCTGCCTGTGACTCAGACGAAGAAAAAAAAAATTGTAGCAAATTAGACACTTAGTTAGTTAATAAAGAAAAATAAAAAAGTTTGTAAACTGACCTATCTCTCATTGATCCACGTCCTAGAACAGCCATTTTGCACATGGTCTCATCTTGCATTTGCTTCATGGTGTTTCCTTTAGGACCAAGCAGTTTCCCCACAAAATTGAACTAAAAAGAGAATTGCCAACATTGTATTCATAATTATAAAATATTTATGTTTTACTAGAATAGTGGTGGCCATGATTCTTTGCATAAATGTAGTCTCTGGTTTGATTCATAGTTAGACAAAATTAGGAAATGAATATTGCTAAATTGACCTAGGTCTAGGTTTTTTTATAAGATTAAAATGCATTGACAACCTCCCTTGTCCTATCAGTATATGCTGGTAGGGCAGCAGTGAGGGGTGATACTCATAGGTGAGGATGAAGGTAAGTCAGATTGCACATCATGAATGAATTATGACATTTTCTAGGATCTTTATACCATATGGAGGTCAACCTGATATTATACCTGTGTGTTCTGGGTTGTGCCCCCCAATATTTGTAGCTTGGTTCCTCATAATATAGGTAGATTGAGGATTAAGCAATTAATATGATTGTGTTATGGCATAAAAAAAAAATCAGCTCACCTTTGGGTGCTCTTTAACAGGCACCAGAACTTTAACAGTGACTTTGACTGGTTTCTCATTGTATACATCAACATATTTGAAGTCCTTCACGGGAGCACGACCTGAAGTCTGTACTCGGGTGACCTCTAAAAAATAATTTGTAAGTTTATAATTCAATAAAAATTATCTCTAGAAAAGTAAAAGCCTGTGCCTCTCTCACTCTATAAAATACTTATTTCTATAATTTACAAAATAAAATACTATGGTAAAAAATTTGCAGATGTTCAGTATGGTATGGTCAGGGGAAAATATTATTAGTAATGGGAAATAGTGGACACACTGCTATTATAGGGTAACAGAGTAACAATTTATGTAAACCTGTAACAGAGTAAATATATAATCATCCTTGTTATAAGACAGTTGTTTTAGTCACATCTTCCAATAGTATCCTTTATAGTATATGGTAACTCTATCAGGTGAAATAATGAGGAATAATTTTTAACATATTACACACAATAGGGCAATTGACCTAGTTTCATCCTCGCCTATGATCATCCCTCATTGGCAAACTATCCACATATACCAATAGTGCCTGAGGTGGATCCATTCCACAATTACATATTAAAAAATGTCACAATGCAAGAATCACCCAGTAACCTAACAACTGGCATAAAAATTATTAAGTATGTATACGATAAACTGGGATGTATTGTTGCCTAGTTGTCTTCATTGAACAACTGGTAGAGGAGATTGCTTTAGACTGTAGTCTTTAAAATGGCGGGAAATTGGTAAAGTGTGTTAAAAAATATGATTAAGTATTTTATATTTAATTCCACGCTTGTTTGGCAATATTTGGGTGGTAAACAAGAATTTCATAGCAAAATAACCTTATTATATTTTTTGCGTATTTATATGAGGAATATTACTGTAAAAATCAAACAATACTGAAGGACGAAAGGTCATTCCGTATCATACCGATTGTAGCGATTGTGGAGAGAGTTCAATGTATCCAAATATAATTATCAAGTGGCAATTACTAACGGTACTGTATTTCGTAAGAGAATAATGGAAATAAATTATTAAATAAAAAATAATGTTACCTTGATCAATTAGCTTAATGGAAAGTGGAAATTTTTGTGTGTGCAATTTGATTTTCTCGCTAAGCAATTCTCTCATGTATTCGCCGGCTTTTTCATTTAATTTGGATCCGTCTTCGCCATCTTGGTCGAGATCGTTTTGAGAACCGGAATTTGGGTTGCGTTTAAAATCACCACTGTTGTAACCGTTTTTATCAAATTTTGCGTCCGCCATTTTCACAATTCACTTAATATAAACACTACAATAGTCCGTATTTATAATTAAATACAATTATGTCGAATATAAATTATTCCGGGTGGTACGGAATACTGAAAGGGACGCCAAGACAATGAATGAATGAAAGATGAAAAGAACGAATGAAATAAACAGGATTGCCAGATGTGATTTATGAATGTCAAATATTTTTTTTATAAATCAATACGATTTCTTTACTTTTTCCACAGATAATATCATACATGACGACTTAACTGACGTAATCAGATGGCGAGGGTTTAGACCGGCCCCCCGCCACGACCGGGTAACCGTGTAGCGTGGGACTCCCCTTACCACAGATAATACTATCTTTTACCCAATCACAAACATTTGTCCTTCATTATTATGTTTGTTTTAGGGACGTAAACAAATGTTAGAACCTCTTTTGTAATAAGTCGTCTAAAATTGTATTAAATATCTTTTTACCCCAAGTTCAACTTTTTCGTGGTAAAACAGTCAGGTCAGTTTATAATAATTTATATGAGGTATCGTAGGTGCAAAATATTCTTGTTCTTACTTCAGTGTAGGTACTTTCCTTAACCCATGATCTGAGGATTTGGAATATAAGTTAAAGATTAGTTAGAACAAAGAAGTGGTTATACTGACCACTAAGATCATAAAGCTATAAATTTAATATCAATAATAGATCTGTAGTTTGTAAATCCGGTTTAAAGCTATAATGTGAGCGACGTCTTTCAATTGTTTTTCAAATGATACTGCTCTCAATTTTGCTGCCCCTAGTTTTTACCTTATTCCCCTAGATCAAACCGTGCTTACCATTTTGATTTTATACACTTTTGGCTCCAATGATCGCAATTTGTGGACAAGTTGAGGTCTATCATCTTCACTGGCATGCCACCAGCGTTAGTATCCATTCCACAGCATAGACGTAATATCAAAAATATATAGTCATTCCATTTTAGTGTTAGTACAACGCATTTACGTTTTCACACAGACTAGCAGAAAAAAAAATTTAATCGTATTTAAAATAGAGTTTTTATTGCAGTACTTTAGGTTTATTTTTACGTCATATTTCTTTTATTACATGAGAATGTTTAAAGGACAATTAAATTTGTATTAAATTAATAAAATTGTATTTTAAACACTTTTAAAATCCTCTCTCTTTTCCGAGTCGGTTCTTATGAACGAACATTTACCGTTTCACTTTAAAGTTTTTATATTATCAAAAAATCGGAGGCATGTGCGATTAGGTGCGATTATAATTTGGGATTATAAAATGAATACTTTTAATTTGTAATTAATATATAATTCTATAATAATTAAATTTACAATAAGTCACACAATTACTTGCTATCTTTTATGCGTTTTATTTTGTGTCTGGCGTGTTGGACAATTGTAATATTGAATTCTGTATGTGGTGCCACTAGCATTTCTATCTTTTTCGTATTTATTCGTATCACTAGTACTTCGTCAAATGGATCCTGCATTTGGAAAAATATAAATTAGTTTTTTTTTTATTGTTAGAGAGTCAAACGAGCAGACGATCCACCTGATGAAAAGCGGCGTTTCCGGCTTTTTAAATCGGTATAGTTTATCTATGACAAAATGGCATGCCCCTCCAAATCCAAAGAATTTTTGTATATATTTGTTTATATATAATAGTGCGCCACCTACCCTTTGTTTTTCTTTCTTTTCTCAATGTCCTCTACCCGAAGGTTGTTTGGAAGAGATTGCTTAGCGATAAGGCCGCCTTTTGTATCATTTCTTATTACAGTTAAATGTATTTACTATTTTATAAATGGTGTAATAAAGTGTAAATAAATAAATATTACGAGCTTTTGACCATGAAATACGAGTATATAATACTCCTCTGGCCGGGGCGCTACTGAAGAGATTTCTTCACGAACACAAACAGAGCACCAATGTCTGTATATCTGTATATCACACATACTGAAGTAAAAAATTGAAGGCATGTGTTTTATTTACATACACAATTTATAATAAATTTAATTTATTTTTATGCATACAATACCTAAATTCTGTCTATGTTAAGTTGTATACACCTGATATAAGACTAGCAGTATCCCGCGGTTTTGCCCGTAGCACTATCATATGTTGATTACTCTGTAACTTTGGTCAAGACGTAAACTGTTAAAATTAATCCAAAAAGATTTCTTCAAATCCAGGTAGTTTAGAAATTAACGCGTTCAAACAAACAATCTCGTTAGTAAATAAAAAATATTTTAAAAATGCTTCTAGAATGATGCCAAGCTCTGATGAATTACTATGGGTTGCAAACTTTGACAAAATTATTTTTATTTATTTATTTATTTAATTCTTTATTGTACACACCAGTTATAAGAGTATGACATAGGTAATCAGATGTACAAAGGCGAGCTTAACTCTAATAGAGTTTTTTTTAGCAAACCCAAAATGGAAAGAAGCATCAATGTCAATGGGTAGAGCGGTGTACAATATTTATTGTTTTTTTTTTCTTAATAATCATAATACCATTTACCAGAGGGAGACTTTGTACAAAAGTCGATTGCTTGGGTACCTCTGTCCCATTCGTGTTTCAACCGTGAAGCAATTGTGTTTGCATGGCTGTGTTTCGGTTTGAAGGGTGGGATATGGCGTGAATTTACTGGGTACAGAGGAATAACACCTGGGTCCTCAGGAGTAGCAACGCATGGGGGGGTATCACGGGCGCAATAGTTAACTCTGTTATGTCTATGGTACTACTCATGTCTATAGGTGACGGTTACCACTTTCCATCAGGTGGGCCGTCAGCTTGTTTGCCATTCTGTTGTATAAAAAAATAATAATAATGAATTACCAATTCCTTAATATAGTTTTGTGTCAGAGTTCCAAATCGTTTTAACGCTAATCCGAAGTTCGTGGCTCGTCTCAAACTAATATTGGTCAACACTGGTGCACCTGAAATCAAAAATAAAAAAAATCATACTGCTGTATTTTCCTTATATTTTCAACCGAATTAAAAAAGAATATGGTTCTCTAATTCGATTGTATTATTTTATGTTTGTTACTTCATAACTCTGGCAGATTTAAACCGATTTGGAATTATGTTTTTTTTTTATCTAAAAGGATACACTTACAGATTGGTCTCGTAGAAATTTAATGAAATGCGGTTTAGCAATTTAGTTTGTAAATAAAAATAACTAGTTTTGCTATAATTGATATAGTTTTTTTTTTGTGGAACACAACGATAAATTTTATTATCGAATTTATTAACGAATAATTTACAGTGGCACCCTGCACTTTGGTTATGTTTTGTTAAGAGAGGGACTGGCTTAAAACCAGCGCTGTGCACAGTATCAGCTGAGCCGGTTCCTTTTGCCTAGTGTGGGACACTTTTTGTATATGTTATTTGTATTTTATATTGTAATTGTATGGCAATAAATGTTTCTATTCTATTCTATTCTATAAATTATTATAATATTACCATTTTACAGTTAGGTGGGCTGTATGCTTGTTTGCTACTTAACCTTGCGGTATAAAAAAAAAATTATGAGTTCGTAGCTTCTTGATATAGAATTAATTAACAAACCAAGAAATTAACACTGTTCTTGGTGCTTTAACGATTTACATAATTGTTATGAATTTTCGTACACAGATATGGGATAGATAGATAAACTCTTTACTTGCGGGGGAAAGGGATTGCTAGTAATGGGGCTATTTGACCCCAATATACCCTGTCAGG
Source organism: Galleria mellonella (assembly GCF_026898425.1). Lineage (NCBI taxonomy): Eukaryota > Metazoa > Arthropoda > Insecta > Lepidoptera > Pyralidae > Galleria > Galleria mellonella. Next base: position 452,132 of record NW_026442135.1, on the reverse strand, counting down.
TCGACCTCCACGTGGTTCCCCTTGGAAACCATCGTGGCTAATTCTAGTTGAATTCGTTAGGATGGGCTAACTGACCTGCTTTCATCCTCATCAGTCATCTATTACTGGTGCCCCGCCAGTGAATACCGATAGCGCAGGCGGGGTTACCATACCATTATCACCCATTAAAAAAAACTCTTTACTTGCATTTAGAGAAATACATAGACTGTGAAAATGGCGACAAAAAAAAAACTTAAAAAAAATTAACAATACGGCGACATAGACAAAATTGTATACATACATCTAATAATTATGTGAAAATGTAGTGTGTGTCATAAGGATGCAAAAAGGCGATTTCTCAGCGAGTTGTTTGCTTAATAAGAGAACCACTAATTTCTGTTGCTGCCTGAAAGAGTCCCCAAAGGCAACGACAACGCTGTGTCCGACACATTTTGATATATTCATTAACTTTTATTAAACTGAACATAGAATTATGATGGGATGGACGAGGATGGAATGGTAGGCTATATATTTATCTTGTTCTATCGATCCATCCTGATTATGGGCACATAATCGTAGAAATAGTTATCGACAAATAAAAATACTAACGGGGAAGGGATTGTTAGTAATGGGGTTTACTTTTCCCATTACTAGTAATACATCCTATCAGGTCGACCACCACGCGGTTTCCTCTGGAAACTATCGTGGATAATTCTAGTGGAATTCGTCACGCTGGATCTACTGACCTGTTTTCATCCTCACCAATCATTCCTTACTGGTGTCCCACTAGCGTATATTGATAGCGCAAGCGGGGTTACCATTTCATTATCACACATTAAAAAAAATACAAGGCCCTTCTAATGTATCTAGAGAATAGTTTCGGTCAGCGCTTGTATGAGAAAGAACTAGACAGCGCATATCGCTGTCTCATTTTGTCACATGCATTTGCTAGCTTTTCCGTCTCCGTGCGGTTCCGGCTACTCCTTCCTTTTCCGTGGATGTCGTAAGAGGCGATTAAAGGAGGGCGAGGGATTGGCAGCAGTATCCCTTTTAAACCATTTTCAAAGCCTAATTGCGGTTGCCAATGCGCCTGCCAACCGTGATAATTACTGGCAAATCCCTCAAGGGGAGGCTTATGTTCAGCATTGGACAGATAAAGGCTGATATGATGATGATAATGATAATTTGCGCTAGCGATAACGATTCTATCGACAGATTCGATTGCTACTTATCCAGAGGGACAGTCACCGTCTTTGTTAGTCATAATAACGCCTTCAACAGATTCGTCCTCCATTATTCTATCCACAATTGGATTCACTGTGTTGACTTTAGCAGTCTGAAAATTAAATGGAATTAGACAATCTTCACAACTCTCTAGAAATTATATGTAAGTAGGGCTTGTGTTATGGCCATTCGCGTATTTAGGGTTATTGTCCAGAGAGGGTCTGGCCCCTTAAAAAAGGAGCATATGCACTTTTAGACATATTTTTGCGAATTTTTTCTCACATTTTAGGTGAACATTGGACTATTCTAAGGTAGGCATGGCCCACCCGGCCCCCTCTCTGAAAGACGTCTACGACTATGAACTTATACTAAGAGGCAATATCGTACAGCTCAAGTATAAGGAAAAATATGAAATAAATTTGTAGTTATATTATAAAAAAAAGGATGTTTGCAATGTAAAGATGATGAGAATGATGAAAAATAAAATAAATGATAAAAAATTGGGATTCCGAGGCCGACCACATACTCTTTTGTTGCAGTATCCGGCCGTAGTACTTTCCTAATGCCCCTCAAATATTGCGTCTAAACTGCGCCCACCATGTACCCTCTTGTATAGGTATTCCGTCACCCGTATCCAATAGCGAGGACGGGATGCCTTAAATACTGTACCGCAAATTATAAAAAACAAAAAAACGTTATACGACTTACAGTTTCCACCAGCCACTCGTCTTGACGGTCTTTTAGTAAATTATTTATAATCTTCATTATTGAAATAGACCTTTTTACCGTTTCTTTTTACTTGTGCTTGTCTGAAATATAAAGTATTTTTTTTAAATAGGTAAAAGTGAAATGGTAACCTCGATAGAGCTATCAGTACGTTGGCGTGGCACTAGTGACAGATGATAGATGAGAATGAAAATAGTAAATGGAAAGTGGTAACCGTCGCCTATAGACGTGAGCAGTATCATGGACATAACAGAGTATACTGTTTCGCCCATGATACCCCCCATGCGTTGCTATTCCTGAGGACTCAGGTGTTATTCCTCTGTACCCTGTTAATTCACGCCATATCCCATCCTTCAAACCGAAACACAGACATGCAAACACAACTGCTTCACGGTAGAAACACGAATGGGACAGAGGTACCCAAGCAAACGACTTTTGTACAAAGTCATTTATTTATTATTGGTTGATTTTAATATTTCTCTGTCATATGATTTGATTGTCGTGTAATCCCGGCATAGAATGGGCCATTCCTTCAGTTTTCATGGGGATCGTAAAAGGGGACTAAGGGAATTTAATAGTCGAGCGATGGGCAGCAGCGTCCCTCTTTAAACATCACTAAAGCCTAACTGCGGTTGCCGAGCCTTCTGCCAAGCGTTGCTATTACTGATAAAGCTACTGGTAAAAACTTTAGCTCCCAAGAGGCAGACCTATGTTTAGTAGATAGTTAACAATTGATATGAACGGGGGGGGGGGATAGGAATTGTTAATAAGATTTAACAGATCTATTACTAGCAATATAGGGTATATAACAGGTCGGCCTCCATGCGGTTCCCTCTTTTTTTTTAACGCCTGGAAAATGCTTTATGCAGACCCATACACCTTGTGGGAGGTGAATGGGTACTGTGGGAGTCCCCCCGTAAGGCGGGGGTGTACCCACCAAAAACCAGACGATATACCCTCGAGGTGCCATATAACGGAGACATGGGTTCGCATTCGCACTCACCACATCTCCGAATGCGGGTCCCCCTGGAAACCATCGTGGTAAATTTTTAATGAATGCATCACGGTGAACCAACTGACCTGCTTCATCTTCATCTATCATCCCACACTGGTGCCCCGCCAGCGCATCCCGATAGCGCAGGCGGGGTTACTATTCCATTTTCATCAAAAAAAAACTAATAAGAAGATGATGATATGATTTACTGGTGATGAAAGTATTCAATAAATGAAACATTCATAAAGCAGTACTTACAATACACAGCCTGTTCCGTAATCATCAAATAAATGGACAATTGTCGGCGAGAGTATTTATTATTTGGATTTTCTCTTAATTTTATGTACGACGCAAGCAGCGAACTCTTTATCCCCGGCTACGGAGATTTCGAACGAAGCTGTCATAATTCTATATGCAATTAGTTCATCCAACAGATCCTGTTGGTCATGACGTTATTTTTTTAATTTTAATAGTCAAAATGATTTGTTTAATAGTAGCTGTAGGGGGGAAAGGGATTGTTAGTAATGGAGACTGAGAATCCCATTGCTAGCAATATACACAATATACCCAAATGCCTATTCGTATATTGTCGCTATGTTTTTTTTTATGGGTGAAAATGGTATGGTAACCCCGCCTGCGGTAACGGGATACGCTGGCGGAGCACCAGTGAAGGGAGATAGATGAGAATGAAAACAGGCCAGTTAGCCCATCATGATGAATTCATCAGGAATTAACCATGATAGTTTCTAGGGAGAACCACGAGGAGGTGGACCTGGTTGTGTATATTGTTAGCAATGGGATTCTCAGTCTCCATTACTAACAATTCCTTTCCCCCCATTGTCGCTATGTTAGGAACATGTATATAATAAAAGCAAAGAAATGATTGTTATGTACACACACTTCACGGTACAACGTCTGTCCTCGCGCAATGCTCCTACAATACTGACCGCCACTGACATTTTTTACGTATGTACCCTCATGTATACACTAGAGATAGTGTGCGTATTGCCATATCTCTCTTCAATCGTACACTCTTGACAGAGTGGTCGTGGTTTTTACAATGATAGTGGATCGTCGATGAGGCCCTCCTTTGCGATTGAGGTCCACGCAATATGTCTCCATCTCCTTCTGTTCACAGCCGAGCGAGATTGTCAATTACTACAGGTATATTACATGTAAAATGCATCTTCTTTAAAATGAACTTGGTACTCACAATTTCATTTAAAGCCTGCATTGTAGCAGTATTTAGATGAGGCAACTTCTTCGACAAAACAAGCGCCATGGTTCTCGGTAGAGTTGATAGTTCAACCCATTCTGTAGTGGGGGGAAAGGGATTGTTAGTAATGGAGACTGAGAATCCTATTGCTAGCAATATACCCAACCAGGTCAACCTCCTCGCGATTCTCTCTGGAAACTATCATGGTTATTTCCTGATGAATTCATCATAATGGGCTAATTGGCCTGTTTTCATTCTCACCGATCACCCTTCACTGGTGCTCCGCCAGCGTATTCCGTTAGCGCAGGCGAGGTTACCATACCATTTTCACCCATAAAAAAAAACATTCTGTAGTATACAGACATAAATTAATAGAATAGGTTTTATTAGAGTTTCGTTCTACACTGTCTTCGTCATCATCAATCAGCCTTTAACTGTCCACTGCTGAACATAAGCCTCCCCTTTGGGGGGTTTTGCCAGTAGTTGCTACTTGTTGGTGACCATAGTCAGGCTTTAGAGATGTTTTAAGAGCGACGCTGCTGTCCACCCTCGCCCTCCCTTTTTTTTTTAATGGGTGATAATGGTATGGTAACCCCGTCTGCGCTATTGGTATACACTGGCGGGGCACCAGTGAGGGATGACAGATGAAGATGAAAGTAGGTCAGTTAGCCCATCTTGACGAACGTAATACCTCTGGTATTGCAGGCGTTCATAGGCTACGGTAATCGCTTACCATCAGGTGGGCCGTATGCTTGTTTGCCACCTCAGTGGTATAAAAAAAAATTAAACTAGAATTAGTCACGATGGTTTCCAGGGGGAACCACGTGGAAGTCGACCTGACAGGGTATATTGCTAGTAATAGGGCTATTTGACCCCATTACTAACAATCCCTTTCCCTCCTCGCCCTCCCTTAGTCGGTGTTTACGACACTCACGGGAAAGGAAGGGGCAGCCTATTCTATGCCGGGACCACACGGCGACTACACTGTATATAGCTTTTATCCGCTACTTCATCCGCATGATCAATTAATCAATCAAATCAATGGTTAACGACATTTTAACCATTTAATTAACCGGGATAAATAATGACCTATATACTTCTCTATTTCAAATAGTAGGATGTACATGTATATTAAATTTAATGACTAGTAGTTGAGCCGTTAAGGTGTTTAAACGTAAACAAACAAACACACTTTAACATTTGTAATGTTAGTGAGGATAGAGTAAGGAAGTAAGATTAAGGATTAACCTTTGTTATCATGCCACTTACTGTTCCGAAAATACATAAGTCCAACAACATTATGGTTGCCTTCTAAGCATGATATAGTATTTATAGTTTTCTTATCAAAGTCCTGTAAAATAACAATTAATGCATAATTTATTAATTATTAATTTAATTTATTTTTATTTTATTTATTAGGCGTACATAACAGAAGTTTACAAATACAAACTTAAACTATAACATGCAAGTACATTAATGTATTGATCAGGTAAACTTGCCACAACATGTGCACACAGCATGATCCAATAATAAATGCGATAATAATTATGTAATTTATTTAGTTATATGCTTTTGTATTTGATATTAGGTTGTAACAAAAGTGTACACAGGCGGACTTATCCCTTAATCCTAAAAAGCCTGATTTTTTAAATCAAATTAAAAAATATATAAGTGTACCCTTTACTGTGTTTATTAATGGGGAAAAATAGTATAGAAATCAAAACGATATTTTTATATATTTATTTTGAAAAATACATTTGGTAACATGTAAACAGCCAAATATTAAAATAAAATCGATTGTAGGCGCCCAATGTGATTTAAAACCTCGGTATCAAATTTGATACTTCAGATATTTAAGGGTTAAAGGGATTTCTTCCAGTCAACCTTGAGAATCCGAAAGAAGGAAGTTAATAGTAACTGATATAATTATTGGTATATATTTTTTTTATTACCATGTTGTTTGTATGGTGGTATGTAAGGTGGCGCCCTCTAGAATCAAAACCTCTAGACAGCTGTATAAATTCTAAAATGAGAGGCGGCAAAATTGAAGCGGTTGTTCAATAAAAAGTTTTTTTTTTGGAAACTACTAGTTCAACATTTGTTTTATAAGAGAGACACAAACAGTAGTGGAATATAAATGGTTTGTTTTATTTATTTATTCATTAGTACAAATATGTGTACATGGCCGATTTAATGCTAAAAGCATTCTCTCCCAGTCAACCATAGGGAAGTGTCAGAATACTCGAATGCGGTACTACTAATTATTGATATACATACATACTAAAATTACATATATAAACGAATAAATATATATGAATAACAAATACACTTACATATATATGATATATACTATATTACACACGAAATTAAGAATTTGAATTGAATCGAATTAAGATTTGTTACGGTGCGTATGGTATAAATATTCATAATTAAGGATAATGCTTACTTGTGGCAATTGCTTTTTAAAAGCTACAGCTTTCTTTAATTCATGAGCCATAATCGAATAATAAATAAGCGATATCAATACGATATTAATTAGAAAAGATAAACTATATAAAAACAATTTTTATAAGGTCATATAAATATAAATAACGTTGTATAAAAATGTTTTACATCAATTTGTAGTTGTTTGGAGGAAATAAGTAACAACCAACTCGATTATATTATTGATTTTCATATAATGAGAGAATGACAGCAGAAATTAATGTGAGAAGTAAACGTCGCTGTCATGTCTGTATGTCCAGTGCGAAAGATAGAAAGAGGTGAAATATCTATGTACAATTAAATTAACCTACTTGATGGAGAAGAAAGTAATGATGTTGACAAGTGGCTATGAGATGAATATTTACAATATTAATTTACAGACGCCACAAATTTTATTGACGTTGAATCTATTTGGTTACGAATAAGGATTGCACCCTCTTTTTAACCGAAGACAGAATGAGGTTCTTAATTCAGTTTTTTTTTTTACAACACACGGGGCAAACGAGCATGCGGCTCACCTGATGGTAAGTGACTACCGCCGCCCATGATCACCCACAACACCAGAGGCATTGCAGGTGTGCTGCCGGCCGTTTGTGTTTGTGTTTTTTAAGTTTGTTACATCATAACTACGTCAGTTGAAAATTATTTTTTTATTTGAACACATACCAATACTTATAGCAGTGATTCTCAACCTTTTTTTTGTTGCGGCACATATTTAACGATTTCAAAATTTGGCGGCACACAAAGAAAAAGATAAAAATTATTTACTCACTACAACACACTGCATAAATAGTTTATGACAAAAATTTTAAATATTTGCAAAATTTGGCGGCACACTTTTAAAATTTGGCGGCACACAAAAGTGCCGCGGCACAGTGGTTGAGAATCACTGACTTATAGAATGATCCTATAGAAATTTTATTACAATCGATTCAGTAGTTTAGTTTTTAAATAGTTAACACATTTTCAACATACACTTGTCTTTTTTTTTATACAACTTAGAATGGCAAACAAGCTGACGGTCCACCTGATGGAAAGTGGTAACCGTCGCCTATAGACATGAGTAATACCATGGACATAACAGAGTATACTGTTTCGCCCATGATACCCCGCATGCGTTGCTGTTCCTGAGGACTCAAGTGTTATTCCTCTCTACCCTGTAAATTCACGCCATATCCCACTCTTCAAACCGAAACACAGCCATGTAAACACAACTGCTTCACGGTAGAAACACGAATGGGACAGAGGTACCCAAGCAATTGACTTTTGTACATAATCTCGCTCTGATACTAACTTAGGATCCAATTCTTCCCTCAACAGACTGTTATCATCGTATAATAAAGCCGTAAACGTTAACCATAATATCGACATCTTTGGTAATTTTTTAGTGCAGTTTACTAGGCTTTGTAATAATATGGATTGGTAGTTAGGTCTTCTCTAATTGTATAATTGTTACTTAGCATACATTGACGCTTATCTGTGAGAGCTGTATACACCTTTAATTGATGTGTTCATATGGCCTTAAGCTTGGTAGTGAGGAATGAGATGTTTTTGTTCAAGTTAACTTAGATTTAAGCATTTTTGAACAGTAATTTTTCACTTTTTACTTACTTGTAACATTGTACATTGTCTGCTTAGTTGTTGTGAGCATATTGTTGGTGCGGTGTGTCTTTTATAAATAAATAAATAAATAATTTAAAATAACTGGTTTTGTCACAATTGAATTCGTTTTCAATAGTAAACAATATAAAGTGTTACCTTAGTGTTTTTAAAAAAATAAAAATCAACAATAGTTGAAAAGAAATATTATTTCATTTTTGAACTAGTTTTTTACCCGCTATTTTGTAGGCGTGGATTTTAGATATAAGAAAACTAATTGAATATATCACTTCTAGAAGGCGTATCAAGATTAAATATATACCAAATGTTAAATTAACCCTTCAAGAATATAATTATGAAAACCGCATCCAATTTGCTACAGTAGTTAGGCGCAAACATAGTTTACTATATTGGGTATACATTTATAATGACAGACGTTAGCAATATTTTTTTTTTTATATTTAAATCAATACATACTTTTTGAATCGTTAGTTTGTATAGCAATTGTTGTAATCAATTTTAATTACCTTGCTGGCGAATTTCTTTTAAATTATTTAACTCTGTATGTTTTTTTTTAAATACATGTGTAAATGTGAAAATTTAAAAGCAACTTCTGAAACGGCAGCTCCCTTTGGCAGTATCAGACCAATAAGTACTTTAGATACTTTCCAATTTCGTTTCCCATTTATTTCTCGAATAGTGTAAGATACGCTGTACATCTTAAGAATTTATTGTCAGTTGTTAAAAGACTTAATTTTAAACGTGAAAAATGCGAGACTTACTTTCAACTTTTCAAAGTGGTCTTTCTTTACAGACAAAACGAATGGTTATGGCATTGAGATGGGAGGAATTGAAAGAATTTTGTTGCATTGTTGTTTTAACGGTGGATTCTTGATTATCATCATTATTTTAGTCACTGCTGAATATGGGTCTCCCCTTATTCTCCGATAAACAATGGTTTTCAGCTAATTTATCGATTTCCTAAGATCTGTAAGTTTTTTTAGAGAATAATGGAATAGTAAGTCTCTTACGATTTTGGTATACGCTGGCGGGATACCAGTGGGGGATGATAGGTGAGGATGAAGTCAAGTCAATTGGTCTGTCGTGATAAATTCACCAGGATTTAATAACGATGGATGGAGTTCGACCAAGGGAAGCTGCATGGAGGTTAACCTCTGTCAATAGAACTAAGAATTTCTATAAGTACTAGTATATAAGTATATATAGTATTATACTCTTTAAGTATAAGTATAAGATAGTAGTAATGGTAATAAATTAATTTCCCCTCATCCAATCATTTGCATTAAATGAATGAATAAAGGAACAAGCTTGACGAAATCATTACTTATTTATATTTAGTATTATTATTATATTATGGTATCAAAAAGCGGTGATAGCCCAGTGGTATTTGTACTGGACTGTCGTGCATGAGGGTCTTGGTTCGAGTCACGGCTGGCGCCTGTATTAATGAGTTATTTTCTAACTTATGTACGGATTTAGCAATTTTTCCAAATTATCACTCGCTTTAAACGGTGAAGAAAAACATCGTGAGGAAACCTGCATACGCTAGAGAAGAAATTTAAAGGCGTATGTACCTACAAGCACCCATATAACGGGAAAGCTTTCTCCTTTAGGTTAAGAGGTCAGACGGCAGTCGCTCTTGTAAAAAGCTGATCTTGTCAAGTCACATATGGTGTCGCTTGCAAGCGTACCCTGAGCTCCAATTAGGATGCAACCGGGACATACGCTCGGATGATTATTTATTATATTATGGTATCAACTGCATCGTATACACTGCTAAAGGCCCCCATAAAGAAGATTTTGCCAGTAGTTGCCACGATTGGCAGGGGTATAAACAGCTGCGGTTAGTTTTTGGTGATGTTTTAAGAGAGATGTTGCTGTCAATTTCTCGACCTTCAAGTTCCTTTAGTCGCTTGGTATGACACCTATGGAAAAGGAAGCGTTGACCCATTCTATGCTCGGACCACACAGCAGTAACATATATTATTGTATTGTATTGTAAAACCTTTCTTGTACATAACTCAGATTAAACACTGGTAAATGATTTAATATACAATGGCGGACTTATCCCATAAAGGGATCTCTTACAGTCAACCTTCGAGAAGCTGAAAGAAAACTGTAGAATGTATTAATGAGGATATAGAAATCATAGAGTTATTATTGAAATGTTTAAAATAATAATTTTAGACTATTAATTAAAGAACAAAACTTTAGTTAAACCCGAAATAATATTACATTCCATTTTTGGTCAGTCGTGGACAAAAAAAAAAAAAACATTTCAGTTCTGTAACACAGAAATGAGGGTGTAATTTTCATTTTTCGAGGTAATCCTATTGGGTCTCATTAAGGTCTTTCGAATGAGTTGAGGGGTCACACATCCTTTATGTGTGTAATTAATATTTTAATATTGTATAAAGCCCGTGTTATTGGGCGTAGAACCGACACATGGATTTAAAATATCCAAATCCATGCAATATTTTTTTATACTTAACACATTTACGTTCTCAATAAATTGGGTAGATATATTTTTGTATTGAAATATTAATATTTTTTACCCATAACTTTGTCCGAGTTTTTTTTACATCACTGAAGTGGCAAACAAGCTTACGGCCCAGACGACGGTAACCAGTTATCGTAGCCTATGAACGCCTGCAATACCAGGGGTATCACGTACACGTTACCGATCTTAAAGAAATCTCTTTACCGTTTTTTTTAACAACTCCATACTGTAGTCTCTTGACCTCGACAGAGACTTATTGCACAATCTGACCGTTTGTGTGAGGAAACATCTCCGAGATCGCAGTATACGCGACCATCTAGACTCAAAGGTATGAGGGTGAACTCCCTGTCGATGGCGAGTTGTTCGATGGTAGAAACTGGCCGTGAATATCATATTGAATTCTTTTTTGATATTCCTCTGAGCACAGCCCGTTGTATAGGCGGTAGAAAACGCAGAGTGAGGTAAAATCTCTGCTAAGATTTAAGGGTTCGATATCGTTTGTACCGAGACACCGGGATATGTTTACTGATTGGCACGACATACTAACGTTCATAGCAATCGGTGAGAGGTTACAAATTAATAAATACATACAGTCTTTCTTTATTTGTTTGTTTATTATAAATAAACTCACTGATAAAATTTAAAAAGTTTATAAGTAAGGATGGGCATAAGTGTATTACTATTAAAATACTTAGCAATAGTTAGATGACGTCAAGTTACAAATTATTAATAATTTTTAATGTTTTCGACTCTTTTGTAGTCAAAGGGGGAATGAGGTAGATAGATTTCGGGTATATATGTATATAAAAAAAAGAATAAATCTGAGTAGGTAAGGTATGAAGGATCTTTTAAATTTATAATCGGGACTAAACATGATGTGGTTACGTAAATAGTGTCTACATACCGGATTTTTATTGCGGATGTTTCAACATGGATTGCATTACGTCGTAGTCACGGTAGGACTGAAGTGGACGGTGTCTTTTTTTAGCAACCCGCGTAATTTAAGTCTCAATTGTGGATTTAAAATATGTGTAAACGACGCGAAAGTTTAAAATTAAGTTTTTGAAAGATTTTCTTCTGTAATAGATCAGATACTATCCTTTATCTATGGTAGTAGCTTATAATCGCTAAGTTACTAGTGCTAGTGTTTAGCGTAGTAAAAAATATTCTGTGAAAAATAAAATATTACATAATTTATTTTTTTTATTTTACATATGTATAATTTTTTTACTCCTCTGTAAATCATTTGAATTAAGCATTATTTAATATTTATTTTAAAATATTATGAATGTGTTACTCTCCATTTGAGAAATAGTTTTTTAACGACTTTCCATTGCGCACTCATATCATAATATTAGGTACATGTTAATGTATAGTTTTATGGTTTCGTGGTTTTATTTATTATGCATGTTTTATTTTAAACCAGGTTCTTTATTTTATGGCTAAAGGTTATTTTGGGTATGCGAGGAAATATCTCACTATGCCTACCTTACATCTTATTTATACCACCGTTACTACAGTAACTTTATTTTATTTATTGAAATAAATAAATAAATTGAAAATACTGGGGCGTAGTTTTCAAAGCGTTGCTTTCATTGAATTCGTGTGAAAGTTTGATGGGCTGACTGAGTTATGAGCAGCAACTGCTTAATATTTCAAAAGATTGCGCTCTGGGATAGTATGCTAAAAATAAGGTCGAATGGCGTTGTTTCCTTATCCTAACGTATAGTTTTAAAATAGTCGACATACTACGAAAAACATAAGGCATCTTAATTTTAAGGATTATTAGTAGTAGTTTAATTTATCCCACTCAGGGAAAGGCAAAGGTACTGAGCCATACAGCCTAATCTTCAGTTTAAGGATTAGGCAGCAAGTAAACATTGTCATTTTTAAAAGTCGGCACTTCCCTTATATTAAAATAAATAAATAAGTAAAATAAATTTATGTAATCACCTAGAAATTTAAAAATACCTTAAACGTAATATCATAGTGTTGTACGTTTTAATAGACATAATCGTCTATTACATGTTTTTATCCAAAATATTAATACTAATACTTATCATAAAAAAACCTAGCTACATAAAAATGCAAAAATTTAAAATTCACTAAACTGATTGTGTATCTTTTATACAAACATTTGTTCTAAATAACGCGAGCCTGATAACAGTAACTTAAAAAAGTACTAATATCATAGATTAAGGATAGTACTTGATTTCTACGTCAAAGATATTGGATATAATTTATCTGTAAGCAGGTTTATTCTTAATCTATGTATCAAGTGCTATCAAAAGCGCTATTGTAATTTTTCAGCCAGTAATTTTTCAACTTTACGCAGATGGTAGGTGCCAGCAGGTATTATATTTAATCTGTTGTGCAAACTCAGATATATGTCTTACATGTCTGTATGTGTGATTAAAAACAACAATTTGTTTAAATATAAAACAAAACAATTTTACATTTTAGTACTCGAAATAGAAACGAAACTGAGTATTTCATGCAGTACCCTAAAAATAGAAGTTATGCTCATTCACTGGAGTGAAGTATTATATTTCCACGCGGCTTTTCCTGTTTGTGGTCGACTTTATTAACAAAGTTCCATCCTTATTTGCCCCAAACTTACTTTTTGTTTCGCATAATAACTCTGCCCTTTTTAATAAGTACAGTTTTATGTTATCGTGGTACTGTTAATGACAGTTTTCTGTTAACTGACTTCGTTGGAATATAAAGGTTGGTTTGTTCTGAATGCGTTTATTTACCTTTTACTGTTTTAATTTTTATCCGACTGTAAATGAAAAGAGGGTTATGTGTTTTGAGTGCTTGTTTTGTTGAATTCTAATAAACGGGACGTTATTACAGACTCTCACTGGAGTCCCGCCAGGCGTTTTCAAAGTTAATTATTTAAAAAAATTCATAAAAATATCATTTAGACCATATTATACTTGTGCATTTAAATAGAGCAAGTGTGGAGCGTCCAAAAAAAGTCAGGTAAATTTATTATTTATCATATTGTTTATGTCCCCCATATCATGAGATCAGCCTTTAACTGTCTACTGCTGAACGTAAACCTTTCCTTTGTGAGGTTTTGCCAGTAGTTGCCATGCTTGGTAGGCGAGTTGTCAACTGCAGTTAGGATTTAGAGATGTTTTAAGAGGGACGCTGCTGCTCATTCCTCGCTCTATATTAGTCGTCTCTTACGACACAAACAGGGAAGAAAGGGGTAGCCTTTTCTATGCCGGGACCACACGGCGTATACGACGCTTTATATACAAACCCTATAGATACTTTCTCATTTTGGGTTCTCAAGATTGACTGCAAGAAATCGCTTCAAAGATAACTTCACATGTACTTTGTTATTTTCTTCATAATATGATATTTGTATTAATGTAAATATATATTAAAAAGCTTATACAAACAAACAAACAAATGTACATTGATGCATAGTAATTCTAATATTTTAGTATTGGCGTATATACTGACAAATAGTGATTGTCTATGTGTAATCTATAGTATGATAGAATAAACTTTAGAATTCTCTTTCCGGCTACGAATTTCCTTCTTCCTATAATCCTGCAGAATTTAAGAGGTATGATAATATATTTGCAGGCTGCAAGATAATGATTGCCAACAGCTTACAATATGCTGTGATGGTAATTATCAAATTTGGATAACATTACTTGCTTACCATCAAGTGGTGTGTGTTCCTTTTGACTAGTCACTATTGTTAAAAGAAAGACACAAAATGAAGTTAGCTGCTTTTGGTTAAGAGTTTGTAAAGAGACATACCATTACACACGAGGTTTGGCCATTTGGAGAGGATGAATAAAAGAAGAATAACGAAAGAGATTTAACGAGCATGATTGGAGATATCGGTACGTGTCATCCTAGACGGACTTATGTTGACTAAATAAGCTATGTACTGAAGAAGGGTCAATTTATCCCTTTGCACTCTGTTGTCGCCGTATTTGCGACATCAAAATGTAACATTAAATCCACTGCCATGGCTTCGGCGACGCGATTGTTTTACTGACTCAGCGCCCTTAACACTTAGGTAAACGAAACCGTCTGTGTTTATCCTATAGTGTTTACGATATGTTTATAATGTTTACATTATAATAAATTATTGTCAAGTTAATGAGTTATTGGTATCCTCTATGAGTTACTAGGCTGGAGTGCAAAAGGTTAGAAGTATCCATAACTGGCGAGTGTGTATGAATAGATTCATGAATGTGGAGAAAGTGAAAGAGGTCCGTTTGAATTGGAAAATAAAAGTAATTCTAATGGAATTGTTTAATTTCATACAAACAAAAAGGATTTATCATTTATAATTGTCCAATCTTACTCTCTAATCTGCTCAAAAACTGTTTAATTTCCTCTATTTCTAATGACATCTGATCCATTTTTACATTTAACATATCGATCGGTGTCTTAGAACTGTCCGCATTGGTTGTTATTTGGTGTTTCATATCAGACATATCATCGTCTAGTTCATTTAAATGTCTCATTATTTCCTCGTGTCTCAATGTATTTTTGTCTGGTGCATTTTGTTTTTTGGCTACCTCAGTTTCTAATTGTTTATTCGTTTGATTCACAACATAGTTATATATTACGTCAATTTTCTCCTTAAACTCTTGGAATCCTTGTTCGTCGTCCATTTGTTTCTTTTGTCTTTGAGCCTTCTCAAATATGGCGTCTCTTATTCTTGACGGCAACACTTTGTAGTGCCTCCATTTTGGCTTCCCCGGATTCATAGTGATAATGCCTCTGACATTCCGTTTATTTTTTATATGAGCATTAATTTTTCGTGGCAGAAGATTCTCGAAAACTTTGTTGTACACTAACGTATCTAGGGTACTCAGAAATTCTACTTGTTTAGCTAATCTCCTTATATTACCCAGCACCTCTAAATCATTAATGTCATTTACAGCAACACCGACCATTAAATTCATAAGCACGATCGCGGCTAATATTAAAAAAATAAGGAATATCAATCTAACTATTGTTAGAGACGTTTCAAGTTGGTCTGTGTGTTCTTCATCGAACATCGCTTCGTAATCAAATTCCGATGTCATCATGACCATGGTCTTGACAAGGGCAGCCAGTGGACCTTCGAATGGCATTTGGGAATGAAACTGTATCATGAAACTCAGGGAAAATCCGATGACGAGAAACATAAACGTGCACAGGATCTGAAAAATATTTTCAAAGATCAAATATAATCCAAGGCTTGTTTTGTAAATATTGTTATACTAATGGCAATGGGGGGAAATGTGGTTAGCTTTCTTGGTACCATTTCTTTTAGTCGAGACCTTTTTGACTTTTAAAGTAGACTCGGAAATGAATATAAAGTCCATCATAATATCAATGTTAAACACTACGAATTTGTATGAGATTTTTTATAGAAAAACTCAAACATCTATAATGAAGGTTTTGTTTAATTTCTTATAAAGTTTCCATATGTCTCTCATATGGAAACTATAAGAAATTAAACAAAACTACATACATAATCATATCGTATCAATCGTTAACTTTCCACTACTGAACATAGGCCTTCCAGACTAGGAGGGTTTTGCCAGTACTTGCCACGCTTAGCAGGCGGATTGACAACAGCAGTTAAGTTTTGGTTAAGTTTTAAGAGGGATGCTCATCCCTCGTCTATGAAAGTTTCCTTAGCCGCTTCTTTAGACACCCACGGGAAAGGACATACATAATACGATTGCTAAGAAACTAATAAATATAATTTACTGTCTTATATAATGTCTTATATACTTACTTATATCTAATCTCGAGATAGCATGAAAAATAATAAGATCTGGTAAAAATATAATATAATAAGTGTATGTAGATGTATATTGTATCAAAATAGATGATAATTTACGTATGTCGACCAAATAGGCGAGAAAGGCCAAATTAAAAGTACCCGTAACCGGCGAGCGTGTATGAAAAGATTGATGAATGTGAAAGAAGCGAAAGAGGTTTGTTTGAATCGAAGCATTTGGCGTTCCATTATTTCTGCCTACCCTAATGGGAAACAGGCGTGACAGATATGTATGTATGTATGTAATTTACACAAATAAATAAACACCGTAAGAGTGAATAAATAATTTCAATACCCACCTTGACCACATTGGAAGCAACTTTCCCAAACATCAGCACATAATATCCCCAATTTGGAAACCTTGATAATAGAAACATCATTTCTAACCAAGATAACAGTAACGCCAAAGTTGCTACGTGTCTAGGCCATTCTGCTTCTGACCAAGAGGCTACGAATACAGCGAGAGGTAATATTGTGGCTAGCCCGATTGAGCCAAATTTGACCCATGTCTCCAGTTGTAGGAAGTATCTGCTTGTTTTTATGTTCATATACAGTAACTCCTGAAAATGGTATAGGGAAAAAATGAGTAATCCAAATCGACGTATCAGTGCGATTAATATAAGCTTTAAGGAGGATCTTATTTTTTAAATAAACACATTCTTTAGTGAGATTTAAAAGTGTAACTTTTGAGTTTCATGCGGATTCTTCTTAGCAGATCTGAACCAAGCAATTTTATAGAATTTTATACACCTTTTTTATAGAATTATAAAAAAGGTGATTTTTTTGTTTATATGGCACAGCATAGAGTGAATCCGCGAAATACAGAGATTGGGGAAGTGCATTTTTTAAAAGGCGTTTTGGCCAACGGAATTTAAGATAAGGATGAGAAGAGCTTGTAAACAAGTTTATTTGAATAAAGATGATTTTGAATTTATGACGACAAATCTATTAGATAGCAGATAGCATAAATAAGTTTTGTTTTTCCTTTCGAGATAAGAGAAAGTGACATAATATAAGATATAACTGCTTTTTAATTGCATGTTGTGTTTAAGGTAGACAGAGAATCAAGATTACCTATTTTTTTTTTACAATCGATTGTGTCTACTTATTCTATCGTTTACATTGCTTTGGTCAATATCTACATTTCATAAGTAAGAACTATCTACTACTTTTATTAATTAATCATCACCACTCTCTGAGAGACAAAATACTTCAATATTAAGATAATCCAAGACCTACGAAAGCATTATTTAAATATTTATCAAAAAGGAAAAAGCTTTTGGCTTATACGGGTACATGTAATTTGTAGAATTGAGACCGCAGCTACTATACTTAATTTTTAATGTAATTAGGCCATTCATAATTCTGTCTGGCAACGTAAAATGATATGGGACTGATAAAGGAAACATTAGGTGTCATGATATATATGGAAGTCAAAGATATGGCCTGGATTAGAATTGACTGGAAGAGAATACATGAATTAATTGCATCGACAAGAGGAACTCCAAAATACATCTTAAGTAAAAAAAAAAACACGTAAAATGACAGATAATGTGCACATTTGTTTTTTTCCTGTTCCTATGGTGTAGCACAGAGTAAGTCTGTTAAAAAGAAAGTTTGGGAAAGTAATTTTTGTAAAGGGAATTTTGGACGCCATCTGTTATTTAACAAAATTAATAATCCTTTTTTTAATTTCGGCAAGGGACCATTGTTGCCCATTATGCCATTAAAACGAGACGGGATATTAAAAACAAACGGGAAGTATTTTGGTATTAGGTAATCATGGCTAATCTAATATTTTACAAACGTGGAATTTTCGCGTCTTTAATCTATAAATTTACAGAATAGCTTTCAGCAAAGTAACAAGTTAATCATAGATAAAATTGCACATAAATCATCATCAGGAACTGTTTTCTAAATCTATATTTATCATAATTTGTTTTCAACGTTTACAAATTCTTATTATAAATTATCATCATTATCTTGTCTTTTTCTAAATTTGGGGTCGGCGCAGTATGTTCTAAATTAAATCTAAAATTTTAATGATTGATAATTTTTGAGTGATAATTTTTGTAATAAGATGATTAATTTTTTAGTCCGTTATCATAGTTTAATCAAAATTATGGACAATTGGTTATTTCTAATTAGTATTCTATAGTTGAATCGTGTACTAAAATTTATTTCAATCCCGTTCAGTTGTTTAGGCGTGATTGAGTAACAAACAAATACAAACATCCAAACGTTTGTATAAAACTTTATTGAAAATTGTTAAACAATGCAAAGTTTGCCAGTTTGGTATGAACGTGAACGAAATACTTAAATATACTTAAATATTACAACAACGTGACACTTTACCTTGTGAGAGTTTAAACTGTTTTATAAAATTTATTACTTTAATAAAATTAAACTTACTTGTAAAACTATTAGAATTATCGTCGCGTAAACTAGATAGCCCCATATATATGGACTCAACCAAAATGGAGCCCTACCTTCAGTGTCTTTATAAAAAAAGAGTGATATTATAAAAGTGGTTAGAGACATAACAAAAAAGGCATACACTGCTATTATTGTGTAGAAGAATGGCAGTAAAGCCTTCCATTTTAAATACAGAAAACTTTCAATTAATGGATGAACAAGTAACCTTTTTTGGTTATATCTATTCCCAGTTTTTAATAAAGCCTCTATAACTTTCATTTGTTCCATTTCACACACTGTGGGCATTAGAATTCTATAATCGACAGTGATCTCGCAATTTGCATCTTGGAGATTTAAATTATTCGATGATATGTACGAATCGAATATGTCTTCCAAATACTCTGTGGGTTTTGACAGGTTATTAATAATCATGTCTATTGCAGTTCTCTTAAACTTCTTCGGGCCATCAGTGTAGCCTGAAAGATCGGCGCCTTCGCGCAAAAGAATACTAATCACATCTCTGCTTCCATGATGACTTGCAGAATGTAACGGAAACCAACCCATGCTGTTCACTTCATAAATTGTGGTCTTATCGAAGTCCAAAATGACTTTTGCTATTTCTACGAAATTTTTCACGGCAGCTATGTGCAAAGGAGTTGATGATCTATGTGGACTGCATCTAGTTCTCAATCGTATGTCAGCTTTCTTTGATAGCAAAAGTTTAACACATTCCACATGGTTTTCTGATACCGCAAAATGTATCGGACCAAATCCGCGTCGGCCTCCATCGGTCAAAGCGTTTATTAACTTTTCAGTTATAGCATCGTCATATTCAAGTAATACTTTTAGCACTTCAACATTGCCAATTTCGGCAGCAACATGTAATATATTTGCATCTCCCTCTATAGTTATTTCCAATGACGCACCTTCATTTAATATAGCTTTTAAACAATCTACATGTCCATGGGTTACAGCTTTAAATAATGCCGTTTCACCTTTCTCATTTTGATAATCGATTGAATCTTTTTGTTTAGCAACACTTAGAATTTCATTAAGGACATCTAAATTGCCAAGTGCAGCTGCTGAATGGATGGGTGTTTCTCCATCATTAGCCTGAAATTAATAGGATTAAATAACTAGCAAATCGTCGCAAATTCGTATGGTATTTTGAAAACTAAATATTTTCTATTATAGCTCATATTTTATAATACCATGTATTGAACAACATAATGTCTATTTCTATAGGTGAAAAAATTTTAAAAATCGGTTGAGTATTTTTTTTAGTTTATCTATACAAGATACAAACAAAATTCCTTTCATTAGTATAGAATTAGCGTTGAGTTTAATTAGTCAGATCCGATTGACAAAGTAACTGAATATCAGATCTGGCATTGTTAAATAGAGACAGGTTAATTGTATATATCTCGTGTACGTCCTATTAACTACAAGCACTAATTGGACCAATTTACAAAACCAGTTATTTTGTTATTAACTTGGATTACAGTAGCTTTGGTTGACTTCTAATTTTTTCTATGGCACAAAATCGAGTTTTATTATTCATAACATAATTTTAGCGTTAATTTTATAAAAGAACAAGGCTTATTTTTTATATGTTTGTTAACAGAGCAAACGAGTGCAATACTAGTGTTTTTGCCTTTATTTATTTATTTAAGGACAACCAACCAAGCATATATTCATATAAATTTAAAATACGTAATAATATAGTTACATTATAAAATGTTGCTTTAATTAAAGACCGCCATGACATGTAATATTCATATTACGTATACAATAAATAGACTACAGTAATATACTAGATTTGTACACTTATAATCTTGAAATAGTTGTATTTCGCATGCATAGTTTTCATGCACAGGTTTCATTCATACATGGCAGTGTTTCATTTTGAAGGGTTGGACATGTCAGTGAAACTACAGGCTTTGCACCATAATGCATATGTCTACTGGCAACGGTTACCACATTTCATATGTGGGACGTCAGCCATTTTCAATTTTATGTGCTGTAAATAACCAATAGTTAAAGAAAATTAACGAAACATGCCATATCCCTTTCCTTCTCTTACCTTCAATGTAACATCAGCACCTGCTTCCAAAGCGACGCATACTCCAGGCACCCAGGCTGCTTCGACTGCAGCTTGTAGTACTGTATGACCTTCTTTGTCTTTCACATCAACTATAGCTGATAAAGGATCAGCGTCATTGTTGCCATAGTTTGCTAAAACCTAAAATTGTGAAACACAAGTTATAAATGTGAAAGTTTGTAATTTACTAGTTATGATCTATGACTTTGTCCGCATGACTGGAATATACTGATTAACCGGGACAAAATTTGCTTATATCATTCTCCATTACAAATCGTATCGTCGTTAACAACCGTTAACCGTCCACTGCTAAAAATACGTCTTCCTTATAAGAGAGGATATTGCCAGCAGTTGCCAGACTTGGCAGGCAAGTAGGCATCTGCAGTTAGACTGGTGACTTTGCACGGGTGCACTTTGCATCACATCACATTAGAAAACTCTAAAATCACCAGTGTTTCTCTACTATATTATGCATGTATTATACATATAAACCTTCCTTTTGAATCACTCTATCTATTTAAAAAATCCGTTGCGTAGTTTTAAAGATTTAAGCATACATAGGGACGGACAGACAGCGACTTTGTTTCATACTATGTAGTGATTTACCAGAGGAAGACTTTGTACAAAGTCGATTGCTTGGGCACCTCTGTCTCATTCGTATTTCTACCGTGAAGCAGTTGCGTTTGTATGGTTGTATTTCGCTTTGAAGGGCATATGGGAGTGAATTTACAAAGTACAGAGGAATATCAAGTATCATGGGCGAAACAGTATACTCTTTTATGTCCATGGTACTGCTCATGTCTATAGGCGATGGTTACTACTTTCCATTAGGTGGGCCGTCAGCTTTTTTGCCATTCTAAGTAGCATAAAAAAAACCATACACGTACGTTTAATTAATTGGACGGACAGTGAATTGATCGAGGGGATAATCTCGCTAATTGTAACAACGCATCCTTCGTTTTGTTGTTTATTATCAGTCAATCTAGATGTAAGCATTGAGTCTAATTGGCATTTGTTGATTTCTAGCATTACGTGGAATTTGTTTTGTTGTTGTGCCAATTTTAAAATGTCTGTTGCAGGTTGGTGAAATATTATCATTATTATATCAGCCCTAAATTGTCCACTGCTGAACATAAGCCTCCCCATGGGGGGTTCAGCCAGTAGTTGCCACGCTTGGCTGGCGGATTGGCAACCGCAATCAGGCTTTGGAGATGTTTAAGAGGGACCGTGCTGCCCATCCCTTAGTCGGTTCTTACGACACCCATGGGAAAGGAAGGGGTGGCCTATTCTATACCGGAACCATACGGCCATATATTTATATATGTACCTGTAAGATTTCTTCGTACTGTTTTTCCACGCAAACATGCAGTGGGGTCTTTCCAGCGGTATTCAAACATGCTATAGAGGCGCCAGCTTTCAGCAGCTCGTTCACGCCGTCGAAACTTTCAAGATGAACGGCCGTGTGCAGGGGAGTGTCGACGTTTTTCAGGCCTCTGCTCTTCATTGTGTTGAAGACACCACCAGCTTTTATTAGCGTCTTGATAACTTCAATGAAACTGTAGAGAGTATATTATAATGCTTCGTAGACACATCATCTTCATCATATCAGCTGTTCAACTGTTCACTGCTGAACATAGGCTTGCCACTCTTGGGAGGAGGGGGGGAGGGTGCAATAAAGAGATAAATAAATAAATTGGGTAGCAGATGCACAGAGATGCAACATCTCTACGCAGTTTCAGTGGGTCGAGTCGGACAGTAAGGTGCCGATCATCAATAATTGAGGTGAGAGCAGTATTCCATATGTGGCCTGACTTGAGCTTTACATAATTAACTAGCGGCCCGCCCCGGCTTCACACGAGTGGATACTTTTACAACATTTTAAAAAGTGGTTATTGTGACATAACGATAATAGATGGTCACATAGTATCGGGAAGTTTTTTGTAGTTATTGATATTTTCTTCAATATTGTAGAACATAACATACTTGTGTTCTATCACCAATAGTTTCCGCAGCGCAGGCGACGAAAGATATTTTATAGCATTTTTTACACCTTGAGTTATGTTACTAAAGTTTTAGAAAGGATGCCTAATCTTTTCTAGTAATAAATATAGCCTATATTACTCAGGGTGAATGTATCTTTCTAATGATGAAAGAATTTTTGAAATCGGCAATGTAGTTTTTGAGTTTATTTATTACAAACATATATACACACAAAATTACAAATCTTTCCTCTTTATAATATTAGTATAGATTAATAGGAACCAAAACAGATACCAACTAAGCGGGGTTGACGTCCTGTTCGTAATAGTACGCTGTGCCGACGACATCGAGCGCTGTGCGGCCTTGGTCATCACAGATGTTGGGGTCGGCCCCAGCTGCCAGCAGTAGACGGGTACAGTGGCGGCGGGCGCATGAAGACGCTACGTGTAATGGTGTCCATCCGGCTTGGATGAGGGGAAGCTGGAAGTTGGATTGGTATAGAACATAATTGCTTTTCGTAATAATAGTTTTTAAAGACTATAGAATTTATTTCTTTTCTGTGCAAAATTCGAATTTGTGATCAAGCTGGCAGTCCATTTTATGATGGACATATGGACATCGACTTCTACGCGGTCCCTTTTGGAAACCATATTGAATAATTCTTCTTAAATTTGTTACGATGGGCCAACTGATCTGCTTTTACCCTCACCTATCATTTTTCACTGGTGTCCGGTCAGCTTATACCGATAGTGCAGGTGGAGTTATTATTCTTTACTGCGGCCCATAGGCACCCACAATCAGAGAAATTGCAGATGTATTGACAGCCTTTTAAGAAGGTGTCTTGAAGGTTTCAATGTATACCTATAATACTGTTATGTTGTCATTACTGCTAGAAAGGTGTCTGAACTCAATTAACGAATTCTAATTTTTTTTTATTTATTTATTTTTTTACAACACAGGGGGCAAACGAGCATGCGGCTCACCTGATGGTAAGTGACTACCGCCGCCCATGGTCACCGACAACACCTACGGCATTGCAGGTGTGCTGCCGGCCTTTTAAAAAGGAATATGCTATTATTATAATTATAGTAAATTTGAATATATATATATATTGTTTATGTTAAGAGATGACTAAGTGACTGTAATATTTGTTTTATGCTTAATTTAATTTATATTTTATGTGCTGTATGAAATTATTGTATCTACTGTGACATTCAAATACAAATTTTCGTGTATGAATAAATAAAATAAAAAAAAAATACTCCACTTTTTAAATTCAGCATGATTCTCCATTGAGAACTGAGCTTATTCTCAACATTGAAACAGATCTGATCTATGAGCCAATGCTTATATGAGAGTTTACAAGCATTTGTGAATAGTCAAATCTTGTTTCTACCAAAGTTAGATAGATAGATAGATAGATAATTTATTTGCATTACTTACTTACAGCACACAAATTACAACATACATACACAAAAAGAAAAGCAAGATAACATAAATGACAAAAAAAATACACAAAGCCAAATACAACTTTCGTTTGTGAGTGTGCCATAGCAATACAAAATGGCCACAACTCAGTTTATTGCTTCGCCCTCAAAAGAGCAAAGCACTGATATTCTGTTGCGGCCAAAGGGATTCACGTTTCTTTATTGAGAAGTGTCAGTTCATGGATTCTTTATTGAGAAGAACTGTGGTTCTTCTCTGATTAATTAAAGAGGAGGTATTTAATAAATGGGTGACTTTTTTTTTTAATACAACTTAGAATGGCAAACAAGCTGACGGCCCACCTGATGGAAAGTAGTAACCGTCGCCTATAGATATGAGCAGTACCATGGACATAACAGAGTATACTGTTTCACCCATGATACTCCCCATGCGTTGCCATTCCCGAGGACCCAGGTGTTATTCCTCTGTACCCAGTAAATTCACGCCATATCCCACCCTTCAAACCGAAACATAGCCATGCAAACACAACTGCTTCACGGTTGAAACACGAATGGGATAGAGGTACCCAAGCAATCGACTTTTGTACAAAGTCTCCCTCTGGTATTGTGTGACTGTGACTGATATGATACATACACTGCCCTTTATGTCTTTGCAATTGTGGTCAATGTTGTCCTTCCAGTGGTTTGGCAACGGCGCCTTGTCTTCTTCGATGACGACCCTTACATTTGCCATCGTTTTGGTCTTCTCACATAGTTTTTTTACATCGTCCTCGACTTTTGAGAACATTGTGGAGTCCTCTAGCCTATCGTGCATATCTGTTAACAGTTATAAAGTATTAAAAAAAAATTAAACTAAATTGAATTCAAATTCAAATCATCTTTATTAAAATTTGTTTACAAACACTTTTAAATAATTTTTTTTATGAGTTCAAAGTTTTGAAAGTCTGCAAGAAACCAAAACAGTTCCTTTTATAAACCCTTGTAATATTAAATGTGTATATATTAATATTAAATGTACTATGTCTAAAATTACAAGATCGTTAAAAGACCGTGCAAGATCGACTAACACTATGCACATTTGTCATTCAAGTAATCGTTTAGTGTGTAATAGGGTTCGTTCAATAAGTGTTTTTTAATAACAGTTTGTAACTTATTAAAAAGTAGATTCAAAATATCCTTCAGTATCTTATTATAATATTTAATTTCTATAAAGGACCTATTAACTTTTTCAAAACGATACTTTGAGTATGATCAGCAAGTTTGAATTTGTAACTAGTGTTAAGATTATTAAGATCGCATTTTTTATTTGTCAGCTGTCTAGCGCTTATAATACAAGTTCTGCTTAGTTTAGGACTAGATGGCGCTGTGTGTATGTATTTATTTATTTTTATTTATCTATTTATTATACTGAGTTAGGTGTTATTTCTATTAATAGTAGTCAGCTATCATTATAATTTTTTTAAAATATTATACCTATTGTCTGTATCTGTATATATGTTATGTATTTTAACACATGATTTCAGTGTTTATAACATTATTTTTCTATCGAAAGGGTCTACTCCCGTGTTCGCCTAATGCAAATTTTGTTCTTGGGTTGCATAAGGTATGTAAATTTTGTCAAGACCGAAGTAGGTTTCAGGTTTTTAAGGATCAAAATTGAACGCCGTGAAATCTCGGTTAATACTTAACTTATTAATTTAGACTTCTGCGTTGCATGTTTTATTGTTTATAAGAGACGGGTATTAACAAATTAGTGCTAGTTTCTAGACTTTGGTATTCTCTCTCAAATAATATCAAAATGGTACAGACCGTTCATGCCTTCAAAGCTCAAAAAAAAAAAAAGATTTTACAATACAATTGACAGTTGAGTTACTTATATTTATAATAATTATTTTATTTTTATATATATTTATTTATATTTATATATGTATCTGTATGTATATGTATATATTTATAATTTTATTTATTTATACTCTGTAACTAACTATATAGCTACTAATAATTTATTATTTATCGTATTATTCTTGCACCATATATGTTATGTTTTATATACAAATCCTATAGATACTTTCTCCTTTCGGGTTGACTGAAAGAAATCCCTTTAAGGGATAAGTCCGCCTGTGTACATTTTTATTATAACCTAATATCTATATTAAAAGTATATATATAAAAGCATATAAATAAATAAATAAACGCGATTATTTAGATAAAGTATGATAATTAATTTCTCTCTCTTATAAACTATAAACCATGCAACTCGAAGGTCTAAGTTATTAAGTATGATGGGTAAATCATACCTACTCTATTACTCAGATTCAATATTTAACTTTCTAACTTATTTTTCTTTTTTTTTTTGTGCAACTTAGCATGGCGAACAAGCTGACGACCCACCTGTGTGCTTACTCTCGAAACGCAATACCAATGTCCAATTCCTATCTCAATCGAAAAAACGTCAAATAGTACTGAAAAGTGGTAACCGTCGCCTATAGACATGAGCAGTACCATGGACATAACAGAGTATACTGTTTCGCCCATGATACTTCCCATGCGTTGCCATTCCTGAGGACTCAGGTGTGACGTGACATATAATACTTAATTTTTTATTTCATTACTATTGAAATCGTAGTGAGTGGCAAGAGCTCCACCGAAAAGAGTGCAGCTCTTAAATAGGATAGATAGATACTATTGAAATGTTAAATCTCGACTAAGGATACCTCTAAATAAAAAAAACTATTTATCTTTTTAGAAAAAGAATTTTACACATCGAAAGAAATTAGTTTTGACAGATAACCTTAACTTGTCAATGTATAGAGAGAAGCAGACTTGACTTTTTGATTGTTATTAAAAATATTTAAGTGTTAACATGGAAATAGCTCAAAATTTTATGGTAAGACCCGCTTACTCTTGTGGTCCCGGCATAGAACAGGCCACCCTTTCCTTTCCCGTGGGTGTGGTAATAGGCGATTAAGGGACGGCGAGGGACGCGTAGCAGTGTCTGTCTTAAAACATCTGCAAAGCCTAACTGCGGTTGCTAATCCGTTTGCCAATTGTAGCAACTACAGGCAAACCCCCCAAGGGGAAGGTTTATGTTCAGCAGTGGATAGTAAAAAGCTGATATGATGATAATGATGAAATACCATAAAATACTTTTAAATAAAACAGTACGTTTTATTGGTAGCTAAATCCTATATAAATTTCTAATGTACGAGTAAGTAGTATATTCATTTATTTTAACATTTATTATATAAGTAGGTAGGTATTATATGTATTTATATTGTATGTATTTATGTAATATTTTATTATATATTTGAATATTTTATTTAACTGTATATTTGTTTATGCATTAATAGTTGTAGCACTTCAGCTGCCCGCTAACGAAATGCTTTCTTACTGTACTGGGTTGACTGGAAGAGATCTCTGTCAGAGATAAGTCCACCCTTGCTCACAACATTTATAAATACATTATTTTATATGTAACTTACAAGTGCAATAAAGAATATATATATAAAAATACATAATATGGGAAGTCAAGAGTACGATCTATAGAATTCTTTTCTACCAGTTTTAGACGTCTAGAACTAAATAGAAGATCCGAATGGCCATATAATCGTTCGGGACATGTCAAAGGGTTTGTATCCATTAGTTAAGAGTATGGTTTTTTCATAATTTTTTATACAACTTAGAATGGCAAACAAACTGACGGCCCACCTGATGGAGAGTGGTAACCGTCGCCTTTAAACATGAGCAGTACCATGGACATAACAGAGTATACTGTTTCGCCCATGATACCCCCCATGCGTTGCCATTCCTGAGGACTCAGATGTTATTCCTCTGTACCCAGTAAATTCACGCCATATCCCACCCTTCATACCGAAATACAGCCATGCAACACAACTGCTTCACGGTAGAAACACGAAACAATTTATAACAATTTGTGTTTCAGGGTCCAGGTGCTACCAAGACAATGGCCCGCATCAACGAAAACGGAAATGTCGTTGGTACAATTATAGTCAATTGTGAAGGTTTGATATTGCAAATATTCTCTTGCTCCGTTTTAAAAAGCCCATGTGCACTTTACCCCCTATTAAGGTAATTGGTGATTAAACAAAATTAGACAAGAGATGGCGGTGAAATCGAGACTTAGGGTTATGTTGATTATTTTATAACCAAAGATAACTTGAAGTGAAATTTCTAATTTATAGAGTGATTTTTATTACTATAGATAATTGTAAAGTGACAGATAATCAACCAGTCAATTAACACCATATCCCACCCTTCAAACCGAAACACAGCCATGCAAACACAACTGCTTCACGGTTGAAACACGAATGGGACCCAAGCAATCGACTTTTGTACAAAGTCTCCCTCTGGTATTCTATTTACGCTACGAAAGTTAACACTATGTTTCAGGGTTCCCCGAGACAACGACCCTGGACAGTCTGACAGCTGCAACGTACTCAACACACATGCGGAACCTTTCGCATCATGCCAACAACTCTCTCAAAGAAATTGTAAGTTTGAATTGTTAAATTGATCACAGTAACAGGTTGCAATGCCGTAGGTGTTGTGGGTGACCATGGGCGGCGGTAGTCACTTACCATCAGGTGAGCCGCATGCTCGTTTGCCCCCTGTGTTGTAAAAAAAAAAAAAATTATATTCTGCCAGTAACACTGAACATTTTATTCAAATATGGTAAACATGGGTCCAGAAATGACAACGAATATGCCAATTATGTCTATACATATGTATAACGTATCCTGGTGTCCCGGCATAGATTGTGTTCCATACCTTTCTGTTCCGTGGGTGTCGTAAAAAGCAACTAAAGGATCTTAATGATTGACGGATGGGCAGCAGCGTCCTCCTTAAAACATCACTAAAAGCCTAACTGTAGTTGTCAACTCACCTGCCAAGCGTGGGAACTACTGGATAAACCACCCAATAAGGGGAGCCTTATGTTCAGCAGTGGACAGTTAACGGTTGATATATGATAATAAAGCTTGCTAGTACGTAATTTAGTATTTATTTGCATATCCAAAAAAATTACTAAAATGTAGCTGTTTCCATATATACATACATAGGACACTCAGAAAGTTTTGCGACACTAAAAAAAATGTTCTATAGTTACCTATAGAACATTTTTTGAGACGTGGTAATTTTAATTTGCTCGCAAAAAATGTGGAGGGAAGTTTTGAATTTAGAACGTACCTATTTTTACTTATAAGTAATCATATTTTTAAATAAATTATAACTGGCCAGTCTCACATACATAAAAACTTTTTCTCGCGATACTTTCTGAGTGACCTGGTACATATGTGTCACCCCTGTCTCCCATTAAGGTAGGCAATTTCAATATATGTAAAATAAATGCATTGTGCACTAAAAATCAATGTCACGTATTACGTACGTGCAACGAATGCTTTTAGATGTTTATTTTTTATTGTGAAGAGTACAAACGAACTAGTTGTCCATCTGCTGTTAAGTGGTTAACATAGACGCATGGGGGAGGGGGGAAGGGATTGTTAGCAATACGGACTACCAGTCCCATTGCTAGCAATATATCCTGTCAGGTCGATCTTACGTGATTCCCTTGAAAACCACCGTGCTGAATTCCAGGTGTATTCACTCACTGGTGCCATGTCAGTGTATACCGGTAACACCCGCTGTGTTACCATTCCATTATCATCCATTAAAAAAAAACATAGAAATGTGATCTAAACCGGTCAAGGTTTTAGAAATTTTTAATAAGCCAAGACCTCATAAAGGGTATCATGGATGGCAGACTACATTTTGTTATGTCTATGGTACTGCTCATGTCTATAGGCGACGGTTACCACTTTCCATCAGGTGAGTCGTCAGCTTGTTTGCTATCCAAAAACCTTAAATTTTGCCAATGACGCAATTACATGTTAAGATTTTTTTTATGCTTACCAGAGGGAGACTTTGTACAAAAGTCGATTGCTTGGGTACCTCTGTCCCATTCGTGTTTCAACCGTGAAGTAGTTGTGTTTGCATGGCTGTGTTTCGGTTTGAAGGGTGGGATATGGCGTGAATTTACTGGGTACAGAGGAATAACATCTGAGTCCTCAGGAATGGCAACGCATGTGGGGTATCATGGGCGAAACAGTATATTCTGTTATGTCCATGGTACTGCTCATGTCTATAGACGACGGTTACCACTTTTCATCAGGTGGGCCGTCAGCTTGTTTGCCATTCTAAGTTGTATAAAAAAAAAGACGGATTGGCAATAGCAATTAGGCTATCAAAGTTAAACCAGCTTTAAAAATCTAATAATAATTTTATCGCAACTCATGGTTAATACTACTCGTGTTTTAGGATGTGACTGATGAACTGGTTGTACTGAGGCTGGTCTCCAGAAAGACAGAAGCTGTGGTTACGCCGGACCACGAGTTTCATCTCATCGCCGTAATGAGGCGTACATGAAGCCAATCAAAGATTATTAATTACATTATATTTATTTATGTTAATTTCTGAATACAGCTGGTTTAATTTCTTTTTCTAATATACCAGACAGATCAGGCGATGGTAAAACGGTGTGTATCGCGCTTTTGGTCATATCATATCAGCCGCCTATGATCCACTGTTGAACATAGGCCTTAAAAGAGGGGTTTTGCCAAAAGTTGTAACGTTTGGCAGGCGGATTGGCAACCGCAGTTAGGCCGAGATGACGTTTTAAGAGGGACGCTGCTGCCCATCCTTTGACTATTAAGTTCCTCTTACAACAACTATGGGAAATGAAGGGGTGGTCTACTCTATGCCGGGATCACACCGCGCTTATGATGTTTACATGTAATTTGAGGGATCAAATAGATATATTCATGATGGTGCGGTGATCGAACTTGCGGTCATTGCAATGTGAGGCAGTGTGGTAAACCGCTAACCAAGGTAGTTAAATATAATCATTACGAGTCCAACACGGGTTTAAAATCTACAGATTGCATATGGAACAGTTAATTTATTTGTTCAGAATCGTGTAACATACACAAATACATGCAGATTTTTTTTATACAACTTAGAATGGCAAACAAGCTGACGGCCTACCTGATGGAAAGTGATAACCGTCGCCTATAGACATGAGCAGTACCATAGACATAACAGAGTATACTGTTTCGCCCATGATACCCCCATGCGTTGCCATTCCTGAGGACTCGGGGGTTATTCCTTTGCACCCTGTAAATTCACCCCATATCCCACCCTTCAAACCGAAACACAGCCATGCAAACACAATTGCTTCACGGTTGAAACACGAATGGGACAGAGGTACCCAAGCAAACGATTTTTTTACAAAGTCTCCCTCTGGTAAGATACTCTCAGATACTTAAGAACTTATATACTTATATCTTTTATAGTCAGTTGATATTTTATATAAATAAAGTGTCATTTTGCGCTAGGATAACCTATGCTATGCAGAACCAGGCAACGTATATCTGGGAGCAAAATCCAAAACACCCAGACCTGAGTTAATTTAGAAAAGTTCTTTTATTGACTCGATCGGAAATCGGAACCTCGCGAAGCATAGAATATATTACCGCTTACCTTCAGGAAAGTCCAGAAGTACGGCCATTTGTCTGGCGTTACCGGCCCACGCGGCCAAATGTAATGGCGTTCGGCCTAGTTTGTCCAGTCGTAACTTCTCAGCCCCAAATTTGGTGATCAGAGACAGAGAGTCTCCACCAATAATGGCGGCAAAGTGACACGCCGAAACCAGGTCCAAGCGGCAGGTCGCGTTTGGATTGGCACCGGAATTGAGGAGTCTGGTAAAAGAGAATTATTAATTTAGATGAGAACTCTAGGATGTAAAGAATCTAGATCATAAACACTTAGATGGAGCCCCGAGCACCAAAAACGGCTCATATATGATCAGTCAATCAAAAAAAAGTTAAATTATACGGTTGGAGGCATCTTAATCCTCAGGAATGGCAACGTAAATTCATCATAGTGAATTCTGTGATATCCAGGGAGCTGTCCATATCCATAAGTGACGATTACCATTTTCCACCATGCCTCTGGTGTCCCATTAGATTCTTTAACGAGCCAAATTGTATATTTTTTTTCTCCTTTTTAACAAAAACACTTAAATGATTGTCAAATAACAGCTGTCTATACTAAATAGAAATATGTTGATGAGTACTTTTCCAAAGATGTGCAAACAATGGTGCTGCCATCTTTATGTTGACATCGGAAATTTTAAAACCAACGTTTTCTTTGTCAATAAATTTACTACTCGTATCAGGTGAGGGTAGTATAGTGCAAACCCATTTTGAAATAAAAAGTAACTAACCTCTCAACTTCTTCCACATCATGCCCTTCAATGGCTTCCAACAGTTCCGTATTTAATCTCCTCTGGCGACGATCACTCCTTCTCCATTTCTTGGGTATGTTCTCCACGGATTCTGCGACTGGCGTGTTGCTTACGGTGGATGGTTCTGATGGAGTCCAATCCGACATGGTGACTGTTGAGGGGTGTGGATTCCGGAAAGACCTGTTGATAAAGAACCTTTTAATGTAGGTAGATTGTTTTGTGAAAATGCGGTCCTGGATTTGATTCTTGGTCGGACCTATTTAGAAAACAAATTTTTCTATATTCACTCGAGTCTGAATGCTTTAGGTGACCCCAGGTGTTTGTTTTTTACAACATAAGGATCTCAGAAGTTCATGTATTTGTTGTGATTGCAAAGAATTAACAAACTCTTATAACATAAATGAAATGTTTAAAAAAAAGTCTTCAATTTTGGTAAAACCAAACTGTCGAACTGATTGTGACAAAATTTAGGTGGGACCAATCTGTAAGTAAACCCTTTCAGATAAAAAAGATTTTTACAAATCGGTTTACAACTGAAAGAGTTAAGAGGTTCTTCTTCTTAAATAGTTAAAAAAGGACCTCCATCTTTTTGAAGTCGGTTGGAAACCATCCGTAAATAATTCATCATAACACGCTTGTGCCTGGAGAGATCTATAACTCTTTTATTAGGTCTCAACAAATGTAATTCGAAAGAACAACATGAAGAGTAGGAACAAATAAAGTTCGTACGTGTTGTGGAGTTAAAGGAATAGAAAGTGAAGAAAAGTGTAGTATTAAAACAAAAAATCGAGGGAAAAGTTATTAGTAGTTATGTTAGTTAGTAGCCACTTTGTAAATGGAATACTTTATATTTAATTCCACCGAAACGAAATAAAAGTAATTATTTTTGAGGTTAGCACAAAATGGCGGGAACTGGCGGAAATATCAAATTATAGATGTATTTTTTTTTAAGATCTACGGAGGCGTGAAACATTATTGAACTCATTACAACTTAATATAGTTTTAAAAGACATTTCCGTGTATAGCAGTAGATTAAAAAAAAAAAAACGATTTAAAAGTGCTTATATACAAGTCTATTTCAATGAAGACGATTTGAATTTGAATTTGAACAGGTGCGTGATAGATTTTATCTATGCTTACCTAAAAATATTATTCGTTATATATTCGTATATTCGTTAAATAATCTAACCTATACTTTAGGTACTTGGTACTTCGATTGTTCCAGAAATTTGAAATTTGCATAAAGGAATATCTATTAGCGTATGTAAGGGAAAAACCTATTTATGAAATCATCATAAAATGTAAGTAGGTAATTATAATTTTTCTTGAAATTTCGTTAAGGTTTCCTGATACGATATCTCTTTGTAAGTGTGTCGTAAAAGGAAACGGTTACCTTTAAAGAAAGGTGAAACGGTTCTCCCCAATGATGCTCTTATTTTTAATACGAATAACGGACGTTGTGTTTGTCGAAGTGACTTTCGAATGAGATCCGAGAATAAATGACGAAGAAAGTGGATAAACAGATATGTTTACACTTTGCCCTTTGGTCGTACCCTCATTTCATCAGTGACTCTTTCAAAAGGGTCGAAATATCGGCCAACTCAAATAAACAAACATGGCGGGAACCCGTCAATTATGCACAGGAACAACCGTGAAAATATAAACTTTTTATAAGGGGATCTTATTTAAACCAAGGAAATTTATGTACTTTTTATGACATAGGGGTCAAACGAGCATGCGGCTCACCTGATGGTAAGTGATTACTGCCGCCTCTAGACACTCTCAAAACAGCAAAGAAATTACAGGTATATTGTTTGTTTTTTAAGAAGGATAATGCGCTTGAAGGGTTCTATCAATCAATTAAACATTTATTTTGTGAAGATTTGTTTAATACCACTGAGGTAGCAAACAAGCATACAGTCCACTTGATGGTAAGCGGTTACCGAAGCCTATGAACGCCAGCAATACCAGGGGCATTACACGTGCGTTGCCGACCCTGAAGAAACCTTTATTTCAAAAGAAAGGGTACATACATATGATATGGTGGTAAAATACAATGGGGTCCTTTATTATCAACCTTATAGGCATACAAAATATTCTTAAGTTTAAACAAAAACTTTTCCTTAAACTTGAAGGGGCACCAGTAATCTTTAAAATCGTATCTGTTCTGAAATACTATTGTTGATAGTTGGTTCCATACTAAGTGACTTCTAAAAGAAGAAGCATAACTTAGTTACTACATGCGTCTATACTCTGTAATTTCACTATCATATATATATTCTTTAGACCGAAATACAACTACCCATGTATAGTTTTTTTATGCAACTTATAATGGCAAACAAACTGACGGTCCACCTGATGGAAAGTGGTAACCGTTCCCCATAGACATGAACAATACCATGGACATAACAGAGTATACTGTTTCGCTCATGATACTCCCATGCGTTGCCATTCCTCTGTACCCTGTAAATTAATTGCCATATCCCATCTTTCAAACCGAAATACAGCTATGCAAACATAACTACATCACGGTAGAAATACGAATGGTACAGAAATGCCCATGCAAACGACATTTGTACAAAGTCTCCCTCTGGTAATGTAATGGTAAAAATTGCTTAGTGAGACAGTTATCCACGCAAGCGTTTCGCATAATCGTTTGTTTTATTTAACGAAAATAGAATGGTAACGCTGCTTGGCTATGTACTGGTGTGAGCAGCAGCGGTGAGTGATGATAGGTGAGGATGTAGTCAGGTCGGTTTACCCAACGTGATTAATTTACCAGTGATTAACCATGAAGGCTTCTAGAGGTAGTGGCTGAAGGTTGATCTATATAGTCGAGGCTATACTACTTAGCAATGGTACCGCTAGTTTTTGTTATTAACAATTCCTCCTTTCCTTTTGTGTCATCATCATCATCGCAGCTGTTAGGTGTTCACTGCTGAATATAGGTCTCTCCCACAGACTACCATAAGGAACGGTCTTGAGCCACCAGTATGCATTGACTCCCTGTAATACATTTGAGGTCGTCGCTCCATCTAGTGGAAAGGTCACTCTACACTGCGTTTGCCCGTATGCGATCGCTACTCAAGAATCTTTCATCGGTTTTTGGTTTCTTGCGCTATGTGACCAGCTCATTGCTACTTCAGCGTGTGTATTCTTCGGGCTATGTTAGTTATTTTGGTTCTTTTGGGGATATTTTATTTCGGATTCTATCACGCAAAGAAACTCCGAGCATAACCTTTTCCATGGCCTGCTGAGTAATTTGTAGTTTTTGCAATCGTGTAGGACCATGTTTCGGTTTTATAAGTCATCACTGGCGATACGCACTGGTCAAAAACTGGTTTCCTTTTGTGTAGTTAGTGTCATTATGTAGAACTAAATCATACCCCAAATTGAAAAGAGGTAGATTGATCTGTCTGGAGGGCGGACGTCCATTTTCGGGTATGGTGAAAAGCAGAGGCCGCAAACTCTCGGCTCCGTCTGTGCCACCCTGTTCTGGATCTGGAAATAAACGAAAATATCATGTACATTCAATATTTACTAGAGGGAGACTGTACAAAAGTTAGCTGTAAGCAGCTTTTTTTTTTATACAACTTAGAATGGCAAACAAGCTGACGGCCCACCTGATGGAAAGTGGTAACCGTCGTCTATAGACATGAGTAGTACCATGGACATAACAGAGTATACTGTTTCGCCCATGATACCCCCCATGCGTTGCCAATCCTGAGGACTCAGGTATTATTTCTCTGTACCCTGTAGATTTACGCCATATCCCACCTTTCAAATCGAAACACAACCATGCAAACACAACTGCTTTACGATAGGAACACGAATGAGACAGGTACCCAAGCAATCGACTTTTGTACAAAGTCTCCCTCTGGTAAAGCTAATTTTTGTAAAGTATCGTTAAAGTAAGTTTTTTTAAAGTATCGTTCTGGCAACCAACTGGGGGTGGCGTCATCATCCTTTGATTTTTTTAAAGCGTCAATGGTCAAACCAGAAGGGTATTTTCTTAATCGACTGACGATAAAATAACATTTAAAAAATTTCTAGATTTGTGGGAAACGGGTTAGTCAGATGGTTCACTAGCTTTTAGACAATCAATTTATTTATTTAGGCACAGCAACAGTAATACAATTCACATTAAATTGACTATAATAAGCTTCATAACTAAGTAGTTGTTTTAAAATTGTACACCGTTAATTGCTACGCACAGCGTTAGCTTATACTAGTTTCAATATTATATACAATAACTATAGAAAATGAGAACAATTATATATTAAATTTAGACATTTCTTTTGCCATTTTAAGTAAAGAATTTAAACCGTAAGCAAGTATCATTAAAAGTTATTTGTTAGTTAAGTTAAATTAAAGTTAGTTAAGTTAAATTAAAGTTAGTTAAGTTAAATTAAAGTTAAAGTTAAATTAAATAAAAGTTAAGTTAGTTAAGTTAAAGTTAGTTGTTATTACAATAAGGTACATGAAATAATTTTAGTATTCTCTTATTACCTTCTGTTTTAAACGAAACACGGCTTAACAGATCGATAAACATATACTCGTACAGACATGAAAATGTTTTATAGGTTTCTTATACAGAATAGAATAACCGCTTACCTCTATAAAAAAGAGTTGAAATTGGATCTCTCGTCCACATCTAATAATTTATTCACTGTATACTACTTAAGTTTAATATCACTACTTGTTAGAAGAAGAAGAAGAAGAAGAAAAATATTTTATTATGGGTAATGTTATATATAAATGAATGCAATATATCACTTGCTTGTAACACAAAAATTTTGATCATATTGCATGCGATGATTTCACTGTTTTTGGTAATTATTTTTAAAGTCCCTATTTAAAAGTATTACCTAATCTAAAACAATTTTATTGATACATAAAAACCTAAGATGTACATTAACAGAGGTATTCCAAATATAGTGCATTTAAGCAAGTTCTAGACTCATTTCAATATAATCAGTGATATTTGTCGTCAAATATATACCATTGTTATTAAATTTTGTAAAAAAAATTAAGAGGGACTTTTATATATTCGGTAAATATTTCACTCAATAACTATTTTTTTTTTAATTGTAATTGATAAGTTTTGTGGGGAATGAGAGTGGAAATATGAGTATTGTAAAATCTTTATTGTACATAATTTATGTTGGATACATTCAAAGATTTAATATACAATTATGGGATAAGTCCACCAGACTTATCCCATAAAGGAATCTCTTACAGTCAACCTTTGAGAAGCTGAAAGAAAACTAAAAAATGTACAACGGTAAAAACCATACAGCTAATGATAAACTAAATAATATGTAAAAAAGAAATTAAAAGTAAAAAGAAAAGTAAATATTGAATATATAATACAAAAATAATAAAATAACATTAATACATAAATAAATAATAATAAACTTACACACATAAATACACACAGCATACACATAAATATACACACATATATATAATATATAGACACATACAGCTATATTCACAATTAGTTCAATGAAAAAGGAGTTTCAGACTTCAGTATTGTTTTTTTTGAACAAAGAGGAAACTGCCATGAAATTAATAATGGTTTCACAAAAGTCGTGTTTAATGTTTCGTGACATAAGAAATATCTTAAAATGCTTCTAATAATTAAAGTAAATAATAATTAAAGTAATAAGTCAACAAATTTCCCTTGATACAATTTTTTAATTTTTATTTTTCAATTAATTGTTAATTTTAAACTTTCGCGTTGTTTACATATATAATATTTAAATAAACTATCAGGACTTAACGCGATGTAAAAGACTTTATAGCTAAATAGTACCTACATACCTGCTTCTTTATGCCGATGTTTCAACGTGGATTGCACCACGTCGTGATCACGACAGGACAACGTCGACGATAAAGAAGTAGGGGGTCTACCATGAAATGAAATTCCGAATTTTCGGACTCAATTTCGTTTTTTTTTGTAGATACCGAAATCGGCTCAGTAAGTAGAGTTTATAATTTCATTTGTCATAAATCCTATCATAAAAGTCCAAAGGAACGATATTTTAACATTTTTAATATATTTAAATGATATGTATTATATGTAATTTTAATATGAAAATAGTGTTTCGTTCGGTTCCGAAATTTCGGAAAAGATTTCATGGTAGGTCCTCAGGTATATAGGTACTATTTATCTGCTAAAATTCTTCGTCGCGTTAAGTCCCAATAGTGTATTTAAATATACAATTAATTGGTTGTGATAAAATGCACTGTCCTTTGGTGGGATGACTATGAAATGATGTCATTGCCTGGGCTATTGGTTTACGCTGGCGGGATATTGGTGAGAAATGATAGCTTAGTGATTCTCAACAAGTGTGACCTCTTTAGTACACTTCAACTGTGCTTTCAACTTCGAGTCCCTAGAGAAGTCAATGCCCCCGAAATATTGAAGCGAGCATTTTATAAAATACTTTCTGTGAATGCCAACTTTCCTGAAGACTCGAAATCAAAAAAGTTCATCGAATTAGAAATCATACTTGTTTTTTTTCTTATTGGATGGCTAATGGTATACGCTGGTGGGACACCAGTGAGAGATCATTGGTGATTAAAGGCAGGTTAGTTAGCCTATCGTAATGACTACACCTGGAATTCAGCATGATGGTTTCCAGGGCGACCACGTGGAGGTCGATCTATTTAAGAATGAAGTTAGGCCAGTTGGACCATCGAGACGAATTCCACTAAAACTTAATCATGGTAGTTCCCAGGTAGAACGCATGAAGAATGAGTTAATTAGTGCTAGCAATGGGGCAGATGGGGGGAAGAGATTGTTAGTAATGGGAAGAGTAAAACAAATACCCTCCTCAGTCAGGTCGACCACCACGCGGTTCCCCTTGGAAATTATCGTGACTAATTTATCGTTGAATTCGTCACGACGGGTTATCTGACCTGCTTTTTCAACCTTACCTATCACCTCTCACTGGTACCCCGCCAGTGTATACCGATAGCGCAGGTGGGGCTACAATGCCATTTACACCCATTAAAAAAATGGGCCAATTAATTCATATTCCAATAATGACTTCCTTTCTATGGAAGTCATAAATGATGTATTAATCCCTTTCTACTTTTATATAATCATACATCATACATACATACATTATAAAGGATTGTAAACGCGACCGCCATTTTAAGGGATCGCTAAAGACGGACATACGTCGACCAAACCAAACAGGTGACGTGCTGACAAATGGCTAACTTAAAAGTACTTACAGGCGAGCTTGTATGAAAAGATTGATGAATGTGGGAGATTGGACATACATATATATACACAGGTTAGTTATCTTCTATATAAATACTGATTATATTATTAATATAAGTAGTATTTATGTGTTATATGTGTATTTCTTATGTATTACTATGTATAATTCATTCAGTATGTTGCTATAATTAGGTCACATATTTTTCACCACATCTGCCCTTCATACGCTTTCTGTTTTCACCTAATAGTTAGCTGGTAGAGAATGCCATATGGAATTAAGCTCGCCACTTGTACAAAGTTTTATTGTGCAATAAAGAATAAATAAATAAATAAATAAAAAAAAGAATTATTATAAAAAGGAAAGGTTTGATTGTTTGTTTGTTATGGATAAATTCAAATATACGTATAATAATAAATTATTCAATCGATTTTAAAAATTCTTTCACGCACAAAAAGCTAAATTAACCTCGACTAATATCGTTATTTATTTATATTTCAATTATTGTCTGTAAGTATAGAAAATATTAGAACAGAAACTTCGAGAATAAAAATGCTACAATTAATACAAAAATCTAGTAGTGAAACTAATCATTTTTACCAAAGGAATATTTGTCGAAAAACGACAAATAATTTTGAGTCTTCCATACTAACGTAACGAAAAAAAACGTAACGTAAACCAGAGGGTGACTTTGTACAAAAGTCGATTGCTTGGGTACCTCTGTCCCGTTCGTGTTTCAACCGTGAAGCAGTTGTGTTTGCATGGCTGTGTTTCGGTTTGAAGGGTGGGATATGGCGTGAATTTACTGGGTACAGAGGAATAACATCTGAGTCGTCAGAAAAGGCAACGCATGGGGGGTATCATGGGCGAAAGATTATACTCTGTTATGTCCATGGTACTACTGCTCATGTCTATAGGGGACAGTTACCACTTTCCATCAGGTGGGCCGTCAGCTTATTTGTCGTTCTAAGTTGTATAAAAAAAAAACCGACTTAACGCGCCGTGTTAGTATTGAAGATGCAGTTTTTTACTTCTGACGTATGTTTCCTTGAAGAAATGATCGGTTCCGCTTGCATAACACTCTCTTTAAAGATGCTAAAGATATGAATTTCGTATTGCTAAGTAAATACATATTTATATACATTTAATAAACGGTATATGAATAGTAATGCCGTCTTTCATAGCAATACACTGGGGGCACCAGTGAGGGATGATAGGTGTGAATAAAAGCAGGTTCGTTGACCTATTGTGACGAATACATAAAAAATTAGTCACGAAAGTTTCCAGAGGGGATCTGTCAGGTGTGAAGGTGTTAATAGGGGACACTAGTTCCCGTTACTAACAATCCCCCGCACATGGCCATATATATATTTAGTTTTGTCTACTTCAGAGATTTTAATAATTAAAAAAGTCGTACATTTCTCATTTTAAAATGTTGATGTTATCTGGACATATTTGAATTTTTTTTATACTACTTAGCCATGCAAACACAACTGCTTCACGGTTGAAACACGAATGGGACAGAGGTACCCAAGCAATCGACTTTTGTACAAAGTCTCCCTCTGGTTATTTTAGAGGAATTTAATATTCTGTCTTGCACTTTAAATTACAGTATTAAATATAATTTAAAAAACAATGTGAGCAGAGCTGAACTTATCTTTGAGAGAGATCTCTTTTAGTTAATCAAACACAGCGGTTTAGGAAGTTGTTAAGTGCCATAAAAAGATTTTTAGATAATAAACGAATTAATGACTGCATTATATATTTATTTAAGTATGTAATTTAGCTGTAAAATTATGTATAATTAATCGAAGTCAAGGGAGTATTGCGTTGTTAACCCACTGACCTGAATGTACGAACCATTTTGTAAAAAGATTTCATTGGAACTGATGTGGACTTAAAAATTTAAAAGTCTGTCTGTCGGTCATTGAATAAATATTATATATATTTAATTGTTGCAAAAAATTGTCGGGATATATCACTGTTCACA
The DNA here is from genome assembly GCF_026898425.1 of Galleria mellonella. Classification (NCBI taxonomy): domain Eukaryota; kingdom Metazoa; phylum Arthropoda; class Insecta; order Lepidoptera; family Pyralidae; genus Galleria; species Galleria mellonella. Next base: position 410,088 of record NW_026442135.1, on the reverse strand, counting down.
CAATGTAACATTTTAAAAAACACTCATTATTAGGTTATAATGCAACTAGTTTTTTTTTAATTTATCAATAACGCGTTTTCCTTTAAAGTATCTTGGCTTCAACTGACGTGAGATAACAATTATGTTTAGCGTGTAGATGCTACTCAAGGTCTACTTAGGTATCACATGATGATAATCTATTTTGAACTTTTTAACGAAGTGCCAACGTCCATTTTTAATTGAGCCCAGTTATGTAAACTTTATGGTTTGATGGCAACGCACTATTTGGTCACGGTTTGTTTACTCTGTCAAACTATTGTAGTTTGTGATTCTGTGAACGCGCCATGATTACAAATGTTTTTTTTTTTACAATTTTTCCCGCCATAAATTTATAGTTCAAGATACGTATTTTTTTTTTAATTTGGCAATGAGCTAGTGTTGTCCAATATACCACTTACAACAGACGGAAACCGGGACAGGAAATAAAGGAATATATAGGAATTAGGATAGGTTATTCGAGTGATCTTGTATTTATACTGTTATTACTAATAAATAAAGTCAGTGTTTTGTTAGGATGAGCTAACAAGTAGAAAATAGAAGTAAGAAATGGAATTTTCAAAGAGATAAGAAAGTTTGTAAATGAGGGAAGATTATAAATAGGACAAGAGAAGTAAATATGATTCAGATTAATACGTGCAAATGCAGGAATGCAAACATGAAGATATATAAATGCGTATGTCATATATTGTACATATAGTCTATCTCGACGTCTTAGATTAGGAATAATGGTTTAGTATTCAAAATATTACCTAGAGATTAAAGTCGTTATCATTAGCATCCTTTTATGATAGTGTTACAGTAATGAAATAAAACTTTTTTCCACTTTACCACTTTCCATCAGGTGGGCCGTCAGCTTGTTTGCCATTCTAAGTCATATAAAAAAAAGTTAAAATATCGGTTAAAATGGTAAAAAATGTATTATATCTCCCATCATTGGCGTATTTAAGATAATTTTCCAGTAGTAGTTGGGGCGGGTGAACTATTAGAAGGCTGCATTAGTATGTACTCTAAAAAGGATTAATAAGTACCTAATTAAAGTTAAAATATTTTATAGGTACAATTTGTGCCACTAGATGGCGTTGTATGCAAAAAATATGCGTGCACAAAAACGGGATAACAACAGTCTAATTTTAGCATAATGTATCTAATTAAAAAAAATGGCAACAATAACACAATTCTAAATTTAAAAACTTAGATATGGTTCTCATTTGTGTGATAATCACGAAGATAACATTTTATATGACTGTTCATACTTCAAACATTCAAGTTTGAAGCATGATTCATTACTGATAATATTGCATTCTTCTTATTTGATAAATTATAAGAAAAAAGACGGAATGACGAAGGACAAAGGAGTTGCCCACGTATAAATTATTTCTTACTGCTTTCCCATAGGAATTCTCATACATTCTTCCTTGCCAGATAAAAAATAATTTATTGTCAGAAAAAAATAAACAATGAGCACTCACTTGCAAAAAAAGACAAGTAAAGTATACTATAGGGAGACTTTATACAACAGACATCTGCATGTGTTGCGTACCTCTAATCTATACTTATAATAAATCTGTAGAGAGGTCAATTCTGTACATGAAGTATATTTCCAAAATAACTATCAGGGGGTGATTAGTGATCGACACTGATGCCAAAAATGCAATCAGTAAAATTTTTGTCTTACCGTCTGTATGTTCGTTATAGAAACAAAAACTACTTGACGGATTTTAACGAAACTTGGTACAATTATTCTTCATACTCCTGGGCAGGTTATAGTATACTTTTTATCATGCTACGATCAATAGGAACAGAGCAGTAAAGAGAAATGTGTCTGTTACATCAAAGCCACTGAACCGTGAGGAAAGACACTTATTTAGGCCACTTATTTTACGAAAAACGACGGGAACGCGGACGAAGTCGCGGGCAACAGCTAGTATAATAATATTCTTACTATCTTTCTTCAAAATTCAATTGATAGTACAGTGGAAAGGTCCATCGAAATTGGATAGAGATTGCTCTTGTTGAAAATCATCCGTTAGGGAAATAAATTTGTGATTTTCTTATAAATTTCTTACATGCTTACTTTCTTACATACTTAGATTCTTTGTTCTTATGAGAAGAATCTGTACCTACAAAGCTCAATAGTTATTTTTAAAAAAGGGTTTAACGGTTTAAAAAGTAATGTGGGTGACTGTCACAAATAGCATGTTAATATATAATTTAATTATATATGTAATTCAGAATTGTTATTTTTAATTACTATATTAAAAATTCTCTTCGTTTTTGGACTGGGGCTGGCTGAAAACCAGCGCTATGCAGCTTTTTTTTATACAACTTAGAATGGCAAACAAGCTGACGGCCCACCTGATGGAAAGTGGTAATCGTCGCCTATAGACATGAGCAGTACCATGGACATAACAGATTTTCTGTTATAAATGTGTTTTTCTGGCAATAAATATTTTCTATTCTATTCTTTTCCGTGGCTGTTGTAGGGGTTGACTAAGAAAACTTGAAGCTTTGTCGAAGGATGGACAGTAGGGTCCCTTTTAAAACGTCTTCAAAGCTTAACTGCGGTTGCCAACCCACTTTCCAGGCGTGGCAACTACTGACAAACCCTCCTAATGGCAAAGACAGTTGGAGAAAGTAAGGTATGTTCAGGAGTGGAGAGTTAACAGCCGATCTGATGATATATTATATGATATATAAATCAAATAAATTATATGATATATCACATATTATATGATATATAAATAGGTAATAAAAATGGGTAATGAGAACAGATCTTACCTTTCAACTTTTTCATTTCACTTCATAATATTTTCACAATAATGTATCACTATATTAAATATAGAAATTAAATATATAAAATATATATGTGTAAATATTTTATTTTTAAATCAACAAATTGTACTAAAAAACTTATTCAAAACACGTCAATTGCATAGACCGAAATCGACACATACCTACGTTGTAAATTGTAATGTGTTTTTATCAGTTTCTTGGCTAAATAGGGATGAAGAGTTAGATAAAGTTAAGACTTGAATATGTATAGTTTTTCGGTTATGATTAAAGCTTATTCTTTCAAGAAAATGCAATATGTATGTATTTTATATTTCATATATGTTATATACATATAAATAAATAAATAAAATAAAATAAAAATAAAATATACAGATTCGTGTACGATATTATATTGACCGGGATAAATGAAAGTCGGGATTAATATAACGGAAGTATTGTAGAGAGGGAGACCGAGACATAGTTACATCAGGCAGATCAAGGAAGGAGTTGGTGTCGTGTCGTATCAAGAGGTGAAGAGACTCGCTGAAAATCGTAGTGAGTGGCAAGAGCTCCACCGACAAGAGCGCAGCTCTTAAATAGGATAGATAGATAGATTGTAGAAATAATGTTTGTTTCCATTCTAAATAGGTAGGTACTAAGTGTAGCGTAGTTTGAGCCACTACGCCGTTAGGAGGTAACAAATGAACAAATACATTTTTCTTATTAATAAGGACTTGTTTATTTAAAGATATTTAAGCAATTTTCGTATTTTTATCAAAATAATAGTACAAAATATAGACCAACAATTTAAAATAAGGCCTTTGTTTTAAGCATTGACCTCATATTTTGTCTACCTCCAAATGACTAATTTAGAAAAAGAAGTAGCACAAACGTTTACTAAATATGTAACATAATATATATATATATATTTAGGGGGAAAAGAATTGTTAGCAATGGAGTTTGACAGCCCCATAGCTAGCAATATACCTTATTAGGTCTACCTCCACGTCGTTCCCCCTGGAAACTATCGTGAACAATTCTTGTTGAATTCGTCACGATGGGCTAACTGACCTACTTCATCCTCACCTATCATTCTTCACTGGTGCCCCGGGTGGGGTTACCATTCCATATATATATATATATATATATATATATATGTTATAATATATAACAAATTATGGATAAGTACTTATATACTTCACTTATAGGTTTTTTTTATTAAGAATCACTTATTAAATTAATAAATTCTATAATATGATTCCGTACATAAGTTTGTACAGTGCTCCAGTATTATTATCCTAATATATGTTAAGATTTCTCTAAACAAAATAATAATATATATTAGAAATTGACAAGAAATAACTCACCTTTTAAATTGGACATTTCCGTAACCGTGTGAATATATATTAATTTATTTAAATCACTTAATAAAAATCACATATTAAATTAATTAAATGTTGAAGAAATATATCAAAATACGTCAACTTCACACACACAAATAGATTATTATATGCATATATGTATAGATATACAATAGATTACATTGTATTATCAATTTGTTTTAAAATAATTGTGACATAGAGAGTTAGGCGAAGGTAAGACCTGAAAATCCTATAAATACTGCTTGAACATTAATGCTTCGTTCAGTTACATATCAACCGTTTAATGTCCACTTTTTGTTATACAACTTAGAATGGCAAACAAGCTGACGGCCCACCTGATGGAAAGTGGTAACCGTCGCCTATAGACATGAGTAGTACCATGGACATAACAGAATATATCGTTTCACCCATGATACCCTCCATGCGTTGCCATTCCTGAGGACTCAGGTGTTATTCCTCTATGCCCTGTAAATTCACGCCATATCCCACCCTTCAAACCGAAACACAGCCATGCAAACATAACTGCTTCACGGTTGAAACACGAATGGGACAGAGGTACCCAAGCAATCGACTTTTGTACAGTCTCCCTCTCCCTTTAAGAGCCCAGTTCTAAAACCATAATTACTGTACCCTTATAAAACTATAATATTGCTATTAGTTAAGAAACTACAGTTATGTTTTTTTTTACGAATAAATCTCATTTCATTTCATTTCATTTCACTTCAATTCAACTGACTCCAAAAATAATGAGGTTCTCAACTGAGATATAAATATCAGAAAGTAACCGATTTAGTTTTTTTTTTTTTATATTTGTTACCCCGTAACTCCATCAGTAGTAAACATTTATTTTTTATCTGAAAGAATATAGGTACTTACAGATTAATCTTATAGAAATTTCATCAAAATCGGTTCAGTAGCTTAGTTTTCAGATCTAAATTATTGGTTTTATCACAATTTGAAGTCGGTTTTTTTTTGTGAGACACAATCTTTAATTATAATTGTTAGAGTGTATTTTTTTTATGGGTAAAAATGGTATGGTAATCCCGCCTGTGCTAACGGGATACGCTGGCGGAGCACCAGTGAAGGGTGATAGATGAGAATGAAAACAGGCCAGTTAGCCCATAATGATGAATTCATCAGGAATTAACCATGATAGTTTCCAGGGAGAACTGCGAGGAGGTCGACCTGGTTGGGTATATTACTAGCAATGGGATTCTCAGTCTCCATCACTAACGATCCCTTAAATATATTAGAGTGTATTGTTTATGTCTTTCATATTGAGAAATTAGTGCAAAAGCAAAGAATAAAACACTTCAATAGCTAAAATAGATTTATGTGTAGTTTGACGTTTTTATGGATTAGGAGGTAATTCTTTTTCGTAAGAATTTTGTTTGATACGAATGTTCCTATCTGAAATATTCATATGTCTATGGCAAGGCGGTCGTTATCAGAAGATAATGTGGCCTGTAAACACGATATCTGATCCGTGGACAGAGGCGGCATGTTATGTACACTATCGTAACGTAATAGGGTTCATTATTGTATAGCAATTTTAGTTCTTCACTACTACATCCTGACGACTCTATGAAATGCCTAATGTTTTTTTAGTCATATTAAATATTTCGAAATTCGATTATTATTATTATTATCATACAACATTATACATAAATTCCAAATGATAATTGATAGTACAGTGGCGGTATAGGAGATTAGGGAACCCCCAACGTTTTCTCTTCAGGCGAATTAATAGAACGCTGCTCAAAGATGCCGCGTTTAGAGGTGAAACACGTGTCGCGATATGTGCGCGGACTGAATAACGGTTGGAGATTGATGACTAATATGGAAGGGCGAAGATATTTTACTAATAATAATAGTAGATAATTTTCGAGTGTTGGCAGTCGCACGCATACTAATGGTAGCGGAATTAAACGAAATAATTCTATATTCAAATAACCTGTGATATGGACTTCTGCAAGATAACACCTAGGGTGGAAAGGGATTGTTAGTAATGGAGACTGAGAATCCCATTGCTAGCAATATACCCAGCCAGGTCGACCTCCTCACGGTTCTCCCTGTAAACTATCATGGTTAATTCCTGATGAAATCATTATGATGGGCTAACTAGCCTGTTTTCATTCTCATCTATCACACTTCACTGGTGCTCCGCCAGCGTATCCCGTTAGCGCAGGCGGGGTTATAATACCATTTTCATCCATCAAAAAAAAAAGATAACACCTAGTTCAGTAAAATATTTACAAATAAATAAATAAATATTTACAAACATTTGTATTTATACAAATATTTGACTAAAGGAACTTAATGGTTGAGCGATGCGTAGAAGCGTCCTGTTTAAAATATCACCAAAAGTCTAACTACGGTCGCTAACCCGCTTGCCAAGCGTGGCAACTACTGGCAAAACTCTCCCATATGGGGAAAATCTGTGTTCAGCAGTGGACAGATAACCGACGATATATGATTAATTTCTATAAATTAACACCAGAGGGAGACTTTGTACAATGTCGTTTGCTTGGGTACCTCTACCTTATTCGTGTTTCAATCGTAAAGCAGTTGTGTTTGCATGACTGTGTTTCGGTTTGAAGGGTGGGATATGGCGTGAATTTACAGGGTACAGAGGAATAACACTTGAGTCCTCAGGAATGGCAACGCATGGGGGTTATCATGGGCGAAACAGTGTACTCTGTTATGTACATGGTACTGCTCGTGTCTATAGGCGACGGTTACCAGTTTCCATCAGGTGGGCCGTCAGCTTGTTTGCCATTCTAAGTTGTATACAAAAAAATACTTTCTGTGGTTCTATGGTTATTTTAATAACTCAAAGTTAACTTACAATCGAGTTAAGTAACTTATAATTCACCACAATGTTTGAGGATTCACAAACTTAAAGCCACAGAGAATTCAGTCTGGTTTAATCAAACTTACCCTGGAACTCTTCTTATATTTACTTGTACTACTACAGCGTCTATGGGTCACCATTACAATACGTGTATGTTAGTTCTATGACCCGTATTTTTTTTTGATGGGTGAAAATGGTATAGTAACCACGCCCGCGCTAACGGGATACGCTGGCGGAGCACAAGTGAAGGGTGATAGATGAGAATGAAAAAGGCCAGTTAGCCTATCATAACGAATTCATCAGGAATTAACCATGATGGTATCCAGGGGGAACCGCGAGGAGGTCGACCTGGTTGGGTGTACTGCTAGCAATGGGATTCTCAGTCTCCATTACTAACAATCCCTTTCCTCCTCCATGACCCGTATTTGATAATCTCAAGTGATTAATTTTATTGAACGATAATGGAATTATGACCCCGCCTGTGTTTTCGGTATATGCTGGCAGGGCACCAGTGAGAGATGATTAGTGAGGATGAAAAGGCAGGTCAGTTAGTCCATCGTGACGAATTCAACGACAAATTAGTCACGATGGTTTCCAGGGGGAACCACGTGGAGGTCGACTTGGTAGGGTATATTGTTAGTAGTGAGGACTGACCTCCCAATTACTAACAATCCCTTACCCCCAATCTCAAGTGATTAGCTTAGATTATATAAATAGAGCATCGAGCCTCAAAAAACGGGTCAACTTTTTGTCAGCTAATTGTTGTTTTTAGTTTATTTAGCTAACTCGTTTTTTTTTCAGTATTTTATATAAATACGCAAAAAATGTATCTTGATGTATTATTTAATAAATAAAATGAGTTTTAAAAGATGCAGAATTTAATGCAGAAGACAAAATAAATATGAAAGTTATAAACTCATAACTATTTATTACGTAAAATTGTATGAACAAGTTGAGCCTTTTTTCTCGAAGCATTTTATTGAAGACATGAGCATGACCATTTCTATATAATCTAAGATTATTAATATTGAGTACTCATTTTGATTAAACGAGACATTTCAACCGATTTCAAAAAGAGTGAGATTCTCGATTCAAAACTCCAAGATGTTGTTTTTTTTGTAAAACATTTTTTTTATTCTATTTAGAATGGGAAACAAGCTGACGGCCCACATGATGGAAAGTGGTAATCGTCGCCTATAGACACGAGCAGTACCATGGACATAACAGAGTATACTGTTTCTCCCATGATACCCCCTATGCGTTGCCATTACTGAGGACTCAGGTGTTATTCCTCTGTACCTAGTAAATTCACGCCATATCCCACCCTTCAAACCGAAACACAGCCATGCAAACACAACTGCTTCACGGTTGAAACACGAATGGGACAGAGGTACCCAAGCAATCGACCTCTTTTGTCCTCTTTTTACTAATAAAATTTTCCATAAGAAGAAAGGAGGCAACTATATGATTTACAGTTTTTATTTTATCATTCCTTCTATGTAATTCCTTGTTCTTAGGTTGGCTCACCGTGATGAATTCATTAGAAATTAACCAAGAGATATCATTCCGTTGAATATCACCTACATAATGTATAGATCCATTGACTACTACAAATCCTAACTAGAGTCAGAACTCGTGTGTTGCCAGATTGGACGTTGACCTAGAAATATGCACCAAATTGAAGGTTATACAAAACAAACCCTTCCTACCTGGACATTGAGTGAATTATTCAAAACTGCTCACATAACAATATGACGCGGCACTAAAGGTGTTTGTACACTGTAAATTTAGAAAATTTATATTTCTTTAAATAGGTGTATAATTTCTTAAATATTTTTATGTTCCACGTCGTAATTTCATTGCCATATCTCACATTTGAAACTAAAACAGCCACGCCAAGACACCTGTTTGGAGGTAGAAACATCAGTGGGACAGGAGGGACAAAGTCTCCCTCTGGTGATTTACTATTGAAGTTGATATTTTGAAATAGAAAAGTTTTAACCTACTTCCAAAAGAAGGAGGTTCTCAATTCGAATGAATTTTTTGGGATTTTTTTTATCGGAAAGGTTATGCTTACATTGATTACATAGAAATTTTATCAAAATTGTATCAGTACTTTAGAATTTAAATGAAAATAACTGGTTTTGTGACAATTCAAAATCGTTTTTTTTTTATGTAACACAATTTAATTTAGTATTAATTATCATATATATATCATATATGTGGAAGGACATAGGCTACTTTTTATTCCAGTCACGCAGACGAAGTCGCGGGTAAAAGCTAGAACTATAAATAATTGACAGTGTACACTCCCCTTAACAGTCAAATAAAACATTTAACATAACTTGTGGCGTTTTGCTCACAATTTTGATCTTAAATTTATGTGCCTACAAACTGCAGTGTCTCCGGGTGAATGAATATTGTATACAATCCGGACCGTAGAGGTTTTGCGATGTACATTTTAAAACAATTTCCTAGTTTTAAATTTAGAATCCTAACTTCTCTAACACCTCTCTACAGCTAACCTAACATCCCCCCCTCTATTATTACGAGTAAGATAAGATTTAATTATTAATTATAAAATATAATTATATTATATAATTTAATTCTAAAAAAAAACCCAGTGCATTTTTTTGTTTAATAAAAAAAGATATCATTAATTAACTTTAACCTTGGCAAGACCAGTAATTTTTATTTAAAAATTGAATTTATAAATTGATTTTGATAAAATGTCCATAGTACCAATCTGAAAGTATAAAAAAGTAATCCAAATCGGTTAATATATAACGGAGTTTTGAGGTAACAAACATAAAAAAATATAACGCAATTGTGATCCTTTTTTTGTAGTCGGTTAAAAATTATAATACAATTAATATGAAACCAGGACGGGAGAAAATATTTTGCCAATTTTAAATCAATCTCGTTCTAAAGATTGATTTTAACGCAAAATTTGTTAAAAATAAAGCGGCGGGTTTTTTTGTTTATGAAACATAATGTCAAATATTTTTTTTAATGCACAAAATTGACAGCGTACAGTCCACAGAGTAACAAATGTAATGGACTATTTGTTTTTTAAGCCCCTATCAAACGATATGATCTTACAAAGTTATCCCTAAGTTAGTGGACTATAGCCGAGCACCCTCCCAAGCAAAAACAAGTTATGCTCAAGTTAAATTAACATTATTCCGACGTCGGTTTATCTTATTTTGGTATCGGCTCTAACAATAGCTCTGTATTCACAATCTTTAAACTTGAGATGAGGGTAAACTTTGTATTTATATACTACTGGATTGCTGCAGTGTTGCTCGCTTAAAAATGCCAATTATTGTGTACATTTTTCAGCTTAAGTGTAATATCGCGCGCGCATATATACTTAGTTCATTTTTTCCGCCAAATTTTAATAAATTTGTCGGCCTGTGTCAATTATATAACTAGTTAATTTAATTTATTGTTTATCATATTTATTGAATGGTAACCCCGCCTGCGTTATCGGTATATACCGGCGGGGCACCAGTGGAAGATGATAGGTGAGAATGAATGTAGGTCAGTTTTTTTTTTTGATGGGTGAAAATGGTATTGTAACCCCGCCTGCGCTAACGGGATACGCTGGCGGAGCACCAGTGAAGGGTGATAGGTGAGAATGAAAACAGGCCAGTTAGCCCATCATGATGAATTCATCAGGAATTAACCGTGATAGTTTCCAGGGAGAACCGCTAGGAGGTCAACCTGGTTGGGTATATTGCTAGCAATGGGATTCTCAGTCTCCATTACTAACAATCCCTTTTCCCCCTGGAGTAAACAGATTTCTTCAGGGTCAGCAACGAGCGGGTAATTTCCATAGTACTGTAGGCGTTCTAGGCTATGGTAACCGCTTACCATTAGATGGGCCGATACGGGAATTATACCATATAATCTCTCTCTCTTCAGTCGTACAGTCTTGATAGAGTGGTTGTAGTTTTTATGATGATAGTGGATTGCTGGTGAGGCCCTCCTTCGCGATTGAGGTGCTCGCAATGCGTCTCCATCTACCATACCATACTACATATTATCAGCCGTTAAATGTCCACTGCTAGACGTAGGTCTCTCCCTATTATTAGCTAGTAGTTACTAACCGCAGATAGGTTTTGGTGACGTTTTCCATCCCTCCCTCTTGGGGGGCTTTGTCAGTAGTTGCTACGCTTGGAAGGCGGGTTAGCTTTTTTTTTTTTTTTTTTATACAACTTAGAATGGCAAACAAGCTGACGGCCCACCTGATGGAAAGTGGTAACCTAAAGTGGTAAGTGGTAGCTATAGCAGTTAGGCTTTAGAGATGTTTCCAGCCATCCCCCGCCCTCTCTTAGTCGTTTCTTACGACACACACGGGAAAGGAAGGGGTGGCCTATTCTAAGCTGGGTCTACACACACACACACGCACGCGCACGCGCACGCGCACGCGCACGCGCACGCGCACGTGCACACGCACACTCACACGCACACGCACACGCACACGCACACACACACGCACACGCACACGCACACGCACACGCACATATGTATATTTAAATTTTAATGCACAGTAAAATTCTATGTACATTTGGCGGACTTAACGGTGTTCTCTACCAGTCTATACATATGCACATATATATTATAGCAACCTATTAACCCGATGCACGTGACGGATTTCATCCATTAGAGGAGGATTAGCCGACTATTAGTACTGTACTCAGGTAATTTGGTTTATGATATTGTTTCGGGTTTTCCTTCTTTTGTACCTATGTATTTTGCTTTGTTCCTTTAGCTTCTAACGATTTTTTTTATAGGTGATAATGAAATAGTAACCCTACCCGCGCTATCGGTATACACCGGCGGGACACCGGTAAAGGATGATAGGTGAGGATGAAGTAGGTCAGTTAGCCCATCGTGACGAATTCAACGAGAATTGTTCACGATGGTTTCCAGGGGGAATCACGCGGAGGTCGACCTAATAGGGCATATTATTAGCAATGGGGCTGTCAAACTCCATTGCTAACAATCCCTTCCCCCCTCGCTTCTTACGATTAGACATGAGTAACATTGGGTTTATGTGATGATGTCTCGTATCTATGTATTGGGTTTTGATATAGATATATTACTAATATATTTTGATATCTATATATTGCCTAATCTTTCCGGTCCGACATGTTCTTATTGAATTCTTTATTTATGATTGCGAAAAAAACGTCATCACCCATTTCTATATCAACCTAACCGGTTTGGGGTTTGGGGGGAAAGGAATTGTTAGCGATGGAGATTGACAGCCCTATTGTTAGTAATATACCTTATTAGGTCGACTTCCACGTGGTTCCCCCTGGAAACCATCGTGAACAATTCTCGTTGAATTCGTCACGATGGGCTAACTGACCTACTTCATCCTCACCTATCATCCTTCACTGGTGTCCCGCCGGTGTATACCGATAGCACGGGGTTACCATTCCATTATCACCCATTAAAAAAAATAACCGGTTTAGGGAGGGGGAAGAATTGTTAGTAATGCGGAATACGAGTCCCATTGCTAGCATTGCTAGCTGTCAGGTAGACCTCCACGTGGTCCCTCCTGGAAACCATTGTGCTGAATCCCAGGTGTATGTATTACGATGGGCTAACTGACCTGTATTTTAATTCTCATCAATCATCTCTCACTGGTGCCCCGCTAGTGTATACCGATAGCGCGGGCGGGGTTGCCATTACATTGTCATTCATTAAAAAAAAGATACCAATTTGGCACTTAGATATCGTCTCATCTTACACAATTTGTATGATGTGAGATCATTTGTGTGAGATATGATAAGTGGGTAGAGGAAAAAATTTCAGCCTCGCCAGCGGACACATGACAGCGCCTCATCAGTCTACTCGTGACCTTCGGTGTAACCTGGAGGGGGGAAAGGAATTATTAGTAATAGAGTCTACCAGTCCCTTTGTTAGCAACATCAGGTCGACCTCCACCCGGTTCCCTCTGGAAACCATCGTGGTTAATTCTTATTGAATTCGTCACGATAAGCCAATTGATCTGCCTTCATCTTCACCTGTCATCTATTACAGGTGTTCCGCCAACGTATATCGATAGTGCAAGCGGGGTTACCACTCCATTGTCATCCATAAAAGAAAACCTGGTTGGAACGTCGAGTAATTTAGGTAAAATATCATAGTTTTTTTTTATACAACTTAGAATGGCAAACAAGCTGACGGTCCACCTGATGGAAAGTGGTAACCGTCGCCCAATAGACATGAGCAGTACCATGGACATAACAGAGTATACTCTTTCGCTCATGATACCCCAGATGCGTTGTCATTCCTGAGGACTCAGGTGTTGTTCCTCTGTACCCAGTAAATTCACGCCATATCCCACCCTTCAAACCGAAACACAGCCATGCAAACACAACTGCTTCACGGTAGAAACACGAATGGGACAGAGGTACCCAAGCAATCGAATTTTGTACTATTGCTCAGTATACAAATAATCTGGTGAAAATCATTGACCGTACCCTCATGCAAGCCACCCAGCGGGATTATCTAGCAAATATCTCTAAACTGAGCTTGCGGTTTCCTTTGTGAATAATTCAGCCTATAACTACGATATTACGACTACGCATGGCTCTTTCCACTGTCCGTTGCTGATTCTGGCAAATAAATTCTATAGTAATGTTAAAGCAATCTCCGAAATAAAAATTTCAATTTTAATTCTAACAATACCTCCACGCGTTCCTAAGAAAAAGTCTCTTGACGAACAGACGGACGGGCGGACAAGGAAGTGATCGTATAAGGCAGTGATTCTCAACCTTTTTTTTTGTTGCGGCACATATTTAACGATTTCAAAATTTGGCGGCACACAAAGAAAAAGATAAAAAATATTTACTTACTACAACACACTGCATAAATAGTTTATGACAAAAATTTTAAATATTTGCAAAATTTGGCGGCACACTTTTAAGATTTGGCGGCACACAAAAGTGCCGCGGCACAGTGGTTGAGAATCACTGGTATAAGGGTTCCGATTTTTCCTTTAAAGGTACGGAACCTTAAAAATTAACGTCACACCTCTTAAAAACACCAATGGATGTAAAAACGATAATTTTTATAAATTTTCTAATAAGATTGATAAGGTAGAAACCTCTAAAATCAATCTTGTTTTGTATTTCAATGGAATTTAGTTCAATATGAAGTTGCATAAAGGTACTGACGGTAGACTGCCTTACCTCGCTGTAGAATGCAGTTTTGTTTAATAGTATATTGGTTTGGAACATATTAAATACCAGACTACATGAGAGGTAATATTAAGATGCCGAGCTATGCCAAGGTGAATGCCGCTGTGTCGCATATTATCGGATTCCAACCTCAAAATGGGTCATAGAGACGTGTAAATGACCAATACCACGTGAGAAATGTTGTAGGTGGCGCCCTGAGTGGTGTCGTTTGAATTATTTATGGTTATTATACTTGTTTGAAAATGGAATTATCGAATTTGATCAATTTAAAAATTGGTTTCATAGTATTGGTAGTTATTTCAAATTATATACTTACAGTTGCGGTTTTTTTTTTGTGTAACATAGAATGGCGAAGAAGCTGACGACTCATTTGTAACCATCGCCTATCCCTTTCAGACCCAAGATTTTTTTTCTTTCTGATTAAATATATTTTCGTGTTTTGGAGCCAAGCCATCCTGCCGGCACGCGCGAGGCTACTGCACCACCTAACCGCTAAAATGATTTCTTATTGGCTGGTTTAGAATCTCACTATCATGTTATTTCAGCTTTGTGCGTAAAAATGAATTGCGCGCGGTTTTAGAATTTTTTAAAGTTACGACTCACGCCCGTATCGTTCAGGTCTGAAAGGGCTATAGACATGAACAGCATCATGGGTATAACAGAGTATATTGTGCCTTCCATGTAAATGCCAAAAAGTGTTTTTAATTAACTAATCATCATCATTTCAGCCATTATCTGTCCACTGCTGGACATAGGCCTCCCCTATAGACTGCCATAAGGAACGGTCCTGAGCCACTTGTATTGACTGACTCCCTGCAATGCATTTGAAGGTGTCACTCTATCTAGTGGGGGGTCGTCCTACACTGCGTTTGCCCATATGGGGTCGTCACTCAAGAAGCTTTTTTCCCCATTAGTTTTAATTAACTAATGTTAGCCGTTAATTGTCTTTTGGTGAACATAAAGATCCTTATAACAATGACCAGTTAGACTTCATTACTAACAGTTTTTTTCTCCCTACGTCTATTGGGTTTTATTCTCTATTGGATAAAAATGGTATGGTAACCCCGCCTGCGCTAACGGGATACGCTGGCGGAGCACCAGCGAGGGGTGATAGATGAGAATGAAAACAGGCCAGTTAGCCCATAATGATGATTTCATCAGAAATTAATCATGACAGTTTCCAGGGGGAACCGCGAGGAGGTCGACCTGGTTTGGTATATTGCTAGCAATGGGATTCTCAGTCTCCATTACTAACAATTCCTTTCCCCCCAAACATCTATTGGGTTAGCTAGTAGATGGAAATTGTGGATAATCACCACCATCGTACCAGCCGCTAGCTGTCCACTGCTGAACATAAGCCTTCCCCATAAGGGGAGTTTTGTCAGTAGTTGCCAAACTTGGCAGGTAAATTGGTAACCGCAGCTAGACTTTTAGTGATGTTTTAAGAGGGACGCTGCTGCCTATCCCTCGCTCTTCCTTAGTCGCCTCTTACGACACCCACGGGAATGGAAGGGTTTGGCCCATTCTATGGCGGGACCACACGGCGGTTGTGCATAATAAAATATAAAAATTATTGTACAAAAGCCATAACAAATGCTAGCTTTATATTAGATTTATTGGGAACAACAGTCCTAACATGAGTTAGGAAGGAACAAGTATAACTTGATCCATGTATACTCGTAAGTTAAGAGATTTCCCGCTTCTTCTGTATTTTGTAATGTAAAGAGGAGGGTGGTAGGTCTTATATAAGTGGATGCAGCGAGATTGATACGCTTGGTGAATAATGATGTAATGTCATTGAGTGAAAACATACGCACAGGTTTTGGGTTCGTAACCGTTGCGTTTATTTTCGTCAGAAGGAGAATAATGCGAACACTATAAAACGATGAACATGTACTGTAGACGTACTGGCCCATAGCTTTCTCGGATACTAGACTGCAGGGTTTTATGGTGGTGGGGCCGTAGAAATTCTTTTTTTTTTAATGGATGATAATGAAATGGTAACCCCGCCCGCGCTATCGGTATACACCGGCGGGGCACCAGTGAAGGATGATAGTTGAGGATGAAGTAGGGCAGTTAGCCCATCGTGACGAATTCAACAAGAATTGTTCACGATGGTTTCCAGGGGGGCCCACATGGAGGTCGACCTAATAACGCATATTGCTAGCAATGGGGCTGTCAAACTCCATTGCTAACAATCCTTCCCCCCCCCCCCTGGGGCCGTAGAAATTATAATCGGATCGTCATCTTAATTATTTTTAAATATTAAATAATTTGAATATAAAGCGAGACATTCACTTCACATAAAGCTGGGTAACATAGAGATTCTATGTATGAAAATTGTAATTTATAATATAATAAAAAAATATTAAGATTCATCATCATTATTATCATCTCAGCCATTATCTATCCACTATTGAATACAGGCCTTCGCCATTACCAGATTGCCAAAAATAACGATCCTGCATTCACTGACTTCCTGTGTTTAAGGTGTTAAGGTTCACTATTGAATATCCATTTAAGGTGCAAGAAAACACACGTCTTTACTGAAGTGGATATATTTTCAACTAACTTCAATTTTATGACATTGTTGCTTTTAAACCTACAGCGACGAGACATTAGTAATAGAATGGCATGAAGTTAACCAGTGTTTGTTTCTATTGTTGACATTATAAGTAAATTACGTTAACACCCTGCAATGATTAATTCTAATGAATTAATTGTACACTTTCTAAATTATTTTCGATGTCAACGTACCCTTTGTATAAAAATCTTTAACCTACTCATGTTTCTTTCACCAAGCAGTTGTGCTTGCGTAACAGGTTATGATATATAGGGAAATTACTGGTTACAGGTACGGAGGTTACAGTGCACAGTCCGACCGCCACGAATATAAATTAAAATAATAGTAAATATTTATTATTTTTGCAACTACATTTGCATAAAAATTCTGAACACACACACGCACATATTTATATTATACGTATACTAGTATAATTCAATTATTATTTATGATTGGACTTCTAGTCTGTCAGTACGTGGGCACGTTATCCTACGTCTATGCTTTGTAGGTAATACGACTGGACGGTTGCATGGATGATTTTATTTCGTATGTATTCATATAGTTTGTTATTATTTTACTATAAAACAAAAGAAATCGTGCATCGCTGTTGCTTATAAAGAATTTATAATTATTTTCACACAATTTATTAATATAAATTAATTTAGTATTTATAGATCTCGTAATGGTAAATAGAAAAAAAAATCTGTGAATCTACATGTATGTATGTAAATTACAAGTATATTTAGAGATATTATTTTTCTTCATAAGATGTCTTAAAAATAAAAAAAAAAAACATCTAAGCTAGTATTTTTAATTTAAATTTTATCCGGTCCCGAATACTTGATTGTCTTTATACATTTATTTTGTTAATTAGTTTATTTTTTTAAAATATTATTTATTTATTTTGTAATTGTTTATTGGATACCACAGTGAAAAACTAAATACATAGACAAAAAAAAAATAAACGCATGTTGTGTTATTTTTTTTCTATAATCATTATTTGTTCAATTTTTAAAATGCTTCTAATTGTAATTGAATTAATAAGACTGACGTCATTTGGAGGAAGCTACAAGCTACATAGATGGCTCCTGCATATCCTGAAATCACATTTAATCTGTAAAATCAACATAGTAGCACTCAATGTGGCAAATTGCAATGCTAATGGAATGCTAATGAACGCTCTCGTAATGGGTATGTTATGTTTCAGGTTATTAAACCTTAAGGTGCAGCCACATTGCGACTGTTCTAGCTGCTGGTGCCGTGAGTAAGGGTTGGGTTTAGGTAGTAGCGATATCTGTATATATATATATATATATATATATATATATATATATATATATATATATATATATATATATATATATATATATATATATATATATATATATATATATATATATATATATATATATATATATCATTGTATATTTTTTTTTAAGCTGCAATTAAGAGTTAAATAAAGCAGTTGTGTTTGCATGGCTGTGTTTCGGTTTGAAGGGTGGGATATGGCAATGAATTTACAGGGTACAGAGAAATAACACCTGAGTCCTTAGGAATGGCAACGCATGGGGGGGAGGTATCATGGGCGAAACAGTATGTTATGCCCATGGTACTGCTCATGTCTATAGGTGACGGTTATCACTTTCTATCAATGAGTCGTCAGCTTGTTTGCTATTCTATAAAAAAAAAAGTTAATAATTATATATAATAATAATTCTATATAAAAATAAGAAAACCAATTGGAAAGGAAAGGGTGGTCCCTTCTATGCCGAGACCTAGACATCTACAATGTAATCTGCAACATAGACCATACCCAAATCCAGAGAAAGTTATCCGCGCCGGTAATTTGTTGATAATGGCTTGTTCACATCGAAGCGGTGTTGGTAGTGAACGCAACATTATCGCTTGTACACGGGGATGAATTAGGAATGATACAGTTCTAAATAATAATGGATTTATTTATTTTATTTTATTTATTTACCAGAGGGAGACTTTGTACAAAAGTCGAAGCAGTTGTGTTTGCATGGCTGTGTTTCGGTTTGAGGGGGGAATATGACGTAAATTTACAGGGTACAGAGGAATAACACCTGAGTCCTCAGGAATGGCAACGCATGGGGGGTATCATGGGCAAAACAGTATACTCTGTTATGTCCATAGTACTACTCATGTCTATAGGCGACGGTTACCACTTTCCATCAGGTGGGCCGTCAGCTTGTGTGCCATTCTAAGTTCATATTTATGTAATTTACAAGTGCAAATTACATAGATAAGATAAGGATAAGATACAATTAGGATAATAGGATACAAGCGGACGAAGCCGCAGGAGAAAGCTAGTAAGCAATAAACCTGAAATCAGGAACTGCCCTTGACTGTATCCCATATTTCCTCCCCTAACAAATTGCAGCGCCATCGAAATTGGTTCATACCCATATATTACACGGAACGGGTCATTTAGTCTGGCGTGTTGTCACAGCATATATTTATGCTTATTCTATTATATATTGGCGTGAATTTACTGGGTACAGAGGAATAACACCCGAGTCCTCAGGAATGGCAACGCATGGGGGGTATTATGGGCGAAACAGTATACTCTATTATGTCCATGGTACTGCTCATGTCTATAGGCGACGGTTACCACTTTCCATCAGGTGGGCCGTCAGCGTGTTTGCCATTCTAAGTTGCATAAAAAAAAGATGTATTAATCCTTACTCATCATCATACCAACATATCTGTTCATTGCTGATCATAGGCCTCCCCTATAGACTGCCATAAGGAACGGTCCTGAGCCATTTGAGCCTGAGCAAATTCCCTGCAATGCATTTGAGGTCATCATTTCGTCTAATGCAGGATCGTGCTGCAATGCGTTTGCCTGTACATGGTTGCCACTCAACAACCTTTCTTCCCAATCGGTTGTGGGTTCTTCGAGTTTTTTTTTTGACGGATAATAATGGAGCGGTAGCCCTGAGTGCACTAACGGTATACGCTGGCGAGGCACTAGTAAGTGATGATAGGTGAGAATGAAAAGACAGGTCAGCTAGCCCATCGTAATGATTACACTTGGAATTCAGTACGATGGTTTCCAGGTGGACAGGGTATATTGCTAGTAATAGGGCTATTTGACCCCATTACTAACAATCCCTTTCCCCCCAAAAGTGGGGATTAGATTAGTGTAGCTCAATTGATAGCAGGTAGAGGTAAAGGTAGATCTTCTCGCGGTCCTTCCTGGAAACGACCGTGCTCAACTCCTAGCGAATTCATCACGATGGGCTTACTGACCGGCCTTTTCGGATAATAGGTAAGGATTCACCTATCATCCCTCACTGGTGCTCCGCCAGCGTATACCGACAGCACAGGTGGGGTTACCGTTTCATTTTCAGCAATTAAATAAAAAAAAAATCTTGACGAACACCATTTCCATTCTGCTAGTGATTTTTGTTTCAACTACACACGTGTCATCATTATACTGAAATCCGTACATACAGAACTAAACTTTTCCTTCACAGTTGGTTAAAAAAACAACTAACTATAAATTACTTCACTAAACAGACGCCGGTGTGGTACAAAAACAAAGGTTTTCATTGCGAGCAATCAAACAGTCGCCGGCAACAATACAATCTCGATAAACAAATAAAAAACGATATATCGTATTTGTTCGAGTTCGGCGAACGTTCGGAAAACGTTAAAACGTATCGTTAATGTTCGTGTTGCGATTATTTATGTAACGTTCTAAAACCAAATTAATTTTGGTTCCAATTCAAACAAATAATGAACGTTGCCGCAAGTTACGAGCGGAAGCGTTTTCGTTAACATTGATAAAAACTATTTATTAGTTACATTTAAAACTGTTAATAGAAATAAATAAATAAATATAAACATACTTACATATATATGTGTCACGCCTGTCTCCCATTAGAAATAAATATTTTGGTAAAATATAATAATAACTGCATACTATATAATATATAATAATTAATATATATTTTATGCACGAAAACATATTGATTAACTTTTGCCTCACCTACCCACTTTTATCTGTTCTCCTTTAACCAAAGGTTGTCTGTAAGAAATCGCCCTAGCGATAAGACCGCCTTTTGTATCTTTACGTGTGTATTTCAATCTGTATTTATGTTACTGTATATCACTAGAATTATTCACTGGTCATTGTATATTTTTATTTATGGTGCAATAAAGAGTTAAATAAATAATAAATAAATAAATGTGCTTTAATAAATAATTGCTCTGTGGTCCCGGTATAAAATAAGTCACCCCTTCACATACGAGTACATTCTTTCCCGTGGGTGTCGTAAGAGGCGACTAAGGGAACTCAGTGGTCGAGGGATGGGCAACAGCAAAACATGGCTAGTCAAACGTGGCAACTATTAGCAAAACATCCCTTTTGGGGAACCCTATGTTCAGCAGTGGATAATAGACGTCTGGTATGATGATGATGACAACTTAAATATAATTACTTAAACATTTTTTTTATACAACTTAGAATGGCAAACAAGCTGACGGCCCACCTGATGGAAAGTGGTAACCGTCGCCTATAGACATGAGCAGTACCATGGACATAACAGAGTATACTGTTTTGCCCATGATACCCCTCATGAGTTGTCATTCCTGAGGAATATAAAATGTTTAAGTGTCTTTATCTAAACTCGTTATGTTACTTGTAGGTACTTAGTTAAGACGACCGTACGTTACTAGAGAGGGCGCTAGTGTAGATAGCGTAAACAGCTACCGTCTCGCCATAAAAATATCAAACTTGTGATAAATTACATTTTCATTATATTTACCGCTACCTCCTAATACTTAAACCTGTAAACCGTTACCTATCAACTTATAATGACGGGTACCGACTGCGGTAGAGGGCGCTCCAAACTTCACAGCGTACCACAGCGTTTCGCTGCCAGTACCGACCGATATTAATCGTAACTCTAACCAGTTTTTGCTATCGGTACTATTTCGAGGTTAATTAAAATCTAATATCACCTAACTAGATTTGTGGGGGGGGGGGGGGAAGGGAATGGAGACTGAGAATCCCATTGCCAGCAATATACCCAACCAGGTCGACCTCCTCGCGATTCCCGCTGGAAACCATCATGGTTAATTCTTGTTGAATTAATCATGGTGGGCCAACTGAGCTGCATTCATTCTCACCTATCATCTTTGACTGGTGCTTCGTCGGTGTATACCGATAGCGCGGGCGGGGTTAACATTCCATTTTCATCCATTAAAAAAAACTAGATTCGTGGTTATAGTTCTGCCCCGTTTGACAGGCAAAATATTTGCTTTAATACGAATCGAAAAAACTTTATATAGATAGGGAGGAAAGGGATTGTTAGTAATGAGATTTAACAGCCTCATTGCTAGCAATACACCTTATCAGGTTGACTTCCACGCGGTTCCCTCTGGAAACCATAGTGGTTAATTCTTGTTCAATTGGTCACTACGGGCCGACTGGTCTGTCTTCATCCTCACCTGTCACCCTTCACTGGTGCCCCGCTAGCGTATACTGATAGCGCAAACGAAGTTACCTTTCCATCTTCACCCATTAAAAAAAACAGATAGATACTCTTTATTGTTTCCTCCAAAAGATTACAATAGTAAACTTATTATAAATATAAACAATTACAAGAAATGATCACAATGAGAAGACAATGGACGACCTTATCGTTAAAAGCGTTCTCTTCTAGGCAACTTTTGGATGGAGAGGAGTAATTATAAAACGTTTGATCGGAGGCACGATGAAAATTCTGTAATTATTAAATATGGAGATGTAACACGAGTACATGTAGTAAATAATAATTGAAATATATTTTTAAGAAGTTTATTATAATAAAAAAATCATATTTTTATAATTATTGTGTTATTGATAAAGTTTCGAAGTGGGCGTGTTTAATCAGGCGGCAAGGCTGTGGCCCCGCTAAGTCGACGATAGAAATCTAATACAATATATATATATATATATATGTATATGTATATGTATGTGTATATGTATATATGTGTATGTTATGCTAATAAAGTATAAAAGGCGGTCTTATCTCTTTTAATATAATAGTGTATAAAGTTCTAAGTATTTTTTTCCAGACAACCTTTTTTTATTTACTTATTTACCAAAAATCTGGTACAATTATTGCATCAGGCACTCTCTACTAGAACCTTTAGTATGTGCAAAAATATCTAATAGCAGTTTTAATAATAAAATATGTAATTCATATGTACCATATTCATATTCATAAATATATATGTATTGTATATATATATATATATATATATTAGATTGTACTTTATTGTACGTTATTGTACTTAGAAATATACATATATACACATACCCTAAGCAAGCTAGCTTTTATTTAAAAAGCTAGCTTGCTTAGGCTGCGAATGAACTGGTCATAAAACACAAATTGTGCACCTACTTCTTAGAAAAATCACTTTTCTTTTAAACTCCTTCTGCTGGTTATACTCTCTTTAAGTCATGGATTGCTATTATACTCGTATTACAGTTGTTTTATTTAATTGTTTTATATATAGTGATATTTTATGTATTTGTATAGAAATGTATTTATTTATTTTATATGTTGGGTGTATATTTGTCTTATTATTTGTTTATATTATATGAATATAATATCAAGTATTTCTTTATTTTTCTCTATTCAATAATGCACCGCCTACATATTTCTCTGTTCGCCCAATGGCTGACTGGTAGAGATCACCGTCCGGTGTTAAGTACGCAAAAATGTACCTAGAATTTTACTGTGCATTATAGTTTAAACAAATGAATATTATAAGCAAATAAAGTTATTATTCATTCATCCATTCATTTATTCTTTAAGTGGTACAATAAAATACATACAATCATACAGCGTTAAGCAGGACGCGGTCGAAACACTAAACGCCTTTACCCATGATAGCGTACCGGCTCTGTACCGGTAACTACGCGATACCTGCACCGCGGAAGCCGTACCGCCGGCTCTGACTTCCGGCAGCTTATCTAGTAACGTGTGGGGCACACCGGTGGAAGCTTGCTTCCATTTTATTATCACTGTATTATTTTACTTATATGTTTTTTTTATACACAAACTCACGCTTAACGGAAATGGTCATGAGTGTAAAAAAGACTTGCGCTTATTTTTTTTATGGGTGAAAATGGTATGGTAACCCCCGCCTGCGCTAACGGGATACGCTGGCGGAGCACCAGTGAAGGGTGATAGATGAGAATGAAAACAGGCCAGTTAGCTCATCATGATGAATTCATCAGGAATTATCCATGATAGTTTCCAGGGGAAACCGCGACCTCCTCGCGGTTCCCCCGCGATATATTATATTTTTTTTAGTAAAAATAATATATTTACTAAAAAAACTGGCAAAAGTTATTTTGATTTAAAAACTAAATTTCTGAACCGATTTTGATGAAATTTCTATTAAGGAATATTGAAACACATACACACACACACACATACACACGCACGCACACACATACAAACGCACACTTAAGCACACATACACGCGCGCGCACACACACACACACACACACACACACACACACACACACACACACACACACACACACACACACACACACACACACACAAACATGAATCTATACTTGTATTTGTATACGTATTTGTACATAGACTATCGTATCACATATATATTGTAATGTGTTCGTATTTTATTCTTTTGCTTACTAATTTTGTATCCATTTATTTCTTTATTTTTTGTTTTGGCTTATAATAACGGATTCGATTCTGAGGAGCCATTTCTCTAAATCTATCTCTAAAAAAGTATTTTAAGTCGACAATTTCAGGAAATAGTCGATTTATCTATAAAACGATAAATTCGTGAAACTATCGATTTCCGATCGAGGGTCTACCCTCATAAACTAAATTTATAATAATTTTGACTTAAAACTATTAGAAATTTATTTCCTAGAAGCTTAGCTTTTGCTGTGACATCAAATTAAAATATTAATTTTAAAGATTCTTTTATTACAACAGGAGGTTAAAAAGCATGCATGTTGGTAAGTGACTACCGCCGTCGTGATCACTCGCAACATCAGAGGTATTGGGGAGATCAAGTATGCTGCCGACCTTTTAAAAAGGAATATGCTCTTACCTTGAAGATTACGACGTCTTATCGATTTAGAAATACTGCTGCTGAAAGTTGATTCCAAAGAGTGGTTGTGCGTAGAAGAAAGTGCCTTGAAAAACGCATGGTGAAAGACCGTCACTCGTCCAGATGATTGGAATGAAACTTTAGTTTGTGGCGGGTTGTACGGTGGTGAAAATCAGCAGCGGGTATCAATCCGAACAATTCCTCAGAACACACTGATAAATTTAATACAAGATGCATAAAGAATTATATATATTTATTGGCGGCTTAGAATCAACTCTAGAATTTTTTTTTATTTCATATAGAAATAGTTAAAAAAAAAAAACCAATCTACCGAGTATCTCTGAACATGGTAAAGAATGCCTATAACATTAAATTCGTATTTTGTATCACATTTTAATGGCCAATACAGTTTAAATAACCTTGCTTTTTGCAATCCGTTCGAAAATATAATGATAAATAAAAAAAAAAATATGTATCCCAACCTTAACCCATCCAATATTTGTCACATACGAGTACCCGGTGAAGGTTTAGGGATAGCGTTACAGATAGGATTTTACGACCACCCCCTTATTGAGGGGGTAACTTTATGACGTCATACGTTTGCTCTTTACACGCTAGTCTTATCTAGGCGGTCTATTTTTTACGAAACCAGGTGATTTAAAGTACTTTCACCTAATTTGCAGGGTCGAGAGTAACTTTTAGAGTGCCGTGTCGTTATCTAGACTTACGAGGTCGCCGATTCGATTCTGATCGTAATAAAAAATTGGGGGTTTCAACCGACTTCAAAAAAAGAGGATTCTAAATTTGGTTGTACCTTTTTTGTGAGTTGGTTTGTAATTTACTCTGTTAGGTCGATCTTCAGGGGGGAATCCCCTGGAAACCATCCTTGTCGAATTCTTCACTACAGGCCGATCGATTTCATCCTCACCTATCATTTATCACTGGTACCCCGTCAGTGTATACTGATAGTGTAGGCGAGGGTTACCAATTTATTTTTTTCTTATACAACTTAAAATGGCAAACAAGCTGACGGCCCACCTAATGGAATGTGTGTTTCGCCCATGATACCTCCCCATACGTTGCCATTTCTGAGGACTCAGGTGTTATTCCTCTGTACTCAGTAAATTAATGCATGATGATTCTAGAATTAATTGACTCCCTCAAACAGTATATCATTCCATTTGATTTTTAAATACACTTTTATTATATTTCAATAGTTTTTGTCAAATTTGATTATGATATATTTTTTTATAAGTGAGATATATTTTTTTTTATACAATTTAGAATGGCAAACAAGCTGACGGCCCACCTGGTGAAAAGTGGTAACCGTCGCCTACAGACATGAGCAGTACCATGGACATAACAGAGTATACTGTCCCCACCCTTCAAACCGAAACACAACCACGCAAACACAACTGCTTTACGGTAGAAACACGAATGGGACAGAGGTACTCAAGCATTCGACTCTTGTAGAAAGTCTCCCTCTGGCGTTGGGGGTGGAAGGAAGAGACTGAGTATACCCTTTCGGGTTGAACTTTATACGGTTTCACATGGAAACCGTTGTACTTTTTGTGTTATTCGTCGTTATCACTCGCACTTCGCGTGGAGCTCCGCCAGCTTTTGTCAATAGAGCAAGCGAGGTTACCATTCCATTTTCACCCATTAAAAAAGTCTTCGGTGTTGGTACCATATCCAGTCTGCTATTTAAAATAGTTGCAGTTTTTCGTCGCAAGATTTAAAACCACTGGCGTCACTGGCGTTCCATTAATTTTAAAATTAGAATTACTAGTTTTTTAACGAGTATACTTTTTATTTTCTTAAATTAAAAAAAAAACTGCATACCATAGATTATAATATGTTATACTATGTTGCATACCATGAACATAGACAAAAATAATCGGGCTTCAATATGTGTTAACGCCCTAACAATTTACTAGTAATAAAATATGGTTAGATTGAAACTTCCCAACTTTATGGTCCTAACCTCTTGCGTTCCGTGTAGCTGTCAAATTAATGTCAAAACTTCGACAAACCACAGAGCAAACTGTGTGGCATCTCTCCTTCAATTAATTTAGGGATTTGAGCCGTCTGAATTATTCATATCTATGAGGATGCCAGTTTTGGTTAAATAATATTATATTTGCTGGCATTATAATATTCATTCTCGTGTAAAGTTCAATGTAAACGATAATATTTGTAACAGTCCGTGGAATTGGTTGATTACATTTAACAGCTTTTATACCGAAATGTGGCAATATATTTTAATTATTTATCAATCTTCAATAATGTATATACGAGTAAATTAAATTTGCCGTGTGGTCCTGGCATAGAATAGGCGATTCCTTTCTTTCTAATGGGTGTTGTAAGAATCGACTAAGGGAGGGCGAGGGATGGGCAGCAGCGTCCCTCTTGAAACTTCTCTAAAGCCTAACTGTAGTTGCCAACCCGTCTGCCAAGTCTGGCAACTACTGACAACCCCCCAAGGGGGAGGCTTATGTTCAGCAGTGGACAGTTAAAGGCTGATATGATGATGATATAAATTAAAACCAATTGATGAAAAAAAAACACTTTATGATTTTTTCATCTATATAAAGCTATATTACCAATGAGCAATATGGGCTTTATTTATTTAAAAAAAAGTGAAGCGAAACCGGGGCTGCTCACTAGTTTTGTTTAAAACTTAAGAGAACAACTTCCCTAGTGCATTTTCATTCTCAACTTCTCCGATATAAACTGTCATCTTAACGAAATGGGACGTCTAGAACATTTATATGACTTAAAAACATTTGCAGTTAAAATTGAGGTAGTTAATTTAACTGTTCGAGTGGCAGTTAAAGTCGAAATTACGTAACAAGTATGTATCTTGTCGATATGAAACTTAAACTAACTAAATTCGAAGTTGAAACTAAAGTAAACCAAGTCGTTTATATATACTGCGTTTATTTATATCAGGGTTGCCAGATGCAAAATTAAGTTTTTACCCAAACGTCAATTTTTTTTTCGAAACCGATATGCTTTTCAGGGGTTTTTTTACTTTATTATATAGGTGTATCAATTATTACTACGTCTTGCAATGTGCCAAAATATGAACGACGAAAAAAGAGATCATTCCGTCTGTATAATACTTTTCCCTCTCTTTTCGTTAAGGTATATTCCTTCAATTATATATTTTTACGCTTTACCTTACCTTTTTTTTATACCACTGAGGTGGCAAACAAGCATACGGCCCACCTGATGGTAAGTGGTTACCGTAGCCTATGAACGCCTGCAATACCAGAGGTATTACGCGCGCGTTGCCGACCCTGAAGAAACCTCTTTACCCCCTTTTGAAGAACCCCATGTTGTAGTCTCTTGGGAAAACCTCCTTACCTTACTTGTACAGTGTTTATAAGTTCAGCAATTGTAAATTATTATTTAGTACTTGTAATATATTATCAAAAAAAAAAATCCAAAAAAGATAATCAAATTTCTCCAAGCTCATTTCACTTTTCTCCAAATATTTCAAAGAATTCTTGGAGAATTTCTTTTCTTAAAACTTGGCGAATAGAAAAATATATTAACCAAAATTGAGAAAAAAAGATCTGAATTAATATCCTTACTAATATTATAAATGTGCAAGTGAGTTTGTTTGGGAGTAGTAGCCTCTCAGCGTCGTAATGACTTAATATTAACTTAACTATCGTGAAGTGAATATACATATAAATATATAGAGAATAATATAGGCAGCTAACGTAGACTATGTCACGGTTAAAAACTAGTTACATACGTAATTATTCTCATATAAAACATTGTTTTCATTCCTATGTAAGAACACGGACATATTAATTTGAATATTTTGTGGTTTTACAATTAAAATAAATAGCACTGGATCATTGCTATACTAAAATCCCAAGATACACGATCAGAGATTAAATGCCATTGAAAATGCAGCATATTTTACCAATTTATGCACAAATTTTTCATTAAATCGTGATGCCAGTGTGAACGTTAACTGCAAATGTGAACAACATATAATGTCTAGACACTGAATTTCCTATTTATTGTTATTATTTGACTCCACTGAGGCTTTGTACGTTGACAGCTGACCTAACTGCAAATTGGGGGGGTGGGGGGGGGGGGGGAGGAATTGTTAGTAATGGGGTCTAATTGATTTATTGCTAGCAATACACCCTATCAGGTCGATCTCACATATTTGGGTCACTGCGATACACTTGGTGAAAACATATCTCCATACTTCATCTTTTGTTTTATATTTGAAAAAAAAATTTTAATAATCAGATTGTAAAAACTTATTTATTAATTTACGTGTGTCATAAATGGCTCAAATAAAGTGTTTATCTCCACGTGGTTCCTCCTGGAAACCATCATGATTAAAACTAGTGGAATTCGTCATGATGGGCTAACTGACTTGCTTTTATGATCATCTATCATCTCTCACTGGTGCCCCGCTAGCGTATACCGATAGCGCAGGCGCGGTTACCATTCCATTATCATTCATTAAGAAAAATAACTGAAAATTTAGCCAACTATGGACTCTGGACCTCAAAGAGCAGGTTTCGTAACACTAAGTTACGATAAATACGAAATAAAGGTGTATTTTTGACTAACAAAAATACACCTTTATTTTTCTTAAAAAAAATAAAGATAAATATATAACTATACTATAAAATCTGATTTATTTAATAGGTTGGTATTACAGTTTTATGTGTTTTATGCGCTAATAAATATTTTATCTATTTAATTTTAATTTCAGTTAAACAAAATTTTGAGTTTTTTTAATATTTAATAAAAGATATTTTTCTATTATATTTAATAAAAGATTTTATTCAGGGGGGAACCGCGAGGAGTTCGACCTGGTTGGGTATATTACTAGCAATGGGATTTTCAGTCTCCATTACTAACAATCCCTTTCCCCCCTTACCATACCATTATCACCCATTAATAAAAAAAAACCTTTTTCTTTTTGAAGTCGTTTAAAAATGAATGAATACAAGCATAAATGAATATTTCAGTGGATCCGCAGAAGGTAAGTGAATAAAGCAATGGGCAGTCGGCAAAGCCCCTTTTATCCTGTATTCGGAAGGCCACTACGAATAGTAAGGTGGCGTATACATAAATCGACCCTTCATAATTCCTAGATTGAATGTCCTATCGTAGTATTTTTTATTCGTTATAAACCGACCGCCAAAAGGGGAGGTGATGTTTTTCAGATCATTAACCTGAGCTTGGACTGGTCACATAGTTTGAAACATCGACAACCGATGGGGGAAAGAGGTACTTGAGTGGCGACTCCCTACGTGCAAACGCATTGTAGGACGATCCCCCACTAGATGGTATGACGATCTCAAATGCATTGCAGGGAGTCAGTGGATGTAGGTGGCTCAGGACCATTCCTTATGGCAGTCTATGGGGGAGGCCTATGTCCAGCAGTGGACGGATAATGGCTAAAATGATAATCATGAACATGAGCTTATAACTTACTTACTTAGCTGAGTAACTTATATATTAACTTATAAATTTCTTTCAAACCTGTTGAGTATCAAATTTCTATAGATGCAAACATCGATCGTCTTTATTTATCAAATTTTAAGCCGATTTCATAAAAAGACCAGAGGGAGACTTTGTACAAAAGTCGATTGCTTGGGTACCTCTGTCCCATTCGTGTTTCTACCGTGAAGCAGTTGTGTTTGCATGGCTGTGTTTCGGTTTGAAGGGTGGGATATGGCGTAAACCTGAGTCCTCAGGAATGGCAACGCATGGGGGGTATCATGGACGAAACAGTATACTCTGTTATGTCCATGGTACTGCTCATGTCTACAGGCGACGGTTACCACTTTCCATCAGGTGGGCCGTCAGCTTGTTTACCATTCTAAGTCGTATAAAAAAAAGGTTCTCGGTGGCCATTTTTCTATGTTCGTTACCTCATAACCACGTCACTTATAAACCGTTTTAAAATGTTCTCTTCTTATCCAAAATGATATACTTCCAGATTGGTTTCATAGAAACTTAATCATAATCAGTTTAGTACCTTTTTTTTTAAATCACATTTTCTATTTATTTTGCCACAACTGAAGTCCTTTTTGTATACAATATTATAGATTTGAAATGTTAACAAGATCCGAGCATAACAATAACGCATGTAGTAACTTATTTAATGTACGGAACAAACGATAACCCATTCCAATAGGTATTTTATTCAAATATATACGGCACGGGACGGTTCCACTGTCCTTTGGGACGGCTAGTGATGCGACGATGTAATATTGTTTTTATCGATTGTGTTTTTCTAAAGAAAAATGTTTCGAACACAGCGCCATACAGCACATACAGGCTGTGAGTAAAACAATGAATGGCCAGGATTTGTTATTTGCGTGAAAGTGTATGCAAATGTTAATAGCGACGCAAATTTAGCGACATATTCAGTTTTCTTTTCCTTTATTATTTAATTGAATATAGTATTTCAACATACGAGTATCTCGAAAAAAATATCATAATTATTTAGACCTAAGTTGTGACTCTTGTACTAACACACGCACATCTCACACGCACACGCACACGCACACGCACACGCACACGCACACGCACACGCACACGCACACGCACACGCACACGCACACGCACACGCACACGCACACGCACACGCACACGCACACGCACACGCACACACGCACACACGCACACGCACACGCACACGCACTCGCACACGCACACGCACACGCACACGCACACGCACACGCACACGCACACGCACACGCACACGCACACGCACACGCACACGCACACGCACACGCACACGCACACGCACACGCACACGCACACGCACACGCACACACACACGCACACGCACACGGACACGGACACGGACACGGACACGGACACGGACACGGACACGGACACGGACACGGACACGGACACGCACACGCACACGCACACGCACACGCACACGCACACGCACACACACATACAACGTCGTTCTATATATATTGTATGTAAGGTAATATGATTATTATTATATGTATGCCATTTCAAATTATTCTTTTAATTTAATATTGTTTATTACGTTCTACCAATAATTATTTTCTGTTATTCCTGTCTACGGGCGACTGGTAGATAACGCCATATGGTGTTAAATCTGCCATTTACACTGTCTAGGCGTATTAAAGTTTAATTAATAAATATATTTTTTTTCCTGATAGGGACATCCTAATCACCTAGCGGTATGAACTATAGTTTACAACTTATACTTGCTAAACATATATAAAAAAATCATAAAAATTGGTCAACCCGTTTGGAACAGTTCGACTACAAACACCATAATACGAGAATTTTATATGTAAGCATATTTCTAAGTTATGTGATTTATAGATAGGTTACAAATTAC
The DNA here is from genome assembly GCF_026898425.1 of Galleria mellonella. Classification (NCBI taxonomy): domain Eukaryota; kingdom Metazoa; phylum Arthropoda; class Insecta; order Lepidoptera; family Pyralidae; genus Galleria; species Galleria mellonella. The sequence continues at coordinate 377,759 of NW_026442135.1, read as the reverse complement.
ACACACAGGCAGAAGAACAAGGTACAAATACAATTGATAAAGATATCGAGTAACAGAAAACACAAAAATAAAGTCAAATTCAGAAACCGATTATAATAGAATAATCGTAAATTTATCGATAGATGTTTTCCCAACAATAAACAGACCGTCAGAGGGTCGAGAGTTATCGATAACACGCCATTTTTATTGTTATTCTTACCTCTAGTGAATTTATCGTATGACAGTGGACCATTTACTAACTTCCCGGTACACACTTGACTCCGAATTGTTTTTCTAGCAAAATTGATTCGTAAACTACGTGCTGTAGGTATTCTTAGTGTGATATTACGCTACGCAATAGTGGTATTTCAAAGGGAGAGAGATGGAAAAAGTTATTTTATGACGCTTAGGGGAAACTTTTGCGGTTATGACATTAAGAAATTTGGGAAAATTTATTACAAACCAGCTTTATACCCGATACGATAGGAAAAGGAGACGGTCTCCTCACCAGAGGGAGACTTTTTATAAAAGTCGTTCGCTTGGGTACCTCTGTCCCATTCGTGTTTCAACCGTAAAGCAGTTGTGTTTGCATGGCTGTGTTTCGGTTTGAAGGGTGGGATATGGCGTGAATTTACAGGGTACAGAGGAATAACACCTGTGTCCTCAGGAATTGCATCGCATGGGGGATATCATGGGTGAAATATATATACTCTGTTATGTCCATGCTGCAGCTCATGTCTATAGGCGACGGTTATCACTTGATATCAGGTGGGCCGTCAGCTTGTTTGCCATTCTAAGTTGTATAAAAAAAAACGTGAACGAAGAAAATATTAGTAATATAATAAAATTGTAACCAATCATGGTCGTACAAAGAAAGTATGTTTAAGGGAAAGGGATTGTTAGTAATGGGGTCTAATGAACCCATTACTAGTAATACAACCTTTTAGGTCGACCTCCACGTAGTTCCCCCTGGAATCGTGAACAATTCTTGTTGAATTCGTCACGACGGACTAACAGACCTGCTTCATCCTCATCTAACATCTCTTTCAACAAGCAATCAACTTTTGTACAAAGTCTCCCTCTGGTAAAACGTGATTTGGACATGTTCATTGACCAGGAAAAGAAGTAACCATAGTTCTTCTCCATGCCATATAGTGTGTATATTAAATTTCATAATAATTGGTTGAGCCGTTAAGGCGCTATAAGTTAACAAACAAACATACTCATATTTTGACATTTTTTTTATGCAACTTAGAATGGCAAGCAAGCTGACGGCCAATTTAATTCTCGCCCTATTATCTCTCACTAGTCTCACGCCAGCGTACACCGTTAGCGCAGGGTTGCCATTCCATTATTATCCATTAAAAAAAAATATCTCACGTTTTTAGATATAGAATACTGTATACACCTTTAATTGATGTGTTCATATGGCCTTAAGCTTGGTAGTGAGGAGTGAGATGTTTTTATTCAAGTAAACTTAGATTTAAGCATTTTTAATAGTAGTTTTTCACTTTTTAATTACTTGTAACATTGTACATTGTCTGCTTAATTGTTATGAGCATATTGTTGGTGTGTCTTTTATAAATAAATAAATAAATAGAAGTAAATATTGGCGGTGTGTTGATCAATCAGGCTGATTGACGTTTATATATATATATACACATATAGTGTGTATGGAATATATATATATATTTTTTTTTTCAGAATTTATTTCCCTCAGTCGCCTTTGACGACACCCACGAGAGGAAGGGTTTATTCCCGTGTTAACGTTATATTAATTTACAATGACGAAACTACCTTCTACGGAGCAAAAAAATGTTTGATAGACATTATTTATTTATTTAATTCTTTATTGTACATACCAGTTATAAAAATATGACAAAGGTAATCAAATGTACAAAGGCGAGCTTAACTCTGATAGAGTTTTCTTCCAGCAAACCCAAAGTGGAAAGGAGCATCAATTTCAGCGGATAGAGCAGTGTACAATATTGTGACAATTTTTAAACAGACAAAATTAATTATTTTATTAATAATATCTAAATTAAAATTTATATATGCGCGAAAGTCGTCTGTGTGGGTGTACATCTGTCTTATAGGTGTTTTTGTAGCAGTTGCACTTGCATGGCTGTGTTGCAATTTGAAGGGTTCGATATGGCGGTTAAATTGAATGGTACGGAGGTACAGCACTATGGTCTTCAGAAATGGCGACGTATGTCATTATGTATTATTTAAAAGCAAGGCTTCATGTTTAAAATTGATGGTTACCATTTCCCATCAGGTGACCCACTGTGGTGGTTCGTTTGCTGTTCCAATTTGTATAAAAATTTAAAAGGGGGTAGTCAAATAAAAGGCAATATATCTAGACTGTATTTTTATTTCCTACTATTTGATTTCAGTGCATACTCGCCAAACAAGTTCCTTTATATATTAATATCGAAGCAGTTTTTCATAATGGTCAATTATTTATGAATCAATGACGTACTAAATACAATCACGAAATGGTTGAAATTGTCGAGAATATAAAGTATAAAAAAATACATAGCTTATATTATATATACATATAAAAAACTGCTTCGTATACTTATTACAATAAAACAATTCATAAAATTCATGATAGAAAAAAAAACATCGCAATTCCACTGTGGAAGACTTAATTAAAACTATACAATTATTAATTATATTACACAAAATAAATGAAACTACATTAAATATTACATTAAAAATACTGCTCATAAAATTTAAATTTAAAATTCGAACAATAAATATATTAATTTCATTAAGATACAATTATTTACAGAGATATATGAAATTATAATAATTAGTTGGTGTTATCGAGTTGTTGTGGTATATATATTATATTTATATATGAACCTGGAACAGTGTATACAGGGTGGAAGGGATAGGTTGGTCAAAAATCAGATCAGATAGAAGATTATTTTCCTACTGGATATGCACTACAGCTATATAATTAATGATTCTTAGTTTTGACGCCGCGCAATGTATTTGAAATTTTACGATCCACACGACACGTGGTACCTACAACGCGCAAACAATGGCGCTTCCTCGTAGGTAGTTTTCGTACGTGTTGACCAGAGCTGATTCCGCGTGTTGCGGTAGAATTTAAATATGTATATTAAACTGCTGTTTTTTCATATTTCATAGTATTTCACTATAAAATATTATTGTTTCTTTATATTATGACATAATATCATAGATTACTTTAATAATTTAATAAAAAAAAAACAGACAACTAATTATAAATTTACCGAAATTTTCACTGACTTTTATTTCAGAGTCAAGCAGTGAATTCAGACCATTGTCTGCAATCACTGCTTCAGTTTTTGCCAACTTGCCTCTTGCGTCCTGTATATACATATATGTTACAGAATTAAGAAAAAATTATATCATACATTGATAATTTTAAAAGAAACAATAAACTATATAAAGTTGAGAGGATTTTAAAAATTATATATCCTAAATTATAGTACAGGGGTACGCAATTATTGTATATTGTAAATTTTCGATCTAACTACGCGGATATCACAAAACACAGACGAGGTTCATGAAGCGATTAATACATATATACTTATTTACATTTATTTTTTATTATAATCTATTATTGTTATACATCTATATTTAACAGTTTTGACACCCATTTAAAAATTTTATTATTAAAAATGTCATAATGTTTGAAAATGTTCTCCAACATTAATCGTATTTTCGTATTATCAAGACTCCATTTTCAAATATTGTGACGTATTTTATTCGATTTAATTTTGAACTGTTTGGACGTTGCCTTTAATGAATTATTTTATAATATTATCTATTGTTAATTATAGCTTATTTAATTGAACTACATTGAACTTTTACTACATTTAGATCTATGATTTAAAACATTATTTATTTTCTACTTATTATTTATTATAATGATTTTGGGATAAATACCTTTTCCGTACTTTTACTGGTTTGTCTTAAAAAATATTGTGATCCTAAAAAAAATCGACAGCTTCTTTAATAAAAAATATTGGTTTTTTTTTACTTAGGTTTCCAGTTTAAAGTACGTCACAGGTTTATTACATGTATAATTGATTTATGCTATTTTAGTTTTTTTTTTGTAAACTGTAATAGCAAAGAATTAGTTTACAAACGTGCACGGTGTAATTATTTCATCTAAATGTGATTAATATAATTTATAACGCAATAATGTGGTAAATTTATATTGTTATATAAAATATGGTAAGACATTCTCTGTAAAATGTTACAATTGTGATAAAAGCTGTATTAATATCGCTTAGGTTTTTCGCTTAAAAATATTATATTATATTAGTTGTGTATAAGTATAATTATATATTTTATATAATGAGTAATATATTTTCTAATGAAAATATCTTACCATACAATATATTATATATAAATTATAGAATTTATAATTAATTTCATATACAATTTCAATATGTTAATATATTTGATGCAATAATTTTTAAATATTTCGTCTGTATAATTTTTTGGCTTAAAACTATTTTTTTTTATATTTGATAAGTATTTTTCTTAGATTACATAGATGGAGTATCTCTATACAAATATTTCACCAGAAACAGGCATGCTTTTTTATCCACGTGTGCGCGAATTAGGATACCGACTGTAAATTATTACTTTAAATTAAGAAAAGTGGGTAAAGGTTGTATAAAATATCATTATTATTATTTATTTAATCCTATATAATATTTAAGTTTATTTATATATCTAATTTAGTATATAATCTTTTATTATTATATTAAAATAATATAAATAATCATACTGAATAAAAATTATCTCATTAGGAATATTTCGAATTTTTTTCGAATACTTGCAACACTGAAAAATTACGCGAATTTTATCATATATAATAATACTGTTTAAAAAAATCGAGTCAGCAAACTTGACAGTTTACTGACTACATGTTATCCTGTTTTGGATACTCGATGCTCCATTTATGTAATCTAAGGTTTACAAACAAACTTATATACAAACTTCACTAAAAGGCATAGAGTAATATTAAATACACCATGGTCCTTTAAACTTACATTTTTAAACATAATTTATCAATAACACTATGGGGCTATGAATCAATTGACATTTTAAGTAACGTTTTTAAATATTTATTTTTAGATATCTCTAGTTTTTTGTTGATAAAAGAAAAATAAAGTTTTATTGGTTGTAAGTAATACTCGTAGATGTAACTTAAAAAGAGACAATTACATTTTAAGTTGGGCTAATATCTATTTAATTAGTAAATCCTTTTTTTTTATTATTTATCTTTCTAAAATAATTTAAAATTGTGTTTGAAAATTGTGTATGTATTTATGTAATATTTTATTATATATTTTAATATTTTCTTTAACTGTATATTATAATATTATTTAACTGTATATTTGTTTATGTATTAATAGTTGTAGCACCTTCAGCTGCCCGCTAACGAAATGCTTTCTTTACTTGGTACTGTTGACTGGAAGAGATCTCTGTCAGAGAAAAGTTCACTCTTGCTCACAACATTTATAAATAGATTATTTTATATGTAACTTACAAGTGCAATAAAAAAAAATATATATATATATATATATATATATATATATATATATATATATATATATATATATATATATATATATATATATATATATATATATATAAAATAAATAAATACTTGTGGGACAGACAGAAGCATCGATTGTCACCGTTGTATTGCATTGCAATTGGATATACCAATTCCCCGAGCATATTGAATATGTAAATGTATTATTATTGCGACAAATATTCAAACGACAAATGTGTAGCTTCGTAAAATAAACAAGGAAATTCCATTGTGACTAAATAAATATTGACAATTCGTCATCATCATTTCAGCCGTTAACTGTCCACTGGTGAACAGGTGAAATAGGCCTTTTTCGTAAGAGAAGTAAAACTTCCCTTATACAGTTATTCAAAACTTTTTGTCTGACAAAGAAAAAAGCAGTTTTAATCGTCACAAAATTAATATGGTATCGACATGGAAATAAACCCTATAGATTGTAAAAAGAATAGTCCAAATCGGGTTGGAAAGATGGCGATGTAATCGAGCAACACAGCACACACGGGGAGAAAGGGATTGTTAGCAATGGAGTTTGACAGTCCCATTGTTAGCAATATGCCTTATTAGGTCGACCTCCACGTGGTTCCCCATGGAAACCATCGTGAACAATTCTCGTTGAATTCGTCACGATGGGCCAACTGACCTGACCTGCTTTTACCCTCACCTATTATCCTTCACTGGTGTCCCGTCAGCGTATCCCGATAGCGCGGGTGGGGTTACCATACCATTATCATCCATTAAAAAAACACAACACACAAAAACACAAACACACACACACAAACGCGCGCGCACAAAATCTCCATATGTACACATAAATATATACATTCATATAAAAACAACCAACACACACACACACACACACACACACACACACACACACACACACACACAAACGCGTGAGCGTGCACACATAAAAACCCTATAGATTGTAAAATTAACAAAAAAAAAATGTTCAGAATTGGTGACGTAATCATACGAAGAAAGAATAGATCAATTGAGAAACTCCTCCTTTTGGAAGATCAAAAGTATATATCGACGAATTAACAATTCCTTCCTTCCTGTTATTGAATGGTAGCGTATTCCCATATGATGGAATCAATTACCTACACGTCTGGAAACTAGCAAAAGAAATCCATCATTTATTGAACTACTCCCTAGTGAGTGATCCTCACTACATCAACCAGTTCCAGTAACGTCTATCTGTGTTTTATATATATATATATATATATATATATATATATATATATATATATATATATATATATAATTTAATCTATACTTATAATAAATCTGTAGAGAAGTCAATTCTGTACATGAAATATATTTCCAAAATAACTATCAGGCGGTGATTAGTGATCGATACTGATGCCAAAAATGCAATCAGTAAAATTTTTGTCTGTCTGTGCTGTATGTTCGTTATAGAAACAAAAACTACTAAACGGATTTTAACGAAACTTGGTACAACTATTCTTCATACTCCTGGGCAGGTTATAGTATACTTTTCATCACGCTACGATCAATAGGAGCAGAGCAGTGAAGGGAAATGTTAAAAATGTCCACCCGTGCGACGCCGGGACGGGCTGCTTGTATTTATATATATTAATAATAATAATTATATATATATTTATTATTATTGACTTTGTCCGCGTGACCGATATATATTCACTGATCGGTATAAACAGTAGCCTATATCTTTCTCCATCCCATATAGTACGTGTATATTAAATTTCATATTGATTGGTTGAGCCGTTAAGGCGCTGTAAAGTGACAAACAAACTCATTGTCACGTTTATAAGGTAAGTAAGGGTACTTTCCAGTTACAATACACAGTATAAAGTAGATTCTAAAATGAAATATATATATTTTTTTTAAATTAAATTTTAATTTTTAACAACTACGAGTAGTATTGAAATGTGGCATTGAAAACACTAAAAGCTTTTGATTTTTTTTTAATTCACATTAATAAGTTTAAAGAAACTTTTAATTTTCGAAAATAAAGTTTTCTTAAACATTTTATCAATTATACTATTAAACATCAGCCCAACTTAAAAACAATGTGTTTTATCAGAATCGGTCAAGCAAATTATGTGATATAACTTGACCTGTCCAATGTATGATGTCGTTTACATACTAAATTTTAAAAATAAAAAATTATTTTAGATCCCGACATTCCATTTATTTCATCCAATCTATCAATGCGCCATTTGACTGACATACGAACATACATCCAAAAAATATTAAAGTCCTTAATTGAGAATCTCAATAGAGGAATACATGTATCGTAGTACGATAAGAGACAAACGCAGCAGTATTTCCAAACCGATACGACAACATAACCTTCAAGAAAAGAGCATATTCCTTGTTAAAAGGCCAGCAGCACACCTGCAATGCCGTTGGTGTTGTGGGTGATCATGGGCGGCGGTAGTCACTTACCACCAGGTGAGCCGCATGCTCGTTTGCCCCGTGTGTTGTAAAAAAATTCTAACTCTGAACTGATCGAAAAGAAGCACCCGTCCACTAGTATGACGCATGAACTAACAATCAGGATATAGTGAAGTTATACAGGACAGAATCGAAATCTCGAGCGCCTTTTGAGGAGATGTTCTTACCAATGCTATTGATTATTATTCGTAAAGAAAAAAAAATTAAAAATAACTCTCGAACTAAATAAATCAAAATAACTTTTTTTTTTTATTTATTTAAAACACACGAGTAAATGTAACTTAAAAATACTATTTTCTTAGCCACATTATTTATATTTAAGTTTATTTAAAAAAAAATACATTATACAGGTAGAATCACTTCTCATTAATATTTACTGTATTTGTTATTTCTCTTTTTACTTGGTGCAATAAAGTGTAAATAAATAAATAAATAAATAAATATTCCTTTAAAAGGATGCAAATTTCGATACATCCTGTATATATATCTCATGAATACTAAAAACTTTGCAATACAAATAATAATTTGATAATACTAAAACAGGTACAAAATATAAATTAATATTAATTGATCTTATATAATTTCAGCTTAATGTTCATTCGACTAGATTAGTTATTATGTTATACAGGGTGTCCATTACTAGTTAATACTATGTTTCATATTTATTACAATTATTATTTTTATTAAGTTGAGATAAAGGAATTAATTATAAAAAAGGATGTGGCTAAACATATGTAAGGGTAGCACTAGGTTTTCTCTGCATATCCCGCAAGTGATTTGGCGTGAAGATAGAAGATACATTTACATGTTACGTAATTACAGAAATGATGGTTTCATAGCAAATTGCCGTGTGGTCCCGGCATAGAATGGGCCATCCCTTCCTTTCCATGAATGTCGTAAGAGGCGATAAAGGGAACTTAACGGTCAAAGGATGGACAGCAGCGTCTCTATTAAAACATCACCAAAGCTAACTACCTGGCTAGCCAGTTGCCAATTTGTCTACCAAGCGTGGCAACTATTGACAAAAGTCCAAGAATGGATGACGAATATGTTCAGCAGTGGATGTCTAACGGCCGTATCATCATTTAGTTTATAATGGTCCATAAAACAGTAATTTAACGAAGCCATCGAATTATTTATTAATAAACTATAAAATCGCCGTGTGGATCCGGCGTAGAATGGGCCATCCCTTTATTTCCCGTGGGTGTCGTAAGAGGCGACTAAGATATACAAATGTATGTTATTAGAAAAAGATTGTTACTTGCTTCATGCTTTGAAGACAAGTAAAGCTCACAAAGAGTCAGAGTTTCTCATATATAAAGGATGCGGCCTGGAAACTCTTGTTTTCTGTGGTTGCTACCCTCACACAAGTAGTAGTAATTGTCTGTCTAGTACCCATGGTAGCACATAGCGAAATACAATATACTCTGCTCAGTTTGCGACTAGATGGCGCTGCGTGTTGTATTTAAATTTCTTTGGAATTTTTCTAAAATAGGAGTTGGTATGTCGAGTGTTAGCACTATTTTCATCATAACGATAACAATCGATGTCATCTGACTACCCCATTAGGGAATATAGTTGTGAGGATATTTATCTATTTTATAGAATACCATTGGAGTATGGACACCCTGTATATTACAATTCGACTAGAGCGCGTACAATATAGATTATGCTAGGTTGATATTAACACCCACCCCTGTTACGAATTCATCTCTGATCAGCGGGAGCAACGCCGTGTGCCTGAAACAAAATGTATCGTTATTATTAACTGTATATCGCGAATTTGTCTGTACGAATTAGGATAAAAGATACGAGACGATACTTTAACCTAGTTAGTAGTAGTTAACCTAGAAAGAAAGGGGGGAAAGGGATTGTTAGTAATGGAGACTGAGAATCCTATTCCCAACCACGTCGACCTCCTCGCGGTTCTCCCTGGAAACTATCATGGTTAATTCCTGATAAATTCATCATGATGGCCTAACTGGCCTGTTTTTATTCTCACCTATCACCCTTCATTGGTGCTCCGCCAGCGTATCCCGTTAGCGCAGGCGGGGTTACCATACCATTTTCACCCATCAAAAAAAAAACCTAGAAAGAAAGAGATAGACTTAAATCCTCTGAAATGTGGTACTGGAGAAGGATTTGTTTTATACAACTTAGAATGGCAAACAAATTGACGGCCCATCTGATGGAAAGTGGTAACCGCCGCCTACAGACATGAACAGTACCATGATACCCTTTATGCTCTGGAATGAGCTTCCTGACGAAGTTTTCCCTAGAGACTGCACTAGAAGGTTTTTCAGAAAGAGTGCATTTAGGGTCCTTTAGGGTCAATGCATAAGTGACATCCTTGCTTTTGGAGGCTAGTGACCGTCTTCGATCGGCTGTATGCTTATTTGGCAAAAAATGTTGGGACATTTGATGGGATATACGAACTTATGAGGATTATTATAGAACATTCGTGTTTCTACCGTGAAGCAGTTGTATTTGAATGGCTGTGTTTCGATTTAATTTTTTTTTTTTTACAACACAGGGGGCAAACGAGCATGCGGCTCACCTGATGGTAAGTGACTACCGCCGCCCATGATCACCCACAACACCAGCGGCATTGCAGGTGTGCTGCCGGCCTTTTAATGGGTGGGATATGGCGTGAATTTACAGGGTACAGAGGAATAACACCTGAGTCCTTAGGAATGGCAACGCATGGCGGGTATCATGGGCGAAACAGTATATTCTGTTATATCCATGGTACTGCTCATATCTATAGGCGACGGTTACCACTTTCCACCAGGTGGCCCGTCAGCTAGTTTACCATTCTAAGTTGTATAAAAAAAACAAGGGTTGCCAACCGGTCGATCACAACTATTGGTCCAGTCGATCGTGGCAAGGCCAAAAAAGTATAATATTTTGCTTATCTAGCGAAAGATGATTAGACGCAATGCTCACACTAATATAAATAAGTAGTTACTAAGAATTAATTTCAGTTGTATGTTTTCCTTTCAAATAAAATGAAAAATACTACAATACTACATAATTGTGTACTGAACCACGTTGTTTCATTTGAGATTTCAAGAAGTTTGAGATTTCAGTAAATCTTGAGTCTAGTCAAGTTGGTCATTCCTATTATTGCGGACCCCTGAGGGTGCGCGGATCACAGGTTTTTATGAATGATAATGGAATGGTAACTCCGCTTGCGCTATCGGTATACACTAGCGGGGCACCAGTGAGAGATGATAGGTGAGAATGAAAAAGCAAGTTAATTAGCCCATCGTGATGAATTCACTTGAAATTCAGCATGATGGTTTCCAAGGGGGACCACGTGGAGGTTGACCTTTTTGGGCATATTGCTAACAATGAGACTGATAGTGCGCATTATTAACAACCCCCCGCCCCCCAGATCACAGGTTAGGAAACACTGCTCTGTACGGTGGGTTGAAGTAATGAACGTCTATCTAACTAATCTGTGCTGTTACACTAGAATATTGTAAGGCAAAACTTAACGACTTCATTTGCGCAGCTCAGAAGCTTCCATTAGTCGTGGCTACAGACCGATCACAGATGTACACACGAATAGATGTAGAAAGTGTAAAAAACGATTTTTAAGCTAAAAGGAGGTTTATTTTATTATTTATCACTTTATTGCATCAAAAACATAACAATAAACAATGATATATAAACAATTCAACTGAAATAAATGTATGTTCATAATTGAACTGGTTTTTTTTTTTTGGAGAGCAATATATGTTTGAATCAGGTTTTTTATACAACTTATAATGGCAAAGAAGCTGACGAACCACTTGATGGAAAATGATAAACGACGTCATGAACAGTGTCATGGATATAACAGAGTATACTGTTTCGTCCATGTCTAAGGTGTTATGCTTTTGAACGCTGTAATTTCACTGTCATATCTCACCTTTTAAACCGAAACATAATTGTGTAAACACAATTGCTTCATGGCAGAAACACGATTAAGACAGAGAAGCAAACGACCTTTTTACAAAGTCTTCCTTTGATCTGTCCATTTGTAAACGTTACTTGGGTCTGTATAGATACTCCAATTTAAGTATTCTTCCACCAGGCTGTACATAGTTATGTTTTGATTTGAAAAGTGAGATATGGCAGTGAAGTTATTTCTATAATGTGAGGGCATAAGACCTTTTCTAACATCGTATTATTGAAGACTAAGGGGACGACAACAGAAACAAATGACAGGTCGTGTGATGCCGGCATAGAATATGCCATCCTTTTCTATCCCGTGGATGTCGTAAGAGCCGACTAAAGGAGGGCGAGGGATGGGCAGCTGAGTCCCTCTTAAAACATCTCTAAAGCCTGACAGGGGTTGTCAATCCGCCTGCCAAGCATGGCAATTACTGGAAAAACCTTCCAAGGGATAGCTTATGCTCAGCAGTGGACAGTTAAAGGCTGATATGAAGATGATGATGAAGGGGATCAAGTGTATTCTGTCATATTAGTATACTGTTAGTGTTCCTATGAATAAATAAATAAATAGATAAAATTACATACTTTATGACAGGCCTGGACTTAGCTTGTTTGCTCTAAAAAAAATGTTGAGATACTTGCGTCATCTATCTACCTCTATATCTGTGGAGTCCGTCTACTCGTAACCACGACAAATGAAACCGTGTTGATGTTGCTTTAAAATATAGCTGTTTTTTGTATTTAATTTTTACAAAGAATGCAAAGAAGATGGATATTATACCAGAAGGAGACTTTTTACAAAAGTCGTTTGCTTGGACACCTTTGTCCCATTCGTGTTTCTGCCGTGAAGCAGTTGTGTTTGCATGGCTTTGTTTGTGTTTGAAGGGTGGGATGTGGCAGTGAATTTACAGGGTACAGAATTATAGCACCTGAGTCCTCAGGAATGGCAACGCATGGGGGTATCATGGGTGAAACAGTATACTCTGTTATGTACATGGTACTGCTCACGTCTACAGGCGACGGTTACCACTTTCCATCAGGTGGGCCGTCAGCTTGTTTGCCATTCTAAGTTGTATAAAAAAATATATTAGAATAATGTATAGAATAGATACTCAATAGACGACTTTTGTATAGTTTCACTCTGATGTTTACTTTGAGGTAAAGAGGTTTTATTCTCAGGCGATTATTCTCGAACTTTTTCAAACCAATATTATTAAGAGGAAGTACTTGATTTTTTGTTTTATAATGGATATTTATTTATTTATTGCATACATTTTATTGAATCAAGTAAAAAAATAATAAATACAGTAAATATTAATGAGAATCGATACAAAAGGCGGCCTTATCGCTAAACCATTTCTTCCAGACGACCTTTGGGTAGAGGACATTGAGAAAAAGACAAAGGGTAGGTGGCGCACTATTATATAGATACTAATGTATACAAACACACATATATACATAAACATACACATATAAATACCAAAAATACGTAATCGATTATAAAAAATTATTATATTTTCTGTTTTTGAATCGTATAGATAAATTGACTCGAGTCGGTGATTTCTGGGTTATGCCTGTGTATTATTTGGTCTCTCATAAAACAGTTCTAGGTTGAAGACCACGCAATTACACTGTATATATATATATATATATATATATATATATATATATATATATATATATATATATATATATATATATATATATATATATATATTTTTGAATGGACCACCCCTTCCTTTCCAGTGGGTGTCGTAAGAGACGGCTAAGAGAGGGCGAGGGATGGGTAGCAGCGTCCCTCATAAAACATCTCTAAAAGACTAACTGCGGTTGCCAACCCACCTGCCAAGCGTGACAACTATTGACAAACTAAACTGGGGAAGGCATATGTCCAGCAGTGGACAGTTAACGGCTGAAATAATAATAAATAATTATTATTCAAACTAGAAGCGTATTAATTTATATTGATCAATATGTTTTATTGGATATTTGAAAGCTTAATTCATCCCTAGTAATGTAGAAATTGGGAGCACACTCCGCATTGTAATAAAGTTGATAATTTAGTTAAGCATTCATGGATGTAAAATTAGGTGGCTGCGTGCCTGTGTGTGATAACCCTAATTTTAATAGGGTTATCACTTGTTAAATTAGCATGTAGGTTAAGATTTTCTCAAAAAATGAGATGAATTTTTATATAAATAAAAATTATACAAAAAAAGTCGAATTGAATGCTTCAGTTCGGAAATCAGTTAAAAACAATGGAATAGTGGTGATTTTTAACAGTTGCTGCTACGTGTTTTTGGTTTGCAGCCCTAGACCTAGCCACTAGGGTCATTACACACGCGTGACAGAATCATCATCTGTTACAGTATGTGGAATTACTCGAAGTAACTATGCGGGTGGCGTGCTTGTGGGCGGCAGCCTTAGATTTAGCCAGTGACCCTACTGGCTAAATCTAATCAGAGTGGGTTTTGTTTGTGGTTTGCGACACAAGGCATAATAATAATCATCTGTCATGGAACGTGGAATAACTTACTCGTGAGGCGCGGGCCATGCCGGCGCGTGCTTGTGGGTGGCAGCCCTGGCTCTGGCCAGTAGGGTCATCACAGCGCGCTTAGTCGGCGACATGGCGGCCCGCGCGCCGCCCAGCAGTGGGCGCTTGCGGGCCGTGCTCGCAGCCGCCGCCCCACCCGCACCTGGCGCATAGTAAGTCTATAATGCGTTTTGTTGAAGGGTCTTGGATCTATTTATAATTTACTAGCTCTATCCCGCGGCTTCGTTCGCGTGAATCAGTATATAAAATCGCGGGTAAAGCCTAGTATGTTAATATTAGTAATTGTTGGCATTTGGTGGAACTTTGAAATGCATTTTGATATCATTATAAAAATAATTTCCCGCGTGGTCCCGGCATAGAATGGGTCACCCTTCCTTTCCCGTAGGTGTTGTAAGAGGCGATTAAAGGAACTTAATGGTAGAGATTGGCAGCAGTCTCTCTTAAAACATCTCTAAAATCCTAACTGCGGTTGCCAACCCTCTTTCAAGCGTGACACCCACTGGCAAAACTCCTCTTATGGGGAAGGCTTATGTCCAGCAGTGGACAGTTAACGGCTGAAATGATAAATTGAAGCAAATATACAAAGGTGAACTTAACTGTAAAAGAGTTCTCTTCCAGCAAACCCTCAGTGGAAAAGAGCATCAATGTCAATGTAGAGAGTGTTTCTGTTGTAATTTTAACTATTTTTTTTATACAACTTAGAATGGCAAACAAGCTGACGGCTCACCTGATGGAATGTGGTAACCGACGCCTATAGATATGAGCAGTACCATGGACATAACAGAGTATACTGTTTCGCCCATGATACCCCCCATGCGTTGCCATTCCTGAGGATTCAGGTGTTATTCCACTGTACCCAGTAAATTCACGCCATATCCCACCCTTCAAACCGAAACACAGCCATGCAAACACAACTGCTTCACGGTTGAAACACTAATGGGACAGAGGTACCCAAGCAATCGACTTTTGTACAAAGTCTCCTTCTGGTATTAACTATTAATTAAGTTCTGTTGAAACAAACTGCGGTTAGTTTTTAAAAGAAAAATCATTGTCATCACGGGACCCTCGTTCAAAGGAAACAATCTACTTCTGACATTTCATTTTTACGGAATGTTGGAATATAAAATGGCGTCTGGACACATCTTTCGTCAAAGAGTTCGTATGTATTAAGACATAAGCTCACAGCGGATATGTCGATGTTTATTTTTATACTATGATTTTTATGTACTGAAGAATGGAAGAGACAAACATATTACGTCGATCCCAAATAATAATTGAGATAAGGGACATGAATGTGGTAATGATTTTTTATATACTAATAGAAAAATAAATGAGAGACGAAGGTGATTAGTTCTAATGGTCAAAGAATGGAGCAACAGCGCTCCTCCTAAAACATCACCAAAACCTAACTGCGGTTGCCAATCTGAATGCCAAACCTGGCAAATACTGGCAGAACTACTTAATCGGGGGAGGCTTATGTTTAGCAGTGGACAATTAACAGCTGTTATCATCGTCATTATTGCATCATAATACGTGATATAGTTCACGTAAGTGCCGGTAAGTAATCTAATTTCTACTGGAGCGGGTTTGCGCCATGTTTATAAGGAAAGCAATTAGACTGTTAAATATTCAATGTGCTGAAATGAAAAAGCGACAACCCTACCTAACTGTGCACGCCAGGTGACCCTATATTATAGAATATTATGTACAGAGTAATTAAGGTATGCCTATGTTCAGCAGTGGACAGTTAACGGCTGATATGATGATGATGATGATGAAAATGTGCATGTAGTCAGGGTAATTCACCCATCGTAACTAATTACAATAGTTTCCACAGGATCGCGTGAATATTGACCTGACGCGCTGTATAGGGTTTTCAACCTACATAGGCCTAATTGAAAACAGTACAACTGTTAATACATAACATAAATGTAAATATATAAAAAAATAGATGCAATTTATTGTTGTACTATGTTTCTGGCAGAGGTATGTAAGTAAGTTTGTCCTATTCTTTTGCACTAAATTCTCAATTTGAAAACAGTGGCAAAACACCAAAATAATTAAAGTTGGTATGCAGAAAGTTTTAGATTTTATGAATAAGGGGAAAGAGATTTTAAAATGAAATTTTAAATGATTTTGTGGAAAATTGTTATTTCGTAATGAACAACCCAACTTTATCTTATGTATAACTAGCTCCAATTAGGAGAACGAATGTTTCCGCTGACGCTTGTCACTTGTACCATACGCAAAGATTTCTTTATACAAGTTTTTGCGGGCAGTGTTTCTGTCGTTTGAACCCCACCACAATTCCCTGAAAGGTTTTCAATTAAGGCGTTGCGGCTGCGGACGGTTCAATTATTTCACAATAGATCTTTCCACTCGGACATTTTAAAATGAAGATTTCTCGATTGGTTATTTTTTAACCGATTTCGAAAAATGCGAGACTCGGTCTTAATATCAGTTATGATGGTTTTAGATTACTTTCAATGTTATTTGAAACAAGCCTGTTAAAAAACTATTTCGATAGCAAGATTTTATACAGTTATTCGTTATCTTGTAATTTTTTTATCATAGTTACCTACTCTTCAAACTCTTTGATTTTATACACATTTTAAATGTGTAAACTCCTTTCTTTCTCGTGGGTGTCGTAAGAGACGATTAAGAGAACTTAATGGTCGAGGGATGGGCAGCAGCGTCCCTCTTAAAACATCACCAAAAGCCTAACTGCCTTTGCCAACCTGCTTGCTAAGCGTGACAAGCACTGGCAAAACTTTCTTATGAGAAAGCTTATGTCCAGCAGTGGACAGTTACTCTTACCACACCCACGAGAAAGGAAGGGGTGGCCAATTTTATGGCAATGTAATCTAAGCGTGCCACTATTTGCTTTGATATTATAAAATGTATTATAAATGTATAATCCTCGACTCTTTCAAACATTTATACGGCATTAAATGTGGCTAGTATTATTTTATTCGACATAAAATGAAATTCCGAACTGAAAATTAACCAGATTATATCAGGCATCATTAATCTTAATTTAGGGGTAAATATTGAAACACGATTGGTCCCGGCATAGAATAAGCTACCCCTTACTTTCCCGTGATTGGCCTAAGAGGCAACTAACGTAAGGTGAAGAATGGGCAGCGGCGTCTCTCTTGAAACATCTTTAAAAGCCTAACTGCGATTGCCAAGCGTGGCAACTACTGGCAAAACTCCCCTTATGGGGAAGGCTTATGATCAGCAGTGGTCAGTTAATGGCTATAATAATAATAATAATTAACATACGATTGCAGTAAAAATTTACATGCATTTGTAGTATCTATTTAAACCTATATCTGTATCTATGACCGAAAAGTTGAATTAAAATGCGAGTATGCAAAATTATAATTTTATTAATAGAGAAAATTAAATTATTACAATAATTATGAAGAATGAGTGCACGAAATAGAAGTACAGGGATTAAGATAGACAGAAACTAAAAAGAAATTTAAAAATTGTAAAGAAAGTAAGCACAAAACGTGTCAGAAATTTATTTCCATGCTTAATTTTGGGTCTGAATAAAATATGACGTACCGACCTTGCGTCGCTAGGGCGTGGACAGCGGCCGGCTTTACTCCCCGCAGGGCGGGATGTGCGTGCAATACACCACCAAGAACGGGGCTACTCAGTCCCAATATATCCCCGCCACCTGGTTAGTGAGCTTAGTGTTAGTCGTGCTTAGTTTAGTAGTATAATATTGTGCTTAATTTAATGCGATAGCAGAATTTCTAAGAATTTTCTTATATATAAATATAGTTCATATTATCATTTATGAAGCCCACGATTTTTTTAGGCCTTGAATTAGAATAAAAAGATATTTATAGCTCTGCTTATTCTTTTGTTCGTTGGTACAAATAGGCGTAAGGTGTCAAATGCGTTACATATACTTATTTTAAATTTGTGCATAAGATTAAATAAATAAGATAAAAACAATTCAAACTGTTAACTGAAGATATACTATATACCTACTGTGCAAAATCTCTTAAAACACTTTTAACTTTATAGAACAAATATGTAAAAAAATCTTTAAGAACTTAATCATTTATAACACTACTCGTAGTATGGTGGAAATTTTAATGAGTATAACGTTACAAAAATTCTTGTTTTAGTTTAGGAATTATCTAGTTAGATAATTTTTCTTTTGTGCCCTTTGTTTCATGAAATGTTATGTTTTCATTTATATTAGTATATATTAGTAACTTAAAATTTACATTTATATATTGACATTATTGTACGCATGCATATCTCTATATGTTTTTAAAAAAAACGACCAGAGTTTCGTGCCTGCCGTCAAATTGTTAATTACTCTTCTCCATCCAAAGGTCGGCTGGAAGACATCGCTCTAAGCGATAAGGCTGCCCATTGTTTTATTAATGTAATATTTTCTTGTAATTGTTTGTATTTATAATAAGTTTACTATTGTAATCTTACGGAGGAAACAATAAAGAATATTTATCTATCTATATTATATTTCTTCATTTAATTATGTATTTATTAGACGTTCCATTGTTTCTGTCTACCCCATTTGGAGATAGGCGTGCCAGATAAGTATGTATGTTACGTGATAAGCAATTCAAAATCCTCATATCTCAGAAAGGAGAAACACCACAGAATATCTAGCAGAAGATGCAATTAATGTTTAAATTACTATTAACATATATTAAAATAAAAACAGCGTCGTAGTATTTTGCGTTCGATCGCTTCAGCCTACTGTAATGGAAGATAGGTATAATATACGTAGATATATAAGAATAAATAAAATATGATTAATTGTAGTGCTTAGTTTCTGGCAGATAAATTAGTAAGATTTTAATTATGCTTAGTTTTAAATATTATGTAGAAATGATATATATATAATATGATAATGGTATATTAATGTATTTTTTTATTTTCTTGTAACATTAATAAAATATGATACTGATTTTTTATTGTGCTTAATTTTAAGTAAAACTCATTAACAAATTTAGTAAGTTATTCGTACTTAGTTTTGTATAAGTGTTAGAGTTTTTACTGAAGGAAATAATTAAGATATTATCAACTCTTTCTCCCCTTTATTGTAACGGAAGACAGGTATAATATACATAGATGATAAAATGTGATTTATTGTTGTGCTTAGTTTCTGGCAGTAGTATCTAATAAATTAGTAAAATTTTATTTGTGCTTAGTTTTAAATATTATGTAAAAATTACAGTAGATAAATGTAATATTTTTTTTATTATTAATAAATAATAACACTGCTTTTTTATTGTGCTTAATTCTATTAATAAATAAGTTATTCATACTTAGTTTTGTATCAGTTTTCGAGTTTCTACAGACGGAAATAATGAAAACATTATCAACC
Source organism: Galleria mellonella (assembly GCF_026898425.1). Lineage (NCBI taxonomy): Eukaryota > Metazoa > Arthropoda > Insecta > Lepidoptera > Pyralidae > Galleria > Galleria mellonella. Next base: position 357,854 of record NW_026442135.1, on the reverse strand, counting down.
TTTTCTCCTACTTCTTACTTCGATAGTTTCGTTATTACTTTCAGTTGTTTCCGTTTCTTATTGGAAAGTTTTCACATAAATACGATCATTTATTGGGACAATGTTTACGAGGTGATATTAAAAGGTTATGATACAGTGATAAATCAAAATAATGTTTTCTGAACTAATTTTGATGAGACTCTGTAATTCATTTCTTTATTAATTTTCAATTTGACACACAATACTTTTAAATGTGTAACACTTTCTTGATAAAAAAAAGTACTTGATGGATCCTTTTCTGTATTGATTTTTGTGCCAAAATATCTGTAACATGTAACTGTATGTCTACTGTCACTGTACTGTACTTGTATATCTGCTGTCACTATAATATACTATTACATTGAATATTAAACTAAATAATTATCACTATATACTTAAAGCTTTATGTTTATGATTTATAATAGACGGGAATTAACATAAACCATGCAACGCAAAAGTTTAAAAGTTAAAATTATGTTTGTTATTCTAAAAGGTGAAAAAACTTTTGACATTTATACATACGTCATAAAATTTTGTGCTTAGTTTGTATGGTTAGATAAAACGTGCTTAGTTTGTAACAAATGTCAATACATACCCAGTATGGAGTTCTGTGTAAGTATATGATGTGTGGGAGGTTGCTGTAATACTCCTCCCCCGACCAGTACACCATGGTGGGCGCCAGTATGACCTGCCGCCAACTGTACACAAATAGACGGAAATTATCAGTTACAGAGAAGAATCTTCAAGGAATACCACAATTACTCTTTTCAAGTCAATTATAATAAGGTTATGTATAATAAAATATTATTACTAGACGTTAGGGTAACAAATTAACTCTGAAAATAAAAAAAGACTGCTTTACCATAAAAGGGATTATTAAAAAAATATATTACTATGAGACATATGACAATAATATTTCTTTTAATACAAATAATTTTATTTTGTTTGAAAAATGGTAAAAAGAATGGTACATAATATTTAAATACTGTTCACACTCAATTAAATCACACATAGTGATTTCTTTAACAAAAAGTGGAATATGGCCTGCTAAAAACTGTCACAATTGTGGCAACACTGCCTGGCTTGTTCCCGCCTTTTCTCCGTCAACAGTCACGTAGGTCGGCCATTAAAATTGTAGCTACGTGTAATAAAAATAGTTTGTTCCAGGTTTTGTGTTTCAAACACGAGCGACACTATTCCTAATGGTCCTTCGCGCCGGATTTGAACCTGCGATTTATAGTTATTCAGAACATTATGTAGTACATACTGTCTAAAAGCATCCGTTTACATACTGAATGCATTCTGGAGAACCTACATACGATGATATTATTTTTAAAATAACAATCTATATTAGGACAAACCTGATGATGAGCCGCGGTTAGATGATCAGGCGCTGGAGTCGGCGCTGGTGGAGAGAAGTCTCGCGCGTTGGCACCATGGTTTATGGGGATACCGCCAGGCAGCGCGGCTTGGGCTGGCGACGGCTGGACACCGGTTAACTGCTGGGGTAAAAGATATTAATAGCAGTAAGATATGGGTACCAATTTTGCTGGATCGCGAGCTACACTTTTCAAATTATTATTTAGGCTACAGCTATATCCCGTGGATTTGACCTTGTGAATCAGTATATAATTATTGCTGTGATGTTCTCTTTTATTTGAGGTCAGCGCAGTACCTCTACAAATCCCTGTCGCCATGTGAACCATTCTATGCCTTGTGGTCCTGGTATATCACATAAATCGACTAAGGGAACAAAGTGGTCGAACGATGGCCAGCAAAATCCCTCGTCCCTCTAAAAATTATCCCCAAAGCCGTTAAGACATTATAAGGTAACAAACAAACAAACTCATTTATACGTTATAATATTAGTAAGGATAATATATGTGTATATATATATATTCTTTATTGCACTTGTAAGTTACATTGTTAATGTATTTATAAGTATTGTAAGCAAGGGTGGACTTATTTCTGACTATACTTATCTCTGAATATATAACATATAATATAAAAAATAAACCCCTAATGAAGTAGCAAGAAGAAATTGTTATTTATAATTAGTCAGGGCAAGGTGATGATGATATAACAGTTGAACATATGCCTCCCACTTTTGTTGCCAGTAGTTGCCACGCTTGGCACGGTTGGCAACCTCAGTTAGGCTTTGGTGATGTTCTAATAGAGTCAAGATAAGGTTGCTCTTCCTCAGAAATGGCAACGCATGGGGGGTATCATGGGCGAAACAGTACACTCTGTTATGTCCATGGTACTGCTCATGTCTATAGGCGACGGTTACCACTTTCCATCAGGTGAGCTGTCAGCTTGTTTGTCATTTTAAGTTGCATAAAAAAGGTATTAGATGTCAAATCGTCATAGTCGTAGAATACTGACGGATCTTTATATGTAATATTTGTCAGATCCGTCAGTATTCTACGACTATGACGAAATGAGATCGAAAATAATTCGAAATAATTGTTGAACAACGTACGAGGTTCCGATTTGTTGAGTCAGTGTGCGCGTTTTGTCTGAACAAATAAAACGTGCTGAAAACTACTGAACTAGTTGGACACCTAACCTAACTTAAATTAGTTCTAACGTACAAGACTAGAAATACTTTTCAGTCTAACTTTTTTTATCATTAAAGTTGAGTTAATAAGAGAAAAGTTTCACGGGGACGTGCTTGCAGACAAAGAACTGTTATAGATCTTTCAGCATCGCGCCCTCTAGTGGTGGCCCACACAAACAACTCTCTTTGGTTTATAATTACTACATAGTATAAAATAAAGTCGCTGTCGCTGTCTGTCCGTCCTTATGTATACCTAAATCTTTTAAACTACACAACGGATTGTGAGGCAGTTTTTTTTAATAGATAGAGTGATTCAAGAGGAAGGTTCATATGTATAATACATGCATAATATTGTAGAGAAACACTGATAATTTTAGAGGTTTCTAATGTGATGTGATGTAATGTGCACCCGTGCGAAGCCGGGGCGGGTCGTTAGTAATAATAATAATTTATTTATTTGAAATAAGGTTCAAACAAATGATCTATCCAAATTACCATCAGGTGGGCCGTCAGCTTGTTTGCCATTCTAAGTTGTATAAAAAAAATCTTAAATGATAATAGTGTAGCTTCCCTTTATCTAAAGGCATGTAAGTTTTGTCTCAATTAGTAATTTTTAATGGCTTACATTTTTAAAATAGAAATTCAATAATAACATAAGTCTTAATAATTATTATTAGATTTAATTAGTTAATTGTAAGTGTCAACATTTAAAGATAGTGGGTATTTTAGTTATTAAACATTAAAATTGTACATTTTTATGCAACTTAGAATGGCAAACAAACTGACAAGCCCACCTGATGGAAAGTGGTAACCGTCGCCTATAGAGATGAGCAGTGTCATGGACATAACAGAGTATACTGTTTCGCCCGTGATACCACCCATGCGTTGCCATTCCTGAGGACTCAGGTGTTATTCCTCTGTACTTTGTAAATTCATTGCCATATCCCACCCTTCAAACCGAAGGGACTGTAACATTTTTCAGACACAATTTTATAATTGGATTTAGTTATGCGGAAAACATGCACATTACTTGGTTTGCTATGTAATATGAATAAGTAAATAATTGATTTTACCTTTAGATTATATAGACAGAGTGTCTCCATACAAATACTTCGAGAAAAGCGGGTCAACTTTAATACAATTTTACGTGATAAATAAAATAGTTATGAGCGATTTCTTTATATCTTCTATATTTATATTGCCTTATAAAAACACTCATTTTATTTATTAAGTAATACGTTAACAAGATATATTTTATACGTAAGTATATATGAATACTGATAACAAAACGAGTCAGCTAATTTGATAATTACCTGACAAAAAGTTGATCCGTTTTTGAGGCTCGATGCTCTATCCATACAATCTAAGATCTTACCCTATGCTTCTGTGTGGTATCCCGCAGAGGTAGTGTTTCTTCACTGCCACTTCTAGAAGAATCCGGAGGCGTGAGCCGTCTCTGTTCATTCTGCGATGACAGAATCTGCATCTCAAGCATTTGTTCTTGCCGTATGTCGTCGTTGTAGTCCTATAACAAAAATAAATAAATAAATATATACCTTCATTTTTCTATACAACTTAGAATGGCAAACAAGCTGACGGCCCACCTGATGGAAAGTGGTAACCGTCGCCTAGAGACTACAGCATGGGGTTCTTCAAAAGGGGGGTACAGAGGTTTCTTCAGGGTCGGCAACGCGCGCGTAATGCCTCTTACCATCAGCTTACCATCAGGTGGGCGGTATGCTTGTTTGCCACCTTAGTGGTATAATAAAAAAAAAAAAACATGAGCAGTACGCTTGGCAGGTGGGTTGAAAAGTTAGGTTTTGGTGACGTTTTAGCAGGGACGCTGCTGCCCATTTCTCTTAAATACTTTACTATTTCCTAGTTTCGATTAAGAGCGTCCATAACCTTATCACAATTGACACTCCATCTATTCCTAAATCTAGATAGAGCATCAAAATCCAGTTTTTATCTAAAAATATATAATTATTAACAAAGATTCTGGAGTAGTGACTCCGTCCAAACGCGTGACGATCTGAAATACGAAATACATTGTAAAGAAAGGGATGAAGGTGGCTCAGGACCGTCTCTTATAGCAGTCTATGGGGAGGCCCATGATCAGCAGCGGACAGAGAACGGCTGACTTGATGGTATAATGATAACATTATTGTTATAAAATTGAAGTAAACTACATTGTATCTTTCACAGACAACATTATGACAAATCGATTTCGAGTGAAGGATCCCGTTAGAGTTCTGGATATGATTTCCACTTATATTTATGACCAGTTCGTCCTAACTGGAGATTGGGAGTTAGAAAACGCTGACAGTGGATTATATATTCGATTGCCCTGAACCAATTCCATGTAAGTAAGCTTTTTTTTATACAACTTAAAATGGCAAACAAGCTAACGGCCCATTTGATGGAAAGTGGTAACCGTCGCCTATAGACTATATAATATATAATAGATTGTACTGTCTCGTCCGTGATATACATAATACGCTGCCATTCCTGAGGACACAGGTGTTACTCCTCTGTACCCTGTAAATTCACTGCCATATCTCACCCTTCAAACCAAAACACAGCTTTGCAAACGCAACTGCTTCAAGTTTGAAACTCAATTGGGACCCAAGTAAACGACTTATGTACAAAGTCACTCTCTGGTAAAAAAAGCTTTTTTCTAGCCATGGTAATTTGTACCCAAACCTTTACTAGAATGCTAAAAATGCTGACTCAGGTAGGTAAAGTAATTAATATTGATAATAGTAGGCAGGGAGAAATGTTAAAGGTAACTGTGGGTTAGATATAGGCAGATAATAATGTATCTAGCCATATATTAATAATTTAGGATTTTGTTCTACCAAAAAAAGACTAACTTCAATTGTTACAAAACTAGTTATTTGGGTTTAAAAAGTAAACTAATGAAACTATTTATATAAAACGACTATGAAATCAATCTGAAAGCATATACTTTCAAATGAAAACAGAATTTTCCAAATCAGTTTACCAAAGACGGAATTATAAAATACAACCGAATTGAGAACCTATTTTTATTGTGAATTAGATTGAAAGTAAGTTATTTTACGGGGCCCATCCTAAGCCGGGATCACACGCTCGTAGTATGTGCAAATGTTGTCATACCTGAGAACTAAAGCGTAATGTTTCCGTACCCTGTAATTTCACTGACATATGTATCCCACTCTTCAAACCGAATGTAGACGAAGTACATTTTTTATTCTCCAGTCTCTAGTAAATTTTCTTTCATTGCCTTTAAATTCAGTTGTCGAACGTCGACGCAAACGTGGCCTAATTCCCTATTGGTCATTCACCTCTCAAGTGTGTTCAGAGCTAACAAATATTTCAAGAGGTACACAAATATTTGTCCCGCCGAGGGGTTGATGCCGTGTGAGCAGTTATAATCGAATTGGAGCGAATATTTATTCCCATACTTTTCCTTAAGTATCGCTTACAAAGTGCCGAATGGCTTACTCCGTTACGTACGAGTTGCTCTCGAGCGTATTTGTATAGACAATTTCCGCGTATTTACGAGAAATTGTGTTACAAAGTTAGGAATAAAAAGTATTACGTTGTTGGGTATTATTTTATCGGAGACTTTGTATAGGGTCTGGCAAATCAAAAAGGTAAATTTATGGAGCTGCCTGTCAACTTTCTGGGTAACACTAAGAAGAATAAGAGTCTTCTGCATTGACACCTCTGTTTTATTTTTGTTTTCGACAAATAAATAGGCTTGTATGGTTATTTTTTGGGTTGAAGTATGGGATATGCCAATAAAATGACAGTTCTGGAAACCATCGTGCTGAGTTCCAGGTGTATTCATTACAATGAGCTAACTTACTTGCCTTTTCAATTTTGCCTATCATTTCTCATTGGTGTTCTTTCAGCGTATATCGTTACCGCAGGCGGGGTTACTATTTCATTATTATACATAAAAAAGAAATTGCAGGATACAGAAGTATTAAACCTTAGTTCTCATTAATGACGTAGTATTTATGTGGGAAAGGGTGTTAGTAATGGGGCTTAATAGCCCAATTGCTATCTATATACCCTTATCAGGTTAATTTTCACGCGTTTATCCATCAATGTACCCTTATCTTCACGCGTTTCTCCATAGAAACCATAGTGGTGACTTCTTATTGTGGTGAATTCCCGTACGGGTAAACGCAGTTTTTTTTACAACACAGGGGGCAAACGAGCATGCGGCTCACCTGATGGTAAGTGACTACCGCCGCCCATGATCACCCACAACACCAGCAGCATTGCAGGTGTGCTGCCGGCCTTTTAAAAGGGAATATACTCTTTTCTTGAATGTTATGTTGTCGTATCGATTCAGAAATACTGCTGCTGGAAGTTGATTCCAAAGAATGGTTGTGCGTGAAAGAAAGTGCCTTGAAAAACGCACGGTGGAAGACCGCCACTCGTCTAGATGATTGGGATGAAAGTTTAGATTGTGGCGGGTTGTACGGTGGTGAAAATTAGCAGCAGGTATCAATCCGAACAATATCTCAGAACACTGATAGATTCGGTAGAAGATGCACAGAGATGCAACATCTCTGCGCAGTCTCAGTGCGCAGTTTAGGGCAATCCCTCACTAGATGGAGTGACGACCTCAATGACGTTGTAGGAAGCTAGTAGATGTAGATGGTTCAGGACCATTCCTCGTGGCAGTCTATGGGGAAGACCTACGTTTAGCAGTAGACAGATAATGGCTAATATAATAATGGTGGTGCTTTATTAATTAAAAATGTGCACGTTTGTGCAATAAATTGCATTAATTCGTATTGTATTTGACAGTGTACCTAATCCAATGGCCGGGGGTTTTGTGAAAGTTTTCCGTGGCTTCAAAAAAGATGAAATTTTACAAAGTTTTCTTCATCAAACTCCGTAGTACTTACTGCGTCATTAACTTTAGATAAACCGAGATGCTGTTGTCCTTATTAAACTTGGGAAGACATTGTAATTTTAAAATGTTTCTTAATAAAAACCGCGAAGTTATGACGTCAAGTTTATGTGCTATGAAAGAGGAATATGTTATTTTAATATATTTTTCGTACGTTTACTTGGAAATTGTCTTAGATAAATAACCCTATCGTTTAATATAGAGCACAGTTATTTATTTGGAATAATAGCTTTTCAAAGAGATTTTTTTTTATTTTATTAAATATTTGATTGAATGATTAAGCTCTGCAGTGGAGACTAGGTAATTTTTCTTCAAGCACCATATTATAGGTAATTTTTCTATAAGCACCATATAAATTACGTAAATGTTTATATATACATATTTTAATTAAAAAGCCCATAAAATAAAACTCGTTTGCTGAATATCCATTTCGCATGAACATTGCAACAACTAAAAACCGGTGTTTGCATGTTTATATGACATTTCCGGTGTAATTTAAAAAACTGGTCAAGAGTGCACTGAATACGTCTTTAAGGGTTCCGTAGTAGTATTTTTTCAATGACTTCCAAGTAGGCTACAGTCTATTTCGATATTTTTTTTGTATGTGTAAAAATTTATTTACAACAAGTGAATACATTTAATAGGCGTGTGCATTAATATTGTATTGTATTTAATGTTTGTTATATGTGTTAGAATGCAATATGCTGTTGGTGTTCCTTTTAAAAAATAAATAAATAAATTCTGTAACAATTTCGATGATTCATTCAATTTATTTTTATTAAGTTTCTGATGTTTTTATGTATTTAAAAGAATATATTTCCATGTTGTTTTGTCACGCTTTAATTGTTTTGTTTTTTTTGTACAATTTTATTTAATTATAGAAATAGAAATATTTTTTATTGAGTACTGATAATACCAGCTTGCAGTGTCCAGAATATGATCAAACTACGTTTTGTATAGAGCACGGGCAATTTGATGAAATTCCTTTTGTAGTTCTTCCACGTGGTAAGGAAGTTTTCCATTTTTTTCGATACTTCGGACGCTTGTAACTCGCGAAAATGTAATAAGAAAACTGATAGAACTTTTTCCGATTTTATACAAGACGATCTTTTTAACGATACGACATTTAATGAGAGCCCATGAAAACTTTTCCATTCAAATTAATGTTTAGGTACGTAAAAAAATATAAGTGTAAAATTTTTCATGTTTTTTTTCATAATACATATATTTTTTCTCACGTTTAAATTTTATATTTTTTTTATACCCCGTTTTCCTAAATTAATATATATACTATAAATCAAAATTAAACCAGAGGGAGACTTTGTACATAAGTTGTTTGCTTGGGTACCTCTGTTCCATTCGTGTTTCTACCGTGAAGCAGTTGTGTTTGCATGGCTGTGTTTCGGTTTGAAGGGTGGGATATGGCAGTGAATTTACTGGGTACAGAGGAATAACATCTGAGTCCTCAGGAATGGTAACACATGGGAGGTATCATGGCCGAAACAGTATACTCTGTTATGTCCATGGTACAGTTCATGTCTATAGGCGACGGCTAAGTTGCATAAAAAAATTGCTGGTTTTAAGCTTATGTAAGGAATAATCCTAAAACTATTAGTAACCTCAACTTTTACCTTAGTTAAAGAAATATTGTTAAATGTCAGCTTTAGACAATATTTTTTCTATTTTATGTTCGACCTTTTCCAGCTAAGTATTATATTTATTGGCCTTTTTAAAATCATGTTAAGTTTAACAGTAGTACTTAAGCATAAACGTATTGTACTTATTGTTTAAAATATGAATAAAGTGTGAATACTTAAGAAATATTCAACAAACACTTTTTCATGATTTACTAACTCGTTTAATAATAATAATAGATTTAATTTCTCTTTACAATTCATCACAATGAAATAATATATAATATATTAAATTTATATAATAAAATAATCAAATTATAAATATAATTGTGAGAGACTGGTGCCTGAGATAGGTATAAGAATACCTGTATTACAGTCACCAGGGCCTCACTCCGTAGAGTTACTTACTAAGCACTTGTTATTACAAGTACACAGTAAGTAATAAGAAGTGTATTCAATGTAATAAATATAATTTCTTGGAAGAGACGATTTATTCTAATTAAGATATGGGAGCTATGTGTGTGTGTGTGTGTGAGCGTGCGTGGGTGCGAGTGCGTGCGTACGTGTGTACGTGCGTGTGTGCGTGCGCGGGTGTGTGTGCGTGTATGTGTGTGCGTGCGTGTGTGTGCGTGTGTGTGCGTGTGTGTGTGTTGTGTGTGTACGCGCGCGTGAAATGTATTCAAGCAATAATAATAAAAGTGATTCTTTTAACGTGGATATAAAAACTTTTTTTATGTAACTTAGAATGGCAAACAAGCTGACGGCCTACCTGATGGAAAGTGGTAACCGTCGCCTATAGACATTAGCAGTACCATGGACATAACAGAGTATACTGTTTTGCCCATGATGTACATGATACTTTAAAAGATTCTTGTTGTTCCGACGCATTCATCTACGATGATAAAGTCATCGAAAGCAACAGAGGAGTTGCCTGCGTGCTTCTATGCTAGTATTTAGTAGCTTTTATGTTATATTCGCTATTTGTTCTATTGCTGAAATAAATTATATCTATTGTGAAAAATAAAGATATATATATATATATATATATATATATATATATATATATATATATATATAACATGCGTATTTTAAAACTTATAAAAGACGCGGCTTATCTGATAGTAAGTGACTACCGTCGCCTTTAAGTACATTTTACTGGTAATAACGGAAATAAAGATAATAATAGTAAATTTACCTACTTACACACTTTTTATTAAATAATATGAACATATCCCGGTCACGTGGACGAAGTCGTGGATAGAAGCTAGTAACTTCTAAACGTAAAGAGTATTCATGTGAATAAAAAACATTCTGTACCATATATGGGAACAAGATGAAATGAGAGTACGCAGTGTGATTTTTCTGATGTATCTTCTTTTAGGAGCAATAATCTAATAGAACGATCTAAATTCCTTGACTACGTGTCCTTTGCTGCTTTGTAAGGCTTAGAGATCGAGTAGGGAAATTCAGAATAAAACTATTGGACGGTAAAGTTCAAATTGGCTTGGCAGTATCACGGTTTATAGTCTAAGAGATCGATTGCATAAAGCAACACGAAGGTTTTACGAGGTTGTCAGGTGGCAGTTTTATGATAGTTTCATAGATTTTCATCGTAATTTAATAGAATTTTACGTTATATCGCTGTCGATGTACGGGTTTACACGAGATTGGTAAGATTACAAGTTAGCTGGGTTACACATTTTTAAGCTTATTTATTTAATTATTTTTGCTGTAAGCATTTACATATAAATGTGAAAGTGAGTTTTTTTTAAGGAGGATAATGGAATTGTAACCCCGCCTGCGTTAACGGTATACGCTGATGGGGCACCAGTGAGGTATGATAGATGAGAATGAAAAGCAAAGCAGTTAGTCCATCGTGATGAATACACCTGGAATTCAGCACGGTGGTTTCCATTTTATGCCGGGACAACACGACTAATAATTCATTAATAGTGTCTCAGTAATTTTTTTTCCTATAAAAATCCTTACATTTATTTATTTGTTGTTATTGATCACTTTACTAAAAACATTTTGGTATAAAAGGCCAACTTAATGCAATATAGCGTTCTCTTCCTGTCAACATCTTTGGCAAAACAGAAATGTAATTACGCAGTGAAAAGTATTGAAAATTATATTAAAATTTTTTATTTTTATTTTTTCAGTGTTTGGTAACAGGTTTTAGATTTTTTCTAGGAAAAACAAAAATTCTGAGATCCTTTTAATGAATACTAACACCAGTTAAAAGAATGGATTTTGTTAATTAACACACTGTGTAATAGAAGTATTGTAGTTGGTAGAACAGATTTTTTTAATGGATGAAAATGGAATGGTAACCTCGCCTGCGCTATCGGTATACGCTGGCGGGGCACCAGTGACAGATGTTAGGTGAAGATGATGGCAGGTCAGTTGGCCTATCGTGAAGACATGACAACATTTGATAAGAACTAACCACGATTGTTTCCAGGGGGAACCGCGTGGTGGTCGACCTGATAGCAATGGGGCTGTTAAAACCCATAACTAACAATTCCTTTTCCTCCAAGAAAAATTTGATTAACTGACAATAAAAACTTTTAACTAACAATCAATATCGAGTATATGAAGAATGACAACACGTGAGTGATTTCAACACTATGGGCATCACAGTATATTCTGGGATGGTTAACACGTGAACCAGCTACTTTTTTGTCACTCCTAATATTTTTTTTTTACTTTTTGAGTACAGCATGAGTTAGCATATACTGTCGCCACCATCTTGCAATGGAGTATATTTATTTTTCACTAATATTATAAAAAGGAAAGATTTGTTTGTTTGTAATGGATAAACTGAAAAACTTCTCAACCAAAAAAATTTTAGAATCCTTCGAAGATTATAATAATTAGAGCGTTGTATAAATACGATAGAAAGAGAATAACTCACGCGCCATTTTCAGATAAATAAATTAAATATTGGTCTTATTCAATCTATATTGGCTGCACCCAAATCAGATATTTTTGAACATCTCTGTAAATTATTGATACCCATTAATTCCTCTGTTTCCGTGAGTAGGGAAAGTAGATAAAACCTTATCTGAGAAATCAGTTCAGGGTACGATAGGGCTGATATATCTGAAGTAGGTAAAAGCCCTTGAAATTAAAAAAAAAACCCAAAAGATCAAATCTTTGCTTATGTAAAATATTATTATTATTACATGGTTTTTAATTATACGTATTATATATTAGCCTTAAGGTATAAACAAAATATTACTTCATCTTTCTATCTACCCGTGTGAAGCAAGGGCGAATAGCTAGTTTAAAATACACCTGTACAAGCACTTTATCTATTTATCTTCACGCTTAACTAATAGGGGATTGGCAGCTACAGGCGTAACTCTTTTGGCACAAGATTTAGTAGTGAAAATATTTCGTTTTGATCAAGCGAATCTAAACCTAAGTTAGATAATAATAGAGAACAATTTTAGGTGACTTGAAATAACATTATTTAGTTTCGTTGTTATCAGATTGTTAGAGTAATTATATGATGCTTAGACAGTGTTTTAGCGTAATAAATAATATGTCTGACGCACATTGACTCTTGGATATTAAATTATATAAACTAATTATATAAAAGTCATCGTGTGATCCCGGCATAGAATAGACCACTCCGTTTCTCGCAGATATCGTAAGAGGCGATTAAGGGAACGTAATAGTCGAGGGATAGGCAGCAGATTTCTTTTAGAACATCAAATGTTGTTCTAACTGCGGTTACCAATCCGCCTGCCAAGCGTGGCAGCTCTTGACAAAACCCCCCTTTTGGGGAAGGTCTATATTCAGCAGTGAGCAGTAGACGGCTGATATGCTGAGGGCCTACCATGAAATGTTTTCCGAAATTTCGGAGTCAACCGAAACAGAAATTTGATGTTAAAATTATATAATACTTGCCGCTTGGAAATATTAAAAATGTTAAAATATTGTTCCTTTGGACTTTTATGATAGGATGTATGACGAACGAAATGTTAAACTCCATTTATTGGTCTGATTTTGGTATGAACAAAAACACGAAATTGAGTCCGAAATTTCGGAATTTCATTTCATGGTAGACCCACTGACGAAATTAGGTATATGAGGTTATATTACGTAGGTATGCAGGATGTAATCGAAATCTTTAGCATGGACAAGAGAGCCGATTCTGAGGCGCTATTCCCCATAAATCTATCTTTTAGCCTTTTAATTTTATGGTTTACCATATCAGCTGTTAACTGACCACTGCTGAATATAGGCCTCCCCCTATTGGGGGGCTTTGCCAGTAGTTTCCACGTTTGGTAACTGGATTGGCAACCGCAGTTAGGTCTTGGCGATGCTTCAAGAAGGACATTGCTGCCCGTCCCACTAAGTTCTCTTAGTTGCCTTTTACTATACCCAGGGAAAAAAGTAGTGGCTCATTCTTTTCTTATATTTAATCTGAATTACCAGTAACATACAGATTTACTACAATCCAAAGAGATATAGACGAAGGCCACTCTCGACCACACAAGTCTATGGTCACCGTTTTGTCTAAATATCATAAAAAATAACTTACCGGTACTAAAAATCTCCTTAGCTCAGCGAGGGCATACGCGATCCGCGCATGGGCTTCCGCCGGAGTGGCGAATGCGCTGATTTCTACGTGGAGCTCGTCTGATAAGTGTGCGAACTTCGGGTCCCCTGATACACGTAACTCTTCCTCCTGAGGGTCAAACAGATGATATGTTTTTATTTTAATATTGGCGGCCCACCCCGACTTAGCACGGATGCAAAATTTTGACAACAGCGTTAGTTATCGGGTCTGAATTTTTTATACACTATAATTTAATTACTGCTAAATTTGCCGGTAGATTTATATTTATTAAAAAAAAAGAAGATATCGAGACAAAGGAACTTCTGGATATTTCTGTCATTTTTGCACTTCTGGTTAGATAGGTATCTCCATTTAGAAACTCTGATTATGGCCCGTATCATAGTTTGCTATTTTTGGCTTGGACCTTTCGCAATCTCTTATGCGTAGATTTTGGAAATTCATAAGTTATTACTTCTCTAAGGATAAGATAAAACATATACGATATTTAAATTTAGACCTTCCGGAACATAAGTGTAAAAATCATATTAAATTTGGTACAATAGTTTTTGTGTGATATCGAAACGAGCGAGATTAATAAAAACTCTAAAAAATATTTGTTAAGGCTTTTATCGCTTTTATTAGACTTTTCATAGATTTTTTTATATGCAACAAAGTGGTAACTGTCTCCTATAGACATGAGCAGTACCATGGACATAAAAGAGTATACTGTTTCGCCCATGATACCCCCCATGCGTTGTCATTCCTGAGGACTCAGGTGTTATTCCTCAATATCTTGTAAATTTACTGCCATATCCCACCTTTTAAACCGAAACACAGTCATGCAAACATAACTGCTTCACGGTAGAAACACGAATGGGACAGAGATATCCAAGCAAACATCTTTTATACAAAGTCCCCAAAATCTGGTGAAATATTTTACAGGTACGGACAACCTTGCCTTACAACTTCATATTAATAATATATAATAATATAATATATAATCTCAGATAATAATCTGAGATTTCTACATACCTTTTGACGATCTTTCATAGATCCGCGGCCGAGTACAGCCATTTTGCACATCGTGTCTTCCTGAAGTCGTTTTAGGGAGTTTCCTTTGGGCCCTAGTAACTTGCCCACGAAATTGAACTGGAAATAAAAAAAGAAATGTTAAAAGCTTGATTTTGGAAATGAGTTTGTTTGTTTGTATATTTTGGAAATAAAAATATTATTTCCTTATTTCCATGCTCTTACAGGATACATTTCAACATGGTACAACAAAGAACATTGATTAGATTTTACAATATAACAAATAGTAAACATTCCAGCCCTTGCGAATTCTGTCAGAGAACATATAAAGAGATCAGAGGTACGGAAATATTCGAAATATTATTAAATAAAACAAGTGTTCTAATGAAAGGTGCGTGACGGAGCAAATTTATTTTAGCTTGAGGCACGAGAAATCACACGTGACGTCTAGCACGAGTATATTTGTATGGCACAAAAAAGTTATGTTTTAAAAGTTAGTTTATTGTATAATAAAGTAATTTTATTTTTTTATTTTATTTATAATCATTTAAAAAAAATATGCTCTTTTCTTGAAGGTTATGATGTCGTATCGATTCGGAAATACTGCTGCTGGAAGTTGATTCCAAAGAGTTATTGCGGGTAGTAAAAAAATTAATATGCGAGTTTTTCTCAAACTATATCCATTTTTAGTTGTGCTTATTTTCACATGTTTAGATAAATTTTTTTAACGCGCCACCTACCTATTCATTCTTTGATTCCTACCACCCAAAGGTCGTCTGGAAGATATTGCTTAGTAACAAGACCGCCTTTTGTACTACATTATACTTATTGAAAATTCTTCAACAAGTACTGTAATATTAGTGAATTAAAGTGTTTAATAAATAAATAAGTCTACTTAATGTCTTAAGTAAGACTGTAAATAAAACGCGGTAAATACAGTTGGAATTTGGCGTCCATTTTGTTTCGTACTTAACGTGCGAGAGATTATTCGTCAACGGATATCGCCGAAGTATTTGTTTGGTACTCAACTCAGTCGTAAGGGTTTATTTAGGGAACTTAGCAAAATAAAACTATTTACGTGCCGCCTTCTTATTTTTCTTGTCGTTGTTTATATTACATAAGTTTTTACGCGTGCCTTCGTCCACGTGACCCGCGATATATTGATTGGCCGAAATATAAAGTAGCTTGTATCCGTCTTCATTTCAAATTGCATAACGCGCCGAGAGGGGGCAAACCAATAAACAGACGTTTATTTTCAATTTTGTCTACTATTCTCTTATGTGTTAACTTTTTTTCCGATGGTAAGCGCATACCGTAGCTTATGAACGCCTGCAATATCAGGGGCATTACGTGCGCACATCACTGAGGTTTTTTCTCGGTAAACATACGTAAGAATCATCCGATGGTAAGCGCATACCGTAGCTTATGAACGCCTGCAATATCAGGGGCATTACGTGCGCATTGCCAACGCTGTTAACATCCCCGGTTGTCAATAAATCTTGTTGTTTTTCAATCGATTGATTTTTTCTCGTGTTTGACTTCGGTGAAAATGTACTTTTTTATTAATATTTATTGAAGTTGTTCATACGAGTATATGCAGACGGTATAGCTTAACGCCTATAACTGGCATGGTTATCTTCGATTTTGACCCCCAAATCGCGGGTTCTTTGATCATTTGTTATAAGAAAAATTCTATAAAGATCATTACAATACATAATACAATATCTTTATCTTGTTATGTATTGGATATTTCATCTTTTAATCTTGAAATGCAAAGGCTTCGTTATCCAATAGATATGTTATATATGAAATGTGATATGTGGATTACTCTTAAAGGTCATCAACGATATATGTTCATCTAAATGTAAAAGGTCGGATTGATTTTATAAGTAATACGATATATGAAACCTTAAAGATATATGGAAGTGTTTTATTATTGTATATGTAAGGCTTAAAATGGCGGTTTATGAGTGACTGCAAATACGAAAAGTTGTAGGCGAAATGACGTAATCAATTTAAAAATGGAATTTATGAGAACACATACTATTAGGATAAAGGATCCCGTTTACGAACTCTTGAAGATAATATAACCCAATTTCTATCATCCATCACTTTTTTTTATCCGGGAATAAGTAAGAAAGCTAATTAAAAGCAACATTTATTGATGGTTGGTTTTTCCTTACGATTATTTGTCAAAATATTATCCAGTCTTGGCTTAGATTATGTACTGCAAGATGGAGTGTCAACTGTCAAAAAAGGCGAAAGTGACGTTTGGTTGACGTATATTGTTTTCTTTTTTTTTAATAAATAAAGCGGACCACTTTTCAGTGTTGCAAGTAATTCAATTGAAATTCTCCCAGATTGATTTTTGGAAAGCAAGGAGTTATGTTTGTTTGCCAACTTTGTGGTATAAAAAAAGACGTAAGAATTTTGTAATTATTTTTTCAACTCGAACTTACAATATACATTTATCTCACGTGTTGAGTACGTGTTGACTGTACTTTCTAGTATCTCTATGTACGCACACATGGATAAAAAAGTTGGCCTGTTTTTAGCAAAGCGTTTGTATTGAGAGTCTCCATCTTGAGGCAAGTGATCTAAACGTCTTGGCAATTTACTTTTTTGCCCAATACGTGTCTGTCTCTGTCAGAGTATTGATTACCGATTAAGGTATGTCTACACAGAATGCAAAGACGCAATCCCATAAGCCACATCTGTCAGGGGGAAATGCGGTCGGAGTCGACTTAATCGTTTGAAGATCGACAGAAGTGCCTTCGCTTTTTAACGGACTTAAAAAGGGCATTTTTATTGTTACCGTAACTACTCGTTATTCGTGAATTTGCTCGTGTATTTATTTATTTCTATTAATATTAAAGTTAATATCATTATTTCAGCCATTATCCGTCCACTGCTGGACATAAGCCTCCCCCATATTTTTTGCTTTATTGCTTTGTTTTTTGCCATAAAGAAGGGTCCTGAGCCACCTGCATCCACTGACTCCCTGTAATGCATTTCAGGTCGTCACTCCATCCAGTGTGGGGTCGTCTTACACTGTATTTATCCGTACATGGTCGTTACTCAAGAACCTTTCTTCCCCATCAGTCGTCGGTTCTTCAAGCTATGTGACCAGCTCATTGCCACTTCAGCTTGCTTATTCTTCCAACTTTAATATAATCCTTACTAATATTATAAATGTGAAAGTGTGTTTGCCTATTTGTTTGTTACTATCTGGCGCCTTAACAATTATTATTAGTCTTAATTACTATGAAATTTGGTATATACGAATAGATACTACCTATATGGGACGGAGAAGGCAATAGGTTACTATTCCAGATAGTGATTATATCCCGATTATGCGAACGAAATCGTGGGTAAAAGCTAGTATTATATGTTACAGAATAAATATTAAACTATTAAACTTTTACAAATCTGCATTGTTAATTCTATTCCTTATTTTTTTTTTAATATTTTTAAATTTTTTTTAATACCACGAAGGTGTCAAACTAACATACAGCCAGTCTATTAGTAAACGGTCACTGTAGCTACCAGAGGGAGACCTTGTACAAAAGTCGATTGCTTGGGTACCTCTGTCCCATTTGTGTTTCAACCATAAAGCAGTTGTGGCATGGCTGTGTTTCGGTTTGAAGGGTGGGGTATGGCGTGAATTTACAAGGTACAGAGGAATAACAACTGAGTTTTAAGGAATGGCAACGCATGGGGGGTGTCATGGGCGAAACAGTATACTCTGTTATGTCCATGGTACTGCTCATGTCTATATGCGACGGTTACCACTTTCCATCAGGTGGGCCGTCAGCTTGTTTGCCATTCTAAGTTGTATAAAAAAAAAACTTATGGACATTTGCAACACTAGGGATGTATTATATTATATTATATTTTATTACATTTATAATAAATACTTTCCTTCTTTGTATTTCCTTCCTGGTGATTATATAGATACAGTCATCATCATCACCATATCAGCCTTTAACTGTCTACTGCTGAACATACGCCACCCCTTGGGGGGTTTTGCCAGTAGTTGCCACGTTTGGCAACCGCAGTCAGGCTTTAGAGATGTTTTAAAAGAGACATTCCTGCCCATCTCTCGCCCATACATACAGTGTCTTTATACAAATGCTTTACTAAAACTTTTTTAACTGGGCATAACATAGTAATCTGTGAGGGAAAGGGATTGTTAGTAATGGAAACTGAGAATCCCATTGCTAGCAATATACCCAACCAGGTCGACCTCCTCGCAGTTCCCCCTGGAAACTATCATAGTTAATTCCCGATGAATTCATCATGACTGGCCTGTTTTTATTCTCACCGGTGCTCCGCCAGCGTATCCCGTTAGCGCAGGCGGGGTTGCCATACCATTTTCACCCATCAAAAAAAAATAGTATACTGTGTCATTCATGATACCCTTCATTCGTTGCCATTCCTGAGGATAAAGGTATCATGTCTCTATACCCTGTAATTTTGTTGCCATATCTTACTCTTCAAATCGAAATACAGCCATGCAAAAATAACTGCTTTATGGTAGAAATACGAATGGATTAATATATCCAAGCCAAAAAGTCATCAACTTTTGTATAAAGTTTCCCTCTGGTAAATGTCAAATGTAAATGTAATCTCTCTGCCAAATATCAAATTATATGACTTCTTTTTACTTGACCTTTTGATAGATTACTAAAGTCAAAACTTTTGATGGTCAAGTAATTATTTCTTATTCCCGCTTTTAATGTTTGTTTCAATTTTAAACGTAATTTTTTGCAAAAAAGGAGCAACGATAGGTTACGTTAAAAAACCTTATTCAATATTATATTATTTGATTTTATTTCACAATTATTAAATTAAAAAAAAATTGTTATATTTTAATTGTTATATTCTTACTACTTCTTATGTAGTGGGCATTAGGCTGGTTGGAAAAGATCTCTTTTAAGAGTTAAGTTCACCTTTGTTTACATTATCTCCTGTTATTATTACTATATTAAGCACCTTCAATAAATGCCACAAATCGCGGTTTACAATTTATCACGTTCGAATTGTCGAGTGACTCGCCATCATTGTCAATTAAATATCAAAGAGCTCATTAGAAGTAATTAAGCGGTGTATTTTAGAGAGATGCAAATTTGACTTGTTACGAAAATATAAACAACTTATAAGCGAAAGAGCCAAAACTATATGAAAACAAATAATATTAAAAAACAAAATCATTTGTAATGTTCCAAATACAAATATTTATGAGTATCGAAAAATACAGTTGCTCTCCTTTAATCGCCTGATTCATGTCACTTTGAACAAAACATGTTTGTATAAAACCTATGTAGCCAGTTCATTGATTTTTAAATTTTTCCATTACAAAGCAGCTGTAACTGGGTCTTTTATGATACCTATATAATGTATATATATATATATATATATATATATATATATATATATATATATATATATATATATATATATATATATATATATATATATATATATATATATATATATATATATATATATATATATATATATATATTTAGCAAAGATATATCATAAATGGTTCAAAGCTATAAATATACATTTATTTTATTGTATTGATACTTTTAGATAATTACATAGATTCATTTTTCAGTTTCGTCATTATAAGGATTCAAAGGTCATTATGATTATTGAATTTTATTTCACAGCACAGAGTAGGTAACCACTGCGTTATTAAGAGTTTACACCAGTGTAAACTCTTAATAACGCAGTGGTTACCTACTCTGTGCTGTGAAATAAAATTCAATAATCATAAATATTTCTTAAATACCTATCGAATATTTAAAAACTGTTGAATTAACTATTCATTATAAATAAGTTAAATTATTAAATTAATTACAAAATAAATAATTAAAAGACAATCCGCTAATTTGTGATTTTTTTTCATAATATATGTTAAAAACATTTTGACAATTTAGTAGCACTAGATAGAAAAAAAAAACTTCTATTTACTATGCTGGAAAAAGTCATAACTCTATATTGTCTTTGACAACCGTGGAAGCGTAGTTTATTGTTTCACGAAAGCATTTCGTTCTAGCTGCCAGCGTGAACAATGTTACAATTGAGTTACATTTGTTTACAATTTACGCATACGTGCACTCTGCATGTATGCGAAACGCCGCCATTTTAATTAAGCCACTTCAAAGGAGGAGATTCTTAATTCATTTGTAATTTTTAGTTGTTTTTGTTTTAGTTATTTTGTTATGAGTTTCAATGTTATATCTTTAGCAATTTTGTTTTGATTATGTAATTAATTGTTTAATTGACCGATTTTTTGTACTCCTTTTATAATAAATAGGATTTAGTTACATCTGTATTGTTTATATATTAATTCTGCTACGATTGAAGTAGCAATTTTATCTTGTAAATTATGAATAATCTACTAATTTTTATCTGTGACTTCGCCTGAGTGGCCAGGATATCTTGACTGATTGAAATACAGAGAAGTCTTAATTTAAATCTTGTTTGCGCTTGAAGTTGAGATATTCTTGGTAAAAATGAAATACGTTTTTCATGCCTCGACTTTTATAATAAAATTGGATGATACAAAAGCGCGTGTAGTGCCTAATAAAACTATTCATTAACAAAACTTTTAATATTTTATGTCTAACGGACGAACGGTCTACAACTATAGTCTTCTAATGTTGCAAGTTTAAAAATATATTAAATTTTATTATAATTTCTTAAAATGTCTTATCTTGAATATACTAAATTCGAATTTCAAACACAATTGGTTGAGCCGTTAAAGCCTCATTAAGTTACAAATAAACTTACTTTCACAATTATATTATTAAAGCATAATATATGTATATAAGTTTCATCCAATACTCATTGTTACTCACGCCTAAATAAAAAAAAAACAATCTTTTTCACGAAATAGTAATTTCTGTATCATGCCACTTGTTTGTCTGAGTGATATGTACTTAACAACTTGTACAATAAATTACAATATTGCAACAAAATACATTAATAATTGTGTGAACATACAGAAACTGGGTCAAAAGGATTCGCACGCAAGCTACGCAAGTGCGCTCGGCGGGCAGAAGTCGAGAGTTGAACCAACATAGCGGCCGCCGCTCGAAAAATTAAGTGCTGTTGGTTTTAACGCAGATTTTCATTTTTTTTCCTATATAAATATTAAAAGTTTAAAGATTTAAGTTTTTGTATATATGTTTGTTTGTAATGGATGAATACAAAAACTACTAGACTAACTTTTTAAAATTTTCACCTATGGAAAGTTAAATTATCAGCCAGTAATATAGGCTATAATATTGTTTTCAAAAATTAAAGATCCCTTAGAAAAATACAAAAAATATTACCTAAGCTGACAGAAATTTACCTATTAAAGCTTATATAAAACACAATTTTTTTTTCTATCTATCCAAGTGAAGTCGGTGCGGTTAATTAGTTATTTATAAGAAAAGGTTGGTAGAAAATATTTTTTTTTTTACCGTATTCGTGTTTTGACAACCTTGTTATATGATGATCTTAAGTTGCAGTACATACCGGCTCGGATTTTTTGTTATTTTTTTTTTAATTACAAGTACAAGGAAATAATAGCCTTGAGTCTACTAGCCGAGTGGTCCCAGTAGAGAATGGACAATCTCTTCCTTTCCTATGGGAGTCGTAAGAGGCGACTAAGGGAACTTAATGGTTAAGAGATAAGCAGTAGTGTCTCTCTTAAAATATCATTAAAGTTAATCGCAGTTGCAAACCTGCCTGCCAAGCGTGGCAACTACTGGCAAAATCCCCTAATGAGGAAGGCCTATGTTCAGCAGTGGACAGTTGGCGCCGAATATGACGACGATGAAGGAAATGGTATTGAATAGAAATTAAGTTAAATAGAAATTAATAAGTTCGGAACTAGATGGCGCTGTTTATAATACGTTCAGTATTTTTTTTATTAAGCCCTCTGTTTTTTTGTAACAGTGTTGAATAATTATTTTTACAGTATACCATCCTACCAATAAAAAAGTCATTAATTATTAGTATCGATCCCATATTAAAATTGACACCATAAGTGCTTCACTTAGACGTTTTATTTACGGAAAAGAATATTAAATTATGTATTAAATTCCCCAGTTGGTTTGGTCATTTGGAGAGGATGGATGAAAGAAGAATTACGAAAGAGATTTATCGAGCAAGAATGAATGGAGATGTCGATAGGGGCCGCCCTAGACGGACGTATGTTGACCAAGTAGGCGACGTGCTGAAGAAGGGCCAATTTAAAAGTACCCGCAACTGGTGAGCGTGTATGAAAAGATTGATGAATGTGGAAGAAACGAAAGAGGTTCGTTTGAATCGAAGCTATTAGCGTTCCATTGTTTCTGCCTACCCTAATGGGAGACAGGCGTGACAGATATGTATGTATGTATGTATTAAATTTCCCACATATCGTCTGCTGAATTTATTAAGCAATTAATCAAAATGTAAAATAAAATTTTATTTGAGCCATTGTAATTTTATATAACTCAGAATAAACTAAACTGTCAACTCGTCTGATGTAAAATGACAACCCTCATGACAGATGAGGGTTGATATTTTATCACAGCTTTGAATAAATCTACGAGCCTAATGTGTAACTGTGAAGCCCATGGTACTCCTATTGCATTGCTATTTTGGAGGACTAAGGTATTTATTTATTAAGGCACACTTATATATTATACATAGAATACGCTGGCGGAGCACCAGTGAAAAGTGATAGATGAGAATGAAAACAGGCCAAACTGGCCTGTCATTCCATGCCATAAATGGCCCATCATGATGAATTCATCAGGAATTAACCATGATAGTTTCCAGGGGAAACCGCGAGGAGGTCGACCTGATTGGTTATATTGCTAGCAATGGGATTCTCAGTCTCCATTACTAACAATCCCTTTCCTCTACTGTAGAGTAGTTACATCCTACCTACTCTTCTAACAGAATCAGCCATGCAACCACAGTTGCTTGGTAGTGGTAACATGAGTGGAACAGGCATAGGTTTTTTTTATAGGCATAGCCCACTTTAAAATCTTCTTAACAGTCGAAGGATGGACAGTGGCGTCCCTTTTAAACAAGACTAAAGCCGAACTGTTGTTACCAACCCGCCTGTCAAGCGTGACAGCTATTGATCCCCCCCCCCCCCCCCTCGCCCTTCTAATGAGAGAAATTTATGGAAAGACAATTTTATTGTGCATATATATATATATATATATATATGCACAATAAAATTGTATATATATATACATAACCCGATTAGTATATAGTTAGTCACGTAGAATATAGAGGACTGAGACATAAGGGTGTTCACGATAACCCGTACGATGGTTGAGAGATAAGCAAACATGGCGGCCGCCGCTCTAACACTAAGTGCTGTGCCCCAAGATATAGGATAAACTACTTTAAATCGGTAACTATTTATTTTCTTGATAGTATCATGAGAATAAATAATCTGGATATACACACTCTTGATACTTTTTTTTTTTAATAGATGAAAATGGATTGGTAACCCCGCCCGTGCTATCGATATACACTGGCGGGGCACCAGTGCAAGATGATAGATGAGAATGAATGCAGGTTAGTTGGCCCACCATGATGAATTCGACAAGAATTAACCATATGGTTTCGTCACGTACGTCGTCACCTATAGACATGAGCAGTACCATGGACATGACAGAGTACACTGTTTCGCTTATGATACCCCCCTGCCATTGCCATTCCTGAGGACTCAGGTGTTATTCCTCTGTACCCTGTAAATTTACGCCATATCCCACTCTTCAAACCGAAACACAGCCATGCAAACACATCTGCTTCACGATAGAAACACGAATGGGACAGAGGTATCCAAGCAATCGACTTTTGTAAAGTCTCTCTCTGGTTATGTACTGTAACTTACTTGCCATCAAACTGCAATGTAGTACGCATCAAATTTTATCTTTTCATTATATCAGCTCTCTGCCGAGGTTTTCTCAAGAGACTACAGCATGGGGTTCTTCAAAAGGGGGGTAAAGAGGTTTCTTCAGGGTCGGCAACGCACGCGTAATACCTCTGGTATTGCAGGCGTTCATAGGCTACGGTAACCACTTACCATCAGGTGGGCCGTATGCTTGTTTGCCACCTCAGTGGTATAAAAAAAATTCAATCTATACACTTCAAAGTCATTTATTTTTTAAATTAAACCTAAGTTAAAACGTTTCAAAGACTAGGTGTATTTATTTATTGTCATCAGTTTAACGCAAAACACACGTCGTTAAAACAAGCACTAAAATAATGTCACATCACTACATACCCTTTTAAACATGATATTTGACACTTTACCACTATTATTATTGCGAATTAATTAAAATGTACCTATAAATCTGAAAATATCGCGTGACGATAATAATGCGTGACTAAAGTATACGTGACATGCACTCTAAAATCACGTAACTTGTACTACGTGTGTGCGTGACGATATGAATTGCCTTCGTAATTGTCAGACGCAGGTCACTGTATTTTAGGCATGGGGGATACCGGTGCGTACCGGTGCGATATCGGTTCGTAACTATATATTAGATTTCAGTATATCGTAAGCGTATTAATAAATTCCCATTCGTACCATACATCCACATATGTTATATATTTGTATGGATAGATATATAGACACAATATCTATATATATATATATATATATATATATATATATAGATATCTAGATATAATTAAATGTATGAATTGCGATTAGGTAAATTGAAATCCAACACATATCACAACAACGTGTCAATGAAGTTGATGAGTAAATCCTGAGAGATTCCATGGCTGTGTGTCATCCACGGTGGGCTCGAAAAGTTCTTATGAATTTAATTTCCATATCACCTATACTAGATTCGACACCTGTATATTGAGTGAGTCATTATCGATTTCGATATCGTTCGTACCAGGTCGGATATCTATGTGAAGGAGGCCTATGTTTAGCAGTGGACAGACTTCCAATATGTTGATGATGATAAGTGCTGTGTTACGGATAATATCGTGCTTTGAAATATATAGATATTTGGCCTATATATTATATAGATATTGCAACTATATACGTTTAAAGTCGCCCATCCCTACTATATTTATTATGTTGGTATTACGTATACTACAATGGAGATGGGTTTAATTAACAGATGTGATACGAGTATTCGGTGACAGATTTAAGTATTTCGTAGCAATGATCCCGGTATGATATTTTCGTATTATGAAGCTTGTAGTATTTTTTTTTATTGCAATAAATATTTTTTTTATTATGTATTGTTCCTAGGAACGATCTAATAATTTGCCTGGAAGTGGTGGCCATTCTATGTTGGAACCACACGGTAGTTGTGGAGATTAGTGCGTTCAAACAAACAAACTTACACTTTTTTATATTATATTAGTGTAGATTTATTTTCATAACAATTTTCATTGTGTTGAAATTACATAATACAAGTTGTACGTAATTCGCTTTATTATTGCCATAATTTATAGTCCCGCTACGAAGGCATCTACGTACGTAGCACCCTCTACGCATTCGTAGCAATTGCTACGCGGCAGTGTCTACGCAATACACGCTCGACATTGATGGACAGCCCTAACTAGTATGAAAGCCTCTAATTAGGCTGTGGGTGAAAGATGAGCGGTATGTAATTATTTTTTTTTATAGAATTTGGAATGGCTAACAAGTTCACGGCCCGCCTGGCGGAAAGTGGGGACTAGTTTTATAGACCTTATATTGTATAGATGGAGTATTTCTATACAAATGCTTCATTGAAAACAGATTTTTTTTGACCATGTGTTTGTAAATAGGGTTGCCAGAATATACAGTTATTGAAACTACTCAATGGTATTTTGAGCCAGTATCCGCAATTGGATGTATTTGCCTCCAATTTGCTGGAGTTTTGTCGAGTGACCACAGAATATTTCAGTGTTCAGACGTTTTTTGTTTCAGTTAAATCTTTTTATATTATTTTTTGTTTAATATTTTAGTGTAATATTCCTTTTTATATGTTATTGTACTCATGCTGTCCTGGGTGAGCGTATTGGAAGACTGTAAGGCTCACCCAGTGGATGTAATAAATAAATAAATAAATAAATTATTCAATATTAGCCGTTAACTGCCTATTGCTGAATATAG
The DNA here is from genome assembly GCF_026898425.1 of Galleria mellonella. NCBI lineage: Eukaryota > Metazoa > Arthropoda > Insecta > Lepidoptera > Pyralidae > Galleria > Galleria mellonella. The sequence goes on along the minus strand of NW_026442135.1, from coordinate 330,983 downwards.
GCCTCTCTGGTACAAGATACAAAAATGGTTTGAAAAATTTAAATAATTGTTTTTTTTCTTTTTTCAAATATACTATATGGCTTTTTTCCAGCCATTACCATGTACTTATAGACTGATCCCATAAAAAATTTATCAAAATCGGATCGGTATTTAAAAAACTGAAGCTTTTTTGTTTTTTTTTATTTTAATACAAGCTTAAATTATAGGTGAAAGAAAAAAAACTATTGCTATATGTATTCATACAGCTTAGCGAGTTACGCTGAAATAGGTACATAATTATGTCAAAGGAAGCATTATATGGTAAGGCGAGTGAATAACGTGCCGTCTTCAACCTATTATATTGCCTAAAGTAATCAGCTTTAGTCGTGTTCAGCAGAGACTTTTTTTCTATAATTTTGAGGGTTCTGTCCAAAAGAAATCCGTAAAAATAGATACAAATTAATTTACTGTTAAAAGTTTTGTAAGTGCACACATTATATTTTAGTTTTTTTAGACTAAGGGAACTTTATGGTCGAGGGAAACCTCGACCATAAAGTTCCCTTAGTCGTCTTTTTTATATATATTCTTTATTGCACTAAAACATACAGTAACAACAATAAGTTAATAACAATGTTAGCAAAGGCGAACTTATCTCTAAAATAGATTTCTTCCAGTCAACCTAACGCAGTGGCATAGGAAGTAGTGAGTGGGTATTTAAGCAATAAAAATATTATTTTAAAAAAATTGTCTTTGCTTAGAAAAAAATATAAAAAAGCTCAAAATTGTGGATTGAAAATCAAAATGTGAGTATAAAGGCCAAATAAGTTGTTAAAATATGCAAAAAAATAAACAAAACAGGTTTTTATGTTTTCATACCACGTAACTTTTGATGATAATAAATTGGTAAAAAATAAAAAAAAATTAATCCTCCTCTACTTTTTACTGAAATTTGTGAAATAAAAAAAAATGAATAAAGGTCGTTTTAACATAGTTTATATTTTAATAACATTAAGCAAGAGAACATAATTATATTCTTTTTATAAAACCCTAAAAGTCTATATTACGCGGATCACAATAATTGAGATAAGGGTAAGAAGAGGATGATGGTTAAAAATCCTTCACAACTTAAAAAAACATGCGTTATTCAAGCTATAAAAAATTACTTAATGTTATTGTTTAATTTCAGGAGGATTCATTCAACTTAGCAAATAAAAAAAATTTTTAAAAATAAATTGTGCAGTGTGAATGCACCGTTATATGACGTCACTCACTTTAGGATGATCGCGGACTGGCACCACAACGCGGACGCACACTTTGACGGGCTTATCGCGTGTTATGTCCAACATTCGCCTCTCGCCTCTCCACTCTCCTGTGAACAAACAAAAGTACACTCTATTACTGCTGCGAAAGAGATCAATTTTAGTTTATCATTACATTGTATATTCTTATTCATTTTGGAAATGAACTAATCACACAGACCGGAGCCAGTTTAATTTTGAATATAAAATATATTTGGTGAAGTAAAACTAATATTAATTTTACTTGTTTGTTGGAATATCAACAGATACTATATAGTTATAGATAGCTCGTCATTAGATCTGCGGGTCTACCATGAAATGAAATTCCGAAATTTCGGACTCAACTTCCTGTTTTTGTTTATACCAAAATCGGACCAATAAATGGAGTTTAACATTTCGTTCGTCATACATCGTATCATAAAAGTCCAAAGGAACAATATTTTAACATTTTTAATATTTCCAAACGGTTCCATGTATTATGTAATTTTAACATCAAATTTCTGTTTCGTTTGACTCCGAAATTTCGGAAAACATTTCATGGTAGGCCCTCTGGTCCTTGGACTATATAAATGGAGTATCACCATAAAGATGCTTCTTTATAAACAGATCGACTTTTTTATCTATGTATATGTAAATCGGGATATCAGAATTAGCGTTGCGCGAATTCGAATGATTTCGTTATTCGGATAATTAGTAATTACTAATTTTATAATTCGACTATTAAACTTGTAATATACTAATATCCGCGTTCGAATAATTTTACTAATTAGTTATTCGATCTGAAAGAACAGTAATTAAAAAAAAAGAAAATATCTACTATACCACTATCCATTATCTTAAGAATAATAGTGAGTAGACGACCGAACTAAAAAAAAAAAGACAAAAACCTGTTCAGTAATTGTTAAACCAACATCTTTACAAAATATAAATAGTAATTTATTTATTTACTCAATATCTATTTTTTAAATTTCGATAATTGCAAATTTTTATTAAATTTGCTAAACTGGCAACACTATTGACCATCATTAAAAAAAAATTGTCTCGTCAATTTACCGACTGGCTTGACTCGGCTACGTTCGTACAAAAATGACTAATGAATTATTCAGAACTGAGAAAATTTTAATAAAATTATTAGCATGACTGAAAAAATAACGCATATTGCTCTGTTAAAAAAAATAAGTCTCAAAGTTATGTTAGTTAAAATGACATTTCCTGGACACTCGATGCTCTATCTATATTTTTGTTTATTCACAATTAAAGTAGCCGTTTACGTAACAAAATGTATCTAACTTGTTAATAAAAAAAAAAAGTATTAAAAGCTCGTCAATCAATCCTCAATATTTTCCCGCGCTTTGTTTTCACCGCTCAGGCTTCACTTGACAGCGCGGCCATATTTAATACTCGTGTGACATCTGTCATTTGGAACCTTTGGCTTGATATTATATTTCATGTGCCTAATCTCATGTCAATCAATCCAAAAATGTGAAAGCATTTACTGAAATTATAGGTGCTGTATTATGTCTATCAAATTGTCAAAGAGTTATAACATTATTTGTGTTTATTGTTTGTTTAGGTCGAGTGCTCATGACTATATGTTTGATTTCCGAATAAAGTCTATTTTTACATGAAATTTGTATTAGATTTTTGAACTATTCAAAAATGTATGGAATGCTACGACAAGAAGAAAAATAAAATATAAAAAAAGTGCGCTTAAATACTATAAAAGTATGCATCTATGGTAAAACGCGCGAAACAAATTTATGTTTGAATTTAAAAAATAAACAAAATTGCCATTTTCAATTATTAAAAAAAAAAACTATTGAAATTACATTGAAAATATCTACAAAAAATCTGGCCATTTGAGATTCTTTTTTTGGAAGAAGTTTTAAAATTACTCTATTAGTAACATAGATAAAGAATTGTAAACGCGGTTCTGTTTCTACGATAGTGACGAAGGCGCTACTTGCACGTGAATGTACTTAAACAGAAATCAATAAGCCAATTAATAGCTAACAAGGATTACAACTTCCTAATTATATTATATTAACTTCCTATTGTTATCAAAATCAATTCAAATTAATAATAAATGTAACTACAAATTAAGCCCAATATTAATTTTGGCAGACAAGAGGACTAGGCGCCGCTTCGACGAATATCCACATTGATTTCTTGATGGAACATAAATAGAATTATATTCCGATATTGAATATTTTAATTTTGATAGCTTTTTGTTTGATTATAAATTGATTTGAAGATATTTACATCTGAATTTTAAAAGGGAACTGTGTCGAAAATTTATAATTATATTACAAAATAAAAGGGGAAGATCTAAAAATCAAAAAAGATTTACCAATTTAATCTTTTTTTCTTTATACAACTTAGAATGACAAACAAGCTGACGACCCATCTGATGGAAAGTGGTAACCGTCGCCTATAGACATGAGCAGTACCATGGACATAACAGAGTATACTGTTTCGCCCATGATACCCCCATGCGTTGCCATTCCTGAGGACTCAGGTGTTATTCCTCTGTATCCAGTAAATTCACGCCATATCCCACTCTTCAAACCGAAACACAGCCATGCAAACACAACTGCTTCACGGTAGAAACACGAATGGAACAGAGGTACCCAAGCAATCGACTTTTGTGCAAAGTCTCCCTCTGGTAAAATCTTGATTCTCTATTATACTACAGGTAGATATCTAGATCCCTGAGCTAAAAAAAGCTGGCTGCTAGATATGCCATGATTGTTGCTATTTAATTCATTATCATTTAGTGAAATTGTTACTTTTATTAGCATCGAAATGACAAATCATAAAAAGTGATTTTACCTCGCAATGATTTATTTTCGCACTCGCGACTATTGGCTGTTAAAGTGAAATATACATCATGATTTTCATGATAAGAGAAAGCGTGTTGAGACTTTAACGCAGTGTGATAAAGTCTCTATTTGCTCGTCGATTGTCTTCTATGATTTCACTTCACTGGTAACCGAGTGCAGTCGATGATTCACGAAGAAATTCGAACGCAGTAGCTATTTCATTGCAGAGTGATTTGTAGCATTAGGTATATATGATGCTACGTAGCAGGAGTGACGTATGATTTCACGTAGCTTATGATATTTCCTTTATTACATGTGAAATATTCCAAGCCTAGAAATAAACTATTCAAACTATATTTGCCTACAATCAAGTAATATGACATCTAATTCTCTATTCTGTAGTGACTTGGCATAATCCGACAACAGACCGACAAGCCACTGGTACGTAAACTATCAAACTTTAGATGCGGTATTGGAAATTGATTCTTGTACTTTTGTTATAGGATTAAAATTGGAACGACGGATTAGTTCGGAGCTGAACTTTGGACAGGTATGGGCAGGCTTCAGTGGCAGCGGAGATTTAGCACAAGTATTGGAGAACAATCATTTCCAATGACCTAGAGCATTCATAATGGAAGTTTGGCAACAAAATTAACATGTATGGTTTTTAGTATCACAAAAACTGGTAATTTAAAAGTGCTTCTATATAAGCCTACTTACAGTTTATTTTCAATTGATTTGACTTGTTTAATTTAAAAATATTTATAATAAAAACTGTACGGACTGTAAGTCCTTAAGGATAGTTTACAAACTGTTAGATTTTTTATTATTTTTTAATTTAAACAGGAGTCTGCATAGTAATATTAATGTATGCAGGTTCAGTCTAATCTTGACACAGTTTTTAAAATGCACTTTAAACTGAGGCTTCATTTTCAACGCGGAAATATTTCAGCTCTCGAATACTTAATGGGCATGAAGCTGAGTTATTCTGAATTTATATTCTATTAAAATTGAAATATTGTTGACATATTTTGATTACGCGGCATACATTACTCTTTTTAATCTGACGGAGACTTTGTAAAGATGTCGTTTGCTTGGGTACCTCTATCCCACTCGTGTTTGTATGACTATATTTCAGTTTGTAGAGTGGGATATGACTATGATGTTAAGATATTTAGATTTCTTGTAACTTTTATCATATCAGTCATCAACTCTTCACTGCTGAGCATAGTCCCCCTAATAAGACTCCAAACAAGCTGACGGCCCACCTGACGGAAAATAGTAACCGTCGCCTATAGACATGAGCAGTAGCATGGACATAACAGAGTATACTGTTTCGACCGTGATACCTTCTATTCCTGAGGACTCAGGTGTTCAGTACCCTGTAAATTTACTGTCATATCCCACCCTTCAAATTGAAACACAGCCATGCAAACATAACTGCTTCACGGAAGAAACGTGAATGAGACAGAAGTGGTCAAGCAAACGACTTTTGTACAAAGTCTCCCTCTATCTACCTGCAAAAAAAGTTTGTCATCGTGTTAAGTCCCGATAGTGTATTCAAAATAAGACACAATCATTACGTTTTTGTTATATTTGTTTAGGTATATTGTTATTAGTTTAGTTGTTAATTTTAATTGTTATTTGTACTGTATTTGTCATCCCTGTACAGTGTGTTAAAGTAATAAATGTCTATGTATGTTCCCAATCAGCACGCACCATTACACAAGTCTGTCATATCACCTAGAACTATGAACTAGTTTATACTCCTTTAACTAGAAGCCCTTCCCTTGCGGGTCTCCGGTCCCAGATAACGTAGGATAACGTAGTCCTCGAAATTCTCAAGTTTTAACTGAATGTGCGTTACACAGCCTTCTTAACACAAGGGTCTATCTATATCTTGATCCTGTGTCTATTGTCTCCTATATAACTTTTGAAGATTTGTTTCATTCTGCTCAATGAAGTGACTGGCAGTGAGATAAGATATATTCGGCGAGTCTAAACAAATAAATATAAAAGTGTTTACCATCTCAATATGTTACTTGGAGATGTTTATTTATTTTGTTGTTTTTTCTTTCGAGGGTTTCAGCTTTTAAGGGTACCGTACCAAAACGTTACTGAGGAACCATTATGGTGCGATTTATCTGTCCGTTTGTCATAGTAATTATTAATGCTATTAATTTGAAATTTAGAATAGTTTTACATATTATTGATCCATATGTATTTCAATGAAAATATTTGAAAGTCCTTTATTTCTACATTTATAACTGATTTTTATTTATTTTTATATTGTGAATTTTTCGTTTATCGTATCGTTCATAAATGTGAGAAAAAAACCATTACCCTCCCCTTTTTACATTTAAAGTTTATATTTACGAGAATATTACAGAAAAATAAATAATAAAACAAATTTAGAAACTAACTAGCTCCGTGTTTGAGGAATTTTGAAAAAAACTAAAGTTATGCGGTCCAGGTTTTAATTAAAATTATGGTACAAAACAAAAGGCTAGGAAATGTATATAAAAAATGGTCACAAGTAAGGGTAGCCACCTAGAAATCCCTTTTTTTAACGTGTGAAAATAATTTTTTTTTAGAACGGTCTTTTTAATCCGTCCTATTTGCCGGAGCAGAGCACGATGAGATGTGTGGGTTTCTTACCTACTAACATGTGCCTCGAGGCACATAATGTCTGGGCTATGGGATCCCATTCGAAAGCGACTAATCACTTGAAAATCCTAGGTTGCGGCTAACAGCAGGCATCCAGAGTTTTTTGGAATGGTAACCTCGTCTGCGTTATCGATATACACTGTCGGGACACCAGTAAGGGATGACAGGTAAGGATGAAGGGGCTAAGTCAGTCTTTCGAGATGAATTCAACGATAAATCAATCACGATACTTTCCATAAGGAACCGCTTGGAAGTCGACTTAATAGGGTAAGCACCCATGTGTATTATACTTTTCGCTTATCTTTCATTTAAACAAATTCTATTAAAAAGTCTTTTATCTGTAGAAGTCAGCAGTGGGATCCTAGGCTTTTTACCAGAGGGAGACTTTATACAAAAGTTGTTTACTTGGGCATCTTTATCCCATTCATGTTTCTACCATGAAGCAGTTGTGTTTGCATGGCTGTGTTTCGGTTCGAAGGGTGGGATGTAGCAGTGAACTTACAGAGAACAGAGGAATAACACCTGAGTCCTCAGGAATGACAACGCATGGGGGAAATAGTATACTCTGTTATGTCCATGGTACTGCTCATGTCTATATGCGACGGTTACCATTTTCCATCAGGTAGGTCGTCAGCTTGTTTGTCATTCTAAATTGCATAAATAATATTTTAATGAAATAAAATATACGCAAGTAAATCCAGTTGTTAGTACATTAAATATACTCGTAATATAATATATACTTGTTGAAGTCACATAAAGAGACACGTGTCTTATATCCGTGGATAGACATAAACTAAACAAAAAATACTATATTTGTATAGAATTAATGTTTAAAGGAGTTTATCCAGCAAAAAGAGGATAGATTTCAGGTAGACAAAAGTTCTAACAGTGGATAGTTTGACCGCAACCGGACGTAACTAACTAGTTAGCAAGCGGTTCAATCTAGTTAGCGCCGGCTCGGACCGGTTCAAACTGGATAAGGGTAGCACGGTCAAAGTTTTAGACGAATAGATACTTGTCAGCAATTAATGCTGGGTGGAAGTTTTTTAGGCATCACGAAAAGGCCTGTAAGTATTGTTGCAACTGATGGTAAATAGTAACTGTTGTCTATGGACATGAACACCATGGAAATTATAAAAAATCTATTATGGGTTGAGGACTAAAGTCGTTAATAGTTTTTTTAATGAATAATAATGGAATTGTAATCCCGCCTGCGCTATCGGTATACACTAGCGGTGCACCAGTAAGAGATGACAGGTGAGGATGAGGCAGGTCAATTAGTCCACCGTGACGAAATCAAGATGGTTTCCAGGGGGAGCCACGAGAAGGTCGATTGATATAGTATATTGCTAGCAATAGGTCTCCATATTCCCATTACTAATAATCCCTTCTCTCCCCATCCGTTAATAGTTTGCCTGAATATAAATTAATGAAAATTTAAACCAACAAATTGGCTTGACCAAAAGACGGTACATATGCTAATGTTCAATTGTAGTATAAATTAAAAAAGTCATTAATTGATTAAATATTTCTATTTATGAACCAACTTCACAAAAAGGAGGTTCTCAATTCGGCGATATTTTTAATTCGGATATACTTTTAGATTGGCCCCTGTAGGGACATATTATATAATTATTGTATGTTAAAATTGATGTTTTTTTTTAATACAGCTTAGAATGGCAATCAAGCTGACGGTCCACCTGATGGAAAGTGGTAACCGTCGCCTATAGACATGAGCAGTACCATGGATATAACAGACTATACTGTTTCGCCCATGATACCCCTCCATGCGTTGCCAATCCTGAGGACTCAGGTGTTATTCCTCTGTACCCAGTAAATTCACGCCATATCCCACCCTTCAAACCGGAACACAGCCATGCGAACACAACTGCTTCACGGTTGAAACACGAATGGGATAGAGGTACCCAAGCAATCGACTTTTAAACAAAGTCTCCCTCTGGTAAACATCTATATTATCAACCATTCTACAGTTATTAAAATACGGGTGAATATTTTAGTGAAAATATTTTTTTAAATTATGCAATCCGTCTGTAGAGTGCATTTCAGGCAGTAGTTTCAGCATAATAAAGCACTGAAATGGGTTTCGTGAAATATAAATAATTCTGGTAGGCCGTATGCTTATTCGCCACCTTAGGGGTATAAAAAAAAATGTAAAAATGTAATGGAAAAAGTTATTTTTATTTACCAATACAACTCAAAATAAAGCAAAATACTGCTACAAGCCGATGAGAGGATAATCCGAATATATATATTTTTACCTACAATCCATGTGGACAATATTATATACCATACCATATGCCATACTATACTCGTACACTACACCAGGGGTGGGCAAATATTTTGACATTGCAGATGAAAATTTGACCCCGGGCCAAACAGTTTTTTTCTAATTTTAAGCTTAATTTTTGCTAAGGATGTCAATTACTGAATTTTAAAACCAACATTTTTGAATCAAAATATTTATTTATTAAGTCATTTGAATAAAAAAATTGAAAAGAAATTTTTTAAGCATTAATATCAGATAATTATCAAACTGTACAATTATCATACAAAGGTGTTATTAAAAGTATTACCACTGTCATCTATGCTTAATAGATTGAGTCACAAAAAACATGAAAAACAAATGCTGGCAACATTGTGGTGATTTACATAAACTATTAATTTGACAGAACGTCAAATTAATAGTTTATACAATGCTTCAGGGGCCACACAGAATTCTATCGCGGGCCGGATTCGGCCCGTGGGCCATCATTTGTCCAGCTCTGCACTACACCATATACCACATTCTATTATATAATTTTTTTTTAACCCACGGGGCAAACAAGCATGTGTCTCACCTAATGGTAAGTGACTACCGCCGCCCATGATCATCCACAACACCAACGGCATTGCGGGTGTGCTGCCGGCCTTTTAAAAAGGAATACGCTCTTTTCTTGGAGGTTATGATGTCGTATCGGTTCGGAAATACCGCTGCCGGAAGTTGATTCCAAAGAGTGGTTGTGTCTATTATATTATTTATTTATTAATATTTGAGGGCAAAACAGTACACTGAGTTGTGACCATTTTGTGTTACTATGGCACACGCATGAAAGAAGGAAATTGTTGTTTTATATATTTTGCTTTTTTTTGTTGTTTTATTTTTTTAATTTTCATTCTTTTATCTCTCTATATATATTTACTGTGTGTGCCCGTATTATGTATATGTTTGTATTATTATTTGGGTGCTGTAAGTAATGCAAATAAATTATCCATCTATCTATTTATTAGTCGTGTAAATCCCAGCACAGAATAGACCATCCCTTCATAATATTTCATATTTATTTGTAATCAAGTAATGGCAATAGTATTTGAATGTTTCGATGTTAATATAATTACCTGTTCTTAAATTGTTGCATGCCCGATAGGGTATAACTGTTGATACTGATGTCAAATTCAAAGCAATAGTTATTGCTATATATATGTATACAGTTAGCAATAAAATTCTATTCTATTCTATTCTATTCTTCCTTTCCCATGGGTATCGTAAGGGGTGATCGCGCTCAATATTATTCTTTCTGATAAAAAAAGAAATTTCCAAATCGTTTTAAGAACGACGGGGCGAGAAACAAAAAACAATCGAATTGAGACATTCCTTGTTTTTCGAAGTCGGTGGAAAGGTCACTTGTAAAATAATTTATGTATGTACATTCTGTCTGTATGTCCACTGTCATCTATGCTTAATAGATTGAGTCACAAAAAACATGAAAAACAAATGCTGGCAACATTGTGGTGATTTACATAAACTATTAATTTGACAGAACGTCAAATTATAGTTTATACAATGCTTCAGGGGCCACACAGAATTCTATCGCGGGCCGGATTCGGCCCGTGGGCCATCATTTGTCCAGCTCTGCACTACACCATATACCACATTCTATTATATAATTTTTTTTTAACCCACGGGGCAAACAAGCATGTGTCTCACCTAATGGTAAGTGACTACCGCCGCCCATGATCATCCACAACACCAACGGCATTGCGGGTGTGCTGCCGGCCTTTTAAAAAGGAATACGCTCTTTTCTTGGAGGTTATGATGTCGTATCGGTTCGGAAATACCGCTGCCGGAAGTTGATTCCAAAGAGTGGTTGTGTCTATTATATTATTTATTTATTAATATTTGAGGGCAAAACAGTACACTGAGTTGTGACCATTTTGTGTTACTATGGCACACGCATGAAAGAAGGAAATTGTTGTTTTATATATTTTGCTTTTTTTTGTTGTTTTATTTTTTTAATTTTCATTCTTTTATCTCTCTATATATATTTACTGTGTGTGCCCGTATTATGTATATGTTTGTATTATTATTTGGGTGCTGTAAGTAATGCAAATAAATTATCCATCTATCTATTTATTAGTCGTGTAAATCCCAGCACAGAATAGACCATCCCTTCATAATATTTCATATTTATTTGTAATCAAGTAATGGCAATAGTATTTGAATGTTTCGATGTTAATATAATTACCTGTTCTTAAATTGTTGCATGCCCGATAGGGTATAACTGTTGATACTGATGTCAAATTCAAAGCAATAGTTATTGCTATATATATGTATACAGTTAGCAATAAAATTCTATTCTATTCTATTCTATTCTTCCTTTCCCATGGGTATCGTAAGGGGTGATCGCGCTCAATATTATTCTTTCTGATAAAAAAAGAAATTTCCAAATCGTTTTAAGAACGACGGGGCGAGAAACAAAAAACAATCGAATTGAGACATTCCTTGTTTTTCGAAGTCGGTGGAAAGGTCACTTGTAAAATAATTTATGTATGTACATTCTATTTGCATTTTTCGCATTACAAATTTTATTTGCTAACCAAGCGTATTTTATAATGTATGGGAATTTAAATGCTTCAGTATCCACTCGTACGTACGTCGTATAAAATTTCACGAGTCGTCAACTTCGAGTTCGACGTTGCGGAAACACACGTGGAATAATATTACGTAGTTTCTAGAACACAAAGGGGCATCTTTATAAAGAAAATACTCACCGGAATATGTGCGGTTAAGCAGTGGATGCTTTGAAGCGGGTGTCAGAAAGGGAGGAGTTTCTCAATTGGGCCGATTTATTAATATTTGCTTCAAATAGGGATGAGTTTTTTAATTCGACTAATATTTTATACTAGCGGCCCGTCCCGGCGTCGCACGGGTGGACATTTTTACATTTTGAAAAGTGGCCATTAGGCTGCACACGTGACGGAAGCTTAAAAATGGAGTAACTTCTCCCGTTTCCCCAACATTTCCCTTCACTGCTCTGGTCTTATTGATCGTAGCGTGATGAAAAGTATACTATAACCTGCCCGGAAGTATGAAGAATAATTGTACCAAGTTTCGTTAAAATCCGTCGAGTAGTTTTTGTTTCTATAACGAACCTACAGACAGATAGACAAAAATTTTACTGATTGCATTTTTGGCATCAGTATCGATCACTAATCACCACCTGATAGTTATTTTGGAAATATATTTCATGTACAGAATTGACCTCTCTACAGATTTATTATAAGTATAGATTCGATCCTTTTTTTTTCTTTATTGTTTCCGCCAAAAGATTACAATAGTAAATTTATTATAGATACTTTCAAAAGGACTTCTCTCTTTTTCTCAATTCATCTAAATTTTTGTTTGGGCATACACGATATCTTTGTCAGAAGAGCTCAATTGAGCTGATTTTTAATATTCGCTTCAAATAAGGATAAGTTTTTTAATTCGGCTGATTTTTTGCATTTGCCCTTCAAAAGGGAGGAGTTTCCTAATTCATCAAAATTTTTGTATGAATATATCTTTATGGCGATATCTTTGTCAATTGAGAACAGATTTTGATTACTAGTTAATTATTTACAAAAATACTTAACCGATTATAGTGAAAGACGAGGATTCTTAATTCGACTGCTTTTTTTGCACAGGTGTACGTTACCCGACGATTTGAACGATTTCAATGATTATTTTTTAAACAGCAACTCGCTGGATAGTACGTTGTTTAATTATAAAAGAGTAAATAAAATCGAACTGTCGAGATATTCCCATAATAAATGTATTTTTTTTATCTACTTGTCAGCTGTTGTACTAACTTCTATGTTAGTGTCATGAAAACATAGCGTATAAGTCATAAGAGTGAGCGATTATAGAAATAATTTAAATATATGATTTATTCTAATAGCTTTTTAATAGAAATATGCTGTGTATTGATTTTATGAATCTTTCTATATGCACAAGTATTATAAATATGAAAGTTTAAGCATGTTTAAGCGTCGTCTAAGAGAGCATTACTTATCACTATGCTGACGTATTATGTATATGTGTATGTATACTTATATATGTTTATATGTGTATATATATATATGTATGTGTATATATGTGTACATGTATGTATGTGTAAGTATATGTGTATGTTTAAGGGTTTATGTATTTTATGTAATTTATAATGTGTAGTTTGTATTATTCTTTGTGTATACATGTCTTATGTGGTTATACAATATATGCAGATCGTATGACTGCCTATTTTTATTTTTGATAACACAATTTACATGAAAAGGTTTTGCTGGAAGAAATCTCTTATTAGAGATAAGCTCGCCTTTGTACATTATGTTTATAATGAATTGTAATTAACAGTATGTTTTGTGTACAATAAAGAATAAAGAAAGTATTTTTTAGCGCTTCTATAGCTTGATCAATTATCATGCAATTTGGTGCAATCGTAGTATTTGTGATGTAGAACATAGGTTACTTCTTATCTTGCTCTGCTCAAGTGGACGAAGTCGCTGGTAAATATAATTAAAGATAAATTGTTCTTTCAATCAGTAACACTTTTCTAATACAGCTTAGAATGGTAAACAAGCCGATAGTCCACTTTCTGGAAAGAGTTAATGAACAGTACCATGGACTACTACCAGAGGGAGACTTTGTACAAAAGTCGATTGCTTGGGTACCTCTGTTCCATTCGTGTTTCAACCGTGAAGCAGTTGTGTTTCGGTTTGAAGGGTGGGATATGGCGTCAATTTACTAGGTACAGGGGAATAACACCTGAGTCCTCAGGAATAGCAACGTATAGGGGGTATCATGGGCGAAACAGTATACTCTGTTATGTCCACGGTACTGCTCATGTCTATAGGCGACGGTTACCACTTTCCATCATGTGGGCCATCAGCTTGTTTGCCATTCTAAGTTATATAAAAAAAAACATAACAGAGTATACTTTGTTTATGGGTGTAAATGGAATGGTAAACTCACCTGCGCTATTGGAATACACTAGTGGAGTAACAGAGTATACTGTGTCACCCACCATATCCATAAAAACATAATACCTTTTCTTAATTATGAATATAATTTTTATTTTAGTATATTTAGGTAATAATAAGCACAATAGTATCAAACCCAATGTAATGAAAATAAATAATAATAAGCTTACCATTATATCTGTATTTCTATTAAATAAATTACTACTAACTCGTTTTTGCCTGTGATTTGATCTGCGTGACCGGGATATGTTCACAGACCGACATAAAATGTAACGTATGATCCCCTCCATTCCATATTAAATTTCATAGTAAATGGTCAAGCCATTAAGACGATAAAGGGTAACAAATAAATAAACAAACTTCCTTTCACACTTATAGTACTAGTAAGGACAATTTTTCCATTCTTTTTACATCATTTACACCATCGTTTCCTACTCAATAGGTAGTTAATTAGTAGTTAGTTTAGTAAATAGCCTCGCAGTTCAATAGAAATGTTCTACATCTTCCAGGACTATCAATTGCTTTTCCTTTACCTATTCGAAATTGATTTCATTAAGATATAATTCCCTTTAATCATTTCTGGGTTAAAGTTCTTGATCCCTCCGTAGATAATAGAATATATTGAAATTTATATCTTTGATTAGATTATACATAGGAGGGATTTGCCAGTAGTTGCCACGCTTGGCAGGCGGATTTGCAACCGCAGTTAGGCTTTGGAGATGTTTTAAGAGGGACGCTGCTGCTCATCCCTCGCCCTTTCTTAGTCGCCTCTTACGACACCCACGGGAAAGGAAGGGGTGGCCTTTTTTACGCCGGAACCACACGGGATTTTTCAATATTACTGTAAAATTTTTAGTTTATTGGAAAGTTAGTAGTTAACACACTGAACTCAGCTAGTTATTTTCATTAGTATTGGTAGTTGGTTAGTTTTCTATTATTATAAACTAGTATTTATTCACGACT
The DNA here is from genome assembly GCF_026898425.1 of Galleria mellonella. NCBI lineage: Eukaryota > Metazoa > Arthropoda > Insecta > Lepidoptera > Pyralidae > Galleria > Galleria mellonella. The sequence continues at coordinate 315,961 of NW_026442135.1, read as the reverse complement.
TCATATATGGTAGTCAAGTCTTCCTTCATATCAAATACTGTGCATACGAATTTTTTTGGCAATAGGTCCATTAGTTAAGAAGACAAACAACAAACAGACAAATTCTCTTTCACATTTATTATATTAATAATGACGAAAAAATAAGTTCCTACCTACTTTTTGGCGCCTTAACTGTTTAACTAGTTGTTATGAAATTTGACATATTTATTTTTATTTCATTTATTTATTTAAACTTTAATACACATTAAAACTCTATGTACATTTGGCGGACTTAATACCGGACGGTGTTCTCTACTAGTCAACTATTAGGCAAATCGAGAAATAGGCGGTGCATTATTGAATTAAGGAGTTATAAATCAATACTTAATATACATACTTAATATAATTATGTAGGCGGAGTATTTAATTGTCTAAATATATATATATTCCAATCAACCTGGTTACGCAAGAGAAGTTGCAGGAGTAGCCTATATAACCTCTATGGCGCTAAATAAAATAAAGAGATGGATATTTCAGTTTTAATTTATTGAAACTTTTGGTAAATGGAAATCGGTCGATATACGAGTGCTGGGAAAAAATCTGTAGAGAATCTGTCGATGTATGAGCGAACTGATTATAATCAAGTGTAGGTGTAAAGTGCAGACAAAAAATAGATACTGTTGTGAATTTAATTTAATATTTTTTCTTTTTTTTTTAACCATTTTAGTTTATTAAAGTTTGCGCACAACATCACTCTTTTTCTACATTTATGAATGACGTAAAATAGTTTTATGAGACTGTTAAAACGGTAGCGTCAATTACTCATAGTAATATCCGCTTCTGCTTGTGTTTTACTCCATAAACTCTGGTGTGGATACGACGTCCGAGACGACCGTAAACGGCAATGCATTTCAAGTTTCGCGATATTAAACTTTCCTTGGATATCTGCGGGATAATACGTGTGCAAGGAACTTTTTCAATAACTGTGTTTAGATGTGGGAAATTTCGCTCGCTCCCTCTCATTATTTGCACCACTTTATTGGTAGCAGAGCGTATTTTTCCTGTATCTGTGTTCCTGAACAGTACAATTCGTTGCTTTAACAAGTTTATCTATGACGACTGTGTACATGCAATAAAAATAACTACGAATACTTTTATGAGTCAAATATTTTTAACAATTTCAAAAAAATAAGTGACATTTGTCAGTTCGAATGGAAATTTTTGTCAACTTCAGTACAGAGGTTCTCAATTATGTTACGCGGTTGATTCGTCTATTGACAATCGTTTATGATAATTTAAATTTTCATTCCGAAGGTTTTACTTTTATACTATAGTTTGATAAAAGAAAATTAATTTAATTTTCTTAACAATTTGTTTTTCTAAGTTATATATACCAGTATTTATATATTTTAGTTACAATATCTATATATTGGTAACAAATAACGGAAATATTAAATATCGCATATGTAATATATAATAATGATATGAAGAACCCCATCTAAATTAATAACAATGTCGGACTGGTATAAGTGACATCATGTTGAGTAGTGACCTTTTTTCGTCCTCAACCTTCAAAGGAAACTAATAAATAGATACTGTTGCGATATCGATATTTATAAGTATGTCTATTATATGTATATGATCGTGGAATGGAAAAAATGATATCTTGAAGTCCACTATAAAGGCCTGCACATACATCGGACATACCGTTCATATACAAAATCTCGCTATTACTTTTTTTTTTGAAATTTTTTTAATTGTTTTCAATTTTTTTTACATACTGTACATCTTCATTCATTCTTGCTTGATAAATCTCTTTCGAAATTCTTCTTTCATCGATTCTTTCCAAATGGCTAAACCGACGCAACATTCTCTTTTCAATTTTTGCCACTATATCGTTTTTCATTCCACACTTCTCTCTTATCACGCTGTTTCTCACTCTATTTTCTAAGAATGAATAGAGATGTCGGTAGGAGCCGCCTAGATAGATATACATATGTCAACCAAATAGGCAACGTGCTGAAGAAGGCCCAAATTAAAAGTACCCGTAACCGGCGAGCGTGTATGAAAAGATTGATGAATATGGAAGAAGCGAAAGAGGTTTGTTTGAATTGAAGCATTTGGCGTTCCATTGTTTCTGTCTACCCTAATGGGAGACGGGCGTGACAGATATGTATGTATATACAATGAGTGGGTTTATAGTTAGATATCTTTTTTGTTTAATGACTGTATAATCCGTATTGAGTTAAATTCTGTAACCATGGAAACAACAGAAATACTCCTCACGTTGACCACTAGATGGAGTTGTTATTTTAGTATCTGTGATTTCTAACCTGTTTATATAAGCTCAAGAGTATATTAAAAACAAAAAAATCTGATCTGGTACAGTTCAAGGGTGGTGACGCCAGTTTAAAATTAATAACATTATTCATATTAGTATTTGTGCCTACTCGCTTTTCGCTATGTATAAGGGATAGGTACTTTACATGCTCGCAATTTTAGTGGTTATCTGTGGGCTATGGACCGATTGTGTCCGATCTTTGTCGGTGCTGCCCTCTCGCGCCGATCGCCCCTTCTTTTTCGAACTTCGTTTTGAGTTACCGCGACTGGCCGCTCTCCTACAACTTAATAAACAAATAATACTTTTCGGCTGTGCTCCGTGTCATCTTTCGGACCATCGAACACTGGATCCTGTAGAGAGCTGCTGGAATTGTTCGCAGGTGAGTACCTATCCTATTTTTGAAATTACGAAAAGCGAGGTAAAAACCAGCCGGCGACCCGGCTCACATATCGAAGGAAATAATTGTTATTATTATTGAGTTGCTTCACCAAAGGGTGTATTTATTTATTGAAACCTAAATTATAACGTACCTAAATTCGTGGATGTGAATAAGAGTTTGTTAAATTAAAATAATGCCCCACATCTGCTCAGACCTTAAGATGTTTCTGTTCACGTTGTAGCGGTGGTGTCTTTGAAGTTTTACTTTTTATAAGGCCAGCGAGGCAACTGCGTGCGACGCGCGGTTAAGTTTCTAATTACCATTTTTCATGTTTTTATTTTATTTTAAGCATCTCATTAAATGAATATACTTTGTTATGACAATGAAACAGACTTTATGAGACAAGCTAGTTAATTACACTTTACTACGATATTGTTATTATTATAAGTAAAAATAAAAAAGCCCTTTATTTCCTTATCCTTAAAATTACTATTTCAAAATATTAATATTTATTTGTTAGTGTTTAATAATAATAATAATAAATAAATTCTTTAATCAAGGCAACCAGGGCCCACAAAATTTTAACAATCTTAGTTTGTACCAGAGGGCCTACTATGAAGTATTTTCCGAAATTTCGGGGACGAACGAAATAGAAATTTGATGTTAAAATTACATAATACATGCTGTTTAAAATTATTAAAAATGTTAAAATATCATTCCTCTGGACCGTTAGGATAGGATTTATGATGAACGAAATGTTAAGCTTCATTTACTGGGTCGATTTCGGTACGAACAAAAACACGAAATTGCGCCCGAAATTTCGGAATTTCGTTTCATGGTAGACTACCAAATATAAATTATTAAATCAAATTTTGACACTTATAATAAATAACATTATCTTAACCTACTTTTTTGTATGTTAGCCGGCATGTGAATCATTCTGCAACGATTCAAATACTGGCAGTATGGACGGTCCGTAAATACCCTAAGGATAGTGTTAGATCTATCCCGGACCCTACGCATCAGAGATGTGTACCGCTTTCACATAGTAGCGTAGAAACAATCAACACGCGCCTCGGCGAACATTCCCGATGCATTACAAAACTGGGACAGCCCCAACAGTACCCTAAACGCATTATTATACTGGACTCGTAGGGCGCTGTACTGTCTCTGAGTATAAAAAGCCCACAGACTACTCGTGTAAAAGGACGTACAAAATGCTCTAAAAAGAGTGATTTTGACGTCCCTCGAACAACGTGAAAAGTAGGTAGTTTATAATTAATGTTTTGTTTATTGTCTAAACGTAAGTAAGAGTTAGTTTTGTCAATGGATACGGACCCCTCCTCGGGTGAAGGCCTCCTCCTGTTCTTTCCACTCATCTCTGTCCTTGCGACAGTTTGCCAGTCCTTCCCTGGGAAATCGGCTATGTCATCAGCCCATCGTCTTTTTGGTCTCTCTACTCTTCTTTTTCCAACTGGCCCTTTCCATCTTGTAGTATTAATTGTCCACTTGTTATCTGTGTATCTTGATACGTGACCTGCCCACTGCCACTTCAATTTTAGAGCTTGTATGAGGGCATCTGTTACCTTTGTTTTTTGTCTGATTACCTACTATGCTTAGAACTTTTTGTATTTTTCTTATGTTTAGGATACTATATTATTATTATATCAGTCGTTAATTGTCCACTGGCTGTATGGTATACCAGCGGGAGACTTTGTACAAGTCGATTGCTTGGGTACCTCTGTCCCATTCGTGTTTCAACCGTGAAGCAGTTGTGTTTGCATGGCTGTGTTTCGGTTTGAAGGGTGGGATATGGTGTGAATTTACTGGGTATAGAGGAATAACACCTGAGTCCTCAGGAATGACAACGCATGGGGGGTATCATGGGCGAAACAGTGTACTCTGATATGTCCATGGTACTGCTCATGTGTATAGGCGACGGTTACCACTTACCATCAGGTGGGCCGTCAGCTTGTTTGCCATTCTAAGTTGTATAAAAAAATGGTCTCTGCATAGAATGGGCCATCCCTTTCTTTCCCGTCGTTGTCCTGAGAGGTGATTTAGGAAACTTAATTGGCGAAGGATAGGCAATAGCGTCCCTCTTAAAACATCACCAAAGCCTAACTGCGGTTTATGCCTTAGTAGAAAGTTCATTTCAGCCGTTAGTTGCCCACTGTGGAACATAAGCCTTCCAAATAAGGGGAGTTTTATCAGTAACTGTCATGTTTAGCAGTCAAAATTAATATTTGCCATTCTAAGTTGTATAAAAAAAAAAAATTTTAATGGATGAAAATGGAATGTTGACCCCGCCTTCGCTATTGATATACGCTGGCAGGGCGCCAGTGAGAACTAATAGGTGAGAATGAACGCAGATCAGGTGGCCTATCATGATGAATTTCACAAGAATTAATAACGACGGTTTCCAGAGGGAACTGCATAAAGATCGCCTTGCCAAGGTTTATTGCTAGCAAATTCTAGGGGTGGATACAGGCTACTTTTTATCCCGGTCCCGCGGACGAAGTCGCAGGTAAATACTAGTTGTGTAACAATTCTCATTTTCTCTTCGATGCAAGCACTATGCACGCGTACGTAACATATGCACTTGGAAACGGGCCAAATTGTCAGAATCTATTTATGAATGGTACCACTCAATTCTAAAATGAAATTTCCCAGTTCAAAATTGCGTTTGAATGCATTAAGAATACTTAGAAGTCGTAAATTAATTTTATACCTGTTTGAGGCAAAGTGATATTTTTACTAGCTGTTTCCCACGGCTTTGCCCGCGTATGCTTTGTCAGTCTTTAACTGTACACTGCTAAACATAACCTTCTCCTATAAGGGGAGGGGGTTCTTTAATAGATGATAATGGTATGGGTTTTTTTTTATACAACTTAATATGGCAAACAAGCTGACGGCCCACCTGATGGAAAGTGGTAACCGTCGCCTAAAGACATAAGCAGTACCATGGACATAACAGAGTATACTGTCACGCCCATGATACCCCCCATGCGTTGCCATTCCTGAAGACGGTGTTATTCCTCTGTACCATGTAAATTCGCGCCATATCCCACCCTTCAAACCGAAACACAGCCATGCAAACACAACATTGTTTGTGTTTATTATCTAATTGTTTAATTTACTTAATAGCAGTATAAAAATAATAATTAAGTAAGGACAGCAATAAAGTAAAGTAATTTAACTTAATTTAATTATTGTATTTATATCTTTATTAAACATCGTTTTAATTATTTAATTACGAATGTAATGAGAATAATGGTCGTACTATAAAAATAATTTAAAACACTATTTAAATAATGAATTCGTTAAACACTGTTTAGTCGGTGTAATAAATGTTTATTTATAGCTTTACCTTAGCTACCTTCTACAGAAGAATAACACCCGAGTCCTTAGGAATAGCAACGCATGGGGGGTATCATGGGCGAAACAGTATACTCTGTTATGTCCATAGTACTGCTCATGTCTATAGACGACGGTTACCACTTTCCATCAGGTGGGCCGTCAGCTTGCTTGCCATTCTAAGTTGTATAAAAAAAAATCCGCCTTAGTTACCCACTTCGGTTTCGCACGTGTGCACGAATCTTACTTCCCATTCACTCGCAAATTTTTTATATGGATATTTTTTTAATCCAAATTGATATTTTCGTATAATTTTAAAAATATTTCCTTTTATGAATTGCTTGTTTGCCATTCACTCGCTCTTTTTTATATGGATATTTCTATACTTTATTTTACACGTATTATTAAATACATATAGAAATATGACAGTGGCAAATATGTATCAAGGCGAGCTTAACTTTGCAGGAGTTCTCGTCTAGCAAACCCTGAATGGAAAGAAGCATCAATGTCAGCAGACAGAGCAATGTACAATATTGTGCCAATTTTCAAAAGCAAAATTAATTAGACAAACTTAAGGTTATACATAGCCAATAGATAATTATGGATAAATATATAATTTATTTGCATTACTTACAGCACAATAACAACAACAGACATAGACGTGCACAAAAAAAGAGATAAAAGAATACATATACAAAAATAGGAAAACATATAAAGGATGTAACATAATTTTCCTTTGCGATTTGCTTGCGTGCGCCATAGCAACACAAAATGGTCACAACTCAGTTTATTGCTTTGCCATCAAAAGAGCAAAACACTGATGTATTTCTGTATTTCTTTAAACACCTATTATTTTTAAGAAGATAGTGCCTCTTTTGTTAAGACAAAAACAAATGTTAGACACTCATTAGTAAACGCCTAAACATGTATTCAACATTTGTCTATCGCAAGTTTAACTTTTTCGTGGTACGACCGAATATATGTCTCTTTTTACTGCGTAAAATCTCTACTCATAAAGGAGTTAAACTATTTTTAAAATAACCGCTTTTAATACGTAGCAAATTTTCTGGTATTTGTTTAATGGAAGGTAAACCCTCTCCATATGTACATAATTGGGGGTAGGCCACTTCTAATGAAGTGCAAATAGCTCGGATGTTAGTAATCTAATTGCTTCATTTGCCTACCGATGTTGACATGCGCCCATCTGGAACGGACTTTAATCGTCCATTTATATTTCGATACGACAAAAATGAACTTTATTACAAGTGTGTTAAAGTGAAAAATCGCTTGGAAGCACCGATCGATTATAGCCAACTGTTGCGAGTGATGCGAGCGATTAAACAATGTAGTCATTGTCGATATCGACGTGTCGATTTGTTTCGTATTCGTCGATTTGTATTCATAATAGTGTTACATATACTATCAATAATGTCAAATGATTAACAGATAATGGAGTACAGGTTCATAAATCAATGTCTCTATATTAAGTCAAATAATATATTTCGTGCAATCATTTACTTGGCAAACGACATTTAGACAGTAATGACTTCAGAGTTATTTATATAAGTTAAATGAAACAAATGATTGCAGTATTTAACTTGTGTGTTTTATATAGATTATTAAAGAAAGTGACGAAATTGATAATTGACACTTTTTTTTTACTTTTTTTTCACATAAGAAATAATGTTAATATAAATATTAATTAAAAACTAGACTTTGAGTAAATTTTTACGAAGGCTACATCTTGATGTCATAATAGCTGAACTAATAGTTTTGAAATTTGGCATACATGTAGTAGATAATTAGCAAGAGCGTAGCTCTTATTTTTCATGGATGATAATGAAATTGTAACCCCGCCTGCGCGAACTGTATACGCTGGCGGGGTACCAGTGAGGGATGGTAGGTGAGAATGAAAAGGCAGATCAGTTAGCCACTATGATGTGATAGTTTCCAAGTGGCCCCTTGATGTCGTGGATGTGGCCGTGGATGTCGACCTGTCAATATACATATACATATATATAAATTATATTTTTGTATAATAAACAAATTGAGTGGATGAGCGAAGCTATGGATCAACGGGCTAGTATTAATAATTAACTTAAGCTAAAACGAGCAGAGCATGAATTAAATATATGTAAATATAATAATTACTAATTTTAACTTGAATAAATAAATGAAAGTCAATTTAAAAGAATAATAAGGACTTAAAACAAAATTAACTAAATATTTATTGTTTTAAAGAAAATTATTTGTAATTTAATTAATTGATTAGAATTATCGATATTTTTATTATTGTGTTTGCGCATTCACAACACTAGCAAAGTACTTTTGTCAGTTCATTTTAGTTGTCACCATACATAAATATGGCGTATTCAGTAATGCAGACGAGGACCAATTTGTTCCCTAAACGTTTGTCCCGTCTTGCCAGGCTTTTAGTTGCAACAAAAAACAATCCTTAGAGTATATTTTGGTGTAGTCACAGTGAAATGTTTAAAATTGCACGCTACAATGTGCAAATGTTGTGCATATAGGTACGTGGCTACAAAGACAACATTTTTTTACCCTCAAAATGTCCATCGTCTATGCAGACCTTAATCATATCTCGGTTGATAAATTCACCGGGTTATATTTCTCCGTTTATTTCTTTTAAACCACGTAACGGATTCTGATCTGTTTTAGAACTAATTTGAACCGTCATTTTCAATAAATTGATCGAGTAACAAACATACAAAATGTCTAAACCTCGATTTTATATATAATATTTATATATAATAAATAAGCTTGGATTAACTTAACCTAACTGCGGTTGCCAACCCGTCTGTTAAGCTTCTTATTGGGGAGGTCTATGTCCAGTAGTGGACAGTTAAAAGCTAATACAATACATGCTTAGATTATGAAATTTCGCTTCCCTATTCAAATCCGTGTTTGGCCGTGTGGTCCCGGCATAGAATAGGCCACTCTTTCCTTTCTCGTGAGTGTCGTGAGAGCTGATTAAGGGAGGGCGAGGGATGGGCAGCAGCGTCCCTCTTAAAACATTTCTAACGGCCTAATTGCGGTTGCCAATCCACATGCCAAACGTGGCTACTACTGGAAAAAAAACTCCAAGGGGAAGCTTATGTTCAGCAGTGGACAGTTAAAACCTGATATGATGATGATTCAAACCCGAGATCATAACACACAGACCATCTAAACACCGCGCAGAAGTTCCGTAATGTACTACACAATATTAATATCAAATAACTCGGCCATCTCGCGAGCATCCGTCCGAACAGATATGAATAACCATCAGCCCCAGACCCTCGTTAGCTTTTAGTACAGCTTGATGAATTAATGGACGATATAAATTCAGCAAATATCTTGAGCTCCAGCCTAGAGTGTAAATAAAACGGTATTTATTTAATGTCGTGGCGATTGGCGCGAGTTAAACGCTTAAGCGTTTGGAAAATAACTTTTTAATCTTTTTACCTTGCCGTGTGGACCCGGCATAGAATGGGCTACCTCTTCCTTTGCCGTGTGTATCGTAGAAGGTGACTAAGGGAATTTAATAGTTGAAAGATGGGTAGCAGCTTTCTTCTTAAAACATCACCAAAGTTTGTGGTTGCTAACCCGCCTACCAAGCGTGGCAACTATTGGCAAACCCTCCTTATGGGGAAGGCCTATGTTCAACAGTGGACAGTTAACGGCTGATATGATGATGATGATGATGATGTACAAATTTTATTGTTAAACGTTTCATAAGTACACAATGTTTTTATAAGTGTATTTAATTTGAGAAAGCTCGATTAAGGATTCAGGATGATCCTAAAACTAGTCAAGTCGACTAAAATATACGTCAATAATCTGGTCATTAATACATTAAAATGTATGCATAAATGTTATTAAATAGAATTTCATCGCGCCTTCGATCAAACTGTTTATAATTACTCCTCTCCATCCAAAGGTTGACTGGAAGAGATCGCTTTTAGCGATAAGGTCGCCTATTGTTTTCTCATTGTGATTATTTTTTGTAATTGTTTATATTTATAATAAGTTTACTATTGTAATCTTTTGGAGGAAACAATAAAGAGTATCTATCTATCTATCTAAAGTTAAAATTATATATTAACGCTACAGTTCGTAACTTAATGCCAGCAATAAAACATACGGTTGCAAGCATCCCAGATGTCGACATTTGCATCAGCTAGATGGCGTTGGCGCATCAGATGAATTATTCACAAGTGCCGGGCAATATTTATACGGGCCGACTTTCGCGTTTACCTGCTACATTTGTAAATGTCACCTCGTCTACTGTAGCAATAGTGAGTAAATGTACTGAGGGAGGGGGAGTTCATAAATTAGTATGAATGTTTGTTTTTCTTTTATTAACGTGTTTTACGGCTCTGGATACAAGTGCTTTTGAGTCTGACATTATTTAGGGTACTTTACCCGTACTTCTCAAATATGAATGTTTATTAATGGCAGGGTTGCCAGATGCAAATAATTTTTGATTATTTCCTTCCTAAAGTTACATTAGAGAAATTAAGGAAGGAGCTGGTGTCGTGTCGTATCAAGAGGTGAAGAGACTCGCTGAAAATCGTAGTGCGTGGCAAGAGCTCCACCGACAAGAGCGTAGCTCTTAAATAGGATAGATAGATAGAAAGTTGAATATTTTTACACATCGATGCCATTTCCCTCACTATTACCCAAACACAAAGCTATTTTTGTTTCTTTTCTCTACATTTTGGTATGTAACCGTTTAGCAAAATGACAAAAAAAATTGTCTCTCAATCAGTGGTTTTACATTTCAGTAATATTTTAGTCATTGGTATATTGATTCTGTTGATTCAGTGTTTTTAGATACTTATAGCATTAGGGGTGCCTTTTCTAGAAATCTGTCCGATTCTAGAATAAGGGCATACGGGTATGCGACCCCGGCCTCCCGAGCCGCTGCAGTGTCCCAGTCCTTTCCGCAACTATAGTGTCCCACCCCTTTTCTTCCTCACACTGAGTCCCTTATTCCTCTTATTTACCAATTTCCTTTACGCATTTCCAACGTTCCCTTCTTTTTTCCTCAATCCTTCCTTCCATACTGTAGGTGGCGGAAACCACCAACAAATGCATTCCCAAAAAGGGTCGACGTCAGGCAGGCGGCCGAGCGTAAAACTGTAAGCCAAATCTTTTTGTAATATGGATAAAAAACATACTACGTCGACCACAAACAATAATTGGGATGAGTGTAGGAAGATGATGTTCTACTAATAGCTAATACTAATATTATAAAGAGGAAATATTTGTTTGTTTGTTTGTAATAATATTAATAATATTATTATAATATAATATAATATTAATAATATATAAAGAATTATTTTCCCAGAGGGAGACTTTGTACAAAAGTCGATTGCTTGGGTACCTCTGCCCCATTTGTGTTTCTACCGTGAAGCAGTTGTGTTTGCATGGCTGTGTTTCGGTTTGGAGGGTGGGATATGGCGTGAATTTACAGGGTACAGAGGAATAACACCTGAGTCCTCAGGAATAGCAACGTATAGGGGGTATCATGGGCGAAACAGTATACTCTGTTATGTCCATGGTACTGCTCACGTCTATAGGCGACGGTTACCACTTTTCATCAGGTGGGCCGTCAGCTTGTTTGCCGTTCAAAGTTGTATAAAAAAAAAATTTATGCGAAGCCTGGGCCGGTTGATAGTTAAACAATAGAAAATAACAGACAAATCGAGCACTAAATTATTAAAAAAAAACATAATGTAAATATAGACTAGACATATTTTTAATATACTTACTTACGGTCATTTAAAAATATATGATTAATGTAAAGAGAAGAAATTTTAAGAAACTCAACGTCAAAATTGTCATTAATATCAGAGGTGGCGCTCAGGTGTCGCCATCTAGACGTAACAATAAATGTCAAACGATAAAGGTAGCTACAATAATCCTTTGTCGTTATGATTGATTGCAATCTGGACTAAAAGAACGCTTCAAATAACAAAAAAAATATTTCGAATAGTTTTGAACTTAGGTTTAGAATTCAATGATTGATTAACATTAAATTCAAATTGTCGCATTATAACATTTTGTATTATTATTTTTTATAACACAGGGGGTAACCGAGGGGGCTCACCTGATGGTAAGTGACTATCGCCGCCCATAATCACCTGCTACACTAAAGGCATTGCAGGTGTGCTGCCGGCCTTTTAAAAAGGAATATGCTCTTTTCTTGAAGGTTATGATGTCGTATCGGTTCGGAAATACTGCTGCTGGAAGTTGATTCCAAAGAGTGGTTATGCGTATTGTTGTATTTATAATATTTATGAAATTTTATTTGAGCAAGTTGTCATCTTCTTAATTTGTTTATTTGTCTGGTTAGCACACTTATTTCTTCAGACATCTACAAAGTTTATAACTTTGTATTTTACGTATACATGTGAGCAGTATTTATATATTTTTATGTATTTGTGTAGGTGTTTCTATGTATGTATATTTGTATATGAATGTGTATGTTTCTTTATACAACTTAATATGGCAAAAAAGCTGTCGGTCCATCTGATGGAAAGTGGTAATCGTTGCCTATAGACATGAGCAGTACCGTGGACATAACAGAGTATAATGTTTCGCTCATGATAGTCCCCATGTATATACATATGTATATACGCATATATGTATGTTTATGCATGCATGTATATATATAATAATGAGTAGGGGATATATTTACATTATTACATGTATCACATCTCCATATTTAGAAATGATAGAATTTTCATCATGCCTCCGATGAAACTGTTTATAATTACTCCTCTCCATCCAAAGGTTGCCTGCAAGAGATCGCTATTAGCGATAAGGTCGGCCATTGTTTTCTCATTGTGATTATTTCTTGTAATTGTTTGTAGGTATCTATAATAAGTTTACTATTGTAATTTTTCGGAGGAAACAATAAAGAGTATCCATCTATCTATTTTTTCTCCATCTTTGAATTTATTTCCATTATAACTTAAAAGATGAAGAATAAGTATACACAAAACGATTTTATTTGACATTAACGATCTAGTTGTGCCAAGTATATTATGTTGGAATTTGTCACGACCGTTCCATTCACAACAACTGAACACTGATTTAGTTTAGTCATAAATAATATAAAAGATTGTTATTATTATGTCTATAGGCGACGGTTACCACTTTCCATCAGGTAGGCCGTCAGCTTGTTTGCCATTCTAAGTTGTATAAAAAGAAAATATTATACATACCACTTCATTTAATTTAAAATTACGTACCTGCGAACAATAAAATACATTTAATTAGTACAAAGACAAGGAAGGGGTAGTCCATTCTATGCCGGAGCCACACGGTGAATATCTTATTATTAAATTTATTTATTTATTTATTGAATTCTTATAATATTTATAAGTAATTATATAAAGTTTAAATTATAAACTTCATCATCATGTCCACTGTTGAATATAGGCTTTCCCCGTAAGGGGGGTTAATCCAGTAGTTGTCACGCTTGGTAGGTGGGTTGACAACCGTAGATAGACGGGGGGAAAGGGATTGTTAGGAATAGAGATTGAGAATCCCATTGCTAGCAATACACCCAACTAGGTCAACCTCCTCGCGGTTCTGCCTGAAAACTATCATGGTTAATTCCTAATGAATTCATCATGATGTGCTAACTGGCTTGTTTTCATTCTCATCGATCACCCTTCACTGGTGCTCCGCCAGCGTATCCCGTTAGCGTAGGCGGGGTTACCGTACCATCTTCACCTATTTAAAAAAAACTGTAGATAGACTTTGATTATGTTTTAAGAACTATTCATATACGATGAAAGGTGTTATGGCGTCAGGAAACAATAAATAAACAAACAGACTTTCGCATTTATACATATAATAAGCAGTAAGAATTCCATGAAATAGTATGGGATAATGATATTATATTGTTATTCATAAGATAAAGTTTGCATAGCTTTGTAATCTTCAATTCATATTATATTCATTTTTATTATAAATAAAGGCCAAATATCCTTTGATACATATTGGACTTGTAATAAAGGATTTGTTATTAATATTGAATGGTCATATTTTTACTGTGTACATAGGGAAATATGTTTGATGGTTTATTTTTATCCAATTTATGGTTTTATATGATGCATGGAGTCAAAGAATGCTTGAATGGTTGATTTTACCAGAGTGAAACTTAATACAAAAGTCGATTGCTTTGGTACCTCTGTCCCATTCGTGTTTCAACCGTGAAGCAGTTGTGTTTGCATGGCTGTGCTTCGGTTTGAAGGGTGGGATATGGCGTGAATTTACAGGGTACAGAGGAATAACACCTGAGTCCTCAGGAATGGTAACGCATGGGAGGTATCATGGGCGAAACAGTACACTCTGTTATGTCCATGGTACTGCTCATGTTTATAGGCGACGGTTACCACTTTCATCAGGTGGGCCGTTAGCTTGTTTGCCATTCTAAGTTGTATAAAAAACTCATTGTTTATTTTGTATGACCTTATATATATATATATATATATATATATATATATATATATATATATATATATATATATATATATAATTATTTTCTGACCATCTACATCCATGAACGTGCTGTAAGAAGTAAACTTTATTGCCATTAAATATTAATTTTGATTTAGCTATATTTATTTCTATAAGAATTCAATCAATCAAGGAATTTTTTTATAAAGAAATAAACATTTTTCCTATATCCATCTCCGTCTTAATTAACGTCACATCCCAGATACTTCATACAAAAACGCCACAATCCGTGCTTGTCACGACTACAAAAAATAATGAAAAAAGTAACGTCTGTTGGGGGAGCAGGGATTGCTAGTTATGGAGATTAACAACCCCATTGCTAGCAATATATCCTGTCAGCTCAACATTCATGCGGTTGTCCCAGAAAACCATCCTGGATGATACTTGAATTCGTCGCAATGGGTGAGTTATTTTCGTACCATGGGGTAGGGCTGCCATCACCTAAATTGCCAACACCGAATAAACACGGCCAAAATCCCGGACATTTGGGCGAAATATGTTTTTTCCCCGGACACAATTATTTTGAAAAAAATATTTTTTGTAACAAAAATAAAAACATTGTTATTAAACAGGGTTACTGTGGATGAATTTGTAACTAAGATTTATTTCAATTATCCTGATAAGAAAAGTGTCCGGACACCCGGACATATTTCAAAAATCCTTGCCGGACGGCCCCCGGACTCCCTTCAAACTAGAACAAATCCGGGGAATTCCGGACGGATGGCAGCCCTACCGCGAGGTTACCATTCCATTTTCACTCATTAAAAAAAAAAGTCTTAATCCCAAATTAAGATTAGTAACTAAAAATAAAGTAAGCTCTCGATATTTGTGCAAAACAATTGCTTCATAAACAAAAACAAACACAAAGCATCCCCCGAAACTGAAAATAAACATCTCAAAACCTCGGTCCTTGATCCTTTTTCGCAGTAAGTAAAACACAAAACAATTTAAAAACAAAATATACGTTAACGCACCGCAATAAATTACATTTTCCTCTGTTCCCGCATTCTCTGATACACACAGCTGTATAAATATACGAGCATAATGAAGAGAAGAGGGTTTTGTAAATGTTTGAGTTTCATGTCCTTGTTTGTGTGGCGATATTGAGTATTATTTTATTTCAGTGTTTGTATTGTATTTCGGAATTCTTTATATTAATATTGTTATCTTCCCATAATCCTAATAGTAAATTGCTAATATTTATATAGACGTTATTGTTTGAATTTGCCTCAATGACGTTTATACTACATTGTAATAAATTGAGCATGAAACCAGGGTTGTAACTAGATCTAATTTTAAGGCAGAGCAAAAGAATTTTTAGGTAGGGCCGAAGCCATGATTGAGTGACTTCGAAAAAGCGAAACCGTCTAATTTTCTTGAGGCTTTTCATTTTAAGATAGAGCATTGGGCATTTTAAGGTAGGGCATTACCCCTTAATGCCCCTGTCTAGCTATGGCCATGCATCTAACGCTGGTAGAGTTAGTTCAATCACGAACTGTGTCAGTAATTTAAGCAAATGGTAAAACAGTTTAATAAATAGTACATTTAAAATTATAAAAAAAAATAATAACGCGCCTAGATTTTGTTTCGCAAAGTATCAGTGATTTCAAATTTAATAAAATTGTGTTATCGATTAACAATTTTGTTTATAAACGAATAAAATGCAGCTATGAGTGACGAGATGTTTCGTAGATACATTAGATTTAATATATTTTAATGTAATAAACCTAATGTTTGGACACACGTATCTAGATACATTTTGTTTATGCAACTTAGAATGCCGCTAGCTAGCTGATAGCCTATCTGATGGAAAGTGGGGAAATCTATATAAGACCATTTATTTTATTACAAAATAAGCAGGATTTTGTTTCGATCGGCACAAAATTTATATAAGGCCAACACGAGAACAAAACCTGTCGTAAGATTACCTTCAGCAATAAGGGCACATTGTTGCACTAATTCCAGTTACCTGTATGTACGATACTGTTATTTACAACCGACTTTAAAATGAAGGTTCTATTTTGTTACCTTATAACTCCGTCAGTTTTAAACCGATTTGGAAAATTCTTCTTTTATCTGAACGGATATACTTACAGACATACATATTGGGAGACCGAGACATAGTTACATCAGGCAGATCAAGGAAGGAGTTGGTGTCGTGTCGTATCAAGAGGTAAAGAGACTCGCTGAAAATTGTAGTGAGTGGCAAGAGCTCCACCGACAAGAGTGCAGCTCTTAAATAGGATAGATAGATAGATTGGTCTCACAGAATTTTTTTTAAATCAGTTTAGTAGATTAGTTCAAAGTCAAAATAACTGATTTTGTCAGAAGTGAAGTCGGTTTTTTGTGGGACATAATTTTTAATTATTATTTAAACACTAGATAACATGATAGATACTATTTTGTTAAAAGATGTATTTGACGTTAATGTTTGTATGAATATGTTTGTAGAAATATTATTTGTATGAATTAAGAGATTTAGGAATTTTTCTTGAAATTCAAGATGACGTCAGTTTACCATACGGCCTACCCACAAGAATTAACTCTGATATTGAAATATAAGTAATTTAGCTATATATTTATTATAGTAAAGAGTTTAAACAATATATATATATATATATATATATATATATATATATATATATATATATATATATATATATATATATATATAAGAAAAGGAAAGAAAGAAAATTGTTAGTTTATATATTTTGTTTTTTTTTTGGTTTTGTTGTTTTTTTTATTTTCATTCTTTTATCTCTTTTACTGTGTATTATGTGTATGTCTCTTATTGTAAGTTATGTGCTGTAAGTAATGTAAATAAATTATCTATCTATCTATCTAATTATAAGGTCAGAAGATGCTCTTTAAGTCTATTCTTAAAAATACTTATTTTCTTGAAAATATTTAAAAAAGCATCATTAAGGATCTTTTGTAAAAATGTTCACTGAAATAATCAACCGTATGTCTCATTTCAGAGATTCCAATACATTCATATTACAAGGATAGCGATAACTCTTCGGAAGGGTTAGAGTTCTTACTTGTGAATTTGTAAATTGTGGATACTGTATGTTTATTTATCCCTTGTCAGCTGCATCGGAACTTTGCGCATGTAGCTTCAATGTTTTCGAAACAACCATACGATCTACATTTACCAGAGGGAGACTTTCTACAAAAGTCGATTGCTTGGGTACCTCTGTCCCATTCGTGTTTCTACCGTGAAGCAGTTGTGTTTGCATGGCTGTGTTTCGTTTTGAAGGATGGGATATGGCGTGAATTTACAGGGTACAGAGGAATAACACCTGAGTCCTCAGGAATGGCAACGCATGGGAGGTATCATGGGCGAAACAGTGTACTCTGTTATGTCCATGGTACTGCGATCTATAGGCGACAGTTACCACTTTCCATCAGGTGGGCCGTTAGCTTGTTTGCCATTCTAAGTTGTATAAAAAAAAGAACAGTTAGATCAAATCCACTAGTGTATTGTATTGAAATGCTTCGCTGTATCTTATGTTGGCGATCCAATAAATAAATAAAGTTTTGTTTTTCAATTTCATAAATCGAAACTATTTGCCGCTACATCAGAGATTTACGAGTTTTTCGCTCTGCGTATGACGTACAGAAAATTGAATACGAAAGAAAAAAAAAATAGAATATTTAATTTGTGTTTATGATATTGACAGATCAAAACCAGTTTTCAACTGACAAAGCGAGTTATAACTCAACAATTCTGTTCGCGATACTTGTTTGTAGTATAGTTTTTAATATAAATGTCGCTTTTTGAGTAAAACATTTTTTCGACACATTTTATGGGATTTGACGGGAAAATTTCAGAATATACATCTGTATTAATATCAGCGTTTAACTGTCCATTGCTGGACATAGTTGAGGCCTCTCCCATATTTGGAGGGGTCTGCCAGTAGTTGTCATGCTTGGCAGGCGAGTTGGCAATTACATTTTGGCTTTTGGTGATATTTTAAGAGGGACGCTGCCTCTCATCCCTCCACCATAAGCTTCTTTAGTCGCCTCTTACGACATCCATAATATGATAGTCCTCAGAAATGGTCACAAGTGACGGCTACTATGAACATTACCATTATTGCGGCTAAGAAATACCTACACTCTTTATGCCCACATTTCACTGAGCATGTTAGAATGTAACCAACCTTGGTAAAATAGCAGAATATTAATGTAAATAGTGACATTTGAGAGTGTAAAGTATCACACACAAGTCCAAGAGGTTTAAGTGGTACTAAAAATCCAATATTTTTAATGTATTTATGTATGATAATTAAATAAAAAAAAACCTGGTAGGAGGCACCTATGAATTCCATATTATATCAGCTGTTACCGGTTCATTGCTGACCATAGGTCTCCCCCATAAAAAGGGGTTTGCTAGTAGTTGCCTCGCTTTACAGGCGAGTTGGCTACCGCAGTTAGGCTTTGGCGATGTTTTAGAAAGGACGCTGCTGCCCATCCCTCGACCATTAGCTCCTTTACTCGGTTCTTACGACACTCACAGGAAATAAAGGGTTTCAGAGTAACCGACAATAAATTTAGCACATTTATCACCTAATCTGCTATTTGTTTAGGATCTACGTGTACACAGACGGTAATATTATGCGTTCAGATCTTTGTCCGTTTAATTCTTTTTCATCCGACATTTGTTATTCGGACCTAAAATAATATGGCATTTTTGATTCGACTTTCTGTCCTGTTTGTAAATTTAATTCTGTGTAACATTTTAGGCCAGTCGAATGTGTGGTTGAAGGATGACCTTTCTTTTTTTTTATACCATTGAGGTGGCAAACAAGCATACGGCCCACCTGATGGTAAGCGGTTACCGTAGCCAATGAACGCCTGCAATACCAGAGGTATTACGCGCGTTGCCGACCCTGAAGAAAGTCCTGCCGACCTAAAGAAGCTCATTCCATAACCTGAGTGTTCGTGGGAGAAAGCATCTCTGAAACCGCGTTGTACGCGACCATTTAGGCTGTAAGGTATGAGGGTGAACTCCCTGTCGATGGCGAGCCGTACGATGATAGAAAGTATTTCTTCTCAAAGTTCACTTTTTTTGGTTTTTAGTTTGGTTTTAAATTTAATTTCGTAATTGTCTATTTGTATATCGCGAATACGACTATGGTAAGCTTATATAACCTTCATTAAGAGATCAGTTTTTAAATGCAAAAACTCTTATTTGTGCGATATTTATCCGATTCGACCTACTGGAACTGTGTAGAGATGTTTCATGTCTGTGTGTTTTCTACCGAATTTATCATGAGAAGTGTTATGGGGAATTGTTCAGATTGATACCTGCTGCTGATTTTCACCACCGTACAACCCGCCACAAACTAAAGTTTCATTCCAATCATGGCTTTTAAAAGTCCTTTTGTACACCTGCAATGCCTTTGGTGTTTTGGGTGATCATGGGCAGCAGTCATTCGCTTGTCATCAGGTGAGCCGCATGCTCATTTGCCCTCTCTGTTATGTCCATGGTACTGCTCATGTGTATAGGCGACGGGACCACTTTCCATCAGGTGGGCCGTCAGCTTGTTTGCCATTCTAAGTTGTATAAACAAAATAACTATAAGGGGGAAGGGATTCTTAGTAATGCGGACTACCAGTTCCATTACTAGCAATATATCCTATCAGGTCGACCTCCACGTGGTTCCCCCTAGAAACCATCGTGCTGAATCACAGGTGTATTCATCACCATAGGCTAACTGACTTGCCTTTACATTCTCACTTGCCATCCCTCACTGGCGCCCCTACAGTGTATATCGTTAGCGTGGGCGAGGTTGCCATTCCTTTATCATCCATTAAAAATAATACCCATAGAACAAGCTATGTTTAGTCTGGAACTAGGCGGCGTTATGTAATATTTCTAAATATAAAAAAGGCATGAGTACCTCTTCCCTACTTGTGTATCTACCACAAAGCAGTTGTGTTTGCACGGCTATATTTCCACTCGAAGGGTGGGATATGACAATGAAATTATTTACGAGGCCGTAAAATTTTAATATTCAGAAATGGTAACACATAAAAGGTACCATGGGCGTCACAGTATCCTAACTGTTATACATGGATACATATAATTTTCAATCAGATGTGGCGTTGGCAGGGCCGTATTATTTATTTACTTTTATTTCTTCATTTAACACTTTGTTGCACTAATATTACAAGATTTGTTGAAGGATTTTCATTAAGTATAGTGTAGTGAGAGAGGACTTTACTTTTTTTTTTTGATGGATGATAATGGAATGATAACCTCGCCTGCGCTATCGGTATACACAAGCAGGGCACCAGTGAGAGATGATAGGTGAGGATGAAGCAGGTCAGTTAGCCCATCGTGACGAATTCAACAAGAATGGTTCACGATGGCTTCCAGAGGGAACCACGTGGAGGTCGACCTGAAAAGGTGTATTGCCAGCAATGGGTTCATTAGACCCCATTACTAACAATCCCTTTTTCCATAGGCCCTATTTTTTAACGCTAACGGGATACGCTGGCGGAGCACCAGTAAAGGATGATAGATGAGAATGAAAACAGGCCAGTTAGCTCATTATGATGAATTCATCAGGAATTAACCATGATAGTTTCCGGGGAGAAACGCGAAGAGGTCGACCTGGTTGGGTATATTGCTAGCAATGGAATTCTCAGTCTCTATTACTAACAATCCCTTCCCCCCCCTAGATCCTATTACTAGCAATATATCCTGTTACCCTTCACGCGGTACCCTCTTAAAACCATCCCGGTTAATTCTTGACGAATTCATCATGATGGGCTAACTGATTTGCTTTCACTTATCATCTCTCACTGGTGCCACGTCAGTACATTATATTCTTTATTGCACTTGTAAATTACATTGTTAATGCATTTATAAATATTGTGAGCAAGGGTAGAGTTATCTCTGACAGAGATCTCTTCCAGTCAACCCAATGCAGTTAGAAAGCATGTTGTTAGCGGGCAGCTGAAGTGCTACAACTATTAATATTTAGAGTACATAAACAAATATACAGTTAAACAAAATATTAACATACATAATAAAATATTACATAAATACATATACTATGAATAAATATAATATCTACCTACTTATACAATAGATGTTAAAATAAATGAATATACTACCTACAATAGGAATTTAGTTAAATGATTTTAAAGTTTAACAGTTCAATTATAAAAATGAAAAATTAAGATTGTGACTCAAACGAAAGAAAATGTAACTTCAACCTTTTCTTGAAAGAGGTAATTGAAGGGCTCTCTTGTGTGTGGGAAGGGAGTTTGTTCCATAATTGGGCAGCTCGATACGAGAAGGAGTTGCCCATACAATATATAAATATATTACCAATAATGCAGGCGTGGTTACTATTTCACTATTATTTATAAAAAATAAATTGTGTAATAATTGCGGATAATGAACTCCCTGCCGAGGTTTTCCCAAGAGATTACAACACGCTGTTCTTCAAAATGGCGGTAAAGAGGTTTCTTCAGGGTCGGCAGTGCGCGCGTAATGCTTCTTGTATTGCAGTTCATAGGTTACGGTAACCACTTACCATCAGGTGAACCGTATGCTTGTTTGCCACCTCAGTGGTATAAAAAACCAGCTCTGAACATCAGTAAGTTTGTAATTCAAAATCTTAACATGAAATATTATTTTTTAATAATTTTTTTTTGACCAGTCGTGTAATAAAAGCGTGTAATAACAAAAAAAAAAATGATAAATCTTGACATTACTAATGTTACACGGATGGGCCTTTTTATTATATTCTTGACACGTGTAGCCTATTTCTAGGATCTGTGTTTCCATTCTACTCTGTAATAAGCGAGAAATGTTTCCGCTTTGAAAAATACTTGTGGCCCGTGACTGTAATGGAATATTTCTCAAAGAGGTTGCTAATTATTATTAGTTTATTTTTTTTTAGTTGTACTCTTTCGTTGTTTAGTAAGTTACTGATTTGACTTTAAAACAGTGTGATTAGAGAGAAATGTGGACTGAAAGACGATGTAGTGACAAAAATCGAAAAAGGAATGTTGCGTTGGTTTGGTCATTTGGAGAGGATGGATGAAAGAAGAATTACGAAAGGGATTTATCGAGCAAAAATGAATGGAGATGTCGGTAGGGGCCGCCCCAGACGGACGTATGTCGACCAAATAGGCGACGTGCTGAAGGGCCAAATAAAAGTACCCGTAACCGGCGAGCGTGTATGAAAAGATTGATGAATGTGGAAGAAGCGAAAGAGGTTTGTTTGAATGAAGCATTTGGCGTTCCATTGTTTCTGCCTACCCTAATGGGAAACAGGCGTAACAGATATGTATGTATGTATGTACTTTAAAAACGAGAAATTACTCAATTCAATCGAACTGAGAAATTTCTCATATGACATTATTTTCTCATCATTTGCTATTTCGATTTGTTTAGTTTTTTTTTGTTATTTACAAACTGTATTTTCTGTCGTTATTGTTCATGCGACAACCTTTTTAATTTTTATTATTTTTATTAATGAATAAATGAGAATGCAAAACGTATATCCAAATAGGAGTGTACAAGTGTGCGAGTGTATATTCCATGTCCGTGTTTATATGTAATCCTGTATATCCTATAATTTGTCATGTCCGGTATGTTTAATCCAGTTTTGTCGAGCCATTCTCTCTTGCAACAATTCGCAATGAGTTTTTACCAAATTCCAAAAATATATGCCTATTTTGTACCTCCTTAAATACATATTTTATATTGTCCTCCGTTATTTCTGTATTCAATTTAGATTAACAGTTATATCGATTTTTCGCGAATCTTCAAATCACAATTGAAAAATGTGTGCGTTTCATTATCACAATTGCAGTAGAGGTTGTATGCCAGTTTAAACCTATAAAGATATGCACAATTTCCTCCATGTCCAGTAAGAAGATAAGTTGTTGTATTGTATCTATAGATTTTAATATTTTACAAGCTTTCCGGACATCAGGTAAGAACATTATTGTGACAGCTGTTTTTTTTTGTTTTTAATGAATGATAATGGAATGGCAACCCCGCCCGCGCTAACGGTATACGCTGGCGGGGCACCAGTGAGGGGTGACAGATGAGGATGAAAAGGCAGGTCAGTTAGCCCATCGCGATGAATACACTTGGAATTCAGCACGATGGTTTCCAGGGGGACCACGGGGAGGTCGACCTGTTAGGGTATACTGTCAGCAATGGGACTGATAATCCGCATTACTAACAATCCCTTCCGATGCGACAGCTGTTGTTTCTGTGCAAAGAGTTTGCCATATTTCAAGGTATTTTTCTCTAATATTTCTCTCAGGAAATGTTAATCAGAGTATAACCAGTGTGAAACCAGGGCGTAACCGAATAAGCAGGGTTTGTTTTCTTTTTTAAAGCAGCGGCCTTAGCTAACTTGTCAGTCCGCTCATTTCCGGATAATCCGATATGAGATTTGACCCAAAAAAAGCAAACATTTTTCAAGTTCAGTAATGTGCTGTCTGTTTCCAATACGAGAGGGTGGAGTAAGCAGGGATCTTATATACTTGCTAACGCAGATCTAGAGTCACTTAGAATATAAAGTTGTGCAGCATTTAAGACATAATTTCTAGGGCATTCAGTATGCTGTCAGTTCCGCCTGAAAGACTGAGCAATAGTTCCCCAGGCGAAAACTAGTGGAAAGCGTTTGTTTCATTTACCTAAGTTAGTTAGTGATTTGTAGCTGACTAAAAAACGAGAAACTTCTTAATTTAACTGAATTGTAGGAATTCTCATACGACATTATTTTATGGTCATGTTTTATTTTTATTATAGTTATACCTAAAAATTAACTATTACAATCCTTATTAGGCATACACAATATTTTTATACGAAATAAAAAAATCTAATTAACATGGGGCCATTTTAAAAGTAAACTAAAATAAGAATAATGTAAACTGACAACCTGTGTCTCAGACTAGTTTTGTATAGGTAGATCCAAACAATATAATATTTTTTAGCTTATCCATTACAAAGAAACATATATACCTACATAGGTCGTCTATAAGAGATTGCCCTAGCGATAAGACCGCCTTTTGAACTTTTATGTATATATTTCAATCAGTATTTATGTTACTGTATTTCACTTGGATTATCTAATTGTCATTGTATATTTTTATGTTTCTGGTGCAATAAAGATTTAAATAAATTTTTTTTTATACCACTGAGGTGGAATAAACAAATGGCCCACCTGATTGTAAACGATTACCGTAGCCTATGAATGCCTGCAATACCAGGGGTATTACGCGCACGTTTCCGACTTTGAAAAACCTCTTTAGCCCCCTTTTGAAGAATTCCATGCTGTAGTCTCTTGGGAAAACCTTAGAAAAATTACCTATATATTTTTTTCCTTTATAGTAATAGAAGTATAAATATTCTGTGTTCTACGCTATAAAGTGAGTGTATTTTGACTCTTACATTGTAAGTTTAAAGTTTTGGACTAACGCTACAATGTAGTGAAAGTTTATGTAAAACATACAACACCTATATCCTACAAGTAATATATCCAGAGAATGTTCTAGAAATCTAACTCGAACGCCTACAAAGTTTGCAGGGAACTGTTACGTACGGCGAAGCCAAGAATATCAAGGAGTAATTGGTATTTTAGAGAGTAAGTTACACCAAGAGTATGTAGATAGAGATCGTGTGACAACATTGTTCGAGATATAGTAAACAAATTCTATTACGATTATTAAATGCCAGAGTACGTGAGGTGAGGGTGTAAAGACATATGTTTATTACTCTTTTACATAAAAAATACTGAACGATTTTGAATGAAATTCGGTACACAGGTAGATATTTTATTCATGTACCAAAATAAATATCCGTGTATCTAATTTAAACAAACATAAAATATTTTTTTTTTCTTTTCATTAATATCATCATATCAGTCTTTGTTCATTGTTGAAAATAAGCCCCCTCTTGGGAGGTTTTAACAGTAGTTGCCATGCTTGGCAGGTGGATTGGCAACCGCAGTTAGACTTTGGAGATGTTCTACGAGGGACGTTGCTGCCCATCCCTCGTTCTCCCTTAGTCTGTTCTTACAACACCTACGAAAAAGGAAGGGGTGGCGTATTCTATGCCGGGACCATACGGCCAACGTCGATATAATTTAGGTAAATTATTATAGTTTACCCAAACGATTCTCATCTCTTATAAAACATAAAAAGATATTTTTTTATTTTAATTCGAGTAGATAAAGTCACGGAGAAAAAATAATAACCGATAAAAAAAAATACATTAACCAATGGACTATAAACATTTGAAATTACGCGTTAAAAATTCAAGTCTAATCCATTCATCAAAAAAATAAATTTGAAGAGTGAAATTTGCTAAACAATATAACTTTAGAATATTAAAAATAGCCGACATTTAGGCAACGGCAGAATAATGGTGCAAAATGACATGTCCCATAGCCCCCAAAGCTGTGGCTTGTATCTTTAAAATGTCACTCAATTTGAATAAACTGAAAAAATGTATGTACATTTTGCTTCGAAAAAAGAACATTATTAATTGTAACAAAACATCGATGAACGACGACGCATTTCGAAGACAAATCGAATTGTATTGAAAATATTTGAATTTCGAATATGGTTTGAAGTTGGCATGCATTTGTTTTAGATTTGTTTTAATAGGTGAAAATGGTATGGTGACCCCGCCTGCGCTAACGGTATACGCTGACGGAAAACCAGTGAGGGACGACAGGTGAGAATGAAAAGATCAGTTAGCCCATCGTTATGCAACACTTGCCTTCCGAGCCGCTGAAGTGTCCCAGTCCTTTTCGCAACTGCAACCACTGCAGCCCCCCCCCCCCCGCCTTTCCTTACCCTTATTTCTGTTATTTACCAATTTTCTTTAAGCATTTCTAACATTTCTTTCCTTTTCTTCCTCTATCCATTCCTCCATACCGTAGATGGAGGAAAAAAAATAAGTAGGTGGAGGAAACCACCAACGAATGCATTCCCAAAGAGAGTTGACATTAGGCAGGCGACCTGTCGTAAAACTAAGCCAAACCTTTTTATATAATAATTGAGGATAAGAGTAGGAAGAAGAAGAAGTAAGAGATTAATTAAAATTAGATTTATAACCAAATCTCCTTGTAGACATTAAATAAGAGAAATAGAATAGAGGGTATGAATAACAGGAATACAACAACGCCTAGGCTAAAGTTACACAAAGGAATGTCTAATGAAGCAAGTCTATCCTATTCATGTCATTGAAGCAAGGATGTGCTGTAGTGAGGTGCCGGATCGGCCTTTTTTAAAATTCGAGTAAAATTATCGAACCCGGACTGGAGGATGCTGTCGAGTACTCGAATACTTGTATGCGTATTCGAGTACTTTATGAAATTTGAGTAATGTTTCAGTTAATTTTTGAAACTTATTTTGTAAGGAAGATGATAAATTTGTAAGTTATTTAATAATTTGGATTTTTTTTGGAAATGGAAAAATCAATGAATTTATCAGAGAAAAACATAATAAAAATGTGTTCTATAAAAAATCGACTTAAATTTTGACAAAACTAGTTATTTTCATTAAAAATCTAAACTATTTAACCGATTTTGATAAAATTTGTATGGGTTCAATCTATAAGAAAATCCATTCAAATAAGAAATAATTTTTTAAATCGGTTCAGAACTCCATCGAGTTATGAAGTAACAAATTGAAAAATAAACCGAAAAATCGATGAGAACCTCCTTCTTTTCGAAGTCGTTTGAAATTTTACTTTAAACACGCGACTTGTATTCGAGTAACACGAGTGCTCGAAATCTCGAACTAAATTAATTGTCAAATAAATCAGTTAACTTAATTAAAATCGCAAATACCTAGTTTGTTTCAATAGAATTTAATGGGGGGAAAGTGATTGTTAGTAATGGAGACTGAGAATCCCATTGCTAGCAATATACCCAACCAGGTCGACCTCCTCGCGGTACTCCCTGGAAATTATCATGGTTAATTCCTGATGAATTCATCATGATGGACTAACTGGCCTGTTTTCATTCTCATCTATCACCCTTCACTGGTGCTCCGCCAGCGTATTCCGTTAGCGCAGGCGGGATTACCATACCATTTTCAACCATTAAAAATAGAATTTAATAAGAAGGCAATCAAATTTCATTGAAGTTATCACAGAAACACTATAAATGAAGTTAGCAACAAATCGAAACATTCAATCAAGTAATCGGTTTTTATTTGTACTACTATTTTTTTTTTACAACACAGGGGCCAAACGAATATGCGGTTCACCTGATGGCAAGTGACTACCGCTGCCCATGATCACCCACAACACCAACGGCATTGCAGGTGTGCTGTCGGCCATTTAAAAAGAAATATGCTCTTTTCTATTGGAAATCAGCAGATATTTTATGGCCAGCTCAATATCTGTTTGACTACATTCACTTTAAGTTTTAATAAATAGATTATATTCGATTATTCGAGTCAGTGCTCGAGTCCGCTTGATTCGTCACATCATTATTGCGCAGTGCTGAGTTACGACTCGCCAGTAAATTACGAAGTTAAGTGCTGTCCGCAACTATAACTGATATTATGTTTTCGTACAGGTATACTATAGACATAGATTAATAATATACATATAGATAGAGTCTCTCTGGCGCACTTTTCGGATATTATAAATGCACAAGTGAGTTTGTTTGTTATATTTATTTATTATTCCTTAGTGCTTTAACAGTTTAAACAATCAGTATAAAATTTGGTATGTAAGTAATATGTGGGATGGAGAAAAGTCGATTGCTTGGGTACCTCTGTCGCATTCGTATTTCTATCGTAAAGCAGTTGTGTTTGCACGGCTAGGTTTCGGTTTGAAGGGTGGGATATGGCGTGAATTTACAGGGTACAGAGGAATAACATCTGAGTTCTCAGGAATGGCAACGCATGGAGGGTATCATGGGCGAAACAGTATACTCTGTTATGTCCATGGTATTGCTCATGCCTATAGGCGACGGTTACCACTTTCCATCAAGCGGGCCGTCAGCTTGTTTGCTATTCTAAGTTGTATAAAAAAAGGAGATAAGCTACTTTTTACCCCGGTCAATGAATATATCCAGGTCACTCGGATGAAGTCACGGGTTAATAATAATTAATATTACAGGGCATATTACACATATTGGCAAAAACTTAAATAGTGAATTCACTATTTAAATTTTTGCCCTGTCTTTTAAAAAGAAAGAAAGAAAAAGATTTATTTGGCACATAACAATAATAACAATTACAAACTAAAATATAAACAATTATAAAAGAAAAGGGAAATACATAATTAGCTTACACCTAATTAGAAATTATAAATAGATAGATAGATACTCTTTATTGTTTCCTCCAAAAGATTACAATAGTAAACTTATTATAAATATAAACAATTACAAGAAATGATCACAATGAGAAAACAATGGGCGACCTTATCGCTAAGAGCGATCTCTTCCAGGCAACCTTTGGATGGAGAGGAGTAATTATAAACAATTTGGTGGGAGGCACAATTATGCGACCAAAATGGTCACCACTGAGCTAAGCGTTTGTTTTTTGATAGGTGAAAATGGTATGGTAACCCCGCCTGCGCTAATGGAATACGCTGGCGGAGCACCAGTGAAGGGTGATAGATAAGAATTAAAACAGACCAGTTAGCCTATCATGATGAATTCATTAGGAATTAACCATGATAGTTTCCAGGAGGACCCGCGTGGTGGTCGACCTGGTTAGGTATATTGCTAGCAATGGGATTCTTAGTCCCCATTTCTAATAATCCCTTTCCCTCCCCCCAGCTAAGTGCCTAAACGCTGATTTTCTGTGGAACCAATGGGAGTAGTAGACACCCTTTACGCTCTTATATAGCCCTTACACCTTGTATTGTATTGTATTATATTTGATAGATACTAAGACTAGTATAAGCAAGAGGTGGGGAGCCTAGGCTATAAAAACCGAGTAGTTCACAGTATAAAAATGTATTAAGTTATGCGTGTTGTTACCGTTGTCCTTTTTTAATTATTTTACACTTCTGATCCTAAAAAAATATATTTTCTTATATATATATACATACATACATACATATATTCGTTTTCTTTGTTCTCATTTTATATATATTATATAAAATAAGAAGGTATAATCATGGGCATTGCTGTGTATTTTTGTGATGTACTTGTCTATAGGGAACGGTTGTCACTTTCCATCAAGTGCGCCGTCATCATGTTTTTGTATAAAAATAAAATACATAATTCCTTTACTACAAAAATACTCAGCATTTTTTATTCAATTGTACTTAACACGCGTGACGTGTTGCTTTGACCGGATTATCGTGATTTATTAAAAAAAAAAAACAATGTGTTTGCATTTTGAAAAAAGAACGCTAAAATTAATTGCATAGGCCTCGACGTTTCGGCGGTCTCCGCTCGTGTTAACGCGCAGAAATATTGTGTGTTGTTATTATTATGAGAATGTAAAACACATGCTAGAATACTTAATTTGACGGCTTAATATTTAATGGCTTTCGCAAATGTGCCGAGTGTCACATAATTATGAATTGCGTTCTGATTTTTAAACTATAAATATATATTCAGACTATTGTTTCCATTCAAATGAAGTCATATGTTTATCTATATTAGAGTCCATCTAGTGACATATCATGTTTTAGTTTATCTGTTATATTATTATACCTAAACTATTTACTTAAGAGTAGAAAATGTAAGTGGGGTGCTAGTAGAGGTAACATTTTTAAAATTTTATATAAAACCAGAGGGAAACGTTGTACAAAAATCGTTTGTTTGGGCACCTCTATACCATTCATGTTTCTGCCATGAAGCAGTTGTGTTTGCATGGCTGTGTTTCGGTTTGTAGGTACATGACAGTGCATTTACAGGGTACAGAGTAATACCACCTGAGTCATCAGGAATGGCAACGCATGGGAGGTATCATGGGCGAAACTGTATACTCTTTTATGTCCATGGTACTGCTTATGTCTATAGGCGACGGTCCACTTTCCATCAGGTGGGCCGTCAGTTTGTTTGCCATTCTTGGTTGCAAAAAATAAAATTACGTTTTGTTTTTTATATGTTTTTCTTTTTATTCTAAATTCAAAGTAAAATAGTAATGTTATTATATAATTGTGTAATCTTCGTTATTATGTTGTTTTGTATTTAACTGATGATATTATTTAAATAAAAAGCTTGTTTAGTGTATGTGTAAATAAATAAATAAACTATACCTTAGAAACCATCAAGCACGCGTCATAGACAAAGCCGAGGTATTTATTAATAATTATTTTATACTGCACGTTTCCTATAAATATACTATTTATTAGGTGTGATAACTCTACGTTGTAAGCTGGGCAGTCTTGCCAGTTATTGTGTTATGACAGCTTGTAGGTGTCTGGCGTAAGACCAAGGCATTGTTGACTGTGCATTCTACATTGTTTCAGTAGAAATGATAAATTGATGTTTAATGTTTCATAATTCATACTGTACTGGAATCAATGTCAATTTTTTTTATACAACTAAGAATGGCAAACAAGCTGACGGCCCACCTGATGGAAAGTGGTAACCGTCGCCTATAGACATGAGCAGTACCATGGACATAACAGAGTATACTGTTTCGCCCATGATACCCCCCATGCGTTGCCATTCCTGAGGACTCGGGTGTTATTCCTCTGTACCCTGTAAATTCACGCCATATCCCACCCTTCGAACCGAAGCACAGCCATGCAAACACAGCTGCTCCACGGTTGAAATACGAATAGGACAGAGGTACCCATGCAATCGACTTTTGTATAAAGTCTCCCTCTGGTGATTCAATTATTTCAGTTATTTATTCAATCGATTCAATTATTCATTTATGTACATATTTATTAACTTCTGTGAGACAGACCAAGTACAGACCACTTATATTTTTTATAGTTTTCTTATTATTATCTACCAAATTCAACACAACTGCTTCACGGTTGAAACACGAATGGGATAGAGGTACCCAAGCGATCGACTTTTGTACAAAGTCTCCCTCTGGTATCAATCAATAGGAGCGTCCAATAACTGCGTGCGAGCACGTCGACGGCACATATTCGATGTTCCATTACGAAGAACAGAGTTGGCTAAGCAGGCTCCCCTATCTCTTGCATTGAAACTACTCAATGACATTTTGAGCCCAGTATCCGCAATTGGCTGTATTTGCCTCCGACTTGCTGGAGTTTCGTCGAGTGACCACAGAGTATTTCAGTGTTCAGACGTTTTTTGTTTTTAAAGTTAAATCTTTTTATATTTTTTTTCGTTTAATATTTTAGTGTAATATTCCTTTTTATATGTTATTGTACTCATGCTTTCCTGGGTGAGCGTATAGGAAGACTGTAAGGCTCACCCAGTGGATGTAATAAATAAATAAATGAATAATTAACTAATATAATGTATGACCATAGACAATTTATAAATTTATTATACATATCATATATAGTTGGTACATCATAACGAATCGCAAAGGGAGTTGTAACGGAGTGCAAAGGGCTCCCTTAGCACTCTGTTCTCGCCGTATTTGCTACATTAAAATGTTAACATTAAATCCACTGTCGCGTCTACGGCGACACGGTTGTTTTGCTGACTCAGCGCCCTTTATAAAATAGCTAAGAAATAAATGTTTTGTTTTATTGCAAAGACTCCATTTTTCTTTTACATTTCTTTTTCATTTTACATTACTTGTAGTATGTACTTGAATACGAGCTGAGTTTCTTGTCAGTTCTTCTCATCTCGAAATCATTCCGAACTGACGGTAGATTTGACATATCATAAGAGCCTGGAATAGACCTATAGGAATAAAGATATTTTGAATTTTGAATTTTTGTAGCTAATATATTGCTGGAGTTATTGGTATCCTCTATGAGTTATTTTTCTTGGTGGATGATAATGGTATGGTAACCCCGCCTGCGCTAACGGTATTCGCTGGCGGGGCACCAGTGAGGGACGATAGATGAGAATGAAAACAGGCCAGTTAGCTCATCATGATGAATTTATTAGGAATTAACCATAATAGTTTCCAGTGGGAACCGCGAGAAGGTCGACCTGGTTGGGTATATTGTTAGCAATGGGATTCTTAGTCTAGATTACTAACAGTCCCTTTCTCCCCCTCTATGAGTTATTAGGTTGGAGTGCAAAGGGTTAAACAGGATGGTTTCCTGAAAGAATCACGTGGAGATCGATCTAATAGGGTATATTGTTAGTAATGGGATTACTAATCTTCATTACTAACGCTCCCATCTACCCCATAACACTTAGTATCCTATCCCGAGGACCAAATTATTGGCGTGATTTTGTGGTGGGTACTAAAACAAGGAAGCTTATGGTCGTGAGTTGGGTGGCAGCGTCTCTCTTAAAACTTTACCAAAAGCCAAACTACGGTTGTCAACTCGCTTGCCAAGCTTGGCAACTACTGGCAAAACCTCTCTTATAGGAGAGGCAATGTTCAGCAGTAGACAGTTAATGGCTGAGTTAAGTTGTACTTAAAAAAACTTCACGCGAATATAATTATGACTTGGTTTAAATAACAGCTGAAATAATTTGAGGCTTTACATTAGGAAGCAGTACTGAAGGCATTATACAGTCTAGACTAAAAAGTGGGTAGACTGAATTAAAATATATCTCTGAATAAATGAGCCTGAAAGGTAAGTACGGCCATACAAATCACTGAATAGTTATGTTCAGATATTCCGGTGAAAAGATCCAGTATTATGCATATTTCATTCACTAAAGTGCTTTACTTTTTGATTTACTCCCTAATTCAATAATAATTATTAATTTATTTTACCAGAGGGAGACTTTGTACAAAAGTCGATTGCTTGGGTACCTCTGTCCCACTCGTGTTTCAACCGTGAAGCAGTTGTGTTTGCATGGCTGTGTTTCGGTTCGAAGGGTGGGATATGGCGTGAATTTGCTGGGTACAGAGGAATAACACTTGAGTTCTCAGGAATGGCAACGCATGTATCAGGTATCATGGGCGAAACAGTATACTCTGTTATGTCCATGGTACTGCTCATGTCTATATGCGACGGTTACCACTTTCCATCAGGTGGCCGTCAGCTTGTTTGCCATAAGTTGTATAAAAAAAAAATTAGAATTAGTTTGATGGTTAGTATAGTTTGTTTTAGTAGGATTTAAGGAATGTGTAACATCGTCATCACCATATGAGCTTCTAACTGCCCACTGTTGAACCTTAGCCTCCCGCTTGGGGGGGCTGGGAGGGTTTTTTGATTTATTGGATAAGATTAAAAAGACACAGTATCCAAGGACTGGTAGAAAGATTTACAGTCAGAGACTGAGAGCTGATAATGGATTGACCTCATAATATATATATACAAGATTTAAACCTGACATCTAAACAGCAGATTAGATTATTGTTCTATAAGGAACAGATTGCCAATTAGCAGTCTAGAAAAAAAAAAAATTTGGATGAAGATGGAATAGTAACTCCGCCTGTGTTGTCGATATACGCTGGCGGGGCATCAGTGAAGGGTGACAGGGGAGGACAAAAGCAGACCTGCTTTGCCCATAGCGTTGGCCCATAGTTTTTTTTTAATGGGTGATAATGGAATGGTAACCCTACCCGCGCTAACGGTATACACCGGTGGGGCACCAGTGAAGGACGATAGGTGAGGATGAAGGTCAGGTGATGAAGTCATGAAGGTGGCGTGATGAATTCAACAAGAATTGTTTACGACGGTTTCCAGGGGAACCGCGTGGAGGTCGACCTGTTACGGTATATTGCTAGCAATGGGGTTGTTAAATCTCATCACTAACAATCCCTTTCCCCCCAAGCAGGTCAGTTGGCCCATAGTAACCAATTGAACAAGAATTAACCACTATGGTTTCCAGGGGAACCGCGTGGAGGTTGTACTGCTAGCAATGGGACTGTTAAATCTCATTACTAACAATTCCCCCCTGAGGGGAGGGGTTTGCCTGCCAGCTTACCTGTCAAGGATGGCAACTATTGTCACCCATGGCAGAACAAGTGAAACGCTATTGCCCATCTCTCGGCCATTAAAATTACCTTAGTGGCCTTTTACGAAGTCCACAGGAAAGGAAGGAGTGAGAGAAGAAGAAGAAAGAGTGAGAAGCCTATTCTATATTTTTAACTAGTGTTCCGGCTCGGCTTCGCACTGCTAGATAGAATTTTCGAATAACATATATGTATAGTCTATTATACTAGCTTTTACCCGCGACTTCGTCCGCATAAGTGGGATACATTTACTGTCCGGGATAAAAAGTAGCCTATATCCTTCTCCATTCCATATAGTACGTGGATACCAAATTTTATAGTGACTGGTTAAGTCGTTAATGCGCTACAAAGTAACAGACAAACAAGCATGCAAAATCACTTTCAAATTTGTAATATTAGTAGGAATGTTACTGGAGGATAAAATTTTTATAGGCGAAGAAATTTTTAGAATAGATTAAGTGTTTTTTTTTTATACAACTTAGAATGGCAAACAAGCTGACGGCCCACCAGATGGAAAGTGGTAACCGTCGCTTATAGACATGAGCAGTACCATAGACATAACAGAGTATACTGTTTCGCCCATGATACCCCCTATGCGTTGCCATTCCTGAGAACTCAGGTGTTATTCCTCCGTACCCAGTAAATTCACGTCATATCCCACCCTTCAAACCGAAACACAGCCACGCAAACACAACTGCTTCACGGTTGAAACACGAATGGGACAGAGGTACCCAAGCAATCGACTTTTGTACAAAGTCTCTCTCTGGTAGTTTTGAGTTTATCCATTACAAACAAACAAACAATCTAATCTTCCTCTTAGATAAATTATGACTATAGTGTATACAACGAGTATACAATGTGTGTGTGATACAACGAGACAGTAACATTAATCATTTCATTCTTTCACACGCATGAGGTAACGAAAACGTATCTATCGTTACATTCGTATTGCGAGACTATGGTGGTTAAATCGGTGCAATAAGGCAAATAATTAGACTCGAAAATACAGCCTGAAAGTTTGTTGCTTGATAATAATTAAGATTCCTTCCGCCTACGAGGCGACGAGCGTTACCGATAGGTGCTAATTTATTTTACGACGTGATAACACGTCTCAAAGTTCCCTCGTCGCCAAATGGCGTCGCACAGTGTTGCCAGGTTGGGTAATCTTTCCCTCAATTTCGGGTTAAATTTTTGTGTTTGGTAGAAATGAAATAGAGAAATTTTCGGAGAAAAATTTCATTTCTATGTAAAAATTTGGGTACAGTTTTTGAGTTTTGATATTTGTAAAGCTATATTACTATTATAGTTATTTGCTATGGCTTTGCCCTCGTGAATCTGTATATAAAATATCCCATGTGTCAAATTACGATATAACCTAACTCTGTACCAAATTTCATTTGAATCCGTTCATCCATTTCATCATCATTATCCAAAATGCAAACATTTTTCATACAAACACTCATTTATCATTAATAATGTTAGTAGGATATAATACAGGACATAATGGTAGGTAGTATCACTGAAAGTATAAAAACACATTTAAAAATAATCGTAGAAAGAGTAGTTTTTTATAGTAATTAGGAAAATAGAAATAGTTTATTACAACACACAAACAAGAATTCTAAAAAAAGTGATGGAAATTAATTTTGGAGAAAAAATATAAGTGAAAAATTGGGGAGAAATAAACAATTGTATCTAGCAACACTGCAGTTAGAGATTCACGCCATGCCGACTGTACTTAGGAATTTAAGGATTTGGCATTGAGCCCGCAAAGTTTTCAGCTGTTATGTCCGACGGAAACGTTTATAATGTTGATGTCTTCTTCTGTTAAGTGTTTTCATTGCTGTTGTTTAAAAGTTTAAAATTATTAAAAGTCATTGACACTTTACGTTGGATAATTAAGGTGGCGAATGGCTTGAGGTGTCATTTTAACTAATCGTCTACAACTGTAAAAGCGACAGTATTGCTAGTTTGAATATTTTTTTCGCAATTATGGGTAAAAAAATTATAATTCGCGAACTTTTAGAGAAATTTAAATGTGCTAACATTGTGTGCAAAAATGTGTTAACAAAAATGAAATGGACGTGGAGAAATTTTGATATATTTTTTTAACAGTTTTAGTATATAAATTAAATAGAATGTACCCTACTAATGAAGGTACTTGAATGAACTTTGAAGTACCCATGAGGTGAAGAAACCCTATTTTTTTCGTCGTTCGTGTAGTGGTTACATGACGGAACGTAGTGAAAACTGACACAAGCTTATAATTAATTGATTTTATTCAATAAAAACAAAATCGTTTCAATTTGATGAGAAAATTATAACACTTTGGTAAAAATAAAAATTTGCATCTAGCAGCCCCAAGTAGCAATGCCCTGCCGTTGATCTCAAGGCAGTAGTGTTTTCTTTTACCCATTCATTGTCATACATCATACGGATTGTATATAAATGACCGTGATCACATAACTGACAGTGTTTTTATTTAATGCATTTACTAGCTGCACATAATAGCGAGGCAATGTTTTTTCTATTACTTTAGGGAGACTTTGTACAAAAGTCGTTTGCTTGGGTACCTCTGCCCCATTCGTGTTTCAACCGTAAAGCAGTTGGGTTTGAAGGGTGGGATATGGCGTGAATTTACAGCGTACATAGGAATAACATCTGAGTCCTCAGGAATGGCAACGGATGGGCGAAACAATATACTCTGTTATGTCCATGGTACTGCTTATGTCTATAGACGACGGTTACCACTTTTCATCAGGTGGGCTGTCAGCTTGTTTGCCATTCTAAGTTGCGTAAAAAAAAGTATATAATGATTTTTAGTATACATTATTGATTATTATTTTCTTTATCTATCCCAATAATGAACCACGTTCGAGATCCACTGTTCATCCCAAAGCTTGACTGGTAGAAAATGCTACTAGCATTAAATCCACCTTTTGATGTATGGTATATTTTCTTTTGGTCAATAACATTATTTAAATAAATATAAATTAATGAGTTTTTGAGGAGGGTTTGAAACGGTTTTCCTGGTCGAAAATTTAATGCAATCCAAACTGATCGAAACGTTAAAATAACCAAGGTGAATTATTATTCAAACGTGCTTAATGTTTATCTATCAAATGCGGGCTTTTAAATGACCAATAAATAAATGTTATTTTAGGCACAGTATCATGTTAATAGGTTTCACCATCAAAAAAATATACCGACTTTAATTTTAGCAAAAACATTTATATTAATTTAAAACTCAAATTACTGAAACTTCGATATTTTGATGAAATTATAATGTCTATGGGACTAACTTGAAAGTAAGGGGGGAAAGGAATTGTTAACAATGACGTTTGACATCCCCATTGCTAGCAATATGCCCTAATAGATCAACCTCTACGTGGTTCCCCCTGGAAACCATTGTGAACAATTCTTGTTGAATTCGTCACGATGGGCTAACTGACTTACTTCATCCTCACCTATCATCCTTCACTGGTGCCTCGCCGGTGTACACCGATAGCGCGGGTAGGGTTACCATTCCATTATCACTTATTAAAAAAAACCTGATAGTGAAAGATGGATGGTTTCTCCTAAAACATAAACAAAGCCTAACTGCGGTTGCCAACCTGCCTGCCAAGCATGCCAACTACTGGCAAATTTCATATAATAAAATATAATATTTCTAAAAGTATTAAATATTCGTTTAGATTTTAATTATTAAAAAAAAAATAGATAAAAAAATACTTTTCCCAATCGCTTCGTAACCGACGGAGTTCTGTCGTAACTAACATAAAAAATACAGTCGAATAAAGAACCTCTTCCGTTTACTATTTTTCAGAACTTTTTTTTCAACACAGGGGCAAACGAGCATGCGGCTCACCTGATGGTAAGTGACTACCGCCGCCCATGATCACCCACAACACCAGAGGCATTGCAGGTGTCCTGCTGATTAAATTTAATATGTAAGAATGAACTCTTTTTATTATTGCACGTACTGGCCACTTTTTTACTTACTTTTTTACTATTAAAAATATAATGCATTCTGTAGATTCTATTAAAATTTAGTAAAATAGATGCTGAAAACATAATATGTATTTTATTTATCTCGTCGTCCTTATAAATATATAATAGTTTAGCCGTATTTGCATCATAATTATCGCAGTTTTCAACAGGTGTGCTGCCGGCCTTTTAAAAAGGAATATGCTCTTTTCTTGAAGGTTATGATGTCGTATCGGTTTACAAATACTGCTGCTGGAAGTTGATTCCAAAGAGTGGTTGTGCGTTGAAGAAAGTGCCTTGTTTTCAAGGCACGCACGGTGGAGGATCGCCACTCGTCAAGATGGTGAACTAGCTTCTATGTTTAGACATTGCATTGCATTCCGAACTGGGCGGTAGATTTATAAAAAAAAGTGACTATTCAAAAATGCTTTTTATTAACTTTACTCGAATAATTTTACCAGAGGGAGACTTTACAAAAGTCGATTGCTTGGGTACCTCTGTCCCATTCGTGTTTCAACCGTGAAGCAGTTGTGTTTGCATGGCTGTGTTTCGGTTTGAAGGGTGGGATATGGCGTGACTTTACTGGGTACAGAGGAATAACACCTGAGTCCTCAGGAATGGCAACGCATAGGGGGTATCATGGGCGAAACAGTGTACTCTGTTATGTCCATGGTACTGCTAATGTCTATATGCGACGGTTACCACTTTACATCAGATGGGCCGTCACCTTGTTTGCCATTCTAAGTTGTATAAAAAAAAAAAGTTTTTTAATATTATTGTCTGTTTGAATAAAGATTATTTCTAATCTATATTAACTAAATGATCACGTTAACTCCCGTCTCTTATCAAGCGTAAGCCATGCAATGCGAAAGTTTAACAGTTAGTAAGCACAATACAGTACAGTTGATGCAAATCACAAAGGTGCGTCTGTTGAATCTGATTAATTAAGATGGAGAACTTGCATAATCCAGGATAACATGGAAAGATCATTATCGTCACAATACAAGTGCTATATAACTGCAACTGGGTCAAAGACAAACTTATTTTATGTATTAATATTCAAATTGTTTGGGATTTATTCTGAGATTCTTAATTGATGATAATTGAATGGTAACGCCGTTCAATCGCGTTCAAGCGTTATCGGTATACAATACGGGCTCTTATTATATATATATATATATATATATATATATATATATATATATATATATATATATATATATATATATATATATATATATATATATATATATATATATGAATATGCAAGAATGGCAAACAAGGTGACGGCCCACCTGTTGGAAAGTGGTAACCGTCGCCTATAGACATGAGCAGTACCATGGACATAACAGAGTACACTGTTTCGCCCATGATACCCCCCATGCGTTGCCATTCCTGAGGACTCAGGTGTTATTCCTCTGTACTCAGTAAATTCACGCCATATTCAGCTTCCGTCGGCCGTCAGCTTGTTTGCCATTCTAAGTTGTATAAAAAAAAAACTGACACTATCACAACAATAATTCCATATTACAATACCAGGTGGCGTTACAATTTGAAAAAATTTTAAAAGTATATTAAAAAAATATACATTTTGCTGCTGGCAACAGTCACTACGCAAAGAATGTAATTCAATAAAGCTGTTTATCATAAATAAAACACATTCACCTGTCCAAGAACTACAAGCATTTCTTAATTTCGGTCCCGCCGAGTTCCGCAACAGGAAAATGTTAGTAAAACACTATGATATTGTTGTAAGTGAATTTTTTTCACAGTCGCAATATTTCCTCGGCAAATATTAAACGTAACCATTTCCAGTGTGCGGGAAACAATTTCTCCACTATAAATCTTCGGCACGCCGCTGTTTTGCACGAATTATACGAACGTGCAACTTTTGCGTGGACAGGAGATAAAGTTAACTAGATATCGTTAAGGTATATACAATCATAATTAATGAAAATTATGGAGTTAAAACCTATAAATCGGAACTCAATTACTTAATTAAGAAAGTAGGAGTTTCATTACAAAGTAATCACTATGTTTTTTTAAACAAAGTTGGGACTTAACGCGATGTAAGAGCCTTTACAGATGTTGTAGCTATTTTTTTTATACAACTTAGAATCGCAAACAAACTGACGGACGGCAATCGACTTTTGTACAAAGTCTTCCTCTGGTAAAAAATTACAAATATTGAAAACTTTATTGTATATAAATGACATCATACAAGAGAGTCGTCTGCATGGGTACCTTTGTCCCACTCTGTTTCTGTCGTGAAGCAGCTGCACGTAACTGTGTTTAAAGGAATTCATAACGAAGTATGGCGATATTGTGATAATTGTCAATTTTTAAAAATAAAAATGGATATATTTGTAAAATGTTGTTTAAAATTTTTAAGTTTGTAAAATAAACCTATTGCTCACTATACGTTTTGGAAGACTGTAAGTGTAATGAGTAATTTATAAATAAATAAATAAACTAATTAAAAGTTTTTAATATAGTTTCTATAGCATTATCACTCAAACGTGGCACTTTCTGGGCTTTGCTATAATGTCTCCATACTCTATAGTTTAAACTGCCTTATCCCACTCTTTACTCCCGCCAAGCATGACAACTATTGGCAAAACCCCTTCTTATGGGGAGGGCCTAAGTTCAGCAACAGACATTTAACGACTGATATGATTATGAGAAAATAATTAGCAAATTATCTATATTTTTTCAACCGACTTCCAAAAATGAGAAGGTTTTTAAGACGGTTGTGTTTTTTTTTTTATTTTTGTTACCTCACAACTCTGTCATTTATAAACTGAATTCTTTTTTATTTGGAAGGATACACTATCAGAAAGGTTCTATATAAATTTTATCGAAATCGATTCAGTGATTTTATTTTAAATAAGTTTTGTCACGATTGAAGTCGGTTTTTTTTCTGTAAACGTAGAATTTTCATTTCAAACCACTCTTTGGAATCAACTTCCAGCAGTAGTATTTCCAAACCGATACAACATAATAACCTTCGAGAAAAGAGCATTTTCCTTTTTAAAAGGCCGGCAGCGCACCTGCAATGCCGTTGGTGTTGTGGGTGATCATAGGCGACGGTAGCTTACCATCAGGTGAGCCGCTTCGTTTATCCCCTGAGTAGTAAAAAAAAATCTGCTGCTGACTTTACCTATACCATGCAAAATTCCAAAGAATATTGGACATATAAAAGATTTTATAGGGCCTTCTACGACCGTGACTCGCCTATGTGAATGATTATAGGCAATAAAAAAAATAATGGCGGGCAACTCGCGTAAATCAAAATGGCGGACGACTTTGACGGTTGGCAAGGGTTGACTGTTTTATATTCGGGTCAATAACAATAAATAAAGTTATGTTTTATTCATATAAATTATATGTTTTGTTTGTTTATTAATTCAATAAATATTTTTTCTCTTTATACACGCATAAAAAATAGTTCTTATTAGTCTTAAATTTAGAAATATTATGAAATATTTAAAAAATAATGCATCGGTAAGTTGGTAACCCTACAACGAGTCCTCTCACGAAGAGGGCAGGAAAATATTTATTCGAACAAAACAACAAGTTGTAACGGTCTTATTAATATTGTACAGTCAGCTGCGAAAGTAGCTTAGCATATTATTTAAATTTGAACTTTAATATAATGCAATAAAGTATAGGACCTTCTACGACTATTCTGTTAACTATATGTGTTAAAATTACGATATATAAAAATTAATTTATGATAAAATAGCGGACTACAAATATCTATATAATGTCTTTATACAAATGTTTGAACAAAACAGACTTTTTATGTAATTATGTAATGAGTTTTGAGAGTAATGAGGGGAAGAAAGGTTCTTGAGTGGCTATCGCGTACGAGTAAACGCAGTGTAGGACGACCCCCCACTAGATGAAGTGACGACCTGAAATGCATTGCAGCTTTACTGCCACTGCAGCCTTACAGCTTAACTGCCATATCCCACCCTTCAAACCGAAACACAACCATGCAAACACAACTGCTTCACGGTTGAAAGACGAATGAGACAGAGGTGCCCAAGCAATCGACTTTTGTACAAAGTCTCCCTTTGGTAAAAAGTTAAACCTATCGTATTATTTTCAAGCTTAGTGTTGATGAGCAAATCATGACCAAATCAGAGTCAAATATCTCAGTTCAAGTAGATGAGTCTATTAGAAACAATGTCACAACTTAAACTAAAGATTGACTTATGAAACAAAGTAACAAATTTTAATCAAGGTTTCAGAGATGTTTCCTCCCACGAACGCTCAGGTTGTGGAATGAGCTCTCTGCTGAGGTTTTCCCAAGAGACTACAGCATGGGGTTCTTTAAAAGGGGGGTAAAGAGGTTTTTCAGGGTCGGCAACGCACGCGTGATACCTCTGATATTGCAGGTGTTCATAGGCTACGGTAACCACTTACCGTCAGGTGGGCCGTATGCTTGTTTGCCACCTCAGTGGTATAAAAAAAAAGCTTTGTTCTGTTAACATATACAATGTGTTTCTAATTTATATCATCATATCAGCTTTTAATTGTCCATTATCGAAGATAAGCCTGCAACTTTTCTAAATTGATACGTTCTATATATTTGGCAATTAATATTTATTTTTATTAAATTATCTCATAAAATATTAAATATAAATAAATGTAATTAATACGATTTAAAATTCATTACATCATCATCATCATCATTTCAGCCATTATCCGTCCAGTGCTGGACATAAGCCTCCCCTATAGACTGCCATAAAGAACGGTCCTAAGCCATCTGCATCCACTGATTCCCAGCAATGCATTTTTTTTTAATAATGAATATTTAGTCTATTTATTATAAGAAAATTTTTAA
Source organism: Galleria mellonella (assembly GCF_026898425.1). Taxonomy (NCBI): domain Eukaryota; kingdom Metazoa; phylum Arthropoda; class Insecta; order Lepidoptera; family Pyralidae; genus Galleria; species Galleria mellonella. The sequence continues at coordinate 272,533 of NW_026442135.1, read as the reverse complement.
AATAGTTTTTAAAAAATAATAGACAATTTGGGCTTCATATTTTGACAATCATGATTACTCTTTTTCATATGAGTAAAGACATTAGATTCTTATTTAATTACTAGCCGTTTCCCGCGGCATTTGCCCGCTTCTATGTAATTCCCGTATATTATTCCCATTGGAACCCTTCATGAATCCGGTCTCATATTGTATTATATACTTAAATGATAATTACATACCTAATACCTTCATAAAGTTTCAGTCAATTCAACTGATCGGTTATTTTATAGCATTTCATATGTGATTGTTTAGATTGATATAACTTTTTTATTTATGGGTGCTGCTTGTAGGGACTGGTCTGCTCTAATCACTATGACTGATTTCCTCTTATTAATTGTTTAACCAGTTGGTTATGTATTCAATATTTTTTCTTTTTGAGTATTTAATTGAATTAGTGCTAATTGGTGGTTTGTATTCACACACTTAAACTTAAAAATGTAAAGTAATAATAAAATTATTTAAAAGAGCAACACGCAAGTTTCTTGCTCGTTCTTCTTGTGATGAGACAGCTTTCCGAACGAGCGGTAGATTAAAAAAAATGTAATGACTTTTCAAAAGTGCTTCAATGTAAGTTTATTTGAATAAATGATGATTTCTTCTTCTTCTTCTTCTATGAACCGATTGAAATAAAACAATCACTAAATGTTAAGTAGAGCAACTGCAACACATTAGTGAAAACAGCATTCAAAATCTTACTATCTCTTACTTTAATACTATTTTCCTGTGTTCTCTCTTCGTTTTCCTTCGTCATTTTTTTCTGTTGTATGTGTGCTGTTAAGTATGTGTATGTATGTGTATATATATATATGTATGTATGTGTATGTATGTATGTATCTATATATGTTTGTATATGACAATATTTATATAATATTGCGCCACCTACCCTTTGTCTTTTTCTCAATGTCCTCTGCCCAAAGGTTGTCTGGAAGAGATTGCTTAGCGATAAGGCCGCCTTTTGTATCACTTCTCATTAATATTTACTGTATTTGTTATTTCTCTTTTTACTTGGTGCAATACAGACAGAGATCAGTTACAATTTTATTATAATATGCATTGATTTTCTTTTATCTATACTAAGCTTGAACTTACAATTTTAAATTAAAATTAAGTTTAAATTTCAGTTAAACTTAAGACGTTATCTGTAACAAACTTAACTGCATGAACAAAGACGTTTGATGTCTATTCGTTATTTGATTGGACACGTAATTTTCTAATACAAACTAAGCACGAACAATGCACACAACTTTGTTTCAAATTATAATCGAGTCGCTTAATTTGGAAAATGTTAAATCTGTCTTTATTATCTGAATCGGGATACGGTCTGTTGGCAAAATCTCAAGTTATAAACTTTGGTAAATAATTAATGAACTAGAACGTTGCTTTATTATGATCGTTGACATAAAATATTATATGGAATAGTCGAAAAAATATTTTAAAACTCTCTCAAGCTACTTGGCTTTAGTGACCGAGATATGGTGTCATCGTCATATTAGCGTTTAACTGTCCAACGTGGAACATAAGCCTCCTTAGGTGGTTTTACCAGTAGTTTCCATGCTTGGCAAGTAGATTGGCAACCGCAGTTAGGTTTTGAAAATGTTTTAAGAGGGACGCTGCTACCAATCCCTCGCCCTACCTTAGTCACCTCTTACGACACCCACCCCTTCTTATCCCTTAAGTGTCGTAAGAACCGCCTGCCTGCGGTTGCCAATCCGCCTGCCAAACGTGGCAACTATTGGCAGTGGCTATTTGTGTAGTTATTCTATTAATTGCACTTTTATGTATAAGGGCTTGTATTAAGTTCGAAACTAGTGGGGCAATTCCGAGTAAAGCCGAAATAAATAATTACTATAATATTTCAGTTCTATTCCATTCTTTTCTATGATACGGGGCTCTTCAGAAACTTGAGTAATTTCTTAGCAATGACTTCTATGGCACGACCCTCAAATAATTAAGAAGGGTTGGATTGGACGCAATATTAACCGGGCCTTTCTGGCCTCCGGGCATTTGAATGTTTTTACAAACAAAATATGAAATTAATTCGTAATTGGAGTGAGTAAGTTACAATCTGTGTGGGCGACAAAGAAAACCACGAATGGAAATCAAAAATATATGTATATTAATTAAGGAAACTTAAAAAAGTTTATTTATTTATTTATTTTATTTATTTTATTTATTTTATTTATTTTATTTATTTTATTTATTTTATTTATTTTATTTATTTTATTTATTTTATTTATTTTATTTATTTTATTTATTTTATTTATTTTATTTATTTTATTTATTTTATTTATTTTATTTATTTTATTTTATTTATTTATTTATTTTATTTGACAAAAAAACAAGATACAATGGGCCCCACACTAGGCGAAGTTATAATAAAAAGTACATAGTGGGCGGTATTAATATAAGAAGGAATATAAAATTGAAATAGTGAAAAAAGTAATAAAATCAACAATATAAATACACAAGCAATTATAAAACACTAATAATATATGCCTTTAAGAGAAGTATGTTATTGAATTTGGTAGATAATAATATTATATAAAGAAAACTATAAAAAATATAAGTGGTCTGTACTTGGTCTGTCTCACAGAAGTTAATAAATATGTACATAAATGAATAATTGAATTGATTGAATAAATAATTGAAATAATTGAATCACCAGAGGGAGACTTTATACAAAAGTCGATTGCTTGAATACCTCTGTCCCATTCGTGTTTCAACCGTGAAGCAGTATTGTTTGAATGGTTGTGTTTCGGTTTGAAGGGTGGGATATGGCGTGAATTTACTGAGCACAGAGGAATAACACCTGATTCCTCAGGAATAGCAACGCATGGGGGGTATCATGGGCGAAACAGTATACTCTGTTATGTCCATGGTACTGCTAATGTCTATAGGCGACGGTTACCACTTTACATCAGGTGGGCCGTCAGCTTGTTTGCCATTCTAAGTTGTATAAAAAAAAAAACATAATACAGTCTGCTAATGTCCAATAATTCAGCCGTATATGTCCTGGCACAGAATAGGCTACCCCTTCCTTTTCCGTGGGTGTCGTAAGAGATAACTACGGAAGTTTATAGTGGAGGAATGGGCAACAGCCATCAGCGTTATTCTTAAAACATCCTAACTGCAGTTACGGTGGTCTACCAATCGTGGCAAATACTGGCAAAATCTCCCTTGTAGCGAAGGCTTATGTTCAGCAGTGGACAGTTAACGACCGATATGATGATAAGGATGATGAGTGAGACGGTGATATGTGTTTGTTTCACTTATGTGTCTACTGCCAAGCAGTTGCTAAATGACAGTAAATTTAAAAGGTATGGAAGGATAACATCTTAGTAACTAAGAACATCAATGCATTAGGCTATGGGCGTCATCATGATGTATTTTATGTGATATTTATGGTGCTGTACATGTTTATAGGTGATGGTTACCATTTCCCATCAAGCAAATCATTAGCTTATTTTAAATGTCACACAATCACCATAACAGCCTGTTTTTCAAAGTAGAGTACCCTATGTTATGAGGAACCATGCAACGTACATCTGAGGTTACAATCCAGAATACTCAGACCCGAGCTCATTCGAAAAATTTTGTTTCCTAAATAGGCCCATCATAGGCTCATCAAAACGGTCACTCAGCAGTTTCAGCAGTCACAGCATTGTGGAATGCTCTCGCTCGGCTGTGAGCAGAAGTAGATGGAGACGCATTGCGAGGACCTCAATCGCGAAGGAGGGCCTCACCAGCAATCCACTATCATCATAAAAACTACGACCACGCTGTTAAGAGTATACGATTGAAGAGAGAAATACGCCCAATCGTTAATCACTAGGGGAGGGGAAGGGATTGTTAGTAATGAGAACTTCCAGTTCCATTGTTAGTAATATACCTTGTTAGGTGGATAACCTTCAAGTAGTTACCCCTGGAAACCATTGTGCTGATTTCCAGGTGTATTCATCACGATGGGCTAACTGATCTGCCTGTTCATTCAGACCTATCACCCCTCCCAAGTACCCTGCCAGCGTATACCGTTAGCGCGGACGGGGTTACTATTTCATTATCATTCATTAAAAAAAAGTACTCACCACGCTACGGAGGTCGTTAATCCCAAGTTGTATAAAACAAAAGTATCGAATCTAAATTTTACATTTATACAACTCTCAACAACAACTCTTGTTTGTATGTTTGGGAGTTGCTTTAATGTAAAGTTTTTATTACTTTTTTTAGGCGGAAGTTTCGTGTTCGAGTTTAATGGTTTACGTTTAATGTGTGAATTACTTAACCCTTAGTACCCCTTAGTAACCCTTAGGGCTTCGTTTGAAAATTAGAAACCTTTCGAAAGGTAAACTTTTTTACCCTTGTGCCTACCAAAATATATATATTTCTTTATATTATTTAATACATAGATTGCATGTATATTATATGAAATTTTATAAATATTGTGTTTACAATATTATTGTATTTTGAAAGAAATAATTTTACTGAACTAGCTGTTATCTTGCGCAAGTCCATATCACTGGTTATTTAATTAGAATTATTTTGTTTAATTCCGCTTACATTAGTATGTGTGTGACTGCCAACACTCGAAGATTGACCACCACTATTACCACTATTACCAGACGTTTTACAACCTTCCATATTAGCTATCAATCTCCGACTGTCATTTTGTTCATGCACGTTTTGCGACTGTTCCCTTTCTGGCACCCAAAATTTGTAGTTTGGGTAGCGAACGGTTGACATTAGGCTCCGAACAATGATTTAATGATTTGCCTGAAGGTGCCTCGTTTAGTGGTTAAAGACGTGTTGCAAAATGTATATATATGAATAAAATAGTATCAATTGGGCATAGGTAGATAATATGGATAACGGGGGGATAGGGATTGTTAGTAATTTTTTTTTTTTTTTTATACCACTGAGGTGGCAAACAAGCATACGGCCCACCTGATGGTAAGCGGTTACCGTAGCCTATGAACGCCTGCAATACCAGAGGTATTACGCGCGCGTTGCCGACCCTGAAGAAACCTCTTTACCCCCTTTTGAAGAACCCCATGCTGTAGTCTTTCGGGAAAACCTCGGCAGGGAGCTCATTCCATAACCTGAGTGTTCGTGGGAGAAAGCATCTCTGAAACCGCGTTGTACGCGACCATTTAGGCTGTAAGGTATGAGGGTGAACTCCCTGCCGATGGCGAGCCGTACGATGATAGAAAGTGGCCGTAGGCATCATATTGAATAATTCCTCTGAGCACAATCCGTTGTATAAGCGGTAGAACACGCAGAGTGAGGCAATGGAGACTGAGAATCCCATTGCTAGTAACCAACCAACCAACCAGGTCGACCTCCTCGCGGTTCCCCCTGGAAACTATAATGGTTAATTCCTGATGAATTCATCATGGTGGGCTAACTGGCCTGTTTTCAATTTCATCTATCACCCTTCACTGGTACTCCGCCAGCGTATCCCGTTAGCGCAGGCGGGGTTACCATACCATTTTCACCCATAAAAAAAAATTATATATATGGGTAGCGATTCGATATCTAGATATTGGGTCCTTCTGGACATTAGTGAAAAGGGCATCATCCATATAATATAGTAAGTAAGCATATATATTTACATTATTGCATGTATGCATCTACATAGGCATTTAATGTTTAAACACAGAATTCACCGAGTCTCCGATCAAACTGTTTATACACTCCTCGCAAAAATTAGGGGAACATAAAAATTTTTGAAATTTTTGGGTGATTTTCAACAGGCTGTATTTCAGTGAAAAATAATCGTACAGGAAATTTAAAAAAAGGGTTTTGAAGCTTGAAAACTCTAGTTTTTAGATTTTTTAGTGAAAAAATTTTTTGAGCTCCGGTTTCCATGCAATTCTTAAACAAAGCTGAAAATAATTTTTTTCTAAATTTTCTAGGTTTCGTTTTTCACTCTATGGGCATGGAAAAATTTTTTCGAGCTACTCCATTGTATAGGTCTCTTAGCGTGTTTATTCAGCTTCAAAAATCGCTTTGGATGGCTCAATTATGACCATTTGTCTCCGAGATATCGAACTTTGAATGCAAAAGCATCCTTTTCCATTCAACTGCTAATATCTCTGGAACTACTGGTCGCACAGCAAGCGGGTGCCGAGTTTCTTTATCTGCATAAAATTTCCAATTAAGCACAGTCAAGAGTTAGTGAAGAAAAAAATTTTTTCCACCTCTAACATTGAATTGAAAAAAGTGGAAAAAAGTGACTTTTTCTCCTTTTTTGGTTACTTGGCTGTATCTTCGCTAATATGGGCGGGAAAGCTAAGGTTTGAGGAAAATTTTACAGTCTATTGTTCCTTAAAGAACCCCCTAAATCCCTGGAGCGATCGGTTCAACGGTTTTTCCCGGACCAATTGATTGAAATTTTGGAAAAAATAAGGGAACAAGGTTTTTGTCCCTTAAACTCACCCTAATCCATTCAAAAATCAATAATTTCATTTGTTTTTCACTTTTTACTCAATTTTTTGTTTTTTAAAAAATCATTATCAAAAAAAAATCGAAAAAAATCAAGAAAATTTTATGCAGATAAAGAAACTCGGCGCCCGCTTGCTGTGCGACCAGTAGTTCCAGAGATATTAGCAGTTGAATGGAAAAGGATGCTTTTGCATTCAAAGTTCGATATCTCGGAGACAAATGGTCGTAATTGAGCCATCCAAAGCGATTTTTGAAGCTGAATAAATACGCTAAGAGACCTATACAATGGAGTAGCTCGAAACAATTTTTCCATGCCCATAGAGTGAAAAACGAAACCTAGAAAATTTAGAAAAAAATTATTTTCAGCTTTGTTTAAGAATTGCATGGAAACCGGAGCTCAAAATATTTTTTCACCAAAAAATCTGAAAACTAGAGTTTTCAAGCTTCAAAACCCTTTTTTTAAATTTCCTGTACGATCATTTTTCATTGAAATACAGCCTGTTGAAAATCACCCAAAAATTTCAAAAATTTTTATGTTCCCTTAATTTTTGCGAGGAGTGTAATTACTCCTCTCCAACCAAAGGTTGCCTGAAAGAAAATCGCTTTTAGCCATAAGACCGCCCATTGTTTTCTCATTGTGATTATTTCTTGTAATGTTTCGTATTTATAATAAGTTTACTATTGTAATCTTTTGGAGGGAACAATAAAGAGCATCTGTCTATCTATAAATTAACCACACTGATCAATATTTCAATGAGTTATTGAAACAAATCTCATAAAAGTTAAAAAGCCATTAGAATTTTTATTGCGCCACAAATTTTTTCGGCCACACTAGTGATCTCATCTGGACACGCCCGTATTTTATTTTTACGAGTCTCTCAATCCTGTTTCATTATTTGGCACCCAAACGTTGGGTTGCAAGTTATAAACTAGCGCGATAGACAGGGACGGCAATAAAATGTTTACGGCTGTTTCACATTCTATCGGACGGGTGTTTGATAAATTTAGAAGTATGTTTGATGGTAGATGTTTATTAATAACTAATGTACAATCTCACTGATATTGTGAAATAACTGTTTCATACGGTTTTACTTGCGTAAATTGGTATAAAATTTATCTTACGTATTAATCAGGGATTTAATTCATTTTAGAATTCAATTTAGAAGAGAAATTTTATTTTTTTATGGCTGCATTTCGCTTTGAAGGGTGGGATATGGTGTGAATTTACAGGGTACAGAGGAATAACACCCGAGTCCTCAGGAATGGCAACGCATGGGGGTATCATGGACGGAACAGTACTCTGTTATATTCATGGTACTGCTCATGTCTATAGGCGACGGTTACCACTTTCCATCAGGTGGGACGTCAGCTTGTTTGCCATTTTAAGTTGTATAAAAAAAAAATTTGGGTTTACTTAATATACAGTCTGTAAAATTATTAAATATTGTATCCCATAAGAGAAACAACTTTAATTGCTACAGATCCAGTTTTTTTAATCTAAAACCTAAACTCCTAAACTAATTTTGATAAAATTTCTATAGGGCCAATCTGTGTATCTTTTTTACTTTTAGTTTTGCTTGGAGATTACAGTACGGAGTTCTTTAAAAAAGGTCTAATTTAGATTTCTTCAGGGTTGTCAATGCGTACGTGACAGCCCTAATATTGCACGCACGGTTACAGTGACCACTTGTCAGATGGACTGTATGTTTGTTTGCTACCGTTGTAGTATTTTTTTTACAACATAGGGGTAAACGAGTATGTGACTCACCTGATGGTACGTAAGCACCTACAACACCAAAGGCATTGCAGGTGTGCTGCCGGCCGTTTAAAAAGGAATATGCTCTTTTCTTGAAGGTTATGATATCGTATAGGTTCGAAAATACTGCTGTTGAAAGTTGATTCTAAAGAGTGGTTGTGCGCGGAAGAAAGTGCCTTGAAAAATGTACGGTGAATGATTGTTACTCATCCAGATGGTTGGGATGAAACTAGTGGTATAAAAAAAACTTACAGATTCGTCCCATAGAGTATTTATAAAATCGGTTAATAGTTTATTTTTTAAATCAAAATTAACTGGGTTTAACTCAATTAAAGTAGATTTTTTTACGGAACACAATCTGAAACTATTGAATGAGTAAAGAGAAATCATTACTCAATTGCTCGGTTCAAATCCACCTGCACGGTAAAGTTTTAGGTCAGCCGATAGAGTTGGACGTGATTTCCGTGAAACCACATGCAAACGTGGTACTGTGACGTTTTCATTATGTTCTATACTAGCTTTTACCCGCGACTTCGTCCGCGTCACCGGGGTATGTTTACTGACTGTAATAAAAAATAATAGCTTAGCTTATGCCCATCTTCATCTTACATAAAACGTGTATACTAAATTTGTTAGTGATTGGTTAAGTCGTTGAGGCATTAAGAGGTATACATATTCACTTATATAACATATAGTATACATATTCACTTATATAACAGATATACATATTCACTTACACATTTAAACTATTAGTAAGGACTTTTAGTAAGTACAATTACTAAGTACATTTACTTTTGTTTAAGTAATAAAGCATCATCATCCTCAACTCAGCCAGTATCTGTCCACTGCTGTACATCTATACTTATAATAAATCTGTACAGAGGTCAATTTTGTACATGAAGTATATTTCCAAAATAACTATCAGGGGGTGATTACTGATCGATACTGATGCCAAAAATGCAATTAGTAAAATTTTTGTCTGTCTGTCTGTATGTTCGTTATAGAAACAAAAAACTACTCGACGGATTTTAACAAAACTTGGTACAATTATTCTTTATACTTCTGGGCAGGTTATAGTATACTTTTCATCACGCTACGATCAATAGGAGCAGAGCAGTGAAGGGAAATGTGTCTGTTACATCAAAACCACTGAACCGTGAGGAAGGACATAGGCTAATTATTTTACGAAAAACGACGGAAACGCGGACGAAGTCGCGGGCAACAGATAGTAGGTAATAAGTAGTCTAATAAACAATATGTATTTGACGTTTTTGTGCATTATACGTAAAAAATATGAATTCACTCCTGGGCCATCACTCACTTCTATCTGTTCGCCTTTAACCAAAGGTTGTCTGTAAGAGATTGTCCTAGCGATAAGACCGCCTTTTGTACCTTTATATGTATATTTTGATCTGTACTCCATGCTATTGTATTTCAATTGTATTGTTTATATGCCATTGTTTATTTTTATACCATTTCATTGGCACATCTTTCATTTTTCATCATTTTACCAGAGGGAGACTTTGTACAAAAGTCGATTGCTTGGGTACCTCAGTTTTGTGTTTCTACCGTGAAGCAGTTGTGTTTGCATGGCTGTGTTTCGGTTTGAAGGGTGGGATATGGCGTGAATTTACAGGGTACTGAATAATACACCTGAGCCCTCAGGAATGGAGGGTATCATAGGCGAAACAGTATACTCTGTTATGCCCATGGTACTGCTCATGTCTATAGGCGACAGTTACCACTTTCCGTCAGGTGGGCCGTCAGCTTGTTTGCCATTCTAAGTTGTATAAAAAAAAAAACATCAAAAATGACAATGACACTTTATCATTGAACTGATCTTCTCTAATTGTATAATTGTTACTTAGTATACATTGACGCTTATCTGTGAGAGCTGTATACACCTTTAATTGACGTGTTCATATGGCCTTAAGCTTGGTAGTGAGGAGTGAGATGTTTATGTTCAAGTACACTTAGATTTAAGCATTTTTCAATAGTAATTTTTCACTTTTTACTTACTTGTAACATTGTACATTGTCTGCTTAGTTGTTGTGAGCATATTGTTGGTGCGGTGTGTCTTTTATAAATAAATAAATAAACTGCCTGTACGCTTGTTTGTCATCGTCGTAATATAAATATGAAAAAAAAAAAATATAGAATCGAATAGAAAATTTAGCGTTCGATAAAAATAGTATACTAATAAAATTTGTTTTGTCTACCACGATTTTTATTCGCGGTTAAAACGACTTAACGTTTGGACGGCACCGGGGTAGGTTGAACAGTATCGTTAAACTTTTATTGTGGATCACCGTTTTAATTCACAGTTTAAACATACCGCCTTGATAAAATGCCAACGCTTTTGTAATAACCGTCTGAATGATTCTTTTTATAATCGTTTATATTTTACGAGCGCAGTGCTACAGTGATTTACTGCATGTAGCTTTTCAAGTTAAATTTTAGTCGAGACTGTGGGTGACAAATTTACAATAATTAAAATTATCTATATATATATATATATATATAAAATTTTACAAGTATTACAAGTGTTACTAGCTTTTATAAGTACTACATTTTATTACTATATTATAGATATTTTTATTATTCTATATATATATATATATATATATTATTTTATAATGATCGGTTAAACCGTCGAGTTGGTATAACGTCACCAATGAACAAACAAACTCTCTTTTACATTTATAATATTAAATAAGTAATATAATTATACATAGTATATATTAAGGATGGGTATTTTATTCATTTATTTAACACTTTATTGCACCAAGTAAAAAGAGAAATAACAAATACTGTAAATATTAATGAGAAGTGATACAAAAGGCGGCCTTATCGCTAAGCAATCTCTTCTAGATTATATTTAAAATTTAGTAGACCTCGTTTATTTTACTTTGCAACATACTATTTGTGATTCGCAAAGAAATACCGCATGAGAATAAACAAAAGTAATGATCGAAATCGGCACAGATTTGCTGACTTGATCGCGTAAAAAATCAGCCAATTTGAGACCCGATTGAACCAATTGAAGTCACTTAATAAACATTTAACTTCATTTTAATAAACGACTGGTGGACAATTAACTACAAATTAATTATAACCTCAACAATGTTTTAATATTGAAAGTTGAATAGAATGATTAATTCGGGCCAGTTTCCACTGGAATCCCTATAAGATTCAATATTTTGCGACCCATCCCCCAAAACGATACTTTGATAGCGCCAATTAGCAAATAAAACGTTAGAGGCCCGTCATTAATCTCTAATTAAAATTTAACAAAAGTTTCGCCAGTTTTACAATCGGTAATTACGAATAATAACTTTTCTTTTTCTTTTTAAACGATTTCTAAAAGGAGGTAATTCTCAATTGGTCTCTATTTCTTTTTTTTTTGTGTATGTTATGTAATTGCAATATGCTAACTCTGAATCGGTTTTAAATTCAATATATTTTTTTTTAATTAATACACCTCAGTTTCCTTTTGACGCCGTGTGGTCCCTGCATAGAATAAACCACCCCTTCCTTTCTTTTAGGTATTGTAAGAGGCGATTATTATTATTATGCCCTATTGCCATTTTAGATCCGAATAACAAATGTTGAATGAAAAAGAATTAAACGGACAAAGATTTTAACTCATAATATGTCTGTCTGTCTGCTCGTAGATCCTAAACAAGTAGTAGATTATATGGTAAATAGGCTGTATTTATTGTCGGTCACTCTGAAACTCTTTCTTCCTTGTGAGTATCGTAAGAGCCGACTAAGGGAGCTTAAAGGTAGAGTGATGGGCAGCAGTGTCCCTCTTAAAACATCACAACAGCCTAACTGTGGTTGCCAACCCGCTTGCAAAGGGGGGGAAAGGGATTGTTAGTAATGGGATCTAGTTGGTACATTGCTAGCAATACAACCTGTCAGGTCGACCTCCATGTAGTTTCCCCCTGGAAACCATCGTGGTTAACTCTAGTGGACTTCGTCACGATGGGCTAATTGACCTGCTTTCATCGTCACCTATCACCTATCATATACCGGTAGCGCAGGCGGGGTTACCATTCCATTATCACCTTCAAGGCATAGCAGCTACTGGCAATATTCTCCAATAGCAAGAGATCTATGTTTAGGAGTGGACAGTTAACGGCTGATATGATGATGATGATCATCATCATGATGATAATATATAGTACTACTAATCCGGCCCAACTTTGCACGGGTACATATTTTTTTTTTAATATGTAGTCTATGTTAATAAATAACTTTCTATAGTTGAAAAAGTTCTCTGAAATCGTGTCTAATAGTTTTTGATTTTATTCATTACAAACAAACAATCGAACCTTTCATTTTTTTTATACAACTTAGAATGGCAAACAAGCTGATGGCCTACCTGATGGAAAGTGGTGACCGTCGTCTATAGACATGAGCAGTACCATGGACATAACAGAGTATACTGTTTCGCCCATGATACCCCCCATGCGTTGCCATTCCTGAGGACTCAGGTGTTATTCCTCTGTAGCCTGTAAATTCACGCCATACCTTACCCTTCAGACCGAAACAGCCCTGTAAACACACAACTGCTTTATGGTTGAAACAGAAATGCGACAGAGGTACCCAAGCAAATGACTTTTGTACAAAGTCTCCCTCTGGTAAAATTTAGATTACCACTACCTCACTTAGATTAGTACCTATTTATAAGGCTATATTCTTCTTTTCATTTAAGAGTTTCCTCTTGTCGGTGCAACTAATTCATGCATCTTCTTCCAGCCAGTTCTTCTTGACTTCTGGAAGGGCTTCTAGTCAGCGATCAGAAGGCGAAATATCGGTCTCTGAACCGCGGTGCAAAAAGCAAGATGGGAAACTACTGCACTATAATCCCATAAGTAGCAACTAATGGAATGAAAAAATATGTGTGAAATGTGTAAAAATTGAAGTTTCCATTTTTATTTCATCATCATCATCTCAGCCATTATCTGTCCATTGCGTTTTACTTTACGAAGCAAATATTTGTTTCGCTGCAAAATTTACGTAAAGCTTCGATTCAGAGTTCTTAATTAAAATAATTAAAACGTAATGTGTCTACAAAACGTCTAGTCATTTATTGACGAGTTTCATTCTTTTTGTATTAAGAACTGTGGGATTATTAGTAAATATTCATTAATCACTTTTATTATCATTAATTTTATATGATTTAAATCTAATGTGTCTACAAAACGCCTAGTCATTTATTGACGAGTTTCATTCTTTTTGTGTAAAGAACTATGGGATTATTAATAAATATTCATTAATCACTTTAAATATTATTAATTTTGTAAATTTATCTAGTTTTTTGTTTATAAATTGTGTAAAGCTTCTTTTTATTTTGGTTTTATTGAAAAAAAAATGAATTTGTTACAGAGCTAAACTTACCTATGATTTCAAAATGGAGGTTTTCAATTCGGCTGTTTTTATATATTAATTTTATTTAATTAATTGTATAAAAAATGTGTATGTTAAATTTTTGTTCATTTACATTCCTTGATTATATATTTTTTATGTAGACAGTATGCAAGTAGGTTGTATCTAAATTTGGTAGGGTTATACGGTCGTATAATGTTTTCTATAGTCTGCTATGAATTGAGAAAAACAGCAACTGATGGTGTATCCTTCGTCCTCTTTTTACTAATTATATTTGTATAAGAAGAAAGGAGGCAACTATATGATTTACAGTTTTAATTTTATCATTCCTTCTATGTAATTCCTTGTTTTTAGATGTACATTCATATTAAATTTTGTGTATAACAAAGTATAATAGACTAATAAATTTATTAAACTGACGTTAATCTTTATTACTTTAATAGGCTACCAAGTACATAATAAAATGAAAACAACAGTCTAATTTAAATAGTTAAGAAAGGTAAACCTTTTCAGTATTCACAATTAATATTATTTCAAACCCTCGTACATTTTCTAAGATATAATATTTGCATATAGTATTATGTTTATGAAGTATGGCAATTATTCTTAAGCAAATAAAATACAATTATAATAATTAGATAGATACATTTTGAAGGTTTTTTGAAATATTTGCAAAATATTTTACTAAACTAGGTGTTACTTTGCTAAAATCCATATCACTGGTTAATTTAATAGATTTATTTTGTTTAATTCCGCTACCATTAGTATGTGTGCGACCGCCAACATTGACTACTATTATTCTACAATCTTGATATGTTTAGGGGTGCTAAACGAGGTATTTTTAGGTAAAAAAAAAATTTAAATACTGAAGATTAGAGATGAAACAAGTGTAGCAATATATGGTCAAGGATTGATGACTAATATAGAAGGTCGCAGAACTTCTACTAATAATAATAGCAGCCAATCTTTGAATGTTGGCAGTCGCATGCATACTAATGATAGCGGAATTAAACAAAATAATTCTAATCCACGTCTAACATAGGAGTGATCTTTATCGAATGCAGAAATAATGATTAAAATAGGTTTAATATCACATGTATTGTAATACACGATATACATATATTTGGTGGAGATATTTTTTACAATAAACGAGGTAAAGTCTGCGATTCACTTTATGATAAGTGATTACGCAACACCAGAGGTAATGCAAGTGTGCTGCCGGCCTTTTAAAAAGGAATATGATCTTTTCTCGAAGACCACGATGTAATATCTTTTTGGAAATAGTGCTGTTGGAATTGGAGGTTGATTCCATAATGAAAATTGCCACTCATTCAGATAAAATGAAATTTTGGATTGTCATATTTTTACTTGAATTTAGAATTAAAAAATATATACAGCTAACATAATGTTTGCTATATGTAATTTTTCCCAAGGTAATAATTTTAGAAAGATATTAGCTACGTGGACGGTTATAAAGAAAAAGAAAATCCATAAAGTATGAAAGATGATCTGATAGCTAGAAAGGGAGAAAAATACAGGAATATCTACAAATAGATATTAATGGAAGAAAAAATATATAACGCCGATCATAAACAATATGGGATAAGGTCAGAATGATGAATAGGATGATGATGATGAAGTATTTTTTTAAATGCATGTGTGCATATTCAGAAAGCGCATCTTATCGTAATCATGACTTAGGCCGCAAAGGTCATGAGTTTGATTCTGATTAATATAAAAAATACGAGGTGAGAGGGGATGGGGAGTTTATAATATTGTAAAAGCCAAAGTTAGGTCAATTACCAGGTAGTTTTTATTGGAAACCATTGTGATTAATTCCTGGCAATTTAGTCACGATGGGCCAACTGAGCTGTCTTCTCATCATTATCTGGTAACCCATCAGCGTATACCGATAATATCGACGGTGCTAATGTCTGAATGACGACGGTAGGTTATCTTCTGTCACGTTGAATTTCGAATACGCTTGGTAAAAGGTGGCCATGACAAGTGGTACGTACGTTATAAAGGCAACAGTAAACAAATGACTACCCTATTAGGGTTTATAGTCTTGAATCTTTCTTACATATCCGTAAGCTAAAAACAGTTTTTTTTTTTTAATATTTTCCTGTAGTTAAACATTAAGATAACTGCTCCAATAAAAGTTATCGCCTTTAGTGCAGAAAAAATAAAAGCATTTCGCTAAATTGTTTATTAGAAGATGGCGTCCCGGGTTTGTCCCGAGAATCGATAAGAATCGAACACTAATACTGAGTACATAAACCTCAACTATTATCCAGGGGCCCATTGTACCACAGATGACAGATAAAACGAGCTTTTATTGCATTCACGGACAGCACTTAGCGGTGTGCCATAAAGTAGATAGCGTAATAGTAATAGGGATTCTAGTTTATGGTTTTTATAAGCCTTTGTCTATGTTGGTTTGTTATTTTCCTTGTTTGCTGTTATTGTGGACAATCAATCAAATCATAATGCCAATGGGTAGTGGTCTATGGATAGTCCATTATTTTTTCAAGCTCTGAGTTCACATGATTTTATTATATGGATGAAAATGGAATGGTAACCCTGCTTGGGTCATTGGTTTACGCTAGCGTAGTAACAGAGAGATTATTGATGATATTGGATAAGTTGGCCCATTGTCATCAATTCGCTAGGAATTAATTATGATATTTTTTAGGGGGAGCTGTATAGAGGTCGATCCGATAGCACACATTACTAACAATTTTTTTATACCACTTCGGTGGCAATGGCCTATTGCCAGCAACATAATCTATCAGATCAATCTTCACGCAATCTCTTTTGGGCACCATTTCTTTTTAACCATAATTCATGGTGAACTTATGAAAGAAGTCATCACGAATTGACTATAATGAGCTGACTTGATCCTTGTCCTCATCCTCACCTGTTGTTATTCCTACTATGCCAGTACATATTTTTATAACATAGGAGGCAAACAAGTAAACGGCTCACCTAATGATAAGTCTTTATATAAATTATCATCGCCCATAGGAACCGGCAACATCGGGGAAATTGCAAATGCGTTGCCAGCTTTTTAGGAAGGTATACGCTCTATTCCAACAACATAGCCAGGATTATCATTCCGTTTTCATCCCATTAAAAAGCACTACTCCATCATCCGCCATAATAATGACGTTATGTCGGCATTATGTAAACGTATTTAACGTTAATTAGTTCGGTTTAATTCGGTCTGCGATTCTCGTTCGTTTACAATTGCTAACTGGCTCGAAGCTTAACTCAATAACTATTGTAAATAAGGACAGTTTAAATTTTAATAGGATTGTAAACATTATAATGCTGATAGCTGTATATTACTAGATTTTAATAAATTTATGCTACTAGTTTTTATTCGTGACTTCGTTTGCGTGATCAGCACCGAACAAAGTTCTAAGTCCTCAGGAATGGCAACGCAAGTATATCTATCGTACTTACTGCTCATGTCTATAGGCAACAGTTACCACTTTCCACTTTTATACAACTTAGAATGGCAAACAAGTTGACGGCCCACCTGATAAAAAGCGGTAGCTATTGCCCATAAATATGAACAGTAACCATGGGCATAACAGAGGATACTGTATCGCCTATGATACCCCCCATGTGTTGCCATTCCTGAGGACTCAGGTGTTATATCTCTGTACCCGGTAATTTCATTGCCATATCCTACGTAGCTATTGCCCATAAACATGAACAGTAACCATGGGCATAACAGAGGATACTGTATCGCCTATGATACCCCCCATGCGTTGCCATTCCTGAGGACTCAGGTGTTATATCTCTGTACCCGATAATTTCATTGCCATATCCTACCCTTCATACCGAAACAAACCCATGTTTCCAGATCTTTTTAAATATTTTACTGAACTAGGTGTTATCTTGCGCAAGTCCATATCACTGGTTATTTAATTAGAATTATTTTGTTTAATTCCGCTTACATTAGTATGTGTGTGACTGCCAACACTCGAAGATTGACCACCACTATTACTACCTAAATTTGGTATCTAATTTTGGAAACTCATAGATTTTTATTTAACTAACTGTTATGTTTATGTTTGTTATAAATTAACTCTTATCTCTGGCGTAAAAAGAAAAGCTTCGTTCTTACATAGAATACGCGGGAGTGGCGTTAATATTCTGAACATGCTTATAAATACATTAGATATTCCTCTCGTGAGAATGCTTGCGGAGAGTATTAGATCATTATTAGTAATTTAGTATTAATATAGTTTTAGTACTAACAAAATATGGGCTCAAATTGTCTGAAATAAATAAATTAATTAAAATTTTTGTTCTCAATTCTTAATTATATTCTTATTTAAATTATTTCTCAATTAAATACTTTGCTTAGCTATATTTTTTTAATATTATTAAGGTGATATTAAAAATGAAAAATAATGTGTACATTCGAATGAGTTCTTTATCAACTAGCTGTATGACGCGACTTCGCCCACGTAACACGTAGTACACAAAGTATCCTATTTGCTGCCATGTACTAAATTTAATTCAAAATTATAAAAAAATCTAATTTCATTTATTAACTTGTATACTCTTACCTTTACAAATCAAGTAAAATAGATGTCCTTGAGTTTGAGGGCCTGGTGATCTGTAAGACGGGTTATCCTAGTACCGACACCAGTCTCTTACAAAGGTTGTTTTAAATTGTAACCTATGTGGCTACATAGGTTACAATTTACATCTGTAAATTTTATTATGTTGTTATTTTGTGAGAGACATAAATTTACATATTAAAAAAGAGAAAGAGAAACTATTTACAGGGAGTTCACCCATATTTAAGAGCCTGAATAGTCGCCTACAATGAGTTTTCAGAGATGTCTCCTCCCACAAACGCTTAGTGGTATAAAAAAATAAATAAAACAAAAAGATTACTAACAAAGTGTCTAAAATTACCTTAGAAGTATGGACCATAAAAATTAGGCGACATTCTAATGAGTCATTTTAAAACATTGCATAAAATTTTACGTTAGCAATATAAACAGCCTTGTAGCTGCAAGGGTCGTTTTAATCCGATTGCTCAATAAAGGAAGGTAATGTGTTTTTATGCATGTAATAATTCTCTGAAAATCTTTGCTGTATAGCGATGTAACACACTGCTTTATATATATATATATATATATATATATATATATATATATATATATATATATATATATATATATATATATATATATATATATATATATATATATATATATATATATATACTTTTTAAATAAATTTAAGAAATTACAAAAAATATAGGAATAAAGGTTATACCGCAAAGGATAAATACCATTAAAAATTAAGATAATAATAATAATAATAGTTATAAATAACAATACTATTATTGTGAAATAATTAATTTAATTCCTTTACTTATATATGTGAACTATATCATGTATCTATCAGTACATAAGCTATATGCGTTTAGAAAAAAAAAGTTAAAAATATTTTTAAAATATCATACTCTAGACACTGCGATTTACAAAATATCCAACAAGAGCCGTCCATCCGGAAAATTGGACAACGGAACCCTCTAGATAAATATAATAATGTTACCATGAGATATTTATCCTAACAGTACCTACTTTAAAAAAAAATTCAAGCCACCCGACACAGCTATCTTCCAATGCGGAAACAATAATAAAAAATATATAATGTAAACATTTACGGCGATGGGGAGCGATATCAATAACCGTTACGACCTCTCTCGGTTTGAAATGGGACGTTAAATTGACGGGTTCAAGGGTCACTTTGGGTCGGGGCAAACATTCTTCTGAGAGGTCACTGGTGGCGTGACCCTTACCTAGGGAGAGTAAAGGGCGATTTACATTATACAAATTCTAGTGCGCTAATCAAGTTGTATTGGTTACTCTCCATTTAAACACTTTATCTGTTCTCCTTTAACTAAAAGTTGTCTGCAAGAGATTGCCCTAGCGATAAAACCGTCTTTTGTACCTTTATGTATATATTTTATTCTGTACTTTTTTTTTTATGGGTGAAAATGGTATAGTAACCCCGCCTACGCTAACGGGATACGCTGGCGGAGCACCAGTGAAGGGTGATCGATGAGAATGAAAACAGGCCAGTTAGCCCATCATGATGAATTCATCAGGAATTAACCATGATAGTTTCCAGGGGGAACCGCGAGGAGGTCGACCTGGTTGGGTATATTGCTAGCAATGGGATTCTCAGTCTCCATTACTAACAATCTCTTCCCCCCCCCCCCCCCCCCCCGTACTTTATATTACTATATTTCACTGGAATTGTTCCATTATTATTGTATATTTTTATGTTTCTGTTGCAATAAAGAGTTAAATAAATAAATTGTAAAAACAAAAGCCGCATTTACATTGGACTAGCTGGAGTGCTAGCTTTTTTTTTTTAAACATAGAAACAAACGAGTATGCGACTCGCTTAATAGTAGGTGGTTTGCACTGCCCATACCACATGCCGTGCTGGCTGTCGCGTGGTCACAGCATAGAATTGGTCACCCGTGCCTTTCCCGTGGGTATCGTAAGAGGCAACTAAGAGAACTTAATGGTCGAGGTTTTTTTTAATGGATGATAATAGAATGGTAACCCCACCCGTGCTATCGGTATACGCCGGCGGGGCACCAGTGAAGGATGATAGGTGAGGATGAAGCAGGTCAGTTAGCCCATCGTGACGAATTCAACAAGAATTGTTCACGATGGTTTACAGGGGGAACCACGTGGAGGTCGACCTAATAAGGCATATTGCTAGCAATGGGGCTATCAAACTCCATTGCTAACAATCCCTTTCCCCCCTAATGCTCGAGGTTTGACCAGTAGCGTCCCTCTTAAAACATCACCAAAGCCCAACTGCGGTTGCAAACCCGCTTGCCAAGCGTGACAACTACTGGCAAAATCCTCAAATGGGAGGCCTATATTTAAAAATAGATAGTTAATGACTGATCTGATAATGATGATGATGCTAGGCATCCTCAGACAACATCAGAGAAATAACTATGTGTGTTACCATTTAAGAAGAAATACGCTCTTTTCTTGAAGTTTTCAATACTAGAGGGAGACTTTGTACCAAAGTCGATTGCTTGGGTAACTCTGACCCATTCGTATTTCAACTGTAAATCAGTTGTGTTTGCATGGCTGTGTTTCGGTTTGAAGGGTGGGATATGGCGTGTATTTACAGGGCACAGAAAAATAACACCTGAGTCCTCAGGAATGACAATGTATGGAAGTATCATGGGCAAAACAGTATACTCTGTTATGTTCATGGTACTGCTCATGTCTATAGGCAACGGTTACCACTTTCCATCAGGTAGGCCGTCAGCTTGTTTGCCATTCTAAGTAGTATAAAAAAAAATATCAAATCTTTTCGGAAATACTGTTGCTGGGAGTCTGTTCCTTACTTTGGTTGAGCGTGAAAGAAAATGGCTATGAAACACTGCATAATCTTTCTATGTACCTTTCTTCATTTCGCTACTTCTTTGCGAGGTAGACAGAGAGATGGATAACGGATGGATCATCTAAATGTGGCTTAATTCAATTCACGGGTCGTAGGGTAAAAGTAATTGTACAGAATGCACGTAGTATAAGTTTCGTGTAGTAGTTTTTATTAGAGGTGTCTAATATACAGCAATTTCTATATATTGTAGTTACAATATCTATATATCGAACCTATAACTGATGTAGTAAATATAAGTTATCTAATATATAATATCGAAATAAATATAGATATCTAACTGGTATAACAATATCAAAAAGGGTGACGACTTTTTTTCCACGATCTATGTTCAGAAAAACCCAATATATAGATACCGGAACGGTATTGATATTACCTATGCTTTTTAGTACCCAAACAATTACGTAGTATGTTATTCGTTAGATCATACTAGATCATACTTAGATGTAGTGTATAAATATAAATTGTTTCAATAAAGAAAAAATACACGATTAAAACACAAATTAATTATCAAAATAATTATAGTCTGTTACTCTGATTGAATAAAAACAGGCCGGATTTTTTTATTGTTGACATAACTAGTACCTTGGACATAATGATATACTGTTTCGCCCATGATACCCCCCATGCGTTGCTATTCCTAAGGACTATGGAGTTATTCCTTCAAACCCCTTCAACACCCTTCAAACCGAAACACAGCCATACTTCTTTCAGACCCAAGATTTTTTTTCTTTCAGATTAAATACTCGTATATTTTCGTGTTTTGGAGCCAAGCCATCTTGCTGGCACGCGCGAGACTACTGCACCACCTAACCGCTAAAATGATTTCTTATTGGCTGGTTTAGAATCTCACTATCATGTTATTTCAGCTTCGTGTGTAAAAACGAATTGTGGCGATTTTAGAATTTTTTAAAGTTACAACACACGCCCGTATCGTTCAGGTCTGAAAGGGATACAAACACAATTGCTTTACGGTTGAAACATGAATGGAACAGAGGTACCCAAGCAAGCGAATTGAACGTATTGAAAAAGTCCAGTCCTGAGGTATTTTCATTCGAATTACTTAAAGTATCGAATAATGGCGGATTTATCAAAATTAATTCTTACATTTAAGGGCTATACAAATTATTAGGTGTAATTAGTGTATTAAAAAATTATTGTTGAAATTTGAATATAATGAAACAAAACATGGCCGCCCGATAAATATTCATTATAGCCAAAAGGATTATGTAAATGGCAACACTGAGACAAGATTTTCAATTTTCTATTCGAATTCCGGCGCGCGCGATCTTGTAACGTTTTATGATCGAATTATAATAAAATTGTTTGATATTGAAATTGACTTTATAAGTGTTTACAGCGAAATAATGTACCTATTATTTATTAGAATATATTAACACTGCCTGTATCGCCCGGTTTCGCTTGTGCTCGTATCATGATGTCTTTGTCAAGAAATGATGTTTTAAATAAAGAAAAAAGAAACAATATTTGAAATCCGAATAGTTCCATAGATAAGCGAATTCAAACAAGTAAACTCTTCCGTTTTACATATCAGTTACAGATTACAATTTTCTCGAAGGAAAACAGCCAACAGACTACAACATGGGGTTCTTCAAAAGGGGTAAAGAGGTTTTTTCAGGGTCGTCAACACGCGCGTAATGCCCCTTGTATTGTAGATTTTCATAAGTTACGGTAACCGCTTTTTTTATACAACTTAGAATGACAAACAAGCTGACGGCCCACCTGATGGAAAGTGGTAACCGTTGCCTATAGACATGAGCAGTACCATGGACATAACAGAGTATACTGTTTCGCCCATGATACCCCCATGCGTTGCCATTCCTGAGGACTCAGGTGTTATTCTTCTGTACCCAGTAAATTCACGCCATATCCCACCCTTCAAACCGAAACACAGCTATACAAACACAACTGAGCAATCGACTTTTGTACAAAGTCTTCCTCTAGTAAAGGATCTGGAGAAGGTAAATCCGCTTACCATCAGATAGGCAGTAAGCTTGTTCGCCATTTCAGTGGTATAAAAAAAAAGAAAAAAAAAATAAAATAATGAAATTAGACCTCTTTCATAGACAAATTTTAAAACTACAATAAAATAAATCACATTAAGTAGGTACAATTATTATTATTATTATTACCAGAGGGAGACTTTGTACAAAAGTCGATTGCTTGGACACCTCTGTCCCATTCGTGTTTCTACCGTGAAACAGTTGTGTTTACATAGCTGTGTTTCGGTTTAAAGGGTGGGACATGCCGTGAATTTACAGGGTACAGAGAAATAACATCTGAGTCCTCAGGAATGGCAACGCATGGAGGGTATCATGGGCGAAACAGTATACTCTGTTATGTCCATGATACTGCTCATATCTATAGGCGACGGTTACCACTTTCCATCAGGTGGGCCGTCAGTTTGTTTGCCATTCTAAGTTGTATAAAAAGAAAAAAAGTATGGCAATAATGATTGTTATATACGATACAGATTTTAAGAAATGTTTTTTGGTATAATTAGTAGCCAGTGAAATAAAAATATAAACATTTTTTTATTAACTGCCATTACCCACTTGCATACTACCAACTATTAGAATGCGCTATGGAAATACCCCATTATTTCTATAGTTTAATAATGGTCATTACATAACCCTACACTCTCCCATTATACTCGTATTGTATCGACCGTAATATGTATATATTCTTTATTGCACTTGTAAGTTACATATAAAATAATGTATTTATAAATGTTGTGAGCAAGGGTGGACTTATCTCTGACAGAGATCTCTTCCAGTCAACCCAGTACAGTAAGAAAGCATTTCGTTAGCGGGCAGCTGAAGTGCTACAACTATTAATACATAAACAAATATACAGTTAAATAAAATAGTAAAATATATAATAAAATATTACATTAATACATACACTATAAATACATATAATACCTACCTATTTATATAATAAATGTTAAAATAAATGAATATACTACTTACATTAGAAATTTCGTATAATGATTTTAAGATTTGACAGTTCTATTAGAAAAATACAAAAAAAAAAAATTACTCAAGGGAAAGAAAGATTAAATCATCGAGTAAAGAGTAATGGGAAATTATATAGGGTGATGTCGATCACTGGCGTCGTTTTAAATGTTTTTTAATATGGTAGTAGTGCATTTTTAGCCGACTCCAAAAAGAGTGTCCCTTTTATAATCTCAAAAAACTTAATTTGCCTTTTTCTTTTTTTTATACCACTGAGGTGGCAAACAAGCATACGGCCCACCTGATGGCAAGTGGTTACCGTATCCTATGAACGCCTGCAATACCAGAGGTATTACGCGTGCGTTGCCGACCCTGAATAAACCTCTTTACCCCCCCTTTTGAAGAACCCCATGCTGTAGCATAACCTTCTCATTAAGGTTTATTAGAATGGATTATAACATGTTTCTGAAACAACCAAGAAAAATGCAATAACAACCCATCACTAGTACATTCGTTATGTATTGCGCGTATCACTCATTTCATTATTACATTTGTCAAAAGGAATTCATCCTTATTATTAGCTCGTTAAGTTTGATATTTGGTAATCTCTAAACGCTCTATCTCCTGAACCGCAACTTTCTTTACCCCTACATTAACAATTCGTATGTCTCTCCCCCCCGCCTTGTCCACAATTATGTGAGCGCCCACCCTTGCTTCCATGTGGGTCAATCGGACCGAACCCTTTAATCAAGCCGCCAAAGAATCGTAGAATTGTATCTAGTTGGAGACGATAATACCGTTGTTGGTAGTTAAATATTTTATTTAGTTACGCAATTGTTTTTTTGAACTACATATTTGCTTGTTGATATTAATATTATAAATATAAAATTTTCTAAGGATGGATAAATGGATGCTTTTTTTTGGTTATGCAACTTAGAATGGCAAACAAGCTGACGGCCCATCTGATAGTAAGTGGTAACCGTCGCCTATAGACATTAGCAGTACCATAGACATAACAGAGTATACTGTTTCGCTCATGATACCTCCTACGCGTTGCCATTTCTGAGGACTCAGGTATTATTCCTCTGTACCCTGTAAATTCACTGCCATATCCCACCCTTCAAACCGAAATACAGCCATGCAAACACAACTGCTTCACGGTAGAAACACGAATGGGACAGAGGTGCCTAAGCAAACGACTTTTGTATAGAGTCTCCCTCTGGTAACATGTTTGTTACTTTTTCACGCAAACACTACTAAACGGAATTGAATGAAATTATATTACATATTATACTGCTATTGGACATCAGCAAGCTTTTTTTTTAATGAATAATAAATAATGTGATCATAAGTGAAGGATAATATAGAGCGGAAATAGTTCAGTTGGCTCGTCGTGATGAATTTGACATCAATTAACCAAGATGGTTTCCAGGAGGAACCGTGTAGAGGTCGACCTAATACACAATATTACTAACATTAAAATTTAAGCCACGGTATATACCAATCATGTGATCTCTGCATAGAATGGGTCACCCCTTCCTTTGCCGTTGGTGTCTTTGGAGCCAACCAAGGGAACTAAATGGTCAAGGAATGACCAGCAGCGTCTCTATTAAAACATCACTAAAGCCTAACTACCGTTGCCAACCCTTGCCAAGTGTGGCAACTACTGACAAAATCCCCTTTACGGGAGAGGCCAGCAGTGGACAGTTTAACAGTTGATAAAATGTTGATAATGATATACCTAGGTATCAAAAATAATCCATAATATTTCTTTTTTTTTTATTTATTTAATACAAAAATCCACAGCTCTTAAAAACACAACTTACATGCTAAGTCTCTTATAAATACAATAACGGATTTTATTTATACAAATGAAAATTACAATTCTAAAGCAAGGTAAGCAAGTTTTTTTTTAATGGGTGAAAATGGATTGGTAACCCCGCCCGCACTATTGGTATACACCGACGAGGCACCAGTGGAAGATGATAGGTGAGAATGAATGCAGGTTAGTTGGCCCACCATGATGAATTCGACAAGAATTAAACATGATGGTTTCCAGGGGGAACCGCGTGGAGGTCAACCTGAGAGGGTATATTGCCAGTAATGGGGCTATTAAACCTCATTACTAACAATCCCTTTCCCCCCAGATAAGCAAGTTAGAGTGGGTGTATGTATAGAAGAAACTATGTACAATAATGAATGTTTATGGACACTCGGGCACAGGTCACAAATCCGACAAAAAAAACATGGTAGTATCATCTCTATGCTTGTACAATACATACCGAGCCTACGATTATGGTCGGGCAGTGGTGAGCGCCACATATCAACGTGAACATCGCCCTGCTAATTTGACATTGGAAATAAACTATATAACTGTCTGTCTATTTATCTATCTATCTACTATATACGAATATTGTGGCTTTGATCGTGTGAATATGAGGTATTATATATTGCATATTTATGTCATTCCAGTTTATTGTATATATATTAATACGTAAAACAAAATTTTTTTTAAGAAAATTTGCTCAGACTGAGTAGTATGTAATTTTGCACACTTATAGTTTATATAGAGGAGGAGTACAGAATGCTAATTTTTTTTAATATAATCCATAAAAATACATTAAAAAAAAAAACAAAAAAAATCATTACACAACTACCATGTATTTTATACACACACGCATATATACCCTTTTGTTTAGGGAAAGGGATTGTTAGTAATGGAGACTGAGAATCCCATTGCTAGCAATATACCCAACCAGGTCGACCTCCTCGCGGTTCTCCCTGGAAACTATCATGGTTAATTCCTGATGAATTCATCATGATGGGCTAATTGGCCTGATTTCATTCTCATCTATCACCCTTCACTTGTGCTCCGCCAGCGTATCCCGTTCGCGCAGGCGGGGTTACCATACCATTTTCACCCATAAAAAAACCCTTTTGTTTATTGTTAAAGTCTGTGGTCGAATTGAGAATAGATTAATATTGTTTGTATTTAATATTATTTGTCTATAGTCTTACTGAATGTCAAACGTAACCATAATAAATTCATATATTGCGTTGCCATTCCTCAGAAATAGCAGCGCAAGGGGAGTATCATGGGCGAAACAGTATACTCTGTTATGTCCATAGTACTGCTCATGTCTATAGGCGACGGCTACCACTTTCCATCAGGTGGGCCGTCAGCTTGTTTGCCATTCTAAGTTGTATAAAAAAAAATTACAATATATGACTACGGGGCGATCAATAGTATTATTTATTTTTTATTGCACAATAAAACTTTGTACAAGTGGCGAGCTTAATGCCATATAGCATTCTCTGCCAGCTAACCATTAGGTGAAAACAGAAAGCGTATGAAGGGCAGATGTGGTGAAAATTTTTTATATATATATTTATTAATTTATTATTATTTATTTATTATTAAGAAATAAATTATTATTATAATATGAATACTAGTATATCAGAGTGCAAAATTCATTCAAATCTGTTTAGGTGTCGTTTAGGCGTAACTGAGTAACAAACATTCAAATTTACAAACTTGCATATTTAGAATATATTTCTGATAAATTTAATGAAATATAGCAATAATACAGATAGAAATGGGATACTTTTTAATATTTTTTTATACCATTCTGGTAGCAAACAACCTTATGTCTCGTCTGATAGTTTACTACCATATCTCCCTCAAAAAAAATACGCTCACATTTTGTATTTTACCCTGTACACAATAATTTTAATTACATTTTGACAGGTCATTAATCGCCTCTCTTGCGCTATAAACCACCATAGAATGATACGACCAATACCTACGTTCGTTAAATCATTGTTAATGACAAAGGACTTAATGTAGCGTGCCGTTGTTAAGTGCACCTGTTCTTGATAATGGATTTTTGATTTGCTCCGATCCACGCTGAGGATCTCGTTTTAGTGAGAGCATTCTAGAGCTCTAGGTAGCAGTAAAAATTGAGTTTATTTCCTGTTAACAGCATTTATAACTTTAACAAAATGTAAAGTACCACATACAAGCCCAAGAGGTTTAAGTGATACTTAAAAATCCATAGTTTTTTTTAATTATACATTAAAAAAAAACTATGAATGCTAATTAAATTTAAAAAAAAATGAAGAATTTTCTATATTTCTGATTGATTTTGGGTTTGGGTGTTGCCGGAAGAGAACTATTTTAGAGTTAAGCTCGCCCTTGTAGGTATATTTGGTTACCTTTGTCATATTTTTATGTATAATTGGTGTATGGTGTATAGGTCTCGACGTAAAATGATCTTTCCCCTTCCTTTCCCGTGGGTGTCGTAAGAGGCGACTAAGGGAGCTTATGGTGGAGGAGTAAATAGCACAGCCCCTTTTAGTCAATTGCTTGGGTACCTCTGTCTTATTCATGTTTCTACCGTGAAGCAGTTGTGTTTGCATGGCTGTGTTTTGGTTTGAAAGGTGGCATATGGCGTGAATTTACTGGGTATAGAAGAATAACACCTGAGCCTCAGAAATGGCAACGCATGGTGGGGAATCATGGACGAAACAGTATACTCATGACTCATACAATATACTCATGACGGTCCACCTGATGGAAAGTGGTAACCGTCGCCTATAGACATGAGCAGTACCATGGACATAACAGGGTATACTGTTTCGCCCATGATACCCCCCATGCGTTGCCATTCCTGAGGACTCGGGTGTTATTCCTCTGTACCCTGTAAATTCACTGTCATTCATTCATCAGATTATGTATTGGAAAAAGAAAACAAAATGTACGCAAATCTAAGCTATAATTATTATATTGCAAAAACCTTGACAATAACCTATTTGCGATTTTAATTTTTTTTTTAAATTGAGAACCTTATTTTTTATGTTGGTTTAAAAAAATTTTCATACTACAAGCGTGGTCCAAAGACTGTATTTTTTTCTAGGGAACCCTAAAACAGTAAGTCATCATAATAACATTAAGAGTTGAAATAAAAAAAAAACCACGGGGCATACGACATATTAAAGGTAATTTGCTGTTAAATTATTAAGAGCGAGTCGAATATATACGATATAGGTTCCGTACTATTGTTATTTATACTAATCTTTACCAATATAATGTGAAAGTGGAATGTGTTTGTTTATATTTTGGAGCCTTAACGTCTTAACCAATTGAGGGAGAACCAAATATTTATTAACGTATAATGGAATGGTAACCCCACCCGCGCTATCGGTATACACCGGCGGGGCACTAGTGACGGATGATAGGTGAGGATGAAGCAGCTCAGTTAGCCCATCGTGACGAATTCAACAGGAATTGTTCACGATGGTTTCCAGGGGGAACCACGTGGCGGTCGATAGGGCATATTGTTAGTTTCATCCCAATCATCTGGACGAGTGGCGGTCCTCCACCGTGCGTTTTTCAAGGCACTTTCTTTCACGCACAACCATTCTTTGGAATCAACTTCCAGCAGTAGTATTTCCGAACCGATACGACAACATAAGCTTCAAGAAAAGAGTATATTCCTTTTTAAAAGGCCGGTAGCAAACCTGCATTGCCGCTGGTGTTGTGGGTGATCATGGGTGACGGTAGTCAATTACCATCAGGTGAGCTGCATGCTCGTTTGCCCCATGTATTGTAAAAAAAAATTGCTAGCAATGGGGCTGTCAAACTCTACTGCTAACAATCCCTTTCCCCCCTATGGTAGAGGATTAAGATAAAAAAAAAACAAGTAATAGCTCATCATGTATTATAATTATTCGTAGGCAACGATATTCATTTACTGTAAAGTTAGGTTAGCTAGTTTGTCACACGAACAATAAAAAAATAAACTCGAAACAGATTACCGTAATAAAAAATGGAACCCCAAAAAGCAGAACGACAAATCGCTAGAAGATCGACACGAAGGCAATTCGCCTAACGCCAAACGCGAAAGCTACACGACGTGTACCACTGTGGCATAACGATGTAAGTAATAATTTGAAGAAAATTCGGTGATTTTTTTTCTACGGTACATAATCATTAGTTTATAATTCGCATAATTTTGTCCAAAATGTGTTTTTAAAGGTTAGTTCAGATGGTGTAATTAGTAAACATTAAGGTCGATATAAATTGTTTTATTACGTTATTTTTGTATTACATTTTTCAAAGGTCACGCGACGTGATGTTCGAACGAAATTAAATTATAGTATTTGCTAATGTGAATTTTTGTTCTTTTTTTTATTATACAACTTAGAATGGCAAACAAGCTGACGGCCCACCTGATGGAAAGTGGTAACCGTCGCCTATAGACATGAGCAGTATCATGGACATAACAGTACACACACATACTGTTTCGCCCATGATACTCCCCATGCGTTGCCATTTATGAGGACTCAGGTGTTATTCCTCTGTACCCTGTAAATTCACCGTGGGTCGGTGGGCCGTCAGCTTATTTGCTATTTTACATTGTATAAAAAAAAAAATGTAAAGTTCTTAATAGTTTACTTTGAAATTACAGATTCATTATTATTTTTTGGAAATTCTTAAAATTTACGTTACATACTTTTGGCATTGGAACACAGTGCAAGTTAGTTGAGGTACATTACACCATAAAAATATTACCATAACGAATAAAATATAGTGGATTTGATAGGACAATAAGAAATGCCGAAAAATACAAGGCCACAGTAAAGAGAGCTGTTTTTTACAATGGCAATAACAGTAAATACGGTGTTTTTGGCGCGAAATGAAAAATTGGTGAGTTACAAACCACAGACCGCATATTATTGTTTGTCTGTGGTTTTATTGCAATATGAAAGTAATAAATTTGAGCTCAGTAGTTTTGATTTAATTTATGAGATTTCATGAATACAAATGAGTACTATACAGGTATTATTTGTAAATCGAAATTCGATTAAATTGGATTACGTTCGATTGATTTAGTTTACAAATATTAAATTAAATATATCAGGATCAGGTGTGGGACATGATTTAATTAAAATTAGTCTTTAATTTCATTTTTGTTTTTGTTATTTTTTTTTTATTATTACTATTTTATTAATTATTTAAAATAAATAAATATATTGAAAGTAATAATCGTGATAATTATTTGTTTATTGTCCACTGCTGAACATAACAGCCACGGGAAAGGAAAGGGTGGTCCATTCTATGCTGGGACCACATGGCTATAAAATTGTTCTCTTCCAAAAAAAAAATAGTACATTACTGCAGCGACCAGCAACTGAGGCATTGATGGACGAACGTGCAAATGTAGGCCGAGGCGTAGCCGAGCCATACATACGTGAGTCCATCAATGCCTAGTTGTGGCCAAGGCTTGTATAGTACTTTTCCCAAACAATACGCGGAAATCAAAAACACAATTTTACTTTATAAATTCAATGACGAATAACGAACAATAATAAATTTTCACGCGACATAATGTTCCATTGTTTTTTTTTTTCAATAAACAGCGTTCTATTTGCAAGCTAGATCGAAATTTAAATAAAACCTTCTATAAGTTACCTCCTTGGTAGCCATGTTTCGAAGTAAAAGATCATTCCATTTTTAAATTACAGGACAGATATGAGTTTACATAGTAATTTATCTGGCCACAATACACGACAGACATGGATTTTCATACAACTTTTGCCGGCCGCTGCCCGCATATATTTCAAACATACTTGGAAAAAACATGTTTAAGAAAAAGTAGTTATTATAAAATAATTTTAGCTATTTGTAGCATTTTCAAAGTTTATATCCGTGCAATCAGTTAAAAAATAGCTAGAATGTTTAATTAGTTTATAGTTGATATAATCATAAGTAATAAAATTTGATAAAAGTGGAAAGATGGAAAGTGGCAACCGTCCCCTATAGACATGAGCAGTACCATGGACATAACAGAGTATACTGTTTGGCCCATGATACCCCCCATGCGTTGCCATTTCTGAGGACTCAGGTGTTATTCCTCTGTACCCTGTAAATTCACGCCATATCCCACCCTTCAAACCGAAACGCAGCCACGCAAACACAACTGCTTCACGGTAGAAACACGAATGGGACAGAGGTACCAAAGCAATCGACTTTTGTACAAAGTCTCCCACTAGCTAATATAATAAAGAAAAAATATGTTTTTTTTTTTTATTTATAATAGATAAACTCAAAAACTACTTAAATCATTTTTAAAATTCCTTCATCCATAGAAAGCTACATTATTAGCGAATAACATGAGATATATTTCATTAAAAAAGGACGAAGTCAGGGCAGATCACTAGTTTTTTACTATTTATTATTTTGGATAATAATATAATAAAAAATTAATTAATTAAGTTTATAATAAAAATCTCACCATTTTTATGTCCATAATATCCAGTGCCTGATGAAGATCCGCTGCCGGTCGAGGAGCCCTGCTGGGGGCGGCCTTCCTCGTCCACCTCCAGGGGCAGTGGGTTCGCTTCCATCTCGACACTGCACGTCACTTGGACATTACACTACACTATCACTGCACTACACTTCACACTTGGTTAGTGGTACCTGAAATTAAAAAAAAAAAAGAATTTATATTTGTTCCATATAATAACTGAATTATGGTAACCCTGTACAAGCAAATACCAACTAATCGATCTAAGAACATTATGACCCTCTATGTGTCTATGACGCCAAACACTTTTGAACGAATCAAACATGTATTTGAAAAAAAAAAGGTTTAGACTGGGATTCGTTCTTGGGAACCTCAAATACCTCTTATATTCCATCGTTTAGTATTTTATTACATTTATGAGTAATACAGTTGATAATTTATTTGCAGTCTTAGATTATATAAATACAGCATCGAGTTTAAAAAATCGGTCAACTTTTGTCAGCTAATTTGACAATTCGCCGATTCGTTTTTTCTATCAGTGTTCTGTATACTCACGCACACAATTTATCTTGACGTATCTATATTTAATAATTTAATAAATGAGTTTTTTATACATTAAAATGATGCAAAAATTATAATAAATTTAGAAGTTATAAAATAATCACTCATATCTATTTATCACGCAAAATTGTATGAAAAAGTTAATCCGTTTTTCTCGAAATATTTGTATGGAGACACTCTATTTATATAATCTAAGTAAGTAAAAACTTAATATCATTTACCATTTCAGGACTCACTCATTCGAACAAACTTTCTTTAACTTTTTTAGTTCCAATTACGAAAGATGTTCATTTTATAACAAACACTGGTCGTAAATAAAATTCAAATACTCCAATACAAAACGAAAAAGTCACATCCTCGTTGACACGTTTTCACAATTCGAATTTGGAACGGAGCGTTCACGCAGGAATATTCAAAAACTGGTGTTAATTCGTTGGGAACGTTCTATATTCAAACTAGACAATTTCTGTTTCGTCAGTTGAGAGTTTCAATTTAATTAAAAAAAATTGCTATAAACGCACCAAAAGATTTATTTCTAAAATAATAGGTAAATCAGATATTTTTTACGGCCGTGTTCGAATTTGGAACGTAGTTTTGAAACGAACGGAGCGGCGTTAATTTAAACGTGTTCTATATTCAAATTCGGAACGGTATTGTACGTTCGAATATTAAACGGTAAAGTTTCCAGCGGCGCGTGCAATACTGACGATGCGCTCGATTCCGCGCGACGCCACTATTTTTACAGATGTCCGAATCATAGTGCGGGAGACGTGTACCTATTAAAATTCTATATTTAACATCAACAATGAACGTTAATGCAGAGATTTCAGTGGGAAAACTTTATAAAGAATAAATCAAGAATTAAGTCATTATTAATATTTGTTAATTACTTAATGAGGTTAATTCTGAGGCGCTATATCTCTAAATCTATGTCTTAACTTTATTTTAATTATATGATTTCACGAAATTACTATTTAATGGACCATCATAAGTTAAAATAATTTTGACTTATATCTATTAGAAAACTAGTTAATATTGGTCATTACAATAAAGATTTTGCTGTGATAAAGAGAGTACTTTTGTTGCAGTTGAATTGTTTATTATAGTTGATGCTATATTTACATAGTAAGTAAAGAGGTTTATTCAGAGTCAACCTCTTCCAACCAACTTCAGAGTCACTGAGGTGGCAAACAGGCATGCGGCCCACCTAATGGTAAGCAGCTACCGTAGCCTATGAACGCCTGCAATATTCGGGGCATTACGTATTGCCGACCCTGAAAAAGTCTCTTTACTCTTTTTTTTAAAAACCCCATTTTTTTTATGCAACTAAAAATGGCAAACAAGCTGACGATCCACCTAATGGAAAGTGGTAACCGCCGCCTATAGACACACGGTGTAGGCTCTTGGAAAAACCTCGACAGGGAGCTCCTTTTGTAACCTGAGCTTTCGTGGAAGGAAACATCTCTGAAATTGAGCTGTACGCGACCATCTAGGCCCTAAGGTATAGGGATGAATTCTCTAACGATAGCGAGCTGTACGAATGTAGAAAATGACTCTAAGCATCTTATTGAATAATTCTTCCGAACACAGTCCGTTGTACAAGCGGTAGAACATTTTTTTTTATTTATGCAACTTAGAATGGCAAACAAGCTGACGGCTCACCTGATATTAAGTGGTAACCGTCGTCTATAGACATGAGCAGTACCATGGACATAACAGAGTATACTGTTTCGCACATGATACCTCCCAATCGTTGCCATTCCTGAGGACTCAGGTGTTATTCCTCTGTATCCAGTAAATTCACGCTATATCCCACCCTTCAAACCGAAACACAGCTATGCAAACACAACTGCTTCACGGTTGAAACACGAATGGGACAGAGGTACACAAGCATTCGACTTTTGTACAAAGTCTCGTTCTGGTGAGTGCATGCAACATGCAAAGTCAATTTCTTAAAAACCTCTCCTAAGATGTCTTTATAAAGGTTCGATATTGCTTGAAAGACTGGGATCATCGAACATTCTCATAGCTCGTGTATTTAGTACTCGTCTTTGACAATAATAAGGTGTAATCTCTCCTGTAGTTTCTGCATGCAACCTCTGGCGTCTGGATCTTAAAGTTCATTAGCTTTTAAGAGAAATCGTAAATCTGATAAATATCAGACTCACTACGGTATATACCTACATCTAAGAACAAGGAATTACATAGAAGAAATGATAAAATAAAAACTGTAAATCATATGGTTGTCTCCTTTCTCCTTATGCAAATATAATGAGTAAAAAGAGGACGAAAGATACACCATCAGTTGCTATTTTTCTCAATTCATAGCTGGCTAGTGTATAGACAATGTTTGATATGTCAATTATTTATCAATGACAAATTTTACATTACTAGATTATATATTCGACACAGTTTATGTAGAAAGTATGCAAGCAGGTTGTATTTGAATTTGGTAGGGTTATACGGCCGTATAACATTTTCTGTACACTAGCCTGCTATAAATTGACAATTTCATCACTCCTTCTATGTAATTCCTTGTTCTTAGACCTACACCCACGGACCTTAATCTAAATATTATGCTGTACGAATATATATCCTATGTTAACATCTATTACTTACTATCGAATCTGCTATTTATACCTATGATTTTGACATTTATACTATTATAATTATTTGTCGTTTGCTTGGGCACCTCCGTCCCATTCGTGTTTCTACTGTGAAGCAGTTGTGTTTGCATGGCTGTGTTTCGGTTTAAAGGATGGGATATGGCGGTGAATTTACAGGGTACACCTTACTCCTCAGAAATGGCAACGCATGGGCGAAACAGTGTAATCTGTTGTGTCAATAGTACTGCTCATGTCTCTATAGGCGATGGTTACCAGTTTCCATCAGGTGGGCCGTCAGCTTGTTTGCCATTCTAAGTTGTAAAGCAAACGACTTTTTTACAAAGTCTCCATCTGGTAAACTGTTTTTTGCGTGTTCTTCTAAGTAGATAACAACATCTCGAATCCAGCGGTAGAATCGTAAAAAATTGACAATTTAAAAAAGCTTGTAAACGCTTGTAAAAAAGCTTGTAAAGCTTGTAAAAAGTCTATTTGAATAAAGAGTATTGTTAAAAAAGAAGGTAATTGTTGTGTATGTATTTATGTGTGTGTGTTTTTTTTTTACAACACAGGGGGCAAACGAGCATGCGGCTCACCTGATGGTAAGTGACTACCGCCGCCCATGGTCACCCACAACACCTACGGCATTGCAGGTGTGCTGCCGGCCTTTTAAAAAGGAATATGCTCTTTTCCTGAAGGTTATGTTGTCGTGTGTGTGGCAACATTATTCAGATTCCCGCGTTTTTTACTGTTTCCGTCGTTGTGCCTATTTTTATTACGTGTATAAACTGTCAATGTATTGAAAATATATTATAAAAGAAGATTAATTGTATTATACCTATTTTTTTTTTAAATTTAAAAATTATACAGTAATTCTTTTATTCTAGTATTTATTAATGTTTTCTTTTTTATAGACTTATGTGAAAAAAAAAGTAAAGAAAAACTCTTAAACACAAAGCTTTGAGAGTTACCATATTGGTATTTTTTTCTGTTTTTTTTTTTTTTTTATAAATATAAATAAATTTTATCCAATTAAATTATCAACTTCTTTTATATGAAATATGTATTACAGACCAATGTTGAAACTACTAGTTAATTTATGGGCCCGTATTTATTTTTGGCGCGCAAAAAAATATATTACCCATTATGCGTTTAGTCCCATCTCTAGTGGTGAACATTAAAAAAAGTATTAGAAAAAAAAAAACCTGTGAAAATGTGAATTATGTTTGTCAAATCTTTCGTTTCAATAATAAAACTCGTGGAAAACTGAAAAGTTATGAAATATCATAAAATGCCTGCATAGTATAAAACAAAGTCGCTTCTGTCTGTGTGCTCAGTTCTTTTTAAACTAAGCAACAGACTTTAATGCGGTTTTTTATCAGTAGATAGATTTTTTTATATACAACTTAGAATGGCAAACAAGCTGACGGCCCACCTGATGGAAAGTGGTAACCGTCGCCTAATGACATGAGCAGTACCATGGACATAACAGAGTATACTGTTTCGCCCATGATACCCCCCATGCGTTGACATTCCTTAGGACTCAGGTGTTACTCCTCTGTACCCAGTAAATTCACGCCATATCCCACCCTTCAAACCGAAACACAGCCATGCAAACACAACTGCTTCACGGTAGAAACACGAATGGGACAGAGGTACCGAAGCAAACGACTTTTGTACAAAGTCTCTCTCTGGTAAGTCTGGTAAGTGATCCGAGTATTTCAAGAAGGTTTATACGTATAGTTTACTGTTGTTTTGTGTTAGTTTGTTGAGATATAGCGATAATTATTCAAAATGTCGGAAGAAATTAAGTCGACTGAGAGCTTTCATTGAAAAAGCTACTTTACGTTGGAGATATAACAAAACTATATATGATGGAATTGTTTCTCTTTTATAGGTCTACAAAAAAAAACTGCAATGGTATAAGTTTACTTTTTTTTTTATTAGTGATAACATATTTATTTATTGATAAAATAACAGTTTACATTTTATAGCTTAAAATAATAAGAACTTAATTAAATAAAAAGCTAATAAAAGGTTTTCACTGACTTAGCATAATAAATCATACTCTACGCAGTGTCAATAACCTCTGCCTCAAATTTCCCGCTCATTCTTCTTTATTTTATTCTAAATCCTTTATTGTTCAGCAGTTCGCGTATGGAACTCACTGCCTACCTCTATTTGGTGCGCTCAAACTCTTACTAGCTTCAAAACCTTTGTTAAATCTTACTACCTTTCCCTTTAGTACTATTTTCCTGTGTACTCTCTTCATTTTCTTCCATCATTTTCTTCTGTTGTATGTGTGCTATTAAGTATATGTATGTTTATGTATATATTTGTTTGTGTATATGTAATGTATATGTATATGTGTATATATGTGATAATATTTATATAATAGTGCGCAATCTACCCTTTTTCTTTTTCTCACTGTCCTCTACCCAAAGGTTGTTTAGAAGAGATTGCTTAGCGATAAGGCCGCCTTTTGTATCACTTCTCATTAATATTTACTGTATTTGTTATTTCTCTTTTTACTAAAGTGCAAAATAAATAAATTTTCGTGGCTGGAGTAATTATAAAATTTAGAAGGAAAAAATGGAAACCCTACTTGCGCTAACTTCTAGCTATTTCATGCTCACCTATCACTAGTGAGGTGATAGGTGAGGATGAAAGTAGGTCCTAAGCCTATCGTGACGAAATCCACAAGAATTAACCACGATGGTTTCCAGAAGGAACCGCGTGGAGGTCGACGTGATAGGGTAGGTATATTGTTAGCAACGGAGCTGTTTTTTTTGTGGGTGAAAATGATATGGTAACCCCGCTTGCGCTAACGGGGTACGTTGGCGGAGCACCAGTGCAGGGTGATAGATGAGAACGAAAACAGGCCAGTTAGCCCATCATGATGAATTCATCAGGAATTAACCATGATAGTTTCCAGGGGGAACCGCGAGGAGGTCGACCTGGTTGGGTATATTGCTAGCAATGGGATTCTCAGTCTTCATTACTAACAATCCCTTTCCCCACGATAGCTTACTATACCCATCTAATTCATACTGGACGCAATAAGCTGATGCGAAAAATGTTAGCATATATGCTTTACTACCTGTACGAAGTCGGGGAAGAGATTGTCAATAATGGAGATAAGCAGCCCCATTGCTAGCAATACGACCTGTCAGGTCGACCTCCTCGCGGTTTCCCCTGGAAACCATCGTATTTTATTTCAAGTGAAATTTTCACTTGTCATCCTCACTGGTGCCCCGTCAGCGTATACCATTACCGCAAGTGGGGTTACCATTCCATTATCATTCATTTAAAAAAAATCCATGCAAAGCCGGGACGGGCCGTTAGTTTTATTATGAAACTGGGAATGATGTTATTATGAATTTTAGACACCTGGCTCCCGTCTTATCTTTGGCAAAGCTCCCGCACGCGCGCGGTTGGCAGAAAAAAAAACTAGTGTATTTTTTTAACGCTTTATTAACGCGAATATATCATATTCTTTGCTTTAGATGTTTTAGAATATTATTAAGTGGAATAAAAAATGGCGGTTGTTATCTATGCTTTTTTCTTATACAACTTAAAATGGCAAACAAGCTGACGGCCTACTTGATGGAAAGTGGTAACCGTCGCCTTAAGACATGAGCAGTACCATAGACATAACAGAGTATACTGTTCCGCCCATGAGACCCCCCCATGCGTTGCCATTCCTGAGGACTTAGGAATTATTAATTATTCCTCCATACCCAGTAAATTCACACCATATCTCACCCTTCAAACCGAAACACAGCCATGCAAACACAACTGCTTCACGGTTAAAACACGAATGGGACAGAGGTACCCAAGCAATCGACTTTTGTACAAAGTCTCCCTCAGGTGCTTCTTTAACATAGACCTACTTAGATAGAGAAAGGAATAATATCTATACTGCTACTGTTTTTTTTAAATGGCTGATAATAGAATGGAAACCCGCCTGCGCCATCGGGGTGATCTGCCACACTAGCGGGGCACCAGTGAGGGATGATAGGTGATGATGAAGCAGGTCAGTTAGCCCGTCGTGATGAATATATTAGGTTTTCAGCTCGACCACGTGGAGGTCAATCAGATAGGGTATAAATATAGGGTATAGAGAGATTGCTTAGCAATAAGACCGCCTTTTGTACTACACTATACGTATTGAAAATTGTTCAACAAATCCTGTTACGTTGGTGCCATAAAGTTTTAAATAAATAAAAAAAATATTGCTAGTAATGGGTCATTTAGACTTCAAATACTAACAATCCCTTCCCCCCCCCCCCCTCTACACTGCTATTATAAATAGGAATGGTTTGTAACTTTGTAACGAATAAACCCAAAAAAATAGTCGATCGAGTTTAAAAATTTATTCTTTCATCTATACTAAGCTGTAAGCAAATAATAGCTGGCTCTTGTTGCCAGGATTAAATCACTGAAAAGCCCTGATTAAGGGGCTTCCAGAAAATTACTCTACGAAATTAATTATTTTGAGTAAAAATAGTATGCGTGTATTAAACAAGGGCCCTCACTGGACATTGTAAACTAAACAAGAATATTTTTTTTTTATTTTTTAATGGCTGATAATGGTATGGTAACCCCGCCTGCGCTATCGGTATACAATGGCGGAGCACCAGTGATAGATGACTAATGAGGATGAAAGCAGGTTAGTTAGCCCATCCTGACGAATTTAACTAGAATTATCCACGATGGTTTCCAAGGGGATTCACGTGGAGGTCGACCTGACAGGGTATATTGCTAGTAATGGGGCTATTTGACCCCATTACTAACAATCCCTTTCCCCCCACTAAACAAGCATATGGCCCAACTAGGTTTATGCCTAAACAGTGTTTGCAGATTTTGTCACAATGAGGAAGAAACGCCGCAGCACTTAATGTGTGGCTGTAGCCCACTCATATATAAACGATATATCTCTTTTCGAAAACACACTCTATGTCCTGAGGAGATAAAAAACGTCGCTGCAAAAAACATCTTAAAATTCCTATCATTTATAGGAATTAGCAGCGAACTTTAAAAACGGGCGAGAACAAAAGATCATGGAAAGGTCGCAGTGACACAGGTTTTTCAGCTTGAAAAAAGCCCGTCTTTCAATAATAATAATTAGTAAGCTTTATTACTTTATCGCATATTATTATATGGTTTTAGTATATTTTTTATTATAGGTTTTTTTGTCAACCCTGTATATACGTGTATAGTTCATTTTAGTAAACTGACTAGATAAACTTATACTATTGTATATGCTTTAGTACTCGTCTATTTCTATAGAACTGAAATTAAGCTCGCAGCTTCTCCGATCCGGCTCGAAGGACCACTAATTATGTTTGTAAAATATGCTGGTTCTTTTTATTATATATTATTATTTATATTATATTAATTGTAAATAAAATTGCCGTCTGTTCACTTGATGTATTGAATGTATATATTCTTTTGTTCTATTTCAATTGTTTATAAATATTCTTTTTTTTTAATAAAAAACTACAATTGTCAATATATAAAAAGGTTAATTTCGAACAATAACATAAATAAATTGTAACTATTTTTTTTAGTAATTGTTTGTGCCAGCAATATAAATACATAAAAAAAAAATATTTATAAGCCATATTTTTTTAGGAAAACATTTTTTTTTCTTTGGTAGAATACTTTATTGGAGGGGGGAAAGGGATTGTTAGCAATGGAGTTTGACAGCCCCATTGCTAGTAATATGCCTTATTAGGTCGACCTCCACGTGGTTCCCCCTGGAAACCATCGTGAACAATTCTTGTTGAATTCTTCACGATGGGCTAACTGACCTACTTCATCCTCACCTAACATCCTTCACTGGTAGGCGCCGGTGTACACCGATAGCGAGGGTGGGGTTACCATTCCATTATCATCTATTAAAAAAAAATACTTCATTGGAAGGACGATTACAACTTCGATTTCACCTCGCATACAAATAGGTCGTTACACTTCGTGTAATGCTCCCCAATAACGGCTATTATAAAATCACATCTTTATTTTCACAGTTAATTCTTTTTCACGTTTTCAACGCAGTTAAGAATAATTTGTTACTGTCGTTATTTTAAGGTGACCGGCCGAGACGACTCTCAATGGACACTGTTAGCCAATGACGCAGAAAGAGTTACGAGTTTATTTAGGCTAGCAACAATATTTTTATATTTTTTTAAACTCGTCTGGGTGAAGATTAGTCAAGAAATATTATGATTTTTTTTGTTATTACTCTGCATTCAGCTGTCCAGTTATATTATTAGTTATATATTATATACTTATAAATGTTCTCTATCGACTTTCGACGTTTGTTTTTTAAGGATTTTTTTTAATAAAATTGATGAATAATGATATCTATTGACTATAGATACGAATGGGACCTCTGTTCCATTCGTGTTTCAACCGTAAAGCAGTTGTGTTTGCATGGCTGTGTTTCGGTTTGAAGGATGGGATATGGCAGTGAATTTACAGGATATAGAGGAATAACACCCGAGTCCTCAAGAATGGCAACGCATGGGGGGTATCATGGACGAAACAGTATACTCTGTTATGTTCATGGTACTGCTCATGTCTATAGACGATGGTTGCCACTTTCCATTAGGTGGGCCGTCAGCTTGTTTGCCATTCTAAGTCGTATAAAAAAACTAAATCAATAATAATACTGTTCGAGGAATGTCCTGTACCAACGGCTAATATAAAAACCACATCTTTATTTTCCCAGTAGAATATTTTTCACAGTTTCATAACAGTTAAACACGATTTGTTAGTGTCGTTATTTTAAGATGACCCGCCGGTATGTATTCTCAATGAATATTGTTGGCCAATGACGCAAAATGGTATGTGTTTATTTAGACTACACTGTATGCATAAAGAATGGCAGTGACAAATTGACAGACAGCTATATTTACTTTTACTATTTAAAGTGCAGTGCATGTTAGTTGAGGTCAAATCTTATAAACTAAATATTAAACACTTAATTTTCTTAATGC
The DNA here is from genome assembly GCF_026898425.1 of Galleria mellonella. Classification (NCBI taxonomy): domain Eukaryota; kingdom Metazoa; phylum Arthropoda; class Insecta; order Lepidoptera; family Pyralidae; genus Galleria; species Galleria mellonella. Next base: position 229,975 of record NW_026442135.1, on the reverse strand, counting down.
CCTCTATCCAAAGGTTGTCTGGAAGAGATTGCTTAGCGATAAGGACGCCTTTTGTATCACTTCTCATTAATATTTACTGTATTTGTTTTTTTCTTTTTACTTGGTGCAATAAAGTGTAAAATAAATAAATTATTAATTCACTCTTGCATCAATTATTTACTTCTGTTCTCTTTTAACCAAAGGTTGTCTGTAAGACATTATGTTTGTTACCTCATAACTGCGTCAGTTATAAACCGATTTGGAAAATTATGATCTTATCTAAAAGGATACGTTTACAGATTGGCCCCGTAGAAATTTTATCAAAATTAGTATAGTAGTTTAGTTTTTAAATCAAATAACTCGTTTTGAGACTTCCCTAATGATAAGACCACTTTTTTTTACCTTTATGTATATATTTTAATATGTACTTTTTGCGCTTCAATTGTTTATATGTCATTGTCTATTTTTATGTTTCTGATGCAATAAAGAGTTAAATAAATCAAATGAATATCAAATTGGGTTGACATTTTGCAAACATCTTTAGTTCTAGCGACAATATGTCGCTATACTACATTATTTTTTTAATTTTGACAAGAACTTGTTTAAGCTTCTAACATACAGGATACAAGACTCGACACTGGTTATTTGATTAAAACTATATTGTTTAATTCCACTACAATTAGCATCTAGCGACTGCCAAGATTTGAGGATTACTACAAATATTATTAGTAGAAATTCTAACGATGGCGGATAATAGTCAAAATAATAGTTATACGCTACAGGAATTTTTCAATGAAAAAATTTAATTGTATTTGTACCTATTTGTTTTAATGTAATAATGTTTTATTTATTTTATGTTAATCGACGATACATATATATAATGTAAAAATTTAATTATATACTTTATAAAATATTTATTAATGTGATTGCTGTGCCCTTCCAGGGTTCATGTTGATTCTTTACTTTTAATAACTTAAGACCTATATTGTTACAACATGTAATAGCAGTAAATGATTGAATTGAATTGAAAATGATTGAATAATTCTAATCAACTAACTAGTTCTTTGAATTTTACACAATAGCACCTAATTCAGGATATTTTTTTTTTCTTTATATCACTGACGTGGCAAAATACTCAACATTGAAATAATTTCAAAATGGTCACTATCACAAGATGGTAGATTGTGTATTTTTATACTCCCTTAATATGGGTATTTACTTAAAGGACGTGAAGAGAAGAAACATATAAAATGTGTCATATTAATATGCTTATTTCTCTGTTTGCCTAATGGTTGAATGTTTCTAAACAGATTGGTTTATAATTTCATAACAGTTAAATTATAACATGTTATAACAGTTATTTTTAACGTCATTCGTCTAAATGTTTTCTTAATGGAGACTGTTTGCCAATGACGCAAAAAGAGATGTACTTTTATATTTACTTTTTTATATTTATATTATTTGTCTAGACTAGCAGCTGTAATGCGCTAATGAGGGCGTTGTCTGTATGCACAAAAAAATAACAACATCGCAGCTTTATATATTTTAACAGTTAAATATTTTTCACTATTTCAACGCTGTAAATCAAATCGTAATTTGTTACAATCGTTATTCTAAAATGATCCGCCGAAATGTTTTTTTTTTTTTTTTTTTTTTATAATGGACATTACTAGGTAATGATGTAAAGAGAGATATGCTTTTATCTAAGGTAGCATTTTTTTATAGCACTAAAACAAAACCAGAAAACGGCCCACCTGATAATAAGCGGTTACCGTAGCCTATGAACGCCTGCAATACCAAGGGCATTATGCGCGTCTCAAAAATGAATATTAAATAACTGTAGGGTAATAGATTTATATAGTAATTTAATTACGTAATTGTAACTTTACATGGTATATGATATATTCTTTAGCAATATAAAGGTTGTAAGCCTCTTGGTAATAAACAGAAATGAAGCACAAGTTTTCACAGTTCATTTAATTTAGATATCTTACTATTAAATCATATATTTACTTATTTTACTTTGTATATGAAATATAATAAATAATATAACATAAATACCCAACTTCTGTCAATCTATTAACACTCATTTAACTATAGCTCCTTTAGGACTTCCATCAACAATAATTGTGATATATTTTATATAATGACCACGTGGTTTACTATACTTGTTCACTCTTGATACGGCAGGGAGCTCCGCTCTGTGCAACGGTTGGACAAGAAGTGTCTCCCCACCTAAATAACAATCTTTTATATCTACAGGGCCGAATTTGAGAGAACAAGTCAGTGAGACCACGTGTTCGTACAATTTCATAACTTTTTATTTAAGTATCATGATAATAAATAATTATAAAATCAATTAAAATATAAATTAGTGTTCTATATACATTACAAGAATAATTTATTACCAGATTCGGTATAATAGCAATTTTAATACTTTATTATATTTAAAGTAATTACTTTGATTTTTATTAATAAATGTAGCTACACATTTTGACACAAGATATTTAAGAAAATAAAAATAAATATCTAACACGCGCGTTGCCGACCCCATTCATCCCTTTTCTGAAGAATCTCATGCTGTAGTCTCTTGGAAAAACCTTGACAGGGAGTTTAGTTCACGACCTGATTATTTGTTTTTGTGGTTTATTATTTAACTAGCTTTCATCCGCGACTTCATATATATAAATAGAATATTTTCATTGACCGAAATAATTAAGGTTGTGTTCCACAAAATACTGACTTCAAACGTGATAAAACCACTTATTTTGGTTTAAAAGCTAAACTAATAAACTGATTTTTATTAAATCGATTAATCTGTAAGTATAACCTTTCAGATAAAAAAAGAATTATCTAAATCGGTTGACAATTCAGTAATTAATTAGTCAATTCAGTAAATAATTATTCAATTCAGTAATTAAATAGTCAATTCAGTAATAAAATAGTCAATTCAGTAAAATAAATAGTTAATTCAGTAATTAAATAGTCAATTGAGTAATTAAATAGTCAATTGAGAAATGAATTAGTAAATTCAGTAAGTAATTAGTGAATTAAGTAATTAGTTAATCAGTAATTAACTCCACTGAGTTATGAGGTAACAAACATAGAAAAATATAATTAAATCACGAATCTCCTTTTTTTTAAATCGGTTCAAAAGTAGCTTATGTCCTACTGCATCCCATGTAATATATGTAGGTACATAAAATTCTATTGTAACTTGTTAAGCCGTTATGGAACCAAGAAGTAACAAATAAATAAATAAATAAACAAACAAACAAATAAATGCACTTTCATATTTATATTTTTTTTTATTATTTCAACCGTTAACCCTCCACTACTGAACATAAGCCTTACCAATAAGGGAAGTCACCACGCTTGGCAAGCGGGTTGGCAACTGCAGTTAAGCCTTTGAGGATGTTTTAAGAGGGACGCTGCTGCCTATCCCTCGCCCTTCCTTAGTCGCCTTTTACGACACCCACGGGAAAGGAATGGATGGCTCATTTTATACTGGGGTACACACGACGATTTATTTATATTAGTTAGGATTTAAGTTTAGGATGAAAATATGTGTAATATAAGGATAAAACAAGAATTCTAGTCCAAAATTTTTGTATTATTTGTCAGATTTCAATTTTATTATTACCCCGTATATTTCCTCAGTAAACTGAATATAATGCATATATATTATCTCTGTAGGCAATAAATAATATATTTGTAAAGGTACATTCTTGTACAAAAGTGCTCAGTGCAACGAGGCAACGAGTGGCATTAATTTGCAAACGAATTAATAACCTATTCGAGCGTCACTCCGCTGATTACCGAATTCGTGGCAGTTTCATATTCGTTGTACTGTACAGTCACGAAGAAATGTGTTCAGCTATTTCTTTTTTAGTATTAATTTAAACGGAACTAATGTTTTTACTGCGGATTTTTACAATTGACTGTCAAAGAGTGAGGATTAATAGGGAGGGTCGTACAACCTCTGTTAATAATTATAATAATTAATTTTATTTATTTATTTATTCATCAGTACAAATATGTGTACATGGCGGACTTAATGCTAAAAGCATTCTCTCCCAGTTAACCACAGGGAAGTGTCCTACAGTTATAATATACTGAGGAAATATACGGGGTAAAATTGAAATCTGACAAATAATATAAAAAATTTGGACTACAACTTTTGTTTTAACCTTATATCACACATATTTTCACCCTTAACTTAAATCCTAGTAAGTAAATCGTCGTGTTTGCCCCAGCATAGAATGTGTCATCCATTCCTTTCCCGTGGGTGTCGTAAGAGGCGACAAAGGGAGGGCGAAGAATAGGCAGCAGCGTTCCTCTTAAAACATTTCTAAAAGCCTAACTGCGGTTACCAACCCGTCTGCCAAGCGTGGCATTTACCGGCAAAACTCCCCTTATGGGGAAGGCTTATGTCCAACAGTGGACAGTTAACCGCTGAAATAATAATAAAATATCATCATTTCAGCTATTAAATCTCCACTGCTGAACTGCTGAGGCCTTCTCCATAAGAGAGAAGTTGCCAGTAGTTGCCACGCTTGGCAGGCATATTGAAAACTGCAGTTAGGCTTTTGGTGACTTATTTAGAAGGAAGCTGTCAAGCTTTATTCGACCAATAAGTTCCCTTAATCGCCTCTTACGACACTCACGGGAAAGGAAAGTGTGGCCTATTCTATTCCGTGAATACACAGCATATTATACTATGTATATTTACGCAGTGTTAATAACTTCCGACTCAAATTTCCCACTCACTCTTCTTCCTTTTATTCTAAATCCTTTACTGTTCAGCAGTTCGCGTATGGAACTTTCTGCCTACCTCTATTCGGTGCGCTCAAACTCTTACTAGCTTCAAAATCTTTGTTAAATCTTACTACCTCTCACTTTAGTACTATTTTCCTGTGTTCTCTCTTCGTTTTCCTTCGTCATTTTTTTTCTGTTGTATGTGTGCTATTAAGTATGTGTATGTTATGTATATGTTTAATTGTGTATATATTATATATGTATGTGTATGTATGTATGTATGTATATATGTCTGTGTATGATAATATTTATATAATAGTGCGTCACCTACCCTTTGTCTTTTTCTCAATGTCCTCTACCCAAAGGTTGTCTGGAAGAGATTGCTTAGCAATAAGGCTGCCTTTTGTATCACTTCTAATTAATATTTACTGTATTTGTTATTTCTTTTTTTACTTGGTGTAATAAAGTATAAACAAATAAATAAATAAAAGAATACCATTTTTTCCTATAATCTGCTAATTTATCGATAACGGCCACAATTTTTGGAAAATCACAAATACTCTGATAATGGACTGAGAATCTATGCGGATGTGATACGGATAGCTAATCTGTACTGTTATGAAATCAATTAGCGAAGTATGTATTAATACTAAAACCAGAATAAACATGGGGCTTCCTGTAAATGAGCACATAACTCAAACTAATCCAGCTCTATGGAAACCAGACAAAGAACATCTGGTGCACAATACACGAATAGCTCAACTATTAATAAAATACTTACATGATTCTAGTTTTTTTTTCTTTTAAACACTACAAAGGAACTGTCTGTTTATTTGTCACTAAAAACTTCTTAGTGACGTGTGAGATATGAAACTGACAACAGATCAAACGATATTTTTGACAATACTTACGTTATATATTAATTGTAAAAATAACAGGAATGACTCATGTGTATTTTTGTTGAGTAACTTAAAACTAGTTTTGGAACCATTCAGGACCCTTAATTATAAGTGACTATAATCGCTCTTTATGGGGGATAAAATATACAATTTATAGGATGTATTTATTACAATTTTTATTTCAATTTGTGAACGTACAGTTCTTTATTTGGTTTAAATTACATTTTTTTTTCTAGAAATTCTTGTATGAGTACAGAATATTTATGATGAGATATTGTTGCATAAAAAAAAATAAAAATTTTATATCATAATTACGTGAAACATGTCTAATTTTGAGTTTATTTCGCACAAATTTATGTTATATACACGTAGAGTACATTTGACTTTAATCAAATAGGTACATTCAATTAAAACTAATTAAAAATAATAAAACATTATTTTGATTTATTTCAAATAATAAATATTATATTTATTACTCCCGCCAAATCAGCTTCGAGCTTATATTCTGTAGGTAAATGTCTTTGCTTTTTTTATTTCGCTGTAACATATGTTTTATTGGGAGGGAAAGGGATTGTTAGTAACGGAGACTAAAAATCTCATTGCTAGCAATACACCTAACCAGGTCGACCTCCACGCGGTTCCCCCTGGAAACTGTCATGATTAATTCTTCATGATGAATTCATCATGATGGGCTAACTGGCCTGTTTTCATTCTCATCTATCACCCTTCACTGGTGCTCCGCCAGCGTATCCCGTTAGCGCAGGCGGGGTTACCATACCATTTTCATCCAACAAAAAAAAACATATATTATATTATGTTTCTATTTTACATTACCTGTCTATATACTTTATAATCTAAGAGTATTTAAGTGGGGAGAAAGGGATTGTAGTAGTGGGGTCTAAGTTTTATTGTTAGCAATATACCCTAACAAGTCGACCTCCACGCGGTTTTCCTTGGAAACCATCAACGTTAATTGTTGTGTAATTCGTTACAATAGGTTAACCGACTTGTATTCATCCTCACCTATCACTGGTGTCTCGCCAGCATATACTGAAAGCGTAAGTGGGGCTTTTACTCCATTTTCACCAATTAAAAAAAAAAATATTCCGATGTATAATTAATTAGAGTTTTAATTCTTAAGAAAATATTGTAAACTCACTTTTCGTCACAACTGTACACGAATTCGTGAATAAACAACAATATCAGCCATGTATATTCAGTGCGTGGTACGGAGCGGCGCGTCGGAACGTGAGCAAATATCTGTACAGAGTACACGGCTTAATAATGCAGCCACTGGCCAATATCATGCTCCATAATTGAGAATGCAACAAAAATCCAAGTGCAAAAAATTGTAGAACATTAAATTCTATTGATATATGAGCAAAAAGAAGCATCGAAATCGGTTCAAAATTGGCAAAGATATCGCCTAAGAAATCTGTACACATAAAATTTGTATTAAGTACATCATTCTTTTATTTGTAGTCGCTTAAAAGGATTTTTAAAAGACTGAAATTCGGTTAAACTTGTTTTTTTTTAAATTTTTTTTTTATCTCAAGACACCGTCAAGTATAAGCCGTTTTGTAATGTTTTTTTTTTATCAGATATGATATATTTTCGGATTGGTCCTACAGACATGTCATCAAAATCGGTTCAATATTTCGTTGTTTAAATTAAAGTAACTAATGTTGCCACTGCTGAAATTGATGTATTTTTGTGAATAAAATTAGCTTTCGGGGGATTTTTTTTAAATGGATGATAATGGAATGGTAACCCCACCCGCGCTATCGATATACACCGGCGGGGCACCAGTGAAGGATGATAGGTGAGCATGAAGTAGGTCAGTTAGCCCATCGTGACGAATTCAACAAGAATTGTTCACGATGGTTTCCAGGGGGAACCACGTGGAGGTCGACCTAATATTGCTAGCAAGCTTTCGGGGGATAGGATCTATATATTATATGAATTAATACTGTGTTCCACAAAAACATTCATTTCTGAGAATACAAAACCTTTTTGAAGTCGGTTAAAAACATAACAGAATGATTATTTCTTTTAAGAAAGACCTTTGTCAGAGACCTTGTACTCTGTACTTACCAATCTATGATTTCAATTTAGACGCGTTGTTTAAAATTGTACATTTTTAATCCATTATGATGGACTGCCTTTGATGATAGTTTATAAACTCGTACGTTAGATGGCGTTATTATTTGTTTAGATTTCATACCATGGCAGATGATGCATTAGGGTTCCATAGACAAGTTGTAACACCGTGAAGAGATTTAGATAATTTTTAATAGAATTAAAAAAAATATTAAAACCATAGCCAAATCGATCGAACATTTACTATCGTGTACCATTATTATTTATATAGATATACATATATGAGATTTTTCAACATTAGAACTATAATTGAATATTATATGTATGTATTTGTGTAGGTAAGTATATATATATATATATATATATATATATATATATATATATATATATATATATATATATATATATATATATATATATATATATATATCACCAAAATAGATATTACGATCCACTTATAAAGTGTACAATTTATTTACATTTAACGGCTTAAAAACATACAAAACACAACACTATGAAACAAGAAATTGGCTCTGACCATTGATATGTGATAAACATGTAAACTTCTAGATTCGTAATCACGCGCAAAAAGTGTCTGTGTCAAATCAAAAAAAGAACTCGACAGCTGGCGAGTGAAATTTGCGTACAATTGACCTTGGATTTTAAATGTAGCATGATTAAGGACTATAATTGTTGATATCTGTATAAATGTGATAGTATGTACGGTTTGTTTACTCAACTCTTTACTACCATATTATATATATATATATATATATATATATATATATATATATATATATATATATATATATATATATATATATATATATATATATATATATATATATATAAAGGTTCTATGGTACGATAATTATAAATCAAATCTAAGTTGAATAGAATTATCAACCGACTGCAAAAAAGATGAGCTTCTCAATTCGGTGGTTATTTTTTTTTTACAACGCACGGGGCTAACGAGCATGCGGCTTACCTGATGGTAAGTGACTACCGCCGCCCATGATCGCCCACAACACCAATGGTATTGCAGGTGTGCTGCCGGCCATTTTCATAATTGTTACCTCATAACTCCGTTAGTTCTAAATCGATTAAGATTAGATAAGAAAAATTATCAAAATTGGTTTAGTATTTTTAAAATCATAATAACTTGTGTTGCTGCAATTGAAATCAGTTTTCTTTTTGTGTAACAAAATCTTTATTTATGCAAAAGGTTTTAACATGTTAAACGTCCTTTTTTTATCGTGGGGAAATGCATCATGCAGACCCATATGCCCCGGGGGAGGCGTATGAATACTGCCGGACTCCTACCGGCTAAAACCACCACGGCATCCCTCGCCGCGCCAAAGTGTCGGGGACCCGGGTTCCCTTTCGAAGTCCACCGAGCCCTAACGGCGTTGGTCCGCACCGGCTTGCGGGCCCCGACTCAAAATATGGAGTAGGCACCTGATGTTAAGCGATGTTAAACGCCCTATCTTAACTTTCTGTATCTATCTTTCATATACAAATGATAAATTATTGAAAAACAGCATAATTATGAAAAAAAAAAACATGAAATTTTTAAATCAAGATTTTCGTACTATTCTATGGCAGCGCACGGGTCACATTGCATGCAAAATTGCCTTAAAGCAATGATGGGTAGCTTACATGAGATATTTGAATATTGGTCTGACGATTGAATAAACTCAACATATTAGTGCCGGGGGGAAAGGGATTGTTAGCAATGGGGTTTGACAGTCCCATTGTTAGCAATTTGTCCTATTAGGTCGACCTCCACGTGGCCTCCCCTGGAAACCATCGTGAACAATTCTTGTTGAATTCGTCACGATGGGCTAACTGACCTGCTTCATCCTCACCTATCATCCTTCACTGGTGGTGAAGGATGATAGGTGCCTACCGATAGCGCGGTTGGGGTTACCATTCCATTATCATCCATTAACAAAAAACATATTAGTGCCGGACGACGTTGTCCGACATTGCTCGTTTGGGCATACATACATTTATACCTTGGCATTCAAAAGTCGCAGTGTGGTCCTAATATTAATTGGGCCACCCATTCCTTTCATGTAGGTGTCGTAAGAGGTCGTAGTTCAATTTATGGGAGAAGTCTATTTTCATAAATAAATGCATAACGGCTGATATAATGATGATGATGATAGCACGAGACTATGAACAGCAAAAGTTTAGTTGAAAATTTTTTGTACACAATTTCATACTGATTGTGTATCTTGTTACTTATTTATATCAATGGCATTAGGTTCTTTAACAGACAAAATATGTCACTACAGAAATGCTTTCTGACCCTTCTTCCGCTTGTTTATACATAAAAGCGGTTATTATAATGTTTATGGGCTTATTACATTGTGATACACAGTTTGATATGAAGGAAGGAAACCATGAATTCGCTCGACCGGCGCAAGATGTGGGAAAGCTTTTGAATATTGAACAATATGGTCTGAGAAACTTCACTTTATTTGACAAGTTGAGAGCGTACACTGGAGGACATGAAAAGTGTGTAGTTTTTTTTATTGTATTGTGGAACATGTAGTAAAATTTTCGTTTTGCTTTTGAGTTACTATTTTTAACATTTTAAATGTGTTTCAACGATTATTTTTCTGTTAAAAATTGTCTCTAACGAATTTCACATTACAATTCCGTAAAATTCTGCTTTTTATGAAGCAAAAACAAAAATGGTATTATTTATTTCAGCCGTGAACTGTCCACTGCTGAAACATAAGCCAAGTCAACAGAATCGGCAGTTCATAACGTAGTTGCCACGCTTAGGCAACGCATTGCAATCGCAGTTAGGTGCATTTATAGACATCGAAGGGGTATTCGACAAGACAATCTTTGCCGTCCATTAGTCAACTACGATACCCACGGGGAAATAACACTTAGAGAATGGATACATAACATGCTTAAACAACGGCGATAATATTGTTATCGTTTAATTTCTCCACACGACCATTATATTGTCTCTAAGTGTACTTTTGTATATTCAACCCAGTCTGCGAGTGAGCCCGTTTTGTATTCAGTTTATTTGAAAGCCAGTGTAGTCTGGAAACGGTTTAATATTGTTATTGTTAATAGTATGGAACGACGTTACGTTTACATAATGATGTGGTAGTTACACTGAGCTAATAAGTTCATAAAAGATTTTGTACCAATAAAATGACTTCGAATATGACAAATTTAATAAAGGACAAACTCTGCCGATTTCAAAACAAATGATCAAAATCGGTTCAGAACCAGCTAACAAGATTTTTTCGTGTCAGCCACTGTTTTTTTTTTAATGGGAGATAATGAAATACTCTTCAATACGGAACCTGCGCTATTGGTACAAGTCAAGGCACCTTGGCATAATACTAGACAGAAAATTGCTTTGGAATAAACATCTTGACTATAAACTTAACAAAAGCACGATGATTCTACCAGTGTAAAAACGATGCTTTGATCTAAATGGGGCCTTTCGCCAAAAATAACTTCATATGGACCCCTTAATCACCAATGTTGGTCCTTCCACTGTCCACTGTTGAACATAGCCTCCCTAAAAGGGGAGTTTATTTCGACTGTCTTGGATCTGATCATTACGGACAAAAAGTTATAATTGAAACTAAGGGATCCAAAGGGACTCAAACAATTACATGCAGACAAATAACACAAAAGAATTTGGCACGTTTTAAAAACAAAATTGAACATAAAATATCTAGTGTCATTAGTGCCATCAATATGCATCTGGATCATTGTATGTGAACATATTTTTAATTTAATTGAACACAAGCTAGCTGAATTCTGAACAAAAACATTTTCAACCTAGTGTAAAATCAAAGTTTTGTGACTGGGCTCATAATCATTATATATTGAACAAAAAATTACGAACTTTACGAAAAAAAGAAGAGGATATATCCGATCAATCCTTATTTCATGAACATGCATAAACCTTATTCGAAAATATTTAAAAAGGTTTGTCATACAGCTAAGTCTCTCTATTTAGGTAAAATAATATAAATCTAAAGATAAAATAAAAGCCGCTTGGAAAGTAATAAATCCGAAACTGGAAAAGTTAATTTTCAAAATAGCAAAATAGCTTTAAATATTAATAACAAATTGGAATAAATGGTTATAGCATTAGATTCTTATCCGACAATATTCAGCATTAATAAAAACATCTAAAATCTTCCCCGAAATAACAAGACAAACAACAAACTAATAATTGAATAATGAAAATATTCAAACCAATAATAAAAAAACAGGATATGGGGTATATCTTCCAATAACCGTATTAGTCCTAATGGATAATTAGGGCACTCTCTTGCTTTTATTTTAACGATAAGACGAACTAGCTGAAGGAAAGGCTCAGGAACATAATGAAAATTAGTAAAATCATACCTCTTTTCTCAAATTTCGATATGTGGATTCGTCAAAAATCCTATGACATATCAAAACCAAAGATGGATACAGGCTAAAATTTTTGCAGACAAAAAATTGGCCTTATGCAATGTTGAATCAGTTATCAAAACGTTTATTAATTTAACAGAAAAAAGTCAAAACAATTTTTCCAGGGACAATACACGCAGGTCATTGTCCATTAAACAAACATCTATACACAATAGGAAACTAAAATGGATGTCGATAGGTGTTTTTTGTGAAGAAACGGCAGCTCACGTAATCCTTTTGATTGCGTTGATCATAAACATTTAAAAATCCTCGGAACGGTTTTATGGCGTCAAAGAAATGCTTTAAATTTAATAAAATCTTATCTATCTGATACGGAATACAGAAAGTGAAGATTAGCAACGACTCATACGACAATGGCCCAAATGAGAGGGTAAGTGCGGAAAATGGAGGTCCATTTTTACATTCACATTCACATTCAATATATAGGAAAATTTCCGTTTTGCTTTTGAGATACTATTTTTAATTTTTAAATGTGTTTTAACGATTATTTTACTGTTAAAAATATCTCTAACGAATTTCACTGGTTTACAATTCCGTAAAACCTCTTATGTTAAACGCTAAAAAAAAAAATGTGTTATTTATCTCTATCTAAAAGTTTCAATACTAATTGCAATATTAAATTAAATGCCTCTCTCATTTATAGAATCTAGTCTTTCTAGGAATCACCACTAGATAATAAAACACAATGGGGTGGCAACCGCAAAGCCTTGCAGAGATGTTTTAAGTTCAGCGCTTTTGCCCATCTCTCGCCGTCCATTAGTCAACTGATACTGATACTGCTAGATTAGTCTATTTTAGTTATTTTCATAGTTTACTCTCTTATGGAATATTACTATGGGGAAAACACGGCGAGATATTAAGAATATATTCATATTACAAAAACGTGCCGTTATATTGTCTCTGTATGAAGAGTGTACTTTTAAGAGAGAGAAATTCAAATATTCAAATAGTCTCAGTGAGCTTCTCAATTTATATATTCAAATTATTCTATATGTTCATAAAAATCTGAAACTTATTTAATATTGTTATTCATAATATTAATACGTTACGATTTAAAGACAAACTTGCTGTTACACTATCGTTTAGAAAAGTTCATAAAAGATTTTTATGGGAATAAAATATAAAAATATGACAAATTTAATAAAAGGATATGTTGGAATTACAAAACAAATGATCAAAACATCTGTTAAATCATATTTACCAGCTAACAAGATTTTTTGTCACTAAACGATTTTTTGAATGACGAGATGCATGGCAATAGTTGTTCATGCACTGAATTTTCATTTAATGTTAGCATAGACACCTATATAAATATACGATGAAATAAATCAGTTAAAAAAAGTGACGATTCAATTGAGTTTTAACCAGTGATTTCTCAATTGGATCTATATACGTGAACTTTGATCGGTAGGGTAAATTTAAAATTATAATGTAAAAATTTGACGTTCATAAGCGGCTAAAATGTCCTACATGAATAAATGATTTTTGAATTTGAATTTGAATTTACCAGTAGTTGACATGCTTGGCAGGCGGATTGGTAACCGCAGTTTGGCTTAGGGGAAAGGATTTTTTTTTAAACAACTTAGAATGGCAAACAAGCTGACGGCCCACCTGATGGAAAGTGGTAACCGTCGCCTATAGACATGATCAGTACCATGGATATAACAGAGTATACTGTTTCGCCCATGATACCCCCCATGCATTGCCCTGAGGACTCAGGTGTTATTCCTCTGTACCCTGTAAATTCACGCCATATCCCACCCTTCAAACTGAAACTCAGCCATGCGAACACAACTGTTTCACGGTTGAAACACGAATGGGATTGTAAGTAATGCAGACTACCAGTCCCACTCCCATTGCTAGCAGTAAACCCTATCAGGTCGATCTCCACGTGGTCCCTCCTGGAAACCATCGTGTTGAATCCCAGGTATGTTCATTACGATGAGCCAACTGACCTGTTTTTTCATTCTCACCTGTCATCTTTCACTGGTGCCTCGCCAGTGTATACCATTTCCGCGGGCGGGGTTGCCATTTCATTATCATCTATTAAAAAAAACAGCAGTTTGGCTTCTAGTGATGATTTAAGAGGGACACTGCTGCCTATCCTTCATCTTGCCTTACTTGCCTCTTACGAAACTCATGGGAAAAGATGGGGTTGCCTATTTTATACCGGGACCTACACGGCTAACAGGTTTATGGGGTGACAATAGAATGGTAAATTTGTCTGTGCCGTCGATATTTGATGGCGTGGTACCAGTGAGGGTGAGGAAGGTAGGTGAGGATGAAAGCAGGGCAGTTGGTTCATCGTGACGAATGTAGTAAGAATTAACCACGATGGCTTCCAATGGGAACCGCGTGATAGTCTGACAAAGTATATTGCTAACATTGGGGCTATTAGATCCCATTACTAATAATCCCTTTCCCCCCACTGGCTAACTTTATTCGTTACAAAAGTAATATGTAACCAACCAATAAGAGTCTATCAATGGAAAAAGGAATTACCAAAATCGGTTCAGAATTTGCTATAATCACGTAACATATACTATTTTACGTGATTATTGCCTATTTACAAATATATAAAAATTAAGACGAATCGACAGAAATTATTCATTTATGAATATGCTATACAAGATATTGTCCGCAAGTATACAAATATTTTGTGAAACTACGTTCCGAGCGCCTAATGTATGTATATTCAAAACTGAGCATTAATACTAGTATAATCTCTCTCTCTCTCTCTATATATATATATATATATATATATATATATATATATATATATATATATATATATATATATATATATATATATATATATATATATATATATATCTTTATTTTATCACTAGTTTTTTGCCCGCTACTTTGTTTAATAATAAAATTAATAAAATTGTTCACGTCTACTACTAACGTAAACTACATCAAATTTGGTATAGCAGTTTTCGCGTGATGTCGGAACAAACATATCTACAGACAAAATTTCTAAAAAATATTGTCTTTTAACACTTTTACGAGTGTTGAGAGCGCTCATATTATTTTTTCTTAAATATCTCCTATATACATTGTCTAGTTATTGTAACAATCATAATATCAATACTAGTTTATACTCGTGACTTCACTCGCGTCACTCGTTTGCAATAGTCGGGGTTAAAGTAGCAGCTTAGAATGGCAAACAAGCTGACAGAAAGTAGTAACCGTCGCCTATAGACATAAGCAGTACCATGGACATAACAGAGTATACTGTTTTATCCATGATACACCCCCATGCCTTGCCTTTCCTGAGGACTAGAGGTGTTATTCCTCTGTACCCACCCTTCACACCAAAACACAGCCATGCAAACAAAACTGCTTCACGGTTAAAACACGAATGGTACAGAGGTACCCAAGGAAACGACTTTTGTACAGTCTCCCTCTGCTATATTAGGTGTATACAAAATTTCATAGCAATCGGGTAAGCCGCTAAACCGCTAAAGTGTGACAGACAAACAAACTCACTTTCACACTCTAGGATATAACCACTGATCGTTTAAGCTGCACAGTCATTAATATGCGTCGTAATCACGCTCTTGGTTTTAATTACTTTTTAAACGACTACCACTAGGAGGAGATTCTCAATTCGTCCCTAATCTGTTTTCTTGATAATTTGCATCATGTTCTATACTTATAATAAATCTGTAGAGAGGTCAATTCTATACATGAAATATATTTCCAAAATAACTATCAGGGGGTGTCAGTTGCGTTATTTTCCAAAAGGAATGACGATTTAAAGGAACTGAAAATATATTTATTTTTTATTTTTTTTTCCTTAAAAATAAAAAAAATATCCAAGCCGGTATATTATGAACGGAGTTATGAGGTAACAAACAAAAAATACAACCGAAATGAGAGTCTTCTTTTTTGAAGTCGGCGAAAAAGGTCAAAAATCATCTTGTTGTAAACAAGTCTATTCAAAATAAAGACGATACGAATTTGAATGTAGATCGAAAAGCCTCACTGCTATCAATATACCCTATCAGATCGACCTCCGCGGGGTTCCCTCTTGAAGTTATCGTGGTTAATTCTTGTTGAATTTTTCATCGTTTTTCCGGGCGAGCCAAATTTGTGAAATTTGGCCCGTTTCCAAGTGCATATGTTACGTACGCGTGCATAGTGCTTGCATCGAAGAGAAAATGAAAATTGTTACACAATTAGTATTTACCTGCGACTTCGTCCGCGGGACCGGGATAAAAAGTAGCCTGTATCCATCCCAAATACTACTAGAATTTGCTAGCAATAAACCTTGGCAAGTCGATCGTCACGCAGTTCCCTCTGGAAACCGTCGTGGTTAATTTTTGTGAAATTCATCACGATGGGCTAACTGATCTGCTTTCGTCCTCACCTATCATCAATCACTGGTGCCCCACCAGCGTATACCGATAGCGCAGGCGGGATGACCATTCCATTTACACACATTAAAAAAAACTTTCTGCCGGTCGCGCAAACAAAGTCGCGAGTAAAAGCTATTATTATTAGAAAACAAATGGTGTGAATCATTTATATTTTGACCACGTAAATTGATTTAATTAAACATTTTATCTCGTAATAAATTTTTCTCCGTACTATATATATTAAACGACAATTCGTGTTAACACATAAGAATTTCATTAGGACACTAAATCTTGTAGATTATTCTCAGAGACAATTTGCTATCTCTTTGAACTACGTAGTTGAATTAACATTTTGAAAAAGATAATGTTTTAGTCACGTTCACACAATAAAATAAAAAAAAAAAAAAAATAAAAAAAAACGCTTTATTTAAACACATGGATAATATACATATATTATATGTATCTGTTACGCCTGTCTCCCATTAGGGTAGGCAGAAACAATGCAACGCCAAATGCTTCGATTCAAACAAACCTCTTTCGCTTCTTCCACACATATTAATTGCAGCGGAATTAAACAAAATAATTTCAATTCTGTAGGTACATCTATTTGTTTAAATTTATTTATCAAAAAGATATGGTACAAAAACGGGGCCTAATACTAATGGCATTCTCTACCGACCAACCTTTGTGAAATGCAGAAATACTTGAAGGCGGCCGATTTACGTCGATTAGGATCTCGATTTAATATCTGCAAAGCCATTTTCAAAAGAAAAAGATCCCCAATTCGTTTGAATTTCTTTTGTGGCTGTATCATGCGATTACATCGCCAATTCCGATCAGATTTTTACATTTTTTTTTGTAATCTATAAGCGTATTGATTGGTAATTTTGTAACGATTGAAATTACCGTTTTTATTTGCGAATCAAAAAACTGCATGTTTTGAAAAAAGATCCACGTTTGTAGGTGCTGCGTGTGTGTATGCGTGCGTGCGTGCGTGCGTGCGTGCGTGCATGCGTGCGTGCGTGCATGCGTGTGTGCGTGCATGCGTGCGTGCATGCGTGCGTGCGTGCATGCGTGCGTGTGTGTGTGTGTATACGTATGCGTGCTTGTGTATGTGTACGTGTGCGTGCTTGTGTGTGTGTGTGTGTGTATGTGTTTTTAAGGAACAAAGTCTACTTAGGTATATGTAAACGAATACTGCGATTGTAAGTTCATTTTTCTATGAGATCATTCCGATTATGTCTCATAATGAGAAAACACAGTTTGTGAACTCCATTAAAATGTCTATATATGTTTCATGCGCTGAGTGCTGTTAGTTTATTTGAAAGCTAGTGCTTCACAAGTGCGCCCAAGTTATTGCTTACTGCAACTTCACTACTTTAGAGAATTGCTTTATAAGCAACAATGTAACAGATTTACTACTATAACAATAATGTTATTATGTTATTTAAGAAAACAGCATATTTTGACCAAAAATCAGAGCTCTTTGATTGCATTTTTAAGGAAAATTCAAAAATGAATACATTAATAGTTCGTATCAATCGTTAGGAGTCCACTGCTGGACATAGGCAGTCGAAACAATTATGAGTTATCCTGACTAACTGATGTTAGCTTTTTATGATTTTTCAATATTTTTTTTTAATGAAAATTCTACAGAATATACTTAAAATAACGTTTAATAATGTAGATTAAAACAATAAAATAAAAAAAAACTAATAAATAAAACATTCTAAAAAAGATCACCAAACTATGCTTTTCTGTATATCAAACTTCCCCCCCCCCCCCCCATTAAACTCCTAGAGTGGATGCAGTAAAGGTTAAATGTGAGTATTTCCCATTACACTGGCGTTGCGTTTATTCTACTATAGATAATATTTACAACCGATTTTAAAAAAGGAGGAGAATTACAACTCGTTTGTGTTTTTTTTATGTTCGTTGCCTCATAATTCAGTCATTTACAGATCGAGTTGGAAAATTATTTTTTTATTCGAAAGGATATACTTTCAAATTAGTTTCATAGAAATTTTACCAAAATCGGTTCAGTAGGTTAGTTTTTAAATCAAAACAGCTGATTTTATTACGATCTAAGCCGATATTTTTGAACTAATTTAAAAAAACAAACAAGAAAATCATTAAGTTTGTTAAATCATTATTCCTTCAGTTACACATCGATTAGGAAAAGTCTTTTTTTATCTGAAAGAATATACTTTCAGATTGGTCTCATAGAAATTTTATCAATATCGGTTCAGTAGATTAGTTTTTACAATCAAAATAATTGTTTTTCCACAATTAAAGTCTCTCAATTCAAGTCGGTTTTATTTTGTGGAGATCATTTTTAATTATGTTTTATTGGTATGAATTTTTTTTTATACAACTTAGAATGGCAAACAAGCTGACGGCCCACCTGATGGAAAGTGGTAACCGTCACCTAGAGACATGAGCAGTACCATAGACATTACAGAGAATACTGTTTCGCCCATGATACCATCCCATACGTTGCCATTCCTGAGAACGCAGGTGTTATTCCTCTGTACCCAGTAAATTTACGCCATATCCCACCCTTCAAACCGAAACACAGCCATGCAAACACAACTGCTTCACGGTTGAAACACGAATGGGACAGAGGTACCCAAGCAATCGACTTTGTACAAAGTCTCCCTCTGGTAAATTACTAATGGATATGAGTAGACTGTCTTATGGTCGGATCAATGATTTTTCACACAACGTTTGTTTACAGTTAAAGTCCTATTGGTACAAACTATAGTTATACTACGGAGATACGACGCTCAGAATAGATAATAATAAATGTGGCAATAAAGTAAAATGGACATCAAAGAGGCGCGAACAATTTTGCGAGAGGCCGATTCTAAATTTATAATTTTATTGGGGACTTTCGAACGTTAATAGTTCGTGGTGACATCTGTGTGAATACAGAGAGCAATCGATCATAGTTAGGGTTGCCACTTAAAAGTTTATGCATTAATTTGCTGACAGAATTGTGACGCTTCTGGGGATGTGATTTAAAAATAGGTACTCGTACTTATTGTGACTGACAGCTTCTTGGTCAGTTGACCTTTTTAGATTGTTATGTATTTTAATAATAATAATAACTTTATTTATTATTATAATTATAAGTTGCTGACAGAACTGTGACACTTCTGGAAACGCGATTTAAAAATAGGTACTTATTGTGACTGACAGCTTGGTCAGTTGACCTTTTTAGATTGTTATGTATTTTAATAATAATAATAACTTTATTTATTATTTTAATATGCTGGCAGAACTGTGACACTTCTGGAAACGCGATTTAAAAATAGATACTTATTGTGACTGACAGCTTGGTCAGTTGACCTTTTTATATTGTTATATATTTTGATACTAAAAAATGAGTATTTTCTATTTTGTTCCTTTTTTAGTACACTTTGAATTTTGAATTTTGAAAAATGCTTAAAATAAGTTTCTGTGTTTTTATTTGAAACATTTATATTTATTATATTTATTATACTTATCAATTAAGACAGTAGTAAAATCACAATAAAATATGTGTATTGGTCACTTTAACACATTTCATACGTAACCTTGTACTATATACATTAGTAATATATTATATTATATAATACGCCTCAGGTATACAACCTCCAAAAATTATGTTAATGATGTGCGTTTGCGTTTTGATGATGAACGGATGATATGATGATGATGATGATGATGAATAAATACATCTAGTATTTGAAGCGATTTAACTAGGGTAAATAAAATAAATACTTTTGAAGCGTTGTATTGAATATAAATTTAATGTAATGCGCTGAAGGTTGTTTTGCGAGGTGCATTACCTAGTTATTGTATAGAATACCTGAATTATAGTATAAGTAAAGATGTAAAGATATAAATAAATAAATAAGTTATACAGGTTGCCAATAACATATAGGTATGTATACATATTTTGAATCCAGTTCCCCTTCTATATATCAATTTTAAATGAACCCGTCCTTTGCGCGACTGAGATTAAACAAGACCTCTTTATATGGATCCACATACATACATTCATACATGACGTCACGCGGGTAACTCATTGTGGTAGCCGGAAATAATGGGACCCCAAAATACTCCGTTTCGAACGAACCTTTGTCGAATCATACTTGAATATTTCCAAGAAAAAAATCCCATGTACAATATTAATAAGAAGAATTTATAAATACAATAATTCTACTTTTAATGATTTTTTTTTATACAACTTAGAATGGCAAACAAGCTGACGACCCACCTGATGGAAAGTGGTAACCGATTATATGAATAAAGCCTGTTACACACTAAACGATTACTTGAATGACAACGTTTGGATATCAGAAGTAATAAAATCAATAAAATGGGCCAATTCTAAGTAGCGTACACCTTCAGGAACACAACTTTGAATCCAATTTGGTGCAGTCGTTTTTACGTGATGTTGAAACAAACATATATACAAACAGACAGATAGTAAGAATTAAAAAAATATATTGTTTTCGCATTACCAGAGGGAGACTTTGTATAAAAGTCGATTGCTTGGGTACCTCTGTCCCATTCGTGTTTCTACCGTGAAGCAGTTGTGTTTGCATGGCTGTGTTTCGGTTTGAAGGATGGGATATAGCGTGAATTTACAGGGTACAGAGGTACAAAGAAACACTTGAGTCCTCAGGAATAGCAACGCATGGGGGTATCTTGGGCGAAACAGTATACTCTGTTATGTCCATGGTATTGCTCATATCTATAGGCAACGGTTACCACTTTCCATCAGGTGGGCGGTACTACTAATTATTGATATATATACATATTGAAATAATTAATATAAAATATATATATATATATATATATATATATATATATATATATATATATATATATATATATATATATATATATATATATATATATATATATATATATATATATATATATATAAAATGAATAAATAAATATAATAAATATACTTACACATATATGATATATACTATATTATACACGAAATTGAGAATAATATAAAGTACTTACTGCTCGGATAAAGATAAAAAGTGAGCGTGAACGCTTTTTTTTTAAAGAAGATAAAATACCTATTAACTTTTTCTAAACGATATTTTGGAATAGCAAGATTGTATTTGTATTTAAAGTTAAGATTATTCAGATCGCTGTTTTTAAGGAACAGTTGAAGATTCCTGCGTATATACAAAATGTTTGCGTATATGTATTGTGAAGCTACGGTGAGAGTATTTGCTTTCTTATATTTCAGACGTTGTTTAGTTTAATTTTATTATACAAGTAAAACATTAGAAGGATTTCAATGGATTTTAGTGTGGCAACCCTATCCGTAAAGATCGAATGATTTTAATTTTCATTCATTCATAACTTTTGACGGTGCAAATCATGCCAGCTGCCAACTCGTGCATTCGTTCTTTGAAAGCGAATTCCAGATTGCTAGATAATCCGTAACATATAAAGACAAACTTTAAAATAAAATCACATGCGATTTTATCTGATATTAAGCATCCCAGTCAAATTTATCTAAATTAAAAACTCAAATTTATCTAAATTAATAATTAAAAACAAAAACGCGGTGTAGGACGACCCCTCCCCCCACCTCACTAGTTGGAGATCTTAAATGCATTGCAGGGAGTCAGTGGATGCAGGTGGCTCTCGACCGTTCCCTATTGCAATCTATGGGGGAGGATAGAAGGGATTGTTAGTAATGGAGGTTAGCAATCCCATTGTTAGCAATATACCCTATTAGGTCGACCTCCGCACGGTTCTCCCTGGAAACCATCTTGACTGTTTAATTGATGAATTCCTCACGATGGACCAACTGACCTGCTTCATCATCATCTATCATCCCTCACTGGTACCCCGCCAGTGTATACCGATAGCGCAAGCGGGGTAAACATTCCACGTTTTTTTAATTGCCGATCCATTAAAAAAGTTTATGGGGAGGCCCATAGAAGCTGGACAGAAAAACTAACGAATAAGGAAGTCCTGAAAAGAGTGAACGAGAAACGAACATTAATTAAAACGATAGAGAATAGAAGAGGCAAAATGCTGGGCCACCTTATATGACGTGACGATTTTTTTAAGAGCATAGTAGAAGAAAAAATAGAAGGCAAAAGAGGAAGAGGAAGACCGAGGAATAACTACATGGGACAGATAAAAGAAACGCTAGGTGTCATGTCGTATAGGGAGGTCAAGGATATGGCCTGGGATAGAACTGGCTGGAACAAGATGCATGAATTAGTTGCACCGACAAGAGGAAACTCTTAAATGAAAAGTGAAGAGGGGAGGTCTATGTCCTGCAGTAGTTAACGGCCGAAATTATGAATAACTCTAAAAATACTTAACTAAAAAATAACTTACAAAATTTTTACACAACTTACAAACTAACTTAAAAAATTTTTCGCCTATAGGAATCTACATTATTATCAAACGCCATAGGGTGTATCTTATTAAAAAAAAAACATGTAAAACCAGGTTTAGACGCTAGTTTGATATTTTCATATCTCTGTCGTATTTATCCGGCGGAGGATCTAAGTTTGTATGTTTGTGTTTCTGTTAATTTAACCGCTAAACGTTACTGTTTGTTTGTTTGTAACTTCTTGTTGCCTAAATGGTTCAACTGATCGCATAGTATACATGTATTATGTGGGATAGAGGAATACATGGGCTATTTCCTTAGAATATATTTATAGAGTATTAAGCTTCAAAAATGGGTCAACTTTTTGTCAGCTAATTGTCAGATTAGCTGACTCCTTTTTTTATTAATTTTCTATGTACTAATACATACAATGTATCTTAACGTATCTATATTTAATTATTTAATATATAAAATAAATTTTTGCACATTAAAAAGGCGCAGAATTTATAAGACGAAATAAATATAGAAGTTATCAAGGAATCACTCGCAACTATTTATCACGCATAATTTATGAAAATATTGACAGGTTTTTCTCGAAGCATTTGTATGGAGACACTCTATCTATATAATCTAAGGTTACTTTATATCCCAATTACACGGACATTGTCGTAAGTAGAAACTAGTATAATAATAATTACCAATTCACAACTAACGCCCATTAATTACAAGAGAAATTTCAATTATTGTACAAATCCTGTCTAATTGAGCGAGTAAAAAGAGATTGAATAATAAATGAAAGTTTTTCTCTTTTGAGACTTGGCTGGAGTCCAAGCAATTACTAGTCCAGTGTAAGTAACAGTCAAATTGGAGTTAAGGTTGGGATTATAGAAAGACTTAATGTTCGCCATTTAAATTATTTCCGTTGCTAAGATAAATTGCGTATAATTTTAAGAAGAGAGATGAATTTATATTTGTATCAAATATCGAATTCAATGCTGACAAAATAATAATCTCAATATTCTTATTTTAAAACGAATAAAATGCAACGATTGAAGATGAATCGTTTTGAATATTTGAATTTAGAACTTGAGATTGAATGTCTCCAAATGTATTTTGCTTAGACTATATATAGATAGTGACTGTTTACAGTTAGACGGGCTGTTTGCTTGTTTGCCACCTTCGTGGTGTAAAAAAAAAAAAGATAAAATCTAAAATCTCACTGTTTTTATTTTAAAACGAACAGAATGCAATAGCGAAAAAGAAGTAATTTTAAATATTCGAATTTGGAACTCGAGATCGAATGTCTACCAAAGAGATACTACAAATATATTTTGCTTTTGGTACAATGAACAAGTTTTTACTTCGCAAAGAACAGCTCAATGGCATTTTATCATAATGAAATATATAACGATGATGAATGAAGACATTAATAAATTATTGATTTATTTTATTTTATTTATTTTTATTTATTTAACACTTTATTGCACCAACATAACATGATTGGTTAAAACAATTTTCAATACGTATAGTGTAGTACAAAAGGCGGTCTTATTGCTAAGCAATCTCTTCCAGACAACCTTTGGGTAGAAAGGATTAAAGCATAAGTAGGTAGGTGGCGCGTTAAAAAAGATAGATTTGTAAAAAATAATATTTGTGACAGCATAGTCATATACATATACATACATAAATAAACACATACAACCAAACATATACATATATATACATACACATACACATATAAATATATATACATACATATACATATATACGCATAAATACATATAAATATACCATATTAATACACATATATATAACACACATAAAACTGGAAATACGTAGGACTAAGTGATTATAAGGATAGGTAGTGGGCTTTAACTAAGTTTTTAAAAATGGGCAACGATTGAGCGCACCGTATAGAGGTAGGGAGTGAGTTCCACAAACGGACTGCTTGCACGGAAAAGGATTTGGAGTAGAAAGAGGAAGAATGGGTAGGAATTATGAGTTGGAGGTTGTCAGTACTACGTAAAGAATAAGAATTAGAATTGCTCTCTCCAAGAAACATAAAACGTTCTTTTAAATAATGAGGTGTAACTGGATTAAAGAGAATTGAGTAAAGAAGGGAAAGGATGTGCCAGTTACGACGAAGACGGATAGAGAGCCACTTGAGTCGTGTACGATATTGGGATACATGGTCATATTTGCGAAGTCCAAATATGAACCGTATACATAAATTTTGAAGACGCTCAAGTTTATTTAACTGCTCTTCAGTGACATTTGAATAACAGGAATCGGCGTAGTCAAGGATGGGGAGGAGCAATGTATGAGCAAGCGCAATTTTGGTATCCATAGGAAGAACCTTACGCAACCTGTAAAGGGATCCAGTTGCCGCAAACATCTTCCTGCTAATCTCAGCAATCTGAGGTGACCAGGATAAAGTACTATCAAAACAAATGCCGAGATTTTTAACGCGGTCGCTGTAGTTTAACTTCATTCCATTAAAAACTACAGAAGGAAGGTCATTCAAAGCCACTCTGGAAATGTAACTAGGGCTACCTATGATTAAAACCTGGGTCTTGGTCGGATTTACAGCAAGACCATAGGATTTGCTCCAGACAGATATACGTTCAAGGTCTTCGTTTATTGTATTTACTGCAACAGAAATATTAATAAGAGGAGCCCGGCAGTAAATTTGAAGGTCGTCTGCATAAAGATGGTAGGAAGACCGAAGCTGAGATGTGATATTGTTGATAAATAAGGCAAATAAAAGAGGAGATAAGACGCCACCCTGGGGCACGCCCGCAGATGTACTGCACCAAGATGACAAAGAGTCGTTGATACGAATACGCTGCCGACGTCCAACCAGGTAACTACGAAACCATTCAATTGCCGTTGGAGATATGTTGAGAGAAGTCATCAGTTGCAACAAAATGTCGAAATCGACGGTATTAAAAGCATTACTGAAATCTAATAATGTTAAAACTGTCAGCTCTGAGCTATCCATTCCGAAACGGATATCATCAGAGATCTTTACAAGAGCAGTAGTCGTGCTGTGACCTGCGCGGAAACCAGATTGCAAAGGATTAAGAAGGTTATTTTTGGACAGAAACAAGTTGAGTTGCTGATGTACTAACTTTTCCAGAGCTTTGGAAAGGAAGGGAAGAATGGATATAGGTCGATAATCGGAAAAACTGTGGGGATATTTTTTTTAGGTAGGGGGATAATAAAGGCTTCTTTCCAGATATGAGGAAAAATACCTGAGGATAATGAATTATTAAAGAGAAAAGTAATAGTTGGCAGCAGGATATCAAGGATAGGCATGATCATAGCACGACTGATGTTGTCAGTACCCAGAGCATTAGAAGATATTGACAGTAAGCTTCTCTCAACATCACAATCGGACAATTGTCCGAAAACAAAAGGAGTGTAATCAGGAGTTGGAAGCGAAGAAAGATAATACAGTGTTTTTAATTTGTCATTAGGAACAACAATAGAAGAGGAACAAAAATGTCTATTAAGGTTCTCAATATCAATACTAGTGGAACTCTCATTGTGTTTTTTTCCAACTCCTAAAGATTTAAGAAATTTCCAGACTTTTGCTGGATCTCCATTCTCAACAGATTTATGGATGTGGCGACGTTGGGCCTCCCTACACATCTTATTGCAGAGATTTCTGATGCGCACGTAGTTGTCACGATATCTGTCTGGGTCTTTTTTAAATTTAGTTTTAGCATTATTTTTCTTGTTTATGATAGCTCTAATATCCTCAGTGAGCCAGGGCGCAGGCAGATGTCGGACTCTGACGGGACGGATTGGGGCATGCCGATCATAAAGGTCAAGAACGAGTTGATTAAATTCTTGTATCTGTATGTTTACACAACCTATATTTGCAATAGATGACCAGTCACACTCCGATGCATCTTTTCGCAAACGGTCCATGTCAATGGCCCCAAAATTGCGCTGCATGAGGATTCTACGCTTTAATTTAGGAGGACGGATTTTATAGGAAAGGTATAAGAGATTATGAAAGGAAAAAGCATCAGCGGTGTGCTGACCAAACTTGGAAACATGTTCGGGAGATGATACAAGGATTAGGTCAAGTAAGGAAGGATTGCAATTCGGAAAAAAATGGGTTGCTTGGAGAGGCAAAATATTTAAATTACAAGCACTGGCAACAGACTTAAGACGGTAAGCTCGGCTATCATTTTTCAACAGACAGGTGTTAAAATCACCCATGATGATCGTGTGATTGAAAGATGGGGTAAGGTTTTCGAGGAGATATTCAAAAGAGGAAAAGTAATCTACAGAAGAGGAAGGGCTATAGAAAACACCTAGAAGGACTTTGGAGTGGGATAAGGTGATTTCAAGAAAAAGGAATTCCGCTTCATTAGAGGAGTTAGAGGAACAAACGATATTAAATGGTATATGAGTACGAAGATATATGGCAACACCACCACCACCTCTACCGGTGCGATCACAGCGAATAAGATGGAAACCAGGAAGGGAGTAAGCGATAGAAGGAAGACAAGGTTTCAGCCAAGACTCCGACACAAATATAGCATGAATATTGTTATCAGTAAATGAGTCTAACATGTCAGAAAAATGGGCAGGAATACTTTGAGCATTAATATGTACTGCATTGAAATTTTTTACTACATCCGAAAATGTAGTATGCAAAGTTTCGTCTAGAGGAATGTTAATGCTATGAAAACTGTCATCACTAGAAGAGGAAGAGGAGAAAACTGATATAGAAATATCATTTATATCATTGTCCATAAAATGTGTGTGATATATAATTAATAAACAAATATATTATTTATATAATAATAAAATCGTATAAAATATATAACGTTAAAACATCTACCCGCCAGTGGTTTGTTAGAATTGGTATACAATAAACAACAAATATTCATAAATAAAGCAAATATTGAAAACACATTATCACAACAGAAAGAAGAAAAAAAAAGGAAAGAAAAAAAAATACATAATTGTTCAGTTAAAATGGAGTACACAGGAATAAATTAAATATAAGTGGGCCCGGATACGTACACCCCGCATGCAGTTATTTGTAGTAATATTAATAGTATATTAAATATCATTCTATATTTTGGCTGTTAAACCCATTCTATAAACTTCTATAAATTAGATAAAAACTAATTATTGCATGTAACGGAATACATAAAAAAAAATAACTACACAAAACAATTAATCAGTACTGGCAATAATACACACTCAAAATCTACCTGCTTATTTCTAATAATTCGATCTGTTATTCTATCTATACCCAGTTTCATTAAATATTCATTACATCTGACAGTTGAAAATACGGAGCTAAATAAATACAAGTAAACTTCTAGCGGCATTTGATGCAACAAATTTGTAAAATATTACAAGTGTTTTGTTGTGTTATAATACAAAAATGTGAATGAAAAGGATTTAATATAAGTATAAAGATACAATGAGAATGAGCCAGATTAGTAGTTAGTGAAAATTGACAGATTTGATGTTACATTGCTTAGCACTTAGTAAATAATAAAAAAAACAACAAGATTATCACTATTAAGCACAGAATAATGTAAAATATGGACATATGAAATTATAGTATAAATAAATAGGGCCAGCCATAAATAAAGTCATGAAATAAATAACCATCTACCAGCAGAGCGAAAATAACCAAACACCCACTTACAAAAAAAAAAAAAACTAAATTAATTAAAATATTAACTTATACAATTCTAAATTCTTTTGGTAACTCGCTTAGTGCGACTCAATCCAGCCTGATCCCGCCTATCCATTGTCTTCGAAGCGGCCGAAACACTTGCTGGCAATTTGACCTCACCAGTACCTGTACCCGGCAATGAATCGATTAGACGATTCAACTCAGTAATTGAATTTAAACGTCGTCTCTTACCGTCTGGTCCATCGACAATCACCGATCCATCACGAGTCCAGCACTTGGATATACCAAAATGCTTCCGAGCCGCCATAAAAGCGACGTGTCTGCCCTTGGTAAGAAATTCAGAGAAAGTGATGCCACTATTCTTGAGCCCAGTTTTTGAGAACCAAACTTTGTCCTTAATTTCAAGATTGCGGAACTTCACCAAAATTGGCCTGGGCTTCTCACCAGACTTACGTCCTATCCTGTGGCTGCGACTGATCGAATCTTCAGTGATGGGTAGATTGAGTCGCTCAGTAATAATTTTTATCACCTCTGAAGATGTGTCTTTGCCGCTATCCTGAACACCATGCACAAGAAGGATTTTGCGACGGCTGCGCATTTCAAGCTGGTCTTGCTGCTTGGCGATAACCTCAACCTGTTGTTGTAGAATCTTCAATGTAGCTAAGATGGAGGACTTGAAATCGCTGAAGTCCGTTGCTAATGAAGCAAGGGTAATCGGTGCAGTACTAGCCTTGTGAAGATCCTCCTGAAATGCCGCCATCTTACTTGAGAAATGTTCCTTCATTTGTTCTAGAGATTCTTGAATTGACTCCATTTCTTTATTAAGGAAAACTAGAGAGGAGATAACGTAACCACTGGCAGATAACAGCAGTAATTAAAGTTGGTACATAAATTTAGATTAAAATAAATAATAAAAACAATTAAAATTTATTTATAAAGTAGGCAACTTATTTATACGTCTGTCTTGTACAACTACCCGCGGGGAAAAAAAAAAAAAAAAAAAAAAAAAAAAAAAAAAAAAAAAATTATTTAAATTGATAAATGGTGTATGATGAACTCCACTACGTTTGTTGTCCCTGACATTTGTTTCGAGTTCATCCGTGAATCTTCGGGATGTGTACGGTACTGTTTCGCAGTATTTCGTTACGTATTAAATTTAAATACAATGATTGATTGATGAATAAATGAATGAATGATAAATGAATAAATGAATAAATAATATTTTTATTTGCTTAATAATGAATAATGTTATTGGTTTAATAAATTGTTATCTTTTTTAATATGTAATAAAAAGTGTTTATAAAGACGTTTCTGCTCAGTTGAATGGTATAATTAACTCTCGACAATCAAAACACGCTAACTGACGTCATTCGCTATTTATTTGTGTAAGTTTCAACAATTAATTTTTGAATGGGTTGTTTGTATAATGTGTAATTGACAAAGGTATATACAATTCTTTTATGTGTATTTTTATACACATTTATGTTATATTCTTCGAAATCGTTTGTCATTTTATTACACAGCAGAAACCTTTCTAATACTCGTAATATAGCCTTTATTCTATTGCAATGAATCTTAATTTCATTTTTTTATGCAACTTACAGTGGCAAACAAGCTGATGGCTCACCTGATGGAAAGTAGTAACCGTCGCCTATAGACATGAGCAGTACCATGGACATAACAGAGTACACTGTTGTACCCATGATACTTTCCATGCGTTGCCATTCCTAAGGACTCAAGTGTTATTCATCTGTACCCTGTAAATTCACTGCCATATCCCACCCTTCAAACCGAAACAAAGCCTTGCAAACACAACTGCTTCACGGTAGAAACACGAATGGGACAGACAGAACAGATATAGTGTGGTTACTTTTTAATACAGTTGCTTTGTATGTTAGATTTAATAGAATTAGTAGAGATATTTTAACTATGTAAGTACAGTAAGTATAAAGTTGTGATAGATTGTAAATTTCATTTTTTTTTATGTAATAATGATGTATATGATTTGTGGTAATGATAGTTATATAAAAATTTTATAGTTTTATTTTGTGTTGTCTGTAAAGGAATTAAATCCATTTTGGCAGATATCCGCCATATTTTTATCAAATATTCGATATGTGATTTTGCGAAAGAAGTGTATCATATATATGAAGTATATTTATCAGATGTTTGGTACCTTTAATAGGGGGAATGGATCGTTAGTAATGCGGGCTACCAGTCCCATTGCTAGCAATATACATGTCAGGTCGACCACCTATCACCCCTCATTGGTGCTCCACCAGCGTATACCGTTAGCGCAGGCGGGGTTACCATTCCATTGATCATGCATTAAAAATCAAAGTACCTTTAATATGAGCTCTGCTTAGTTTAAAACTAGAGGGCGCTACGTAACATATCTAGTAGTATTTATTTACCTTAACAACACAGGAAGACACCCTCGTGTTGTGGGATTTAACGTGACAGCTAGGATAAAAATTGTCAATCCACCCATAGTCCAAATACTTTTTTCCTCGTTTCTCATCCCATGTTTCTTTGGGGAAAATATTTATTTTAACCGGTGGAGTATCCTATAATTACCATATCCTCTTACCGAAACAGTCATATAAATAGACTGCTTAACGTTAAAAAATGACTGGGTACTTATGTACCCTTGCGGACGATTTTTGTGCAAATTTCTATGTTTATATTTACAAGGTGCGTATATATATATATATATATATATATATATATATATATATATATATATATATATATATATATATATATATATATACCTTTATATATATACACCCGTTTTACCATATATATGTTGATTATTGCACTAGCAAAAAAGATATATAGCGGTTTATACAGAATATAGGACAAAAATAATATAGATAGATTTCTTAAGAGTCCTAAGGATTTCGCTTTCACCCTTTACAAAAGTTTTTTATTAAAATTTCCAACAATAAATTACCAAAATTCACAGGGCACACGACTCGCTGGTTGGTGTTCTTACAATGTTCGCTTACCGAATCCAGTTTGGCATTGCTCCAGTGCTATCTAAATACTTACACGTAACTCTTACGTATATCCGTCAGTCTGAACCAATTGTCTAGACAATTAAACTCAAATACACAATAAGTCGTTTAAAAAACAATGCGAAACAGAACGTTCGTCGCATAAATCGCAATAGTAATACAGAAAAATATTTTGTTGAAAGAATTATTACAATGTCCTTATGAATTTGGCTCGATTAATGTACTTTATTATATAAAATCTACAACTACTTTTGTTATTTTAATTTTAGACAATGATATTTTGTATGTTACGCGTTAGGAATGTGTATCGTTACGCCGGTATTTGAGATGATATTTTTATTAGATTTAATTAAAATTCTGCGAGAGAATCATAGTCTGCCAGTGTCTGTTTTTTAGACCAGAATTTATAATCGACGACTCAATTTAGTGTAATTAACAATCTTTATAACTAATCTTTTAATAATATATTAAAAAAATATTGGCTAATACTATATACTAAAATTAATCGAAATGAAAGGGAAAGAGCGTGAAATATTTACTTGGGTAAAAAAAATATGTATCCTAAAACGTGCTTGGACGAAATAGCAGTCGGAGATTGATGACTAATATGGATGTTTGTAACATGTCTGGTAGTAATAATGGTGACCAATCTTCGAGTGTTGGCAGTAATACACATACTAATAGTAGCGGTATTAAACAAAATAATTCTAATGATATAACCAAAAAAATAAAGAAAAGTCTAATGTTATTGTCAAGCCATTCTAGACAAGAACTCAAGAATATGGCCTGGGCGAGAGCCAATTATAAAAAGATATATGAGTTAGTTGGTCCGACGAGTGGAAACTGTTAAATTATAAAAAAATATAATATGTATATAACTAGAAATGTTACACAGCGCCACCTAGCCGCCACCAAACTAAGCAGACATTAGACTATGGATACTAGTTTTGTAAATACATACATGCTCGTAAAAACCAGAAACGTATGATAAACGGTTAGACTAATACAAACATACATACATACATACATATAAATACAAAAGATTATATTGTCCAGGGTTTAAACCCGCAATATTTGGAGGATGAAAGATGAGACAATGTTTTATATGGTTTTACACCGTCCACAAAAGTACTTAGCGGACAGAGGTATAAAGAAAGTCTTGTGCAAATAGCGAGAGAAGAGTATTCAACCGCTTTGACTTAATAAAAAGACGGAAATTAATGAGGGAAACCACGAACGGCCTTGTATATCCCCTGACATCCACAGTGTTGCCATAAACAAGCGAATTAGCGCTTTAAAAGGCGAGTAAAGCCGGACTATTTGGGTGGGACATTGTAATGGCGGAAATGAGTATCCCCGTGCGATTCCGACATCTGTACTATTTAATATGATTAATTACTAGGCTTTCAGAAATAGACGCTGGTGGAATTATGGCATTAGAGGTCTATTTATGTATTGTTAAGGGCGTTTATTATGTGTATGTCATTAAGGCGTGGTATTTTGAGAATTGCGTGATATATTATGTCCAACAGAATATATCCTTACAAATATTATGAACGTGGAAGTGAGTTTGTTTGTTTGTTACTTCATAGCATCTCAACCGTTCACTATGAAAATTATCCGTACCTTGTAAGATGGAAAAGGACATAGGATATTTTTTATTTCGTTCAGTCAACATATCCTGGTTACGCGGATGAAATCGTAGGCAAGAACAATAAAATACATATGGTGAAATGTATTTGAAGTAAGTCGCTTAAAAATACAAGTCGCTAAACAATATTTAGTAAATTGTATTTTTAACTGAATTCTAAAAGGAGGTTTTCATTTATCTGATTTTTTTTTTAATTTCTTAACGGGTTTTCTTACTTGACTTGCTTACCTTTCTGCTATGCAATGTAAAAAGTAATTCATATATAAAAAATAACTACATATATATAAAAAGTAGGATATATTGTAATAAAAAATGTATTATAAATTTTACCTTTGGTATTATGAGTCGATTATGTAAAAAATCCGTACCTGAAACATACAAAAAGTATTTAATTTTTTTATTGTTTTTACTATGTATTTATACTATGACAACATTATCTGGAATGATGTGATCTAAGAAAAAGGAATTACATAGATGAAATGATAAAATTGTCAATTCATAGCAGGCTAGTTTATAGAAAATGTTATACGACCGTATAACCCTACCAAATTCAGATACAACCTGCTCGCATACTTTCTACATAAACTGTGTCGAATATATAATCTAGTAATGTAAAATTTGTCATTGACAAATAATTGACATATCAAACATTTTCTATACACTAGCCTGCTATGAATTGACAAAATTAGCAACTGATGGTGTATCTTTCGTCTTCTTTTTACTAATTATATTTGCATAAGAAGAAAGGAGGCAATCATTTTTTTTATACAACTTAGAATTGCAAACAAGCTGATGGCCCACCTGATGGAAAGTGGTAACCGTCGCCTATAGACATGAGCAGTACCATGAACATAACAGTACACACACGTACTGTTTCGTCCATGATACCCCCCATGCTTTGCCATTCCTGAGGACTCAAGTGTTATTCCTCTGTACCCAGTAAATTCACGCCATATCCCAACCTCCAAACCGAAACACAGCCATGCAAACACAACTGCTTCACGGTAGAAACACGAATGAGACAGAGTACCCAAGCAATCGACTTTTGTACAAAGTCTCTCTCTGGTTTTTAATTTATCATTCCTTCTATGTAATTCCTTGTTCTTTGGGTGTGATACAGTAAATCAATATTCATTCGTTCATTCATACATTCAGTGTAATCTGTCTATATTATCTGTGATACCATGTTTAAAAGGTATTTCCTTAGAAGACCGTCAATTGACTTATTATTCGTAGTACCCAAATTAAATATATACGTGTGTGTGTATATATATATATATATATATATATATATATATATATATATATATATATATATATATATATATATATATATATATATATATATATATATATATATATATATATATATATATATATATATATATTAATGGGTGTAAATGGATTGGTAACTCCGCCCGCGCTATCGGTATACACCGACGAGGCACCAGTGGAAGATGATAGGTGAGAATGAATGCAGCTCAGTTGGCCCACCGTGATGAATTCGACAAGAATTAAACATGATGGTTTCCAGGGGGAACCGCGTGGAGATACGTGTATATTCTGTCATGCATGGTGTCATTGTCATGTCTATGGTGTTAATCAAGTCAACAGGTGACGGTCTTTTTTTTAAAAAATGATAATAGAATGGTAATCCCACTTGCGTTATTAGATTACGCTGGTGGGACACCAATGGGGATGAAAGTAGTTCAGTTAGCTCATCATGACGAATTTGACGAGAATTAACCGCGATGGTTTCCAAGAGGAAACACGTGGAGATCGACCTGATACTAACAATC
Source organism: Galleria mellonella (assembly GCF_026898425.1). NCBI lineage: Eukaryota > Metazoa > Arthropoda > Insecta > Lepidoptera > Pyralidae > Galleria > Galleria mellonella. Next base: position 194,882 of record NW_026442135.1, on the reverse strand, counting down.
CCTTCTCCCCGAATAGACATCTTTAAGTAGCAAAGGTAGCTTTACCATATGGATGCCCGTAACACCATAGGGGGTTTATATGTAACGGTTACTACCTTCTGTCAGTAATTATCTAGTTTGTTAGTAGTTAGATTCGGTAGGAGTCCGGTAGTACCCACACGATTCCTAAGCCGTGTGGGTCTGCTTGATGCATTTTTTCCTGACGTTAAAAAAGCAGTGGACAGTAAACCACTTGTAAAGTTAGCAAATTTAACAAGCTTATTATTTCATCAGTCGTTAACTATTACATAAAGAATGTTTTACCTATCTCGATACAGCATCATACATATACAGTGGTTATTTTATTAATTTTTCCATTACCAAAATCCACACAAACAAAGCCGCGAGCAAAAGTTAGTGAAATATGTTTTGATAATTTATCATTTATATATTAATAAATGATAAATCAATGATAAATCAATTTCTTTCCTGTGGATGTCGTCAGACGTCAGGGACGGGGAGGAATGGGCAGCAGCGTCCCTCTTAAAACATCTCCAAAGTCTAACTACGGTTGCCAATCTGCCTGCCATGCATGGCAACTACCGGCAAATTCTCCCAAGGGAGAGGTTTACGTTTAGCAATGGACAGTTACAGCCTGATATGATAATGATGAAATGAGATGCAAACGCTCTATTTAAATCAGTATAATTTGTATTTTAGAAAACGATTTTAAACTGGCAATTTGTTTTTTAATTTATCAATGTACATTAAGAGTATAATAGGATCAATTTACACTGAAAGTTGCGCGATTCAGGCCATTACATTATTGTCAGTTAAAACGTCTATATGTCAATCATGAAACCTCTAAAATAAATCTAAGTAAAATCGATGTCGTTAGCAGTAAGTAAAACTGAATCTAACCATACTGTAGAATATATTAAGATAAAAATGTCCTGAATTAAAAGTTCAATTAATAGAATATTGTGCTCAACAAAACCCCGATTTTAATTGTTGCAGAAAATAACGGAGTTACAAAGTAACAAACATAACAAAATACAACCGAATTAAAAACTTCCTTCTTTTTGAAGTCGGTTAAAAAGACAACCAACTTGAGCCTTACATACTACTAATGCATAGGGTTCTAACAGCCCTATTTTTTTTTTGTGCAGCTTAGAATAACAAACAAGCTGACGAGCCACCTGATGGAAAGTGGTAACCGTCGCCTATAGACATGAGCAGTATCATGGACATAACAGAGTATACCGCCTATGATACCCCCCATGCGTTGCCATTACAGGGGACTCAGATATTATTACTCTATACTCTGTAAATTCTATTGCTGTCAATATACCCTAACAGGTCGACATCCATGCGGTTCTCCTTAGAAAACATTGTGCTTATTTATTGATGAACGGCCCAACTTAGCTTCGAGCTAAAAACGATCATCCTGGTATCCCGATAGCGTAAACCGATAGTGCAGGTATGATTTACTAGTAAAACATTTCATTAAAGGGATGCTAATTATTTTTATTTTATTTTATACTAGCTATTTTCAACAGGTTTGACCACGTAAATCACTATATAAAGTGCCTTATTTTAAGTTAGGGTAAATATATCCATGTATTAATTTTCATTCTAATCCGTTTAGTCGTTTAAGCGTGTTTTTGTAACAAACATACAAAACATCTAAATATGTGTACAAACTTTCACATTTATAATATTAATATGATTTATTTTAATGGAGCCTAATGAAAATATACACGGACACGAGTATACATTTGTACATACCTGTTTATTTTTAAATTTAGTCATCATTTGAGCAGAAAACGGTAGAAGCTTTTTATTTTATATTTTTTTGTTCTTGTTTTGTATGTGTGAGTCGCATGATTCTCTGAATAAACTATTCCTCTCTTTCTGTCAATATAATATTAGTATATATGGTTTATTCTTATAGAATTTAATGAAAATATAAACACACAAACAATTGACCCGAAAATAAAACAGTCCGCTGATGTCCAATAACGGATAAATCGAACATCTATTAATTTGTTAAATTCCGATAAGAATCCGATTTGATATACTCGTATTTTTATCTAGAGAGTTATAACTCCAACAAAACAGGGTTATCTTTTCATTAACATTTATTGAAACAGAGTATGCGCTTTTTTCCTTTTTTTTTAATTTCGCCTTAATTATACTCATTAAAGAGCAACGTTGCGCCGCGTCGTGTATGGATTAGGCCTTAACGATAATTTAGCGATTATCGCCGCAGGTGTCGCAACACCGACATCTACTCTGCCAGGGTTTTTAAAATATGTCCCGCCCTCCCGGGGGCTAAATTAGACTTGTTTGCCCGGATAATGTGACGGGGAAAAAATAATTTTGACTGAAAAATAAGGAAAGAATTTTACGTATTTAATAATGTACTTTTAAACAAGTTTCAAAAGAAGGAAATTCTCAATTAGTCCGTATTTTTATTTATATACATGTATTGTGTGGAAACGTCGTTAATTTTGCACCGATTTTAATAATTATTTTTGTATAAAATTTATTTTCATAGATAACTGGCTATCCGTTTCAGCTTCGCAAGGGTCCTTTAATAAAGGTAAATGAGACTAAGTCTTCCCTCTCCCACACTCTGTTACTTTGTTTTGTGATTTTTAACCCAAATTTACTTTAATTTCATTAGTATTTTTATATTGGTGTTTCTGATTAAAAAATACAAGAGAGAATTTATTGAAACATCTTTGCAAATAAATCAAATAAGGTTTAAAGATCTATATTTCTAAGCATATTTAATTTATTTGCAATTTGGGCCGAAAAACGACAAACCGTCTTTGAATTTTTTAAGTCTTCCATACTAATTCAGTTGTCAAGTTTATATTAATTAGTTGAACTTAATTATTTTTCTACCATTTTAAGAAAGAGGCCTTTCTCCACAAGTGGGCATCCAATTAATAAAATATATAAGGAAAAACAATAATATTATAAATAATATACATACATACACAACTATCACGCCTGTCATAGTTGTTAATCATTAGGGTTGGCAGAAACAATGAAACGTCAAATGCTTCGATTCAAAACAACCCTTCGCTTGTTTGAATCGAAGCATTGTTTTTTTATTAATAATATATAAATGCATAAAAGTTAATCATATTTAACTTGCACGATTAATGTATGTGTCTGACTGTCAAAACTTGAGGAATGACCATTTCCCCATCCGGCACCTAAACTGCGAATAAATCCGAATGGTTAACACTAGGCTTCGAACAGAAATCTATAATGATTTGCCTAAAATGCCTCGTTTAGAGGTAAAACACATGTAGCAAAACTTGCGTGTATAAAATGGCAGTCGGAGATTGATGGCTAATACGATAGATAGTACAAAATCTGGTAAGTAATAGTGGTGGTTAGTCTTCGAGTGTTGGCAGTCACATATATATTTTTTTATGCAATATAGAATGACAAACAAGCTGATGGCCCGCCTGATGGTAAGTGGTAACCGCCATCTATAGACATGAGCAGTACCATGGACATAACAGACTATATTATTTCGCCCATGATACCCCCCATGCGTTGCCATTCCTGAGGACTCAGGTGTTATTCCTCTGTACCCTGTAAATTCACGCCATACTCCACTCTTCAAACCGAAACACAGCCATGCAAACACAACTGCTTCACGGTAGAAACACGAATGGGACAAGGGTGCCTAAGCAAACAACTTTTTTACAAAGTCTCCCTCTGGTACTAACGGTAGCGGAATTAAACAAAATAATTTTTGAATTATTTTGTTTAATTCCGCTTTTGAAATCATCAAATCAAATCATATTTATTCGCTTGCTATATGGTACAATAAGACGTTACATACATATACAGGCACATAACATGCAGCACCTCGCAGAGCTATGCAAATGTTAAAATGGTTTTAAGTCTACATTATATTACAATTATAAAGTTCAAACATTTTCCAAATTCTAAACAAATAACCAGTGATATGGATAACACCCAGTTCAGTAAAACATAAAATCAAATAATCTTGAAAGATTTATAATGATTATTATTTATTCAAATGTCATTTATTAATTCGAACTGGATTTCACAGGCCTTCCATACTTTGTTATAATCATCGGTTATACAATTTATTAACGGAAACAAAGCGAAGATTAATCAGCCTAAAACGAACGGCTCGAAGGACCAAAATCATTTTATTAAATCTATATGCCATTAATATCACCTATTTCCTTTCAGTCAGATAATGTCTAAAGTTTATAGCCGGGAATATTTAATTCTTTATTTTTTAGTAGTTATTTACCGCGACTTTGCCTGCGTAAATCCGTAGCGACATCAGACCAATTAGTGTATTATGACTTTGTTTCTGCAAGCTTTATACCTGATACACCATATGCGTGGATTTTAAAAGTAGGAAAATTAATGAAATAAACTATTTAAAGTAACGTATCGAAATAAAAAACACTCTAAATTTTAAAGTAGACCATCAGGAATATAATTGTGAAAACCGCATCTAAATTGTTGCAGTAATTTTTTCGTGATGCCAGAATAAATATAGATATACTTTTCATAACTTCAAGAGAATATAGAGATTATCAGAGTCTCTGTCCCATTCGTGTTTCTAGCGTAAAGCAATTGTGTTTGCATGGCTGTGTTTCAGTTTGAAGGGTGAAATGTGGCGTGAATTTACAGGGTACAGAGGAATAACATCTGAGTCCTCAGGAATGGCAACGCATGGGGGGTATCATGAGCGAAACAGTATGTGTTCATGGTACTGCTCATGTCTATAGGCAACGGTTACCACTTTCCATCAGGTGGGCCGTCAGCTTGTTTGCCATTCTAAGTTGTATAAAAAAAAATTGTTACAATATATATATATATATATATATATATATATATATATATATATATATATATATATATATATATATATATATATATATATATATATAGACCAGTGAAGAATGATAGATGAAGATGAAGCAGGTCAGTTAGCCCATCGTGACGAATTCAACAAGAATTCTTCACGATGGTTTCCAGGGGGAAACACGTGGAGGTTGACATAATAAGGTATATTGCTAGCAATGGGGCTATTTGACCTCATTACTAACAATCCCTTTTCTCCAGGTAAGCAAGTTAGAGTGGGTGCATGCAAGTAACGTAAGTGTATGTATAAAAGAAACTATGTATAATAATGAGTGTCCATAAAGTCAGGTATAGGTTAAAAAAATAAAATAAACATGGTAGTATCATCTCTCTGTATGTACAATACATACCGTATACATACTCCCCCCCCCCCCCCCCCCCCCGGTATCCATATTACCCATAATTAATTATATTGAGTATTATAAACTTCCACTAAATATGAAACTATTAAATTGGTAATATTATATACCCAGTTGTTCACTGAAGAAAGCATTACGGACCCATCGCGACCTTTCGAAGAATTATCATTTAAAATTCTGTCCCAATTTGTCCATAATCGCATCCATTAATGCTTAAGAGCATTAATTTAAATCAGAGGCCATTAGCAGTTTGTGCGAGGGACCAAATATCATTGTTATACAAACATAATAACTGGCTTAATACATACATTCATATTCACAGTAATTATGATGTACAAGTTATTATCCGTGACTTCGTTCACGTAATCAGTAATATATATATATATATATATATATATATATATATATATATATATATATATATATATATATATATATATATATATATTTATACAAGTTAGAATAGCAAACATGCTGACGGCCCACCTGATGGAAAGTGGTAACCGTCGCCTATAGACATGAGCAGTACGATGGACATAACAGAGTATACTGTTTCGCCCATGATACCTCCCCCACGTGCGTTGTCATTCCTGAGGACTCAAGTTATTCCTCTGTATCCTGTAAATTCACTGCTTATACTTTCGTATATGTACTTTACTAAACTAGGTGTTATTTTATTACAATCCATATCACTGGTTAGTTGATTATTTCGTAAAATTTTTCGAACAACGATCTATTAATTTGCCTGAAGATGCCTTGTGTAGAGGTGAAGCTCGTGTCACAAAACGTGCGTGGACGGAATGGTGGTCGGAGATTGATAGCTAATACGTCTACCTACAGTCAGTCTTTGAGTGTAGGCAATCGCACGCATAATAATGGTAAAGAATTTAAAAGGAATAGTCCTAATCAGCTAACCAGCAGATGCGTTTTTTTTTGATAGGTGAAAATGGTATGGTAACCCCGCCTGCGCTAACAGGATACGCTGGCGGAGCACCAGTGAAGGGTGATAGATGAGAATGAAAACAGGCCAGTTAGCCCATCATGATGAATTCATCAGGAATTAACCATGGTAGTTTCCAGGAAGAACAGGTGGTTGGATATATTGCTAGCAATAGGATTCTCAGTCTCCATTACTAATAATTCCTTTCCCCCCAGCCAAACTGCGGTTGTCAACCCGCCTGTTAAGCGTGGCAGCTACTGGCAAAACCCATATTATGGAGAAGGCTATGTCCAGCAGTGGACAGTTAACGGCTGATAGTAGGGATATATATTTACATTATTATATGTATTACAACAACTGTTTATAATTACTCCTCTCCATCTAAAGGTTGCCTGGAAGAGATCGCTTTTAGCGATAAGGTCGCCCATTGTTGTCTCACTGTGATCATTTCTTATAATTGTTTGTATCTATAATAAGTTTACTATTATAATCTTTTGGAGGGAACGCGCAATAAAGAGTTTATTATTATTATTCTAGTTTATTACTTCTGCAATTCTACTAAGGAGAACGGATTCGCGCGGGGGGACCGCTAGTTCTTTCTTTTTATTAAAAAATATATTTTTACAATTGGTAGCTGCATACAGTAGTTATCTTTATAGCTAACGAGCCTCGGAACAGAGTACTCTTTCATTCTTTTTGCCTTCGTCCCCATTATCGTGAGAAATGGAGGGGAAAACACGCTGCTTGGTGGAAGTGCCTAGTACTTTTTAACCGACTATTAATAAAGAGTAGGTAGACACTTTTTTTCAGTAACGCGTGGAGGTATCCAGTCGAAATTAATATCATATATTCGAGTCTGCAATCTCTTAAAGCAGTGAAGAAATCAAGCTCCTAAAACGACGCAATTAGATGATACGGCCGTTTATGTTCCATTAATATCGCATGTTTTGACATTCGCAAAGGGAATCAAAACCTATAGGGTACTTCCCGTTGAACTAGAATCATGAAATTTGGCAAGAAGCAATGTCATGTAGCACAAGTAAAGAAAAACATCTGAAAATCGTACATTTGTAGTTATTTCACAAAAAAAAAAACTTGATAATTTTGTACAGAATCCTCGTTTCGTGAGTCCGTCTCGCACTTGATTGGCTTTACCCAATCTGCTTTTTCGTTATTAATTTTCTTGTTGGAACATATCTACGTATGTCTAAGTAGTGCAAAATGAAGTCACTATCCGGGTCTGTCTATTTCTCCCTTTTAACATCCTCGAAATCATACAATAGATTTTGATACGGATTTCGCTGTTAATCTCAGATGCTTTTCCTATTGCCAGTAGTTGCCACGCTTGGCAGTCAGGTTTTTTTAATGGGTAATAATGGAATGGTAACCCCGCCCGCGCTATCGGTATACACCGGCGAGGCACCAGTGAGGGATGATAGGTGAGGATGAAGCAGGTCAGTTAGCCCATCGTGACGAATTCAACAAGAATTGTTCACGATGGTTTCCAGGGGGGACCACGTGGAGGTCGACCTGATAGGGTGTATTGTTAACAATGGGTTCATTAGACCCCATTACTAACAATCCATTTCCCCCTGGCAGTCAGGTTACTAACTGCCTTTAGGTTTTTGGTAACGTTTTAATAGGGACGCTGCTGCCCATCCCTCTAGTTATAAACACTGGTCTAATATAATTGCAAAACAAAACAAAACAAAAAAATAATTTCATATTTTGCGTTCATCGCATTAATTTGTTTACAGTTACAAAAGCGGTATTTGACTAAAATTCTTGAGAAAAACCACTAACGACTGGGCGGCGTTCAGCGCCGCGAGATAAATAACTCTTAAGTCGATGCGGAAATTAAGTAGGTACATCGTAATATTTTACGTGGCGATCAGTCATAAAACATTATTTACCATTTCATTTCCGTGTAAGTCTGGTTTAGATAATGAGCTTTTAAGGTTGGTGCGTCACAAAAAAAAGTAAAGAGAAATCATTTATGGTATTATGTCGAACAAACAACAACATGGGTCTTCTCTGGGGGGAAAGGGATTGTTAGTAATGGGTAGTAGCCCTCGGAGTTGAAGACGGGGTAAAGGAATTCGCCCCTAAACCCCCACTAACCCTCCTCCCAAAGAGTATGAAGACTGTGCCAATAATGATGGAAGATAACATCAACATTACCATCGACGTGTTATAATGTACTACATACTGACAGACTCGCAAGGGGAAAGGGATTGTTAGCAATGGAGTTTGACAGCCCCATTGCTAGCAATATGCCTTATCAGGTCGACCTCCACGTGATTCTCCCTGGAAACCATCGTGAACAATTCTTGTTGAATTTGTCACGATAGGCTAACTGACCTACTTCATCTTCACCTATCATACTTCACTGGTGTATACCGATAGCGCGGGTGGGGTTACCATTCCATTATCATCCATTAATCCAAAAAAAAAACATGGTCTTCTATTGCCCGCTGGATGATGTGTGGGCGGGCGAGGTAGAGGCCTCGGGGCGTATCCCATAACCCTGGCTTCTACTCCGGAGGCGACGACCTCCGGGTCATTGGGTTTGCAGCCGGCATACACTGATGTGGTGTTATATCGAATTTGTAACTGTAAGTTCGGTTTCGCCACCAGTTGGCGTTAAATGTAAATGTTTTAGTTTTCAAACATGATCAATAGATGGCAGCACATTAAAATAAAAATGCTATATATTTTAATTATGAAAAGCATCATAAATTTTGTTGATTTTTTAATTTTTGTACATGTTCCTTCCAATAAATCAAAACTGTACGTGTTATTATGTTTTAAAGTTTCCTTGGGACCTTAGTATTCGCAATCTGTACAAAGGTTGCCTGAAAGAGATCGCTTTTAGCGAAAAGGTCGCTCATAGGTTTCTCTGTGTGATCATACACTGGGGGGCACCAGTGAGTATATAATGAGTTATATAATTTATAATAATTAATTAAAATAAATTAATGATATGAGTACTGGATTAAAATTTAATTTATAGTTTATTTATTTATTTATTTATTTATTTAACACTTTATTGCACCAACATAACATGTTGGTGCAATAAAGCAGTAGCTAGCACTGTTGGATACGGATGACTTATCAAACCATTAGAAGCACCGTAATTAATGTCGAGTGAAACTCTTTAGTAATTCGAAATGACACCTGAATACCGCCTAAGTCGACCAGCGCGCAGCTGTTTTTACGTCGCTTTCATGTCATAAAATACATTCTGGGGTTATTTTTAATTAATGACAATGGAATAGTATTGTACAGTAATATTCTCCGGACTCTGCTATTGGTTTACATTGGAGGATTACGAATGAAATATGGATAGAAGAGTCCTATCAGCATTACGACGTCCGTAAACCGCACGAGCGAAGCAACAAACAGCGCGCTGGTCGCGCAGTGCTGTTCGCGACACAGCTATGGACCGTGATCGTTCATGAGGGCACGTTAGAATTATTACTGATTTATTATTGAGTTCGAAGTAGCGGTACGCCAATCCGAATGATTTTGTTATTCGAATAATTAGTAATTACTAATTTTATAATTCGAATGCTAAATAATACAATACCAGTAGAAGAATTACATAAGTACATTGGGTGTTGCTGGAAGAGAACTCTATCAGAGTTAAGCTCGCCTTTGTACTTTTGTTTACCTCTGTCATATTTTTATAACTAATGTGTACAATAAAGTATTAAAATAAAAATAAAAAAATGAAAACAAAGTTCACTACCTTAACAATAGGTGATGATGAATAACAAATGATGAACAAAACAGAAAATATTAAATATATTAAATGTTATTACTATGTATGTGAATTCTTTAATGATAATATTTGACATAACAAATATTTATTTATATTTTTTTTATGGGTGAAAATGGTATGGCAACCCCGCCTGCGCTAACGGGATACGCTGGCTGAGCACCAGTGAAGGGTGATAGATGAGGATGAAGCAGGTCAGTTAGCCCATCGATGAATACACCTGAAATTCATCACGATGGTTTCCATGGGGGACCACGTGGAGGTCGACCCAATAGGGTATATTGCTAGTAATGGGGCTGTCAAACTCCATTGCTAACAATCCCTGTCCCCCCTTATTTATATTTATTAACATTGTGACATCGCTCTTTTATTCTTGCCTGACAATTATTATTTATTTAAATGTATTTAAAATTGGAATGTGATGACGATTAATGGTATAAAAAGGACTTGATGTATTATGTGAACTATATGTATAACTACACATGTTTGTACGCCGTACAGGCTAAACATGTCGAACGATATTATATTGTCAACATCTGCATGTATTTATTTATTGGCAACACTAATGATTGACATTCGAACGATTAATTAACTTGACTACGTTCGTATTGGCTCGTTCATGAACAATGATTTACTAAAGAATGATTTTAGTGATTAGTAGAAGCGTATAGTAAATGAAATTAGTAGTTGAATTAATAGAGTTAGTATTCAAATGTATTGAAAATCTATCGAATAATTGGAATTAATTACTCAATCGAATAATAGTTAGTCGTATTAATAAATTTTCACATCGCTAGTTCGAAACCAATCGAGTAGCCTCGAATTTAAAACGTTAGAAAGGACGACCTAAATAATTGCAATATAGTATGACTAACGATAGTTATTTTTTAGGATTCTTCACGATAGATAGATAGATAATTTATTTGCATTACTTACTTACAGCACACAAATTACAACATACATATACAAAAAAAAGCGAGATAACATAAATGATAAAAAAAAAAATACATAAAGCTAAATACAATTTTCGTTTGTGAGTGTGCCATAGCAATACAAAATGGCCACAACTCAGTTTATTGCTTCGCCCTCAAAAGAAAGATTGGCTAACTGACCTGCTTCATCCTCACCTATCATCTTTCACTGGTCAGGGTACCAGCGTATACCGATAGTGCAGGCGGGGTTACCATTCCATTATAACCCAATAAAAAAAAAACCGCAGTTAAGCTTTAGAGATGTTTTAAGAAAGACACTGCTGCCCATCCCTCGTCCTTCCTTAGTTGCCTCTTACGACACCCATGGGGAAGGAAGGGGTGGCCTATTCTATGCCGGGACCACACGGCCATTTATACACATATATAATATTTGTAAGTGTTTAAGTACATATACAATAAGATAAATAAATTGCAAAATCTCTTATAGTCCAATATAAAGCTATTTATTAATGAAATACGTATTTCCAAGTATACTATATTGCTTCATAGATCTTTAAACTAACAATATTAGGAACGGGCGCTAAATGCTGTAAAATTTATCGCTTGGAGGTGTACCAACTACAAACACATCACACCAATTTTCGGTTCGGTTCAGTTCGGTACAGGAATAGAATTGCGGTTACTGCAATTTTCACAGGATGCGAGCAAAAATGTTTATGGACGGGAGAAACTTACTAATATAATAAAGTTGTAACTAGATGATGTCTGTACATGGAAGATAGTTCATCATCATCGTCATCATTGTTAACTGTCCACTGCTAAACATAGCAAGTTTCCTCCAAAAGTTTGCAGTAGTAAGCTTATTATAAATATAAACAATTACAAGAAATTAGGATATAGGATTATGATATATATATATATATATATATATATATATATATATATATATATATATATATATATATATATATATATATATATATATATATATATGTATAATATATAATATATAAAATTCTCGTGTCACGGTGTTTGTTACCAAACTCCTCCGAAACGGCTTTACCGATTTTCATGAAATTTTGTGTGCATATTGGGTAGGCCTGAGAATCGGCCAACATCTATTTTTAATACCCCTCAATGATAAGGGTGACCCACCACTAAAATTTTATTTTTTTTATTTTTTTGACAAATTTTTTATTTTAATATGATTTAGGATTGAAAAATACATACAACTTTAAATTTTCATCGTTTTATGATCAACCCCTGTATTTTAATCGTGATTTTTATATTTCGCAATAAGTGGTAAAACAACGTTCACGGGGTCAGCTATATATATATATATATATATATATATATATATATATATATATATATATATATATATATATATATACGCTATAATGCAAATCGCCGTACTAAAAAAGACTTCTGGATAAAGTCTAAACAATTGTCAGAAACGACAAACATAGCATGTTCATAAAAATTCCGATTATACATATATATAGACAAGTGATAGATAGTTTTCTGGGTTCTAGAATGATAGTTTTTAAAACTGATTATTAGATTAGAATTATTTTGTTTAATTCCTCTACCATTTGTATGCTATTATTAGCGGAATTAAACAAAATAACCTTAAACAAATAAACACTTATATTGCCGTTTGGTCCCAGCATAGAATAAGCCACTCGTTTCTTTCCCGTGGGTGTAGTAAGAACGGACTAAAGGAGGACGAGGGACGGGCAGCAGCGTCCCTCTTAAAACATCTCCAAAGCTTAACTGCGGTTGCAAACCCGCCTACCAAGCGTGACAACTACTGGCGAAACCTCGCAAGGGGGAGGCTTATGTTCAGCAATGGACAGTTAAAGACTGATATGATTTAAAATTTGATTTTTAAAATAGATAGATAGATAATTTATTTGCATTACTTACAGCACACAAACAGCAAAAGACACAAATGCAAAGTGAAAAAAGATAAAAAAAGATACATGTACAAAAAATTAAAAAAAAAAACAAGAACCAAATCAGAATGCATCAAATTAGTAACATTTTTTTTTTCTTCATGCGTGTGCCACAGTAATACAAAATGGCCACAACTCGGCTTTTTGCTTTGCCCTAAAAAGAGCAAAACACTGATATTCTGTTGTGTACAAAAGGAAGCCGCGAAATACCACTGAAAAAAAATTTATTACGTTATATTCGCTATTTAGAAGAATACTTATTATTATTTTTATTTTTACAGCAAGTAACATTAAATCTGCATAAACAATTTTTACAACACTAATAAAGAAATAAATTATATATATATATAATAAATCATACATGAATATGCACTTACGATATTCACCAAACGATTAGCATGCACGTCACAACCGTTAATAGCTTGATTAGTCACTTGACTGTTTCTCATTAATTATTTATGTTACTAAGCTCTAAATACATATATAACATTCTGTACAACTGTTTGTTACCGCAATATACGTGTACATAAAAATATAATCTTTACTAATATTACAAATGTGAAAAAGAGTTTGTTTATTTGTTACTTTCTAAAAAATAAATTAATTTTTTTTGCTAGAATGTAGGTAGTTTTAAATGAAAGAGATTTACATTTCCCATATACATTCTGCCTCTGTGTCGGCGTGCAAATTATTAAGAATGTGAGAAATTTATATCTATTCTACATTATATTTCTTTTTATTATAATTTTTTTTTTTATTTATTATTATTATCATTATCATATTATTTGTGCCTTAATGGCCGTAATAATCACTATGAAATTTGGTATACACCTCCTCTATGAGATGGATAAAGATTAACCAGAGAGAGACATTGTACAAGTCGTTTGCTTGGACACCTCTGTTCCATTTGTGTTTCTACCGTGAAGCAGTTGTGTTTGCATGGCTGTGTTTCGGTTTGAAGGGTGGGATATGGCAGTGAATTTACAAAGTACAGAGGAATAACACCTGAGTTCTCAGGAATGGCAACGCATGGGGGATATCATGTGCGAAACAGTATACTCTGTTATGTCCATGGTACTGCTCTTGTCTATAGGCGATAGTTATCACTTTCCATCAAATGGGCCGTTAGCTTGTTTGCCATTCTAAGTTGCATAAAAAAAATATATATGTGTCTTACTTTTACTCAGTTAATGTTTCATAGTTCTGCATTATTTAAATCGATTCAATAGTCAGGTTTGAGTTAATTCCTCCACTTGTTCTAGATAAAACAGTTTTACAGTTTATTAGAATATTAAACGGCTGGCTGTTAAACGGGTAGCTGGAAACTAAACTAATTTATATCCAGTCTGTTACTGTTGGATTAAAGTTAATAAACTACGGGCCGATTGAATCGGGAATACGCGAAGTTTTGACTGGTGTTTTGTATTAATGTTAGTATAATAGTTTTATTATGTTAAAAAAAAAATATTTATCTGTCAGTCTATATGGCACATGTACGAAAGTAAATTATGTTACTATTGTTAAGTATTTTTTTGTATATATATATATATATATATATAATATATATATAAATATAAATATATATATATATATATATATATATATATATATATATATATATATATATATATATATATATATAAACTACTTTTTTTAATGGATGTCAATGAAATGGTTAACCCGCCCGTGCTATCGGTATACACCGGCGGGGCACCAGTGGGAGGTGATGAGTGAGATGAGAAGGCAGGTTAGCGTATCGTAATGAATACTCCAAAAATTCAGCATAATGGTTTCCAGGGAGGAGCACGTGGAGGTCGACCTATTTGGGTATATTGTTAGCAATTGGGACCTTGGTATCCATTACTAAATATCCCTTCCCCCCGTATTTTTACTACTACTGGCAACTACTAGCAATACCCCCCAAATAGAGGAATTCTATGTTCTGCAGTGAACAGTTAACGGTCGATATGATGATGATGATGATGATGATGGATTTATCTTTTTATTCTTATCTGTTGATATTATTTAAATTAATGTGCAACAATTAATCTCTCATTTGACTAAAGACCGATATTGAATGACTCATGTATTTAACATTCACTCTCCTACGTCACCGCCCCACTTCTTTTCGAGCGATACTTCTATGCGCTAGAGAGCAGACTTGCATTGACTTTCTAGTAGCACAGTAGAAAAGACCAATATAAAATAATATTGGAGGGCTCGTTTTATTGATTCAAAGCCAAGATTCCCATATTATCTTTATATTAAATTCAACAATAATTAAACATGGTGGTTTACAGGGGAACTACATAAATATTGTCCTGATAGGATATATTGTTAGCAATAAAACAGTTCACACTCCATTACTAATAATCTATCTCCCCCCCCCTTCCCCCCTTCTCCTCGCTTATTTAGGGTTGACAAAAGTATGAATTGTCGACATGAGAAAATGAAATAAAAATATTAATCTATAATCTTTCTTTTTCCCATTATTGTAAATGGGGGTCGGACTTTTTGTGTCAAATGACAAGTGAAATAATAGACCGGACACTTAGCTATTGTTCGTATCCACTGATCCTTTCTGTAAGGATAACTTTGACAATGGGACGAGTCGTCCCCCCGCATTGAGGTGGGGACACAATCATGGCGATATTTAAATTTTTGGATTCTTTAATATTTGGGTTTTTGAAGTTGGTTATTATTAATAAGTATCAACAGGCATAACTTGCGAACCCGCTTGCCGAGCGTAGCAGCTACTAGCACCCCCCTTCCTTTTATGGGGGAGGCCTATGTTCAGCAGTGGACAGCTATATGATGATTTACTGGCCCACAATATACTCTATAAAGTCATGGTTAATTCCTGATGAATTCCTCTTAATGGGCTAACTGACCTGCTTTCGTCCTCAGCTTTCACCATTCACTGGTGACCCGCCAGTGCATATTGATAGCGCAGGCGGTGTTACAATTTCATTACGGCCCATAAAAAAATCAGTTTTTCAAAAGACTTCAAAAAGAAATAGGTTCTCAATTCGGCTGTATGTTTGTTAACTCATAACTCCGTTAGTTAGAAACCGATTTGGAGAATTCTTCTATTATCTGAAAGGATATACTTACAGACTGGTCTTATAGAAATTTCATCAAAATCGGTTCAGTAGTTTAGTTTCTAAATCAAAATAACTGGTTTTGCCACAACTGAAGTCGGTTTTTTCGTGAAACACAATTTAACTGTTTTATATTTGGAACAAATACATTATTTTCACATTTTAGTACACATAGACGTGTACTCTAGCACTAAGATATATCCTATAAGTTTATCCTGAAATAAAAAAGTAGCATATACGTATACTGCTCAGAAATATTTGTATTAAACAAGAATTTTGTAATTATAAAAAAATATCTAAATACATCTTACTCCTGTTCAGTCAAATATTTAAACTTGAATATTCTTTAAACACCGCTTGGCATCTTAATAATGATTCTCCCACACGCTCTGGACGGTTTTTTTAATTAAATTTCCACAAAGAAAATTAAATTTATATTTTCCGTGTAAATTAGGTATGTCGTTAATGTGAGAAATAATATTTAGATAAAGAAGCGCGCGAAAATTATTAACAATACTTAATCTAATGTAAACATTATAATTAGATCTTATTTTTTTTATTAAATTACAAGATGACGGTGAATTTCGTATTACCTACAACGCCATCTATTAAAAGTAGGTCGAAGTTGCGATTTCCATACAAAATTACTTATTTTTTTATTTTTCCATGTTTTAGTTAAATTTTAGAATTTTTCGTTCTTTTTTTTTTCTTTTAAACCACTTCTGTATTATTATACTGAAAAAAATGAACAAAAAGTAATATTCAAGTCAGTTAAAGGATTTTTAGGAGAGTGAATAGCAATCGATTTTATATCTACATACAGATCAGATGAACCAGCTGATCTCTACAAATAATGTAAATATTACACATTTACAAAAAAATCATTAAAAGCGGTTGAGCAGTTTCTGGTAGTTAGCGTGACCAACATCATACACGGGATTTTTAGATATTAAAATAAGTTCGCGCAATAGCAAGTAGACATACCTCACCAAGTGGAATCCCACAGTTCACATTTAAGGGAGAAATCGGTAGACATACATAAAAAAACATAGTCGAATATAGAACCTCCTCCTTTTTTTAAGTCGGAAAAAAAATGACACATTAACTGAGCTTCAAGTCATACTAACAATATTAGTAATATATTATATATTACTACTAATAATTATATTATTGTGTGGTCCCGACATAGAATGGGCCACCCCTTCCTGCCCCGTGGGTGTCGTAAGAGGCGACTAAGGCAACTTAGTGGTCAAAGGATGAGCAGCAACGTTCCTCTTTAAACATCATAAAGGCTAAATGCGGTTGCCAATCCGCCTACCAAGCTTGGCAACTACTGGCAAAAACCCCCCTTATGGTGGAAACCTATATTTAGCAGTGGACAGTTAACGGCTGATATGATGTTGATGATATTAGTATAGTTATTAAAAAATCTTAGCCATATTTCCGAAAGGTGGCGCCACACCCTGTGTCACCAACGATCCGCGATACTCGGGCGCTATGAGAAGAAATTGGGCGGAAACTATTGTATTGGATTTATATTAAGTTTCACTGCTCTTTCAAGGTAAATCTGTCTTATTCATGCTACGTCTGCCTTCGTTCGTTCCTTCCTCGTGTGAGAATTGCGCCCTCTGGTGTCAATAATTTATAGGCCATCTTCGTTATGCACGACGTATGTTTTTAGTCCCTTTTACACTAACAGTTGTAAGGGAAGGGCCAAAATGTCTTCAAAAATATAATCTTTTTATATCGCTAAGGTTACAAAAAAGGATTCAGTACGTATGATGGCAAATGGTCACTATAGCCTATGAATGCTTGTCTTAAAAAATGATAAATAACTGTAGGGTAATAGATTTATATAGTAATTTAATTACGTAATTGTAACTTTACAGGTATATGATATATTCTTTAGCAATATAAAGGTTGTAAGCCTCTTGGTAATAAATAGAAATATATAGCTATATATATATATATATATATTTAATATATATATATATATATTAAATCATATATTATATATATATATTACTGTGTGTATATGATATATAACAAATAATATAACATAAATACCCAACTTCTGTTAATCCATTCACACATATTTAACTATAGCTTCTTTAGGACTTCCATCAACAATAATTGTGATATATTTTATATAATAACCACGTGGTTTACTATACTTGTTCACTCTTGATACTTAAAATGTGGTTAAGAGAAAACGCGGCAGTCGGGACTTCTAGACTAGGTATTTTACAAAACTATTGCCGTCGTGCTATGCCTAGCTCTTTAGGAAAGAGACAACTATAGCTCAGTAAAAAAATACTAATGAAAAATATCCGAAATAGTAATTTCGTATTCCCCTATTTTCTCTACTAAAACTGATCCAATTTTGATTATGTTTTTAACAATATTTCAAGACAACCGTTGGCTGTGTTCATTTGTATTTAATTTATTTTTTATGTTCATCAAATTTAGTTCGTGAATAATTCATTGCAGTCGTAAAATAAAAAAAAAATATTGTGATTAATATTTGAAATAAAAAAAGATATAGAGGCATGGCCGGGATAGATATAAATTGTATGGTAAAAAAAGTTTCACCCTAGTGTCATTATCCAGGGAAAAACCAGGGGAATATGTTTGTAGAGGAACAACGGTGTCCGCGTACCCTCTTAAGCGTAATGATGGCTAGCTCATCCGTCATACTCGTGAACGAGTGCCTCTTGCAGTGACTGGTCTGCTTTAGTCGTTGCAACCTTTCATATATCAGTTTCTGTAATTTGTATTCACACAAACTTATAACAAATTTATATATATGTATACATTTTAGAATGGTAAACAAGCTGACGGATCACCTGATGGAAAGTGGTAATCGTCGCCTATAAACACGAGCAGTGCCATGAACATAACAGTGTATACTGTTTCGTGAGGTGAGGTTTCGTGTTTCCTGAGGACTCAGATGTTATTCCTCTGTACCCTGTAAATTCACGTCATATCCCACCCTTCAAACCGAAACACAGCCATGCAAACACAACTGCTTCACGGTAGAAATACGAATGGGATAGAGGTACCCAAACAATCGACTTTTATTTATTTATTTATTTATTCTTTATTGTACACAGAAAAAATTACAACATATAATATATATATAAAATAAAGATGTACAACAGGCGAGCTTAACTCTGTAAGAGTTCTCTTCCAGCAAACCCTGAGTGGAAAGGAGCATTAATTATTAGCGGGCAGTATGCGTACAATAATAGAAGGAAACATTATAGATGTTTCTATTAAAAAATATGAAATATGTTGACATATATAAGTAACTCATACAATTAATTTCAAAACAAATACATATCTGTACACTATAATACATATACATATATACATAGTCATAAAATATCTCTTTACATACAAAATAGGTACATATACATACATAGACATAATAAGTTTATGAGGACAGAAGATGCTTTTTTAATCTGCTCTTGAATATATTCAGCGATTGACTTTCACGAATATGCAGTGAAAGAGAGTTCCATAGACTTTTGTACAAAGTCTCCCTCTGGTAATACATAAGTAATACCAATGAATCGTGAACCCCTTATATTCTGAAGTATGTTGAAAATTATTCAGTTTCATGAACATTATCGAGTGAATTTCGGTTACCACTTTCATACAAATGTAAACCACGTCAGGTATAATACTGTAGGAGAGTGGGTTATAAAGAAAATAAACTTGAAAAGATGCGAAAGTGCATTTTGCAATATACCGAGGCATACCCTTAAAATCCTCTCCTTACTTATATCACTTCACGCTTGATATTTCGCGTAATGATCCTACAGGGCCTACCATGAAGTATTTTCCGAAATTTCGGAGCCGAACGAAACAGAAATTTGATATTAAAATTATATAATATTATTCCTTTGGACTTTTATGATAGGATGTATGACGAAGGAAATGTTAAACTCCATTTATTGGTCCGATTTTGGTATAAACAAAAATACGAAATTGAGTCCGAAATTTCAGAATTTCATTTTATGGTAGACCCGTTGAGTCTTCACTTCGGGGTAATACATATATGAGCCGTCGTATAATTTAAGATATATTCAATTAGGAGGAGATGCTCAATTCGCCTATATTTTTAGCCGACTTCAAAAAGAAGAGGTTCTCGTTACAATTGTATTTAGAGGACAGGGATTGTTAGGATTGAGATCTAGCAGGTCCATTACTAGCAATATACCCTAACAGGTCGACCCCTACGCAGTTCCCCCTGGAAGCCATCGTGGTTAATTTTTGATGAATTCATCACGATTGGCCAATTATCATGGTTCATGATCACCTATCATCTCTCACGGGTGCCCCGCTAGCGTATAACGTTAACGCAAGCGGGGTTACCGTTCCATTATCCTTAATTAAAAATAAAACTTCATCGTAGGCTAACTGCGGTTGCCAACCCGTCCGCCAAGCATAGCAACTACTGGCATACCACCCTCCCCCCCCCCCCTTATAAGGAGGCCTATGTTAAGCAGTATCAGTTAACAGATTGATATAGTGTGGTATTTAGTCGATTCACTCCGCGTCCGAACGGCACGTGTAAACTGCCCATTTTTTTTTATGGGTGAAAATGGTATGGTAACCCCCCCTGCGCTAACGGGATACGCTGGTGGAGCACCAGTGAAGGGTGATAAATGAGAATGAAAACAGGCCAGTTAATCCATCATGATGAATTCATCAGGAATTAACCATGATAGTTTCCAGAGAGAACCGCGAGGAGGTCGACCTGGTTGGGTATATTGCTAGCAATGGGATTCTCAGTCTCAATTACTAACAATCCCTTTCCCCTAAGACTATTATCCGTTACCATTGTGAATTGGCACAGAGAACAAAAATATGTTTTTTTTTCCCATAAACATTCCTAACTAAAAAAAAAAAACAAACAAAAACGTCGACTCAATGGATTTATGAGAAAAATGTGTGAAGATAAGACGCCTTTAGATGCTGTGTACGTTACGTATTAATATGTGGGTGTGTCGGTTGAGCGCGATATACGGAGCTGACGGGCGTCGATAAGAACAGCGGACGATTGGAGTAGATATTTATAATATAAAAATTAATCGCTGAATTTGTTGCTAAGCGCAAATCTCGGGAACAATTGAACCGATTACGCTAATTCTTTTTTAGAATATTCCTTGAAGTACGAGGATGGTTCTTACGGAGAGAAAAAATTAATAATATGCCTGAAAATGTCTAAAAATAACACTTTTCTATACTCGTATACGAACGATTCGTAATAATACTTAAAAGTCAATTTGAACTTTAATACCTTGCCATAAAGTTCAAGTGTTAGTGGACAGGTTGCGGGAAGGCAAAACAATTGACGTGACGTGGCACGGCGTGTTTTATGATTATTATTTTTTGACATAATGTAATTGTTGACTTATTAATTTTCTTTTTTCTTTTTTTTTTATCTTACTAGCTGATATCCCGAATAGCAGAATAAGTAATAAAAAACTAAAAAATTAAAGGATCGACTGTTAGGTGGTGCGAATTTCGCGAGGGTCAGCAAGTTGTTAATAAAACAAGATTTTTTCAGTGACTACCGTAACAAGGAAATTCTAATTAAACAAATTGCGTAAGAGAAAGCTTATTCTATTTCAACAAATAAATAAAATAAAATAAATAAATCCTCAGGAGTGGCAACGTATGCAAATTTTAATATATATATATATATATATATATATAATATTTTTTTTTTTTAATGGATCATAATAGAATGATCATCGCGCCTGCGCTAACGGTATACGCTATGAGAACGAAAAGGCAGGTCAGTTAGCCTATCGTGATGAATAAATACCTTTTATAGTTTTACATATATATTTATTCATTAACCAACTCTATTAATTTCCCTGTTCCAAAGGTAGATTACACAGTACCAACAAAATTCAATATGACAAATATGCACATTGGCCAACTTGAACGTTTGCCGGAGTTCATTTCGTACATATTCTGAACATATGAATACACAAGACATTTTTATCTAATAAAAACATTATTTCGACTTTATGAATACAGAATTTCAAAGATTTTATGAATATTTGTAAAAGAGAGAGAGAGAGGTGATATAGCTTTTTGAAGTTAGGCTTTCATTATGATATTATTTCATATCTCTGTATTTTTCCCTATATACTATTATATAGGGAAAATTAAAAAAGTCACTGTGTTTTTTGTTGTTTCTGACAATTTTTTGGACTTCATCCGGAAGTCTTCTTCAGGGGGCGTTTAGTGCTTTGCGACACAGCGTCTCGCCTTGCACTATCATATGTATCTATCAATTAAAAAAAGCCGGTCAAGTGCGAGTCGGCCTCCCGCAACGAGGATTCCGTACGAAATAATCTATTTTTTTTTCTGAAGTAACTACAAATTTACGGTATTCGGATTTTTTCCTTTACTTGTACTACATGATATTGCTTCTTGCCAAATGTCATGATTCTAGGTCAACGGGATGGACCCTATAGGATTATATGATTCTCTTTGCGAATGTCAAAATATGCGATATAAATGGAACATAAACGGCCGTATCTTCTGATTACGTTGATTTAGAAGATTGATTTTTTTATTGCTTTAAGAGTTTGTAAACCCTCAGTTTTACAATCTCTAAAAGCAGTGAAAAAATATGATATTAATATATGACATTCAATATATATGATATTAATTTCAACTTGATACCACCACGCGTTCCTAAGAAAAAGTGTCTTGACAGACGGACGGACGGATAACGAGGTGATCCTATAATGGTTCTATTTTTTCCTTGGTTGTACGGAACCCTAATGAACATAAGTTTTAAAAATAATATGGCATGTTTTAGTTAAGCTATTAAGGTATAGAGATAATAAACATATATATATATATATATATATATATATATATATATATATATATATATATATATATATATATATATATATATATATATATATATATATATATATATATATATATATATATACAAAACGTACTTTTGACTGGTTAAGATTTTTGACTGCAACGTATATATGTGCAAAAAGGAAATTTAACAAACTTTGCTTGTCGTTTCCGACAATTGCTTCGACTTCATGATTCGACGAAATGGAATGAGAATTATTACAATTGACTTCAAAAAGAAGCGAGCTTTTCGTTTCGTGGTATTTTTCACGTATATCACAAAGTTATGAAATAACTTCGTCAGTTTTATACCGATTTGGAAAATTATTATATTTATATTATATTTATATTATTACATGTATCACAACTCCCATGTTTAGAACTAACAGAATTTTTCAACGAGCCTCCGATCAAACTGTTTATAATTACTCCTCTCCATCCAAAGGTTTGGCCCCTTGTTTTCTCACTGTGATCATTTCTTGTAATTGTTTGTATCTATAATAAGTTTACTATTGTAATCTTTTGGAGGAAACAATAAAGAGTATCTATCTATCTATTTTTTCATCTCAAAAGATATACTTACGACTACAAATTGGTTCAATACAAATTTTATAAATCGCTTCACTAGTTTTTTCGCGGGGTACAATATTTAATTATTACTATAATCTAGAATGGTTCTTGAGTGGCGACCGCGTACGGGCAAACACAGTGTAGGACGACCCCCACTAGTTAAAGTGACGACCTGAAATGCATTGCTGGGATTGTTTGTTAGTTGTATTGTCAGTGGATTCAGATGGCTTAGGATCATTCTTCATGGCTATGGGCTTATGTCCAGCAGTGGACGGATAATGGCGAATAAAATAACGAATAATGGATGACCATAATCTTTCAATATAATCTTTAGTTTCCATTTAAGGAGATTTTACCAGATGGAGACTTTGTACAAAAGTCGATTGCTTGGGTGCCTCTGTCTCATTCGTGCTTCTACCGTGAAGCAGTTGTGTTTGCATGGCTGTGTTTCGGTTTGAAAGGTGGGATATGGCGTGAATTTACTGGGTACGGAGGTTTAACATCTGAGTCTTCAGGTATGGCAACGCATGGGGTATCATGGACGAAACAATACACTCTGTTATGTCCATAGTACTGTTCATGTCTATAGGCGACGGTTACCACTTTCCATCAGGTGGGCCGTCAGCTTGTTTGCCATTCTAAGTTGTATAAAAAAAAACAATTCCACTCGTTCATATTTTCAATCTTAGGTGTACGTGATAAAAATCACTTTTTGCAATATCAAAATGTATTTGTTATAGATGCTAATAATTTGAACGAATCCCTATTTGAAAGGGTCCACAGATAAAAAGACAACGATTACGTTTTTTCATTTCCTGTCGATGTAAATTCGACGCATTTGCAGATACGATCCGAATGTCGGCGACACACGGACGGACAGTGCAGTGAACATCCGACTTATTCGAATTCAATTATAAATAATCTCTTTTTTGTAGATACTTGTTTACAAGTTCTTTTAAATCGTTATCTTTTAACATTCTACGGCTTAGTTCGAGAATATTATCTACTGAGAAGAACCGGCAAGAAACTTAACATTTGCTCTTTTAAATCTGCCCACTTGATATATGAAAGTGGTAATATTTTATTTATTTATTTATTCATTAAAAATAAATACAACATTATGACAGCAAAAACCAAATCAATGTTATAAACCTAGTGTGCTAACATACAACGTTATAATAAATGTATTTAACCCGACTCTAGATATTTGTGAGCCGCTTCCAATATCTTTGGCAGGCTGCTACTAAATATATCAATGACGTTTATAATATTATTTGATAACCGTACTGCGTGAGTTAAGGGAGCGCGCTGAAGTACGTTAGTTCTTATTGGCGGGACATTAAACGTAACCAGATGACGGCGCGCGCTAACAAGCATTCGGTACTCGCAGTTGGACTGTCTCTTGCACTTGTGGGTGATGCACACACAAAATATGTCAATGATGTTTATAATATTATTTAATAACATGTGTGTATGTTCATATGACAATATTTTTTATTTTTATAGATTTTTTTTATACAACTTAAAATGGCAAACAAGCTGACGGCCCACCTGATGGAAAGTGGTAGCCGTCGCCTATAGACATGAGCAGTACCATGGAAATAACAGAGTATACTGTTTCGCCCATGATATCCCCCATGCGTTGCCATTCCTGAGGCTGAGTCCTCATTGTTAGTCAGTGTTATTCCTCTGTACCCAGTAAAAATATATAAATAAGTACAAATAGTTTCAAATAAATAAATTTTGCACACTATAACTACCATTAAAATTGTGTTTCACAAAAAAAAAAACAACTTTGTTGCAAAACCAGTTATTTTGATTTAAAAACTAAACTACTAAACCGAGTTTGTTCTAATTTTTATGAGCGCAATCTGTAAGTATATACTTTCAAATGAAAAAAGAATGTTCGAAATCGGTATACAACTAACAGAGTTATGAAGTAATAAATATAAAAAAAAATATAACCGAACTGAGAATCTCCTTGAGAATGAGATCACCCATTGTTTTCTCACTGTAATTATTTCTTGTAATTGTTTATATTTATAATAAGTTTACTATTGTAATCTTACGGAGAAAACAATAAAGAGTATCTATCTATCTATCTATCTCATTTTTAAAGTCTGTTGAACATAAAAATTGTTACTAATAATAAATTTAATTTCTCTTACGTTCGGTTCTGCGATCTTTCTGCCTGTATGTACATTATAATATTCGAAACACCCTCGTCGAACAATAAAACGGAACGCGAAAACAATAATATGCTCATATTAGGTAGTATTTGAATTTGACGAGTGTTTATATTTATTGCTTCAATATCTAGCAATTGCAAATACAATTTGCGACTGGGCATTGCACGCGGCTTTTACTGCATTGAAAATTAAGTTATAGATCGATAAAATATTGCCATATTTTATCCACTTACCTTATAGTTTTGTCGTGATTTTGGCGCGATCGGAACGTGTTGCTAGGCTGGAATAAAAACTGCGTCAAGGCCTTCTCTTGCGGCTTGGAATGACAAACAAGATGAACTGAAGGAATCGTCGCCTATAGCCAGCATCATGGGTGTCACAGTATATACTGTGACGCCTGTTATATTCACGCGCACACTGACAGTCATCATCAACATCTTCATATCAATCGTTAACTGTCCACTGCTGAAAATAGGCCTCCCACTATTGGGGGGGAGAGGGGACTTGGTTATAGCTATTACCAAATGGGCTGCTGCAGTTAGGCTTTGATGTTTTAAAAGAGACACAGCTGCCTATCTTTCTAACAATAATTACTTATGTATGTATACATCTATACATATAAAAAAATTGCCATTTTTACTACATATATACGGTACATACAACAAAATAAATTTTTTTACAATTTTTTCTGTCTATCTGTCTGTTCGTTCCAGCTAATCTCTGAAATGGCTGGACCGATTTCGACGGGACTTTTATTGGCAGGTAGCTGGTGTAATAAGGAGTAAGTTAGGCTACGTTTATTTTAGAAAAATAAAGTAATGTTACAATGTCCAAGTAGTGTCCAGTACCGTGCGCAGTTAGGCGGAACGAAGTTCGCCGGTTCAACTAGTAAAAAAAATAAAATAAAAAATAAGCAAAAGAGGGTTGCTTTTGTACTATTAATTATAATTTATCCCATTCGTGTTTCTATCATGAAGCAGTTGTGTTTGCGTGGCTGTGTTTCGGTTTGAAGGGTGGGATATGGCAGTGAATTTACAGAGTACAGAGGAATAACACCTGAGTCCTCAGGAATGGCAACACATGGGAGGTATCTTGGGCGAAACAGTACACTCTGCTATGTCCATAGTACTGCTTATATCTATAGGCAACTGTTACCACTTTCCATCAGTTGGGCCGTTAGCTTGTTTGCCATTCTGACTTGCAAAAATATAAATGTATATATATAAAGAGAAAAAAAAAATATATAAACAATTTCCATTATTTATTTATTATTATATTAGCAAACCTCTGGAAGGTGGCTGAGTTTATTTTTACGGCGGCCAGTATACTCCGAAACTGTCAATGTAAATCCTGTTTGAAAAGGGACAGACACTTTATTGCCCGCTCAATCATACCTTTATTTAAATGATAAATCATTGTATAGTAGATGTTACTGTACAGGTACGGGATAGTGACGCCGAGTCAAGTTGACTCGAGTAGATAGATAGATAGATAGATAGATATATCGTTTATTTGTTTGTTACAAATCACACACAACATGTACATAAGAATAGATAATACATAAAACAACATAAGATTTATAAAATTGTGTTATTACGTGTGATCTGCAGCAATACAAAAAGGTCGAAGCTCAGCGTGGAACATTGTTCAAGGAACAAAACACTGATTTTCAGCTTTAACCCATTTGAGGGTACGTGAAAATAATAATTAAAATAAATATAAAATAAAAAGAGCAATATTTTTGGTTATTGTCTGTGCGGTGTGTGTATAATAAAAATAATGTAAATAGTTCAGAGTATAATTTGATGTAATTTACTCATTGTAGTACTCACTCGAATACCCGATCGGTACTCGAATACTCGATATACTAACAGAACAAAAGTACAGGATTCAAGATTTTTTTATGACGCTTAGAATAGCAAACAAGCTAACGGCTCACCTGATAGAAAGTGGTTACCATTGCCTGTAGACACGAACGGTATCGTGGGCGTCACGGTATACACTGTGACGCCTATGATACCCTTCTAGTAGTAGGTAATAATTATGCCTCCTTATATGTTATGAGTACTTGCGATACTTAAATACTGGACATGTATTTATAATATTTTTTTTTGTTTACGATATCAGCCGTTAAGTATCCACTGTTAAACATAGGCCAGCCCATAAAGAGGGGTTTTGTCAGTAGTTGCCACGCTCGGCGAGCGGGTTGGCAACCGCAGTTGGGTTTTGGTGGTCTCTTAAGAGGGACGCTGCTGTCCATCCCTCGCCTTCCCTTAGTCGCCTGTTATAAAAATACGAACCTATTTATTAATCAGAGACTATTCTTGACCCGCGACTTCGTACATGTAACCAGAATGAAAGAGGGGAAAAGGGATTGTTAGTAATGGAGACTGAGAATCCTATTGCTAGCAATATACCCAACCAGGTCGATCTCCTCGCGGTTCCCCCTGGAAACTATCATGGTTAATTCCTGATGAATTCATCATGATGGGCTAACTGGCCTGTTTTCATTCTCATCTATTCTATCTCATTCTCAATAAGGATAGTAGCCGTAAAGTTTACTATATAGAACACGTGCAAATTTCCTCTCCATCTAATATCTCCGTCCGTCCATCTTCATCTCAAACGACATATGAGATAGGACTAAAGGTTACGAATTGATTCCGAAACCAGTCGAGGTTTTTTTCCGATTGTACGATACGTAAACTGGTAGTTATTCTATTAAAACCTATCTACGTACACAAAATTTTATGACGATTGACAAGCCATTCGTTTATTACCTCGTAGCGTTTTAACAGCCTTCAATCAATCATAAAATTTGACATACACTTATTATTTGAGATGAAGGAGGACGTAGTACCTTTTACTCTGTTTTTTTTTTTTATGGGTTAAAATGGTATGGTAACCCCGCCTGCGCTAACGGGATACGCTGGCGGAGCACCAGTGAAAGGTGATAGATGAGAATGTAAGCAGGCCAGTTAGCCTTGTTAATCATGATGAATTCATCAGGAATTAACTATGATAGTTTCCAGGGGGAACCGCGAGGAGGTCGACCTGGTTGGGTATATTGCTAGCAATGGGATTCTCAGTCTCCATTACTAACAATCCTTTTCCCCCTACCAATCCCATTGTTAACAGTATACTCTGTCTGGTCGACCTCCACGTGGTCCCCCTTTGGAAACCATCGTGCTGAATTCCAGGTGTATTTATCACGATGGGCTTACTGACCTGTATTTTAATTCTCGTTTATCATCCCTTATTGGTGCCCCGCTAGTGTATACCGATAGCGCGGGCGGGATTGCTATTACATTATCATTTATTAAAAAAAAAACAGGTCGATCGCGACTATTAGTCCAGTCGATCGTGGCGAGAAAAAAAAATATTTTGCTAATCTAGGGGAAGATGCCCAGACGCAATGCTCACACTAATATAAATAAGTAATTACTAAGAATAATTTACAGTTTTGTTTTCCCTCTTGATAAAATAAAAAACATTACAATACTACATAACTGTGTACTGAATTACATACGTTGTTGCATTTGAGATTTCAAGAAGTATGTAATTGGTAGATCGCACAAGGTTTCGTCAGTAAACAGTAGATCTTGGATCTAGTCAAGTTACCAGAGGGAGACTTTGTACAAAAGTCGATTACTTGGGTACCTCTGCCTCATTCGTATTTCAACCGTAAAGCAGTTGTGTTTGCATGGCTGTATTTCGGTTTGAAGGGTGGGATATGGCGTGAATTTAATAGGTGCAGAGGAATAACACCTGAGTCCTCAGGAATAGCAAAGCATGGGGGGCATCATGGGCGAAACAGTATACTCTGTTATGTCCATGGTACTGCTTATCTCTATAGGCGACAGTTACCACTTTCTATCAGGTGGGCCGCCAGCTTGTTTGCCATTCTAAGTTGTATATAAAAACAAGTCGGCCACCCTTGCTCTACGCATTAGTAAAAATAGATTTATAATATTAACACAGTAGGTATAAAGAAGTATATATTAGTAAAAAAATCCTTAGGAAATAATACCTACCACATATTGTGAAACACATTTATCCTCTTTATGGGTCAACATAAAAAAATTGTGTATAATACGATAAAATAGCATCTTTTGTTCCCTTAACTGCCTACAAGCATTGAGCATATCCGTGTATAAAGAACGGGGAGAAAGTATTTTGTTAAGAGGTAATCTCTGGAGACAACCCTTACTATCGGCGCTAAATGGCCGTGTCGATTGAATTTAATCGAACATTTACGTGAGATGAATCATGCTGTCATTCAATCGAAGTCACTTGATGCCCTTAAGGGCCCATGGTACGGGTGGGAATCTTCAGTTTTTTTTATTAATAAATGATAAGTATCCGGAATGTAAAAATCTGCAAACGGACTACAATCACCAACAGAGTCCGGAGAATCTGCAAGTTGTAGTGTCAATTGGCTGGCCATATAGCTCGAGTAATTGATAATGGATAGGAGAGGAAGATTCTCGAGTGGTGACCCCGTATATAGCTAGTGTGAGGAGAACCCTGCGAGTTGAGTGACAATCTCAAGAGCGTTGCAGGAAGTAGCTGGATGCAAATAGCGCAGGTTTGTGCTGTTTGGATTGTAGACAGGATTAATAGGGAAGTTCTATGAAAAGCATATACTGATTCTTCTTCTTTTCATTTAAGAGTTTCCTTTTGTCGGTGCAACTAATTCATGCATCTTCTTCCAGCCAGCTCTATCCCAGGCCATATCCTTGACCTCCCTATACGACATGACACCTAGTGTTTCTTTTATCTGTCCCATGTAGTTATTCCTCGGTCTTCCTCTTCCTCTTTCGCCATCTATTTTTCCCTCTACTATGCTCTTAAAAAAATCGTCATGTCGTATAAGGTAGCCCAGCATTTTGCCTCTTCTATTCTCTATTATTTAAATTAATGTTCTTTTCTCGTTCACTCTTTTCAGGACTTGATTCACGTGGCTTAAAAAAGTTTACACAAACAAATATGCAAACGAACAACTGACCATGTAAAGGTTTATACGAGAAATTTCAGTATGCTGAGAAATCGCCTGCGATGTACTGAGAAACAACATATGCTCAATATCGCCCATTACGTTCACCGCGCGGACAGAGCGGTGCGGCTATAAACTTCCACGAATCGTTGCTCGTTCCGGGGGAAATCGAGAGACGTGACGTCATCAACTCAATGTTGATGGATGGGCGGAGTCAGCAAATAAATGTCAACTTACTCGCCCGATCCATTACACGGGGCTTTTGTTGAAAACGGTACCGGCAACGCAGAAAGTTGATTGATAACTCGAGAATTACCAAACGGCTAGCATTTCTCGTCGGGTTTGTTTGTTGATTTGGTGTGTTTGTATGATACGGGTCTGTGTGTTTATTTATTACCTCTTAGCGCTTTGAGGTAAATAGATAGATAGATAAATTATTTGCATTGTTTACATCATACAATAACAAAGAATAAGAATAAAATTGTCGATAGCCAAACCAATCACTCTGAAATCTGGTATACACGCACTTTATGCGATGCAGAAGGATGCTACTCTTTGTCCCGGTCAGCGAACATATCCTGGTCACGCAGATGAAGTAGCGAGTATAAGCTAGTATCTATATTACTCTTTAACCGTTTATTTGTTTGTAACACTTCATTGTACAGTAAAGTCTTAAATTATAGGATACAGAGTTCTTAAGAAAAGAATGAGTACTATTGCGGACTTATGGCATAAAAGGGATCTCTTCCAACCAACCTTTGAATATCTGATAAAAATTGTAAATTGGTGGAGACAAAAAAAAAATAAATTATTAATTTAAGTTAAAAAATTCTCGTACAAAAATGAACTCTGTTATTTTCAATCACAGCATTATACTCTCAGTAAATATTATTCGAGAAACATCAAACAAATGGCATAGTATTTTTCCGCCGTCAAAACTTTTAAGACAGGATTTGAGCATGAGAAACAAATCTCGTACAGCCGAAATATTTCTAAGAAAATATACCCAAGTTAGACAACTGACAGTGAGAGAGTAGCACAGCAATATATTTAACAGGTGAGCAAAAGAGATAGAGCACTTCCACTCGCTTTTGAAAAGTGCTGATTACGTAAATTATTGCGCAGAGCATAAACGAAACATAAGTGAAGATATTTTCAAAATTCACATTGTTTTATCTTGGCTACAAAAGTCGAATGCTTGGGTGCCTCTGTCCCATTCGTGTTTAAACCGTAAAGCATTCGTGTTTGCATGGGTGTGTTTCGGTTTGAAGGGTGGGATATGGCGTGAATTTACTGAGTACAGAGGAATAACATCTGAGTCCTCAGGAATGGCAACGCATGGGGGGTATCATGGGCGAAACAAAATACTCTGTTATGTCCATGATACTCGTACTGCTCATGTCTATAGGCGACGGTTACCACTTTCCATCAGGTGGGCCGTTAGCTTGTTTGCCATTCTAAGTTGTATAAAAAAAAATTCATAGAAATGTTGTCCGCGTGGTCCCAGCATAGAATAGGCCACCCCTTCCTTTCCCGTGAGTGTCGTAAGAGGCAACTAAAGGAACTTAGTAGTTTGATAGGTGAAAATAGAATGGTAACCCCGCATGTGCTAACGGGATACGCTGGCGGAGCACCAGTGAAGGCTGATCGATGAGAATGAAAACAGGCCAGTTAGCCCATCATGACGAGTTCACAAGGAATTAACCATGATAGTTTCCAAGGAGAACCGCGAGAAGATCGACCTGGCTGGGTATATTGCTAGCAATGAGATTGGATTCTTAGTCTCCATTACTAACAATCCCTTTCCCCCCAGGAACTTAGTAGTAGGACGGTCAGCAGCGTCTCTCTTGTCCCTTTTAAAACATCACTAAAAGCTTAATTGAAGTTGCCAACCCGCCCGCCAAGCGTGGCAACTACTGGCAAAACTCCCCT
The DNA here is from genome assembly GCF_026898425.1 of Galleria mellonella. Lineage (NCBI taxonomy): Eukaryota > Metazoa > Arthropoda > Insecta > Lepidoptera > Pyralidae > Galleria > Galleria mellonella. The sequence continues at coordinate 162,301 of NW_026442135.1, read as the reverse complement.
TATGGGAAGGCTTATATTCAGCAGTGGACAGTTCACGGCTGAAATAATGAATGATAACATAAAAATATGCGATACAAATATGGACTGTCTACATTAACATGGCACAGCCCTCCAACTATTTACTTCAATGTATGTGACCATACACACAGGTGGCTCTCTGTTTGTGTTTACGAGGGAACGTCATCAGTAGCGGTCCAGCCAGAGGACTATTATATTCCTTGGTCGAAACCTTGTAAATATTTTTAAGTTACACATTTTAAAATCTGTAGATTTTGGAGAGGCATGCCATGTTATCGTAGACAATTTATACCTTAACATCAACCCCGATGATGTAGCGGGTTTATAAAATTTTGTCTTACTTAATTAGGTCTCGGGTTCAATTCCTGCATAATATAAACATTTGTATTCGTGAATAAGCCTATTTTTATTGGTCTGAGTGTTTTTTGGGTTTATTGTTGGTAGTATGTAGGGTAATCTAATCTGTATATCTCAAAGGTTGACTGGTAGAAAATGATACAAACATTAAGTCTACCTTTTTAACCGACTTTGAAAAATAGGAGGTTATCCACAGTTAGGTTTTGTAGATTTTTTTATACCACTGAGGTAGCAAACAAGCAAACGGCCCACCTGGTAGTAAGCGGTTACCGTAGCCTATGAACGCTTGCAATACCAGAGGAATTATGCGCGCGTTGCCGACTCTAAAGAAACCTCTTTACCCCCCTTTTGAAGAACCCCATTCCATAACCTGAGTGTTTGTGGGAGAAAACATCACCGCGTTGTACACGACCATTTAGGCTGTAAGGTACGAGGGTGAACTCCCTATTGATAGCGAGCTGTACGATGATAGAAAGTGGCCGATGTTTTAAGAGCAACGCTACTGCCCATCCCCCGACCTAAGAGGCCCCCGTCGTAAGAGGCTACTAAAGTTTCCTTTAGTAGCCTCTTACGACACCCACCGGAAAAGATGTATATATCAAACTGTTTATAATTACTCCTCTCCATCCAAAGGTTGGCTAGAAGAGATCGCTTTTAGCGATAAGCTCGCCCATTGTTTTCTCATTGTGATTATTTTTTGTAATTGTTTATATTTATAATAAGTTTACTGTTGTAATCTTTTGGAGTAAACAATAAAGAGTATCTATCTATCTATCTATTTTTTAATGAATTAATTAATTTCTTAAAAAGTATATTAATTAATTTACCATTTAAATGTTTGTTCAGCATCGTTTCAAACAATTACGCGATGGAATTTGATAGTGGTAACTGTTACGCTAACTGCGGAAACATATTAATGTTTATTTACCACGCACTTCGCAGTAATTAATTTTATTTATTTATTCTTTATTGCACAATAAAATTTGTACAAATATCGAACTTTTTACCTTATCCACGATTGATTAACTACCTTCAAACTGACATAAAATAATCAATTTATTTTTATTTCTTATTCTGTTACAAAAAAATTACGAATGTTCGAATGCCTCTGATTATCCCACTAAGGATTATAGTCATGAGCATATTTATATTCGTTTATCCAATGTTAATCTCAATTAAGAAGAGGAGGGAGTTTAGTTACATCTCATCAAATCACACCAGGAAGGATGGAGGCGGCGGCGAGAGGGGGGGGTTAGATTAAAAGAAAACCGCACGTAATTGCAAAATAAGGTAAACAAGGTAAAGGAACGAACGAATACTGATTTAATTTATAAAAGTAAAAAATAATAGAACGAAATAAAATTTAAAAAAATTGACGAAATTTAAAAAAAAATATAATGATACAAAAGAAAACACTGAAATGTATTTTGCAAAAACATTACTGGACCTCAGATTGTTAAAAGCAGACAATGAATTATTCATACCTTTGTATACGTAAGATATTTTTTATTTCGTAGAAAGAAATAAACTAACTTGTTTTCATTTTACTTGGATACAATTTGGTACTTACTGTGACAGTTTGAACTCCCTGCCGAAGTTTTTCCAAGAGACTACAGCATGGGATTCTTCAAAAGAGGGTAAAGAGGTTTCTTCAGTATCGACAATGCGCGCGTAATAACCCTGGTATTGCAGGCTACGGTAACCGCTTACCATCAGGTGGACCGTATGTTTTTTTGCTGCCTCGGTGGTATAAAAAAAGTTTTTTTTTTATTGCCCAAGTAATCGCATAACGTAAAGCAGTTGTTTGCATGGCTGTGTTTCGGTTTGAAAGGTGGGATATGGCGTGAATTTACTGGGTATAGAGGAATAACACCTGAGTCCTCAGGAATGGCAACGCATGCGGGGTATCATGGGCGAAATGTTTTGTCTATGGTACTGCTCATGTCTATAGGCGACGATTACCACTTTGCATCAGATGGGCCGTTAGCTTGTTTGCCATTCTAAGTAGTATAAAAAAAAATTACAGGTAGTAGGTAAATCCACGTCAATTGGGGGGAAGGGATTGTTAGTAATGGAGACTACCAGACCCATTGCTAGCAATATACCCTATCAAGTCGACCTCCACGCGGTTCCCCCTGGAAACTATCGTGACTAATTTATCATTGAATTCGTCACAATGGGTTAACCGACCTGCCTTTTCATCCTCACCTGTCACTTCTCACTGGTACCCCACTAGTGTATACCGATAGCGCAGGCGGGGTTACCATGCCATTTTCACCCATAAAAAAAACACCCCTTCCTTTCCCGTGGGTGCCATAAGAGGCGAAACAAAGGGAATTAATGCTCAAGGGAAAGGCAGCAGCGTCCGTCTTTAAACATCACCAAAGCCTAACAGCAGTTGCCAGTCCGTCTGCCAAGCGTGGCAACTACTGACAAAACCCTATTTATTGCGAAGATCTATATTCAGCGGTAGGCTGTTATCAGCTGATATGATGATATATACTTTCATCATCATCGATGAAAGTATATGCCCTCGTACTCTGTTAATTTTACTGTAACATACCTACTGTCTTTCAAAGTAAAAATGATGACTCAGACCCTGTATAAACTCTCCGTCTGCCATATTTTTAGCAGTGGATAATTAATGAGAGAATCGTTGCTGATTTGAAATTGCTTATTGGAAACAATAATCACTGTTCTGGTTCGATAGCCCCTCATTAACACTCAGTCTCTCTCCAACGGATCGAATATCCGACGTATTTGCATCGTAAGATTATTTTGGTATCAGCACAAGTCATAAGCGGAAGCGAAATTAAAAACAAACTTGCTTTTGTAGCAGTTCAACAAACTCTTCGTTGGTTACGGTTAACGTCGAAAGATATAAATATTTGTGTTTCTTTTTTTTATACTACTTAGAATGGCAAACAAGCTGACGGCCCACCTGATGGAAAATGGTAACCGTCGCCTATAGACATGAGCAGCAACACCGACATAACAGGGTATACTGTTTCGCCCTTAATTCCTCCCACCCTTCAAACTGAAACACAGCCATGCAAACACAACTGCTTCACGCAAGCAATTGACTTTTGTACAGTTTAAGTGTTTTCAGTGTACTATATTAATTGTACTTAAAAGGAGACTCCAGCCTATGTTTTGAAACTCTATAAAAGATAAATTAATAAAGATTATTATTATATATTCAATATCTGATTTTTGTACAGTATTAGATACATTGAGGAATAGTTTTCAGTGTACTATATTAATTAACAAAACAGGGACTTCTCTTTGCCCGCCTATGATGTTTTTAACTCTATAAAAGATAAATTAATAAAGATTATTATTATGTAATATATTCAAAGAATATCTGCATTTTACATGAATTTACAAAAATATAGAATACATTGGGGCTGCGTCACATATCACAGGCATTTATAATATAATGATTTAAGTAAAGTAATTAATAAATTATAAAACAATATATATACCGAAGCACTTTATTTATTTTTATATAAAATTTTATAGAGCATACAATGCTCTTTTGATATGTTTAACTAGTAAGTACATGTAAAATTGCAATCATTTAAGTAAATTGCACAAATCCTAACTGTTGTGACATGAGTGCAATATTTAACTGTCATTAGCAATAGATTTGTATTGAGATCGATGTTGGATTCAAGAGTTACTATTTGTTTGTTTGTTTATTGATTATTATTATAATTTATTTGCTTTCTGTTTGTATACCATTATTATTTTCTTTTATTTGTTCTGTTTTGATGTTTTTGTTCTTATTTTGTGCGCTACTGTGTGGGCCGCGTGCTTCTTCGATTAAATTATTTCTTTCTTTGATTTCTTTCAAATCAAATCGCGGGGATGTAGCTGGTATTTTGTATCATATACATTTACGTATCCCGTTCATTATCAAACACAGTAAACGAATGCTTCACGGTTAAAACATTTTAACACATATTACTATATGCCAATATTACACACAGACTTACTTGTAGTATAATTAAGTGGGTAATAGAAGAAGAGATTTTTATAAATTACACTCGTACGTCAATATATAGTATTTAGCTAGAAAATCTGTGTTTTACTACCAAATCAAAGCTGGTAAAGTCGGAAAATATAGGCGATAAACAGTTGCGTACTAAAAAAAAAAACGTTTCCGCTTCCTCTTATGACTTACACCATAAGTAAAAATAAAGGTAGGCCGGCGAAAGAAACAGAAGGGCTAACGAGACGGAGCGTGGCATACAAATTGTCTCCAATGACAGTTGAGGGCGGAATTGAGATGAGACACCGGAGATCTTAACGCATTTTGCGAGTAATAACATATCATCGCCATATTGTGTTACTTATAACAGATTTATTACACAATTTTGTTTTTGTCTTAAACCAAATATGCTTGCATGGCTATGTTTCGGATTGAAGAATGGGATATTACAGGGAAATTTTAAGGAACAAAGATATTACACCATAGTTCTCAGTAATATCAACGAATGTGGTGTGAGGGAAAAGAGATTGGGAAAGGGGTCTAACTGCCCCCTTGTTAGCAATATACCCTATCAGGTTGATCACCACGCGGTTCCCCCTGGAAACTACCGTGATTAATAATTGTTGATTTAGTTACAGTGGGCCAACTAACCTGCTTCATCCTCACCTATCATTCCTCACTGGAATAAAACCTGAGCCCTCAGGAATGGCAACGCATGAGGAGTATCATGAGCGAAACAGTATACTCTCTTATGTCCATGATACTGCTCATGTCTATAGACGACGTTTACCACTTTCTGTTAGGTGGTCCGTCAGCTTGTTTGCCATTCTAAGGTGTATAAAAAAAAAATAACACAGGCGGTGTCACTATTTCATTTTCACTTATTAAAAAAAATGCATTCGAAGTACTATGTCACAGTATGCTTTATAATGGATTGTTAATAATGCGAACTAACCATCGGCCTGTTGCAAGCAATAATTGTCACCCTCCCTCACTGGTCCATCTCCACGTGGTCCCCATGGAAACCATCGTGCTGAATTCCAGTCCGCTGTTCCAGTCAGTCCACTGCTGAACACAGGACTCCCACATAAGGAAACGTTTCGCCAGTAGTTGTCATGCTTGACAAGCAGGTTGGCAACCGCAGTTAAACTTTGTTAATGCTTTAAGGACACTCTTGCCAATCCCTCGACCATTAAGTTCGTTTACAATTAAGAATTTTCTCCTATCTGAAGTCCGTTGAGAATCTCAATTTGTGTAATAAATTGGATTTGCTTATACGATCCCAAAATACGAAACGAGATTAAATAGCTTTGTAGTTACTGGTATTTTATATAACTTTAATAACATTTTCTACTTAAGCCTGCTTACAAAGAGTAGCTAATCACTTATGCATAACTTATATATTTTCTATAAATACTTTTATATATTTTAAATAAACAGTCGGAGCTTAACGTAATGTAAAAGCCTTTACAGGTTGTTTAAGAAAGTTACATCCCTATAAGTATCGTAATACCCTCCAATCGTGTAATATTCTATCGATTCCCCTGACATAAGGAAAACAGACAAATGGTCGGCCCCAGTCCAACGTCTACCGCGTAACACTCTGCAATGGGTTGCTATTGTGTGCCTACTTCTTCTTTATACTTTATTGTACACAAAAGGTTATTAAAATGTTAAAACAAACATAATAGTGCACAAAGGCGAGTTTATCTCCAATAGAGATTTCTTCCAGCAAATCCAATATGAGAAAACTGACAGTTCATTAGTAGTTACAGTCACACACGTGTACCAATCGACTTAAATGTTATAGTAAAAATAAATAAATAAAATGTCTTTACAATTGAAAAGACCTTACTGTGTGGAGAACTCGTGAACCCCCTGGACATTCCCTGTTATCATTCCCAAGTGTTGCGAGTGATTGTTTACCTAACATATATAGTGTGGTTTTCACGAATAGACCAAAATAGATCAGCGCCATTGTGACATTCACGTGGCGTGGCTTCCTGAAACCTGGTGCATCCTGAGCGTGTACCGCTTACGCTTAATCTGCAGTCAAGGGGAGTCCGTACCATTTTGACATCTCTCTCTTCAGTCGTACACTCTTGACAGAGTTGTCGTGGTTTTCACAATGACAGTGGATCGTCGACATTTTGACATACAAACCTTTTTTTTGGGACCTAGAACCCGGGCCCAGCCTAGGTCTCATATTATTACTTTTGCTTCCACTTGTGCTACATATATTACAATATAAATCAGCCACTTAACACAGGTAAACAGTACCTACATACCTGCTTCTTTATTGCCGACGTTTCGACGTGGATTACACCACGTCGTGGTCACGATGGAACTGAAAGACTAGGGTTTTTTTTACAACACAGGGGGCAAACGAGCATGTAGCTCACCTGATGGTAAGTGACTACCGCCGCCCATGATCACCCACAACACCAGCGGCATTGCAGGTGTGCTCTAGATAATAAGGGTGACAGTGTGAGGGTACCCGACGACACTGCGCGAGCTGCCCGATGAAGACGCCGCTTACTTCAGTCCTGCTTCAGTCAGTATATGTTTCGCCCATGATACCCCCATGCTTTGTCATTTCTGAGGACTAAGGTGTTACTTCTCTGTACTCTGTAAATTCACTGCCTTCAAACCGAAACACAGCCATGCAAACACAACTACTTCACGTTAGAAGCAATTGATTTATCGACTGATTAAATATTTCAATTTGTTATTAATATTATTACTGTTTAAGTGAATAATTTCCACAAAATTTGAATACCCTTTCAGTTATAACACCTGAGTCCTCAGGAATGGCAACGCATGGGGGGTATCATGGGCGAAACAGTATACCCTGTTATGTCCATGGTACTGCTCATGTTTATAGGCGACGGTTACCACTTTTCATCAGGTGGGCTGTCAGCTTATTTGTCATTCTAAGTTGTATAAAAAAAAGTTATTTTATTGACCATAAGAACATATGATACGAAAGGCGGATATAATGCTAGTAGCATTCTCTACCAGTCTAGATTAGCCTAGATTATTAATACATATACATTAAGTTCGATTGAAACAGACTAAATGTAAGCAAAGTCACAGGATAATATTAGTACATTGATGTATATAATCATAAGACATAAAAACCTGACTCGTCGTTTCCATGGAAACGCTAATTTAATTCAGGCTCTAGGGATACCTGTAACAAAAACATTTTGTGTTAAAATATATCACGAAAGTGGAGTTGATTGATCCCTAAAGTGGGTTCTGATCCTACTAATATTATACACTAGTTGTGTCCTATAGCTTTACCCATATGAATCCTTACTAATGTTATAAATGTGAAAGTGAGTTTGTTAAATAGTGCCTAATTGGCTTGACCAATCTCTATGAAATTTGGTATATACGTACAATATCAGATGGAGAAGCTACTTTTTGTTTCGGTCATCAAATACATCCTGGTCATGCAGACGAGGTCGCGGGTAAATATTAATCAATGTATAAAATATCCTATGTCCTATGTTTGGATATAACCTATTGGTATACTAAATTTTATTCAAAACCATTCAGTACTTTTTATCAGTAAATGGCCTATCTCCCCACTCCCTATCCTAAATATGCCTCATAGGCATAACATTAATAAGATAAAAAAAAAACTCAAAATTGCATATTTTTATGAATTAACGTTATAAACATTCATCTCTTTTTACACAAATTATGGAACAATAAATAATATTTTGTAAAAGACAATATAATAATAATAAAGAAATAAGACCCCTCCCCCCTTTAAATATGCCTATATCAGAGCTAAATGTGTTATTCCTGGATATAACATAAATTAGGAAAATAAATCTCATCAATCTCAAATTTACTAATTTTTAACGTAAACGTGTATCTCCTTAAACTCAATATTATAGAACAATAAATAAAATTTGTTAAAGAATTAGTAGAAAAAGAAATCTAATTCAATCGAAATAAAGCTGTGAACGTCCACGAAACGAAATTAAAATAATAAAAAATACATGAATTTTCGTTGTTTTTGCAACTTCAGTTCCATATAAATTCAGACCTGTCACTTGCACACATTTACAAAACACGCACACTAGTGTAACCATTTTTGTCTCGTTTTTGTGATTGCCTTGCCAGTCTGTCTATTAATGGATGATAATGGAATGGTAACCCCGCCCGCGCTATCGGTATACACCGGCGGGGCAGTATACCAGTGAAGGATGATAGGTGAGGATGAAGCAGGTCAGTTAGCCTATCGTGACGAATTCAACAAGAATTGTTCATGATGGTTTCCAGGGGGAACCACGTGGAGGTCGACCCGATAAGGCATATTGCTAGCAAGGGGACTGTCAAACTCCATTGCTAACAATCCCTTTCCCCTTGCGAGTCTGTCAGTATGTAGTACATTATAACACGTCGATGGTAATGTTGATGTTATCTTCCATCTTTATTGGCACAGTCTTCATACTCTTTAGGAGGAGGGTTAGTGGGGGTTTAGGGGCGAACTCCTTTACCCCGTCTTCAACTCCGAGGGCTACTACCTCTGAGTCTCTGGCTTCAAGCTCTTTCCTAACGGGTGAGGCGTTGTTTTCTGTTTCTTGTTGTTGAGGGTAATTGAGGACTGGAAGAGAAAAGGATTGAGGAAAAAAGGAAGGGAGCATTAGAAATGCGTAAAGGAAATTAGTAAATGAGAGGAATAAGGGACTTATGTGTTCCTTTCCCACATAACACTGCAGCTGCGGAAAAGACTGGGACACTGCAGCGGCTCGGGAGGCCGGGGTCGCATACCCGTATGCCCTTATTCTAGAATCGGACAGATTTCTAGAGAAGAACACCCCTGACGCATTTATTATAATATATAATGAAAATAAATATATATAGCCCAATATACCTTCCCACCGCGACTGTTAGTAACTGGATAAATAGTATACACGCTAAGTTCCTTACGGAGTACATATAGGCTACCAATATTTGGTGTCATTGACACACCCTTCAAGTCCGCTAATGGTTTCGATTCTACCCTGTATAAATCAATTCATGACATGGATACGGGAAATAAAATATTTTTGTCGACTGCTTACCACAAATATCACAATCGCGATCGAGAAATGTAACTGCCATGTACCTCACACATAGCTCGCTAACGTACCAATATATCAAACCACACCGACAGATGGCGCTCCTAATATGTACGTAAATTTTGCAAATATCGAGCCCCGAGTGGCGAGTCGTTTGAATATAAATGTAAGATGATGAAAAAGGCAGGTACGGTAGTCATGCATGTAAAATGAATAGTAAGTTATCGGAGAAATTCAAAGGGTGCATAGTATGTATTACAAAAATAAATATTTATGGGGGTCTTTCAAATATTTTGTAAATCAATATTTATTCATTCAGCTTTATGTTATATGAATAAAATCGTTTAAACAAACAAAACCTGACTCTAAATCATCATCTTCCTATCCTTATCCCAATTATTGTTTGTGGTCGGCGTAATAAAAGATTTGGTTTATAGTTTTACGACCGGCTGCCTGCCTGACTCTAAATAATTGAGATAAAGTCGGGAATTAAAAGAAAAAGTATTTCTTTTTCTTCGATGATGATGATGAAAAATTTAATCATTCATTCAATTTGATCGCTCTTTTTAAGCTTTACTTAGTAATATTATAAATGTGGAAGTGAGTTTGTTTGTTATCTCTTTTCACCTTAACGGATTAACCTATTACTATAAAATTCGGTATTTAGGTACTGCGTAGAGTACCTATAGGTATATCATCCAGCATATGGCCCAACTAGGCTTATGCCCAAAAATTGCTAGCAAATTTTGTCACAATGAGGAAGAAACGCAGCAGCACTGAATGTGTGGCTGTAGCCCACTCATACATAAACGATATATCTCCTTTGGAAAACACACTCTATGTCCTGAGGAGATAAAAAAAAACGTCGTTGCAAAAAACATCTTAAAATTCCTATCATTGATAGGAATTAGCAGCGAACTTTAAAAAAGGGCGAGCACAAAAGTTCATGGAAAGGTCGCGGTGACACAGGTTATTCTGCCTGAAAAAGCTTGTCTTTCAATAATAATAATACTTCATCTACATTCCATAGAATTGGGAAGGACATAGGTTACATTTTATACCGGCCAGCGAAGGAACCAATAACGAAGTCGCGGGAGAAAACTAGTTTATGATATATTTATTTACTCCCTTTACATATCCAAGTATACATATTTATACATATATGAATATACATTTATATTAACACCGTGTGGCCACGACATAGAATGGACCGCTCCTTCCTTTTTTTTTATACAATTTAGAATGGCAAACAAGCTGACGGCCCACCTTATAGAAATTATAGACTTTTAACATAATCGAAAATAGATATCCGATCGAAATGGGCGATATCGAAATGGGTGATGACCTTTCTGCTGTCATCAACCATTGTATAGATATGGGAACGGTAGCCATACAACCCATGGCTACTAAGAAGTAACGAACCATCACATTCGTAATCAATAAAGATTACTATGACTATAATTCTGAGTGCAAAAGAACATGCGAATCACGTGACGGTAAGTGACTACCGCCGCCCATGTGCATACCAGAGGGAGACTTTGTACAAAAGTCGATTGCTTGGGTACCTCTGTACCATTCGTGTTTCAACCGTGAAGCAGTTGTGTTTGCATGGCTGTGTTTCGGTATGAAGGGTAGGATATGGCGTGAATTTACAGGGTACAGAGGAATAACACCTGAGTCCTCAGGAATGGCAGCGCATGGGGGGTATCATGGGCGAAACAGTATACTCTGTTATGTCCATGGTACTACATGGCTCATGTCTATAGGCGACTGTTACCACTTTCCATAAGGTGGACCGTCAGCTTGTTTGCCATTCTAAGTTGTATAAAAAAAAATCCACAGCAAAGGAAAAATTGCAAATGTGCTGCCTTTTAAGAAGAGACACCCTTATCTCTTAAAGGGTATGATGTCTTTCTTTTACTATTGAAGTGTTCCGCGATTGATCGCGATCTCACATGATGGAAAGCGATGATATGGTCTAAAATGGGGCTCGTAGGCCCACGAGTAGCCTATTCACATTTGCTTTAAATTGGTCCAGTTTATATTTGGATGGTAAATCATAAGCAGGTAAAGAGTTTTATTCCTTGGCTTGGCCTGGTGATATGATGAGAAAGGGCAAAGGAACATGCAAGTCACCTGATGGTAAATGATTACCGTCGCCCCTATGTGCGACGGTGCCTATGCACCTGCGACATTTAAGAAATTACAGGAGTTTTGCTGGCGTTTTAAGGAGTCTGTTACTTATTCTAAAGTTTCAACCTTTTCTTTAACGAACGACGAATGAGATACTAATCTCGCCTGTACTATATATATTCTTTATTGCACAAAAACATACAGTAACAACAATAAGTTAATAACAATGTTAGCAAAGGCGAACTTATCTCTAAAAGAGATTTCTTCCAGTCAACCTAACGCAGTGGCATAGGAAGTAGTGAGTGGGCAGTAGTAGTGCAAGACAGAAATTTAAATAAATATTTACATAAATTATAAATAATTATATATATACACACATGTATTCACATATATACATACATACACATACACATATATATACATATACACATACACATACATAAACACACATACATACACACGTTAAATACAACATATAAATATCAGATACAAGAGAACACAATGATGACAGTCTTCTAATCATTTTTATATTTAAATTAAATTGGAAAGATAAAATGATTTTAATCTTTTTTTGAAGGAACTGCTAGACGGGCTATTCTGAATATTCACGGGAAGTTTATTCCACAGCTGTACAGCACGATATGCAAATGAGTTACCCATAAAATGGGTTTTACAGCTGGGAAGCTTCAGTACCCTGGACTGGTTCAGACGAAGACGTCTAGGTCTGGAAGGAGAAGGTAATAATTGGAACCGGGAACGAAGGTAGGAAGGAGAATTGGGATTATTAAGGATATTATATAGGACCGCTAGGACATGTGTCTCATGACGATGTCTAATTGGGAGCCACTTTAAAGGAGTGCGGTATTCTGAGACATGATCATATTTACTATCAGCATATGCTGGTACATATTATATATCCAAGAGAAAAATATAGTCTATTTGTTATCCCGGTTTTTAAACGTACTCCGGTCACGAGGACGAAGTCACAGGTAAAACTCAGTAATGAATAGTTAACAAATATAGATTGCTTGACGGAGCCGTTTCGAAAGCCACTAAATATCTAATACTTAGTTCCACCTTTCTATATCTAGGCTAAATACCGGTTTATTGATCTAGGTACCTATAATTTATTTTGTGCCAGTATTTAGCTTTAAATCCATTCGTATTCAATATTTATCGGTCCTTCTAACTATAGTCGACTAACTTATTGATTAGTACACCTATACATGATTGTTGCGTGTTAAAATTTATGGCATTACATTCGGCGCCCTTGGGCCTGTGTGAAAGAGTGAATGATTTTTGGCATGCGACAATGCCATTCACTCATTTGGCCACTTCCAGACGGCGACGATTTCTTCGTCATTTCTTAAATATTTCCTTTTACTTTCTATGGTAAGTCGTAGGATAATACTCCGGGAGGGGTGCGCTGCGTATTCCCGGCGCACCACTCGGAGTGGTCCCGTAGGGGAGCGGCGCAGCTGGTGACGTGGAAGACGGCAACCGCGACCCCTCGTCACCGGCACACGGCACTGAGAGGAATACCGGGGTGTTTTTAGTGGGTAAAAATCCCACAGTACCCATCCGTCGTCCCGCCGGCGGATGGGTCCCTTTCTGAAGATTTTCATCCTTGTTAAAAAAAAAGGATAGTACTTACGATCCCAGTACGTCAAGGTCGGCGAAAAGGGGTTGTTAGTTAAAGGGATCCTGGTGCACCGCTAGTGTGCCCCGATATGGGATTTTTTTAATGGGTAATAATGGAATGGTAACCTTGCCTGCGCTATTGGTACACATTGGCAAGGCACCAGTGAGGGATGATAGGTAACGATGAATACAGGCCAGTTAGGTTGTGATGAATTCCACTAGAATTAACCACGACGGTTTCCAGGGAACCACGTTGACATCGACCTGATAGGGTGTATTGCTGGCAATGGGACAGTTAGACCATATTACTGACAATCCTTTTCCCCCGCGCAGACGGAGTTACCATTACATTATCATCTATTTAAAAATTCCCTAATCCTCATTACAAACAGTGCTCTTCTCATTCTATTATTTCAATTTCACTGAACCCATAAATTATTGTTTCTCTAAAATTATGGGTTCCATTGTAATTTTTGTTTTTGTATTTGTTACTTCTCTGTTTCATATTGTTTCACTAAAAATGTTAAACAACAACATATGGAAGAGGGCACGAACTCCTGAAACACAGGTTTTTTCATACCTACCTCGGGAGTTAGGGACTTCAAACTATATTGTAACAAAGAGTGAAATAAATATTATTTATTATATTTATTTTTTTATGCAAACTTTATTACTCAGCTATAGCTGGTATATACGCTACTTTGCGTATACTGCACTTACGGGCCGAGACCAAGTAAGTGCAGTGTGTGAGTTTTTGTGTGTGTGCGTGTGCGCGCCCATGCATGCATATGCATGTGCATGCTCGCGCACCTATGGCTATGTGTATGCAACTATTACATGTTATGTCTCTGTGGTATTATTAAATGTTTCGTTATTTTATTATAAGTTTTATAATTGTAACATTCGAATAGTTCTATCAACATTATTTACAGCATAACACTCAACATAGTCAACAATAACAACTATAACGGAATTAATATAGCCCTTAATTACGTATACAGTTAGCAAACAAGTTGGTAGCTCTGTAATCCAGTATCCGTAATTTGGCGTATCCCTCCCGAGTTGCAGGATTTGGAATATTGACGGTAAAACTTGCTTCGGCCGAGGCCCGTTCGAGAAGCCGCCATTATGGAATTTAAATTGAGTTAGTAGCTTGTTGACATAATGTTATACATGATAATTATCAATCTGTACTAATGGAAATAGAAAATTTTACACGCCACTTTATCCTAAATAAATTGAATTCTTTTTTATGCAACTTAGAATGGAATAAACAGGTTGACGGCCCACCTGATGGAAAGTGGTAACCGTCGCCTATAGACATGAGCAGTACCATGAACATAACAGAGTATACTGTTTCGCCCATGATACCCCCCATGCGTTGCCATTCCTGAGGACTCAGGTGTTATTCCTCTGTACCCAGTAAATTTACGTCATATCCCACCCTGCAAACCGAAACACAGCCATGCAAACACAACTGCTTCACGGTTGAAACACGAATGGGACAGAGGTACCCCAGCAATCGACTTTTGTACAAAATCTTCGTCTGGTAAATTACACGCCACTTTATCCTAAATAAATCGAATATTGTTTTTTTATGCAACTTAGAATGGAATAAACGAGTTGACGGCTCACATGATGGAAAGTGGTAACCGTCCGTTTAGGGGGCAGAAGGTATTGTTAGTAATGGGGATTAGTAGCCCCATTGCTAGCAATATACTATATCTGGTAATATACCTCCTTGTGGTTCCCCCTGGAAGCCATCGTGATTGATTTATTGTTAGATTCGTCACGGTAAGCTAACTGACCTGCTTCGTCCTCACCTATCATCTCTAACTGGTGTCTTGCCAATATATACCCATAGCGCAGGTGGGGTACTATTCCTATAGCATGTCTATAGGAATAGTTACCTGATGGAAAATAGTAACCTTCGCCTATAAACATGAACAGTACCACGGACATAACAGAGTATACTGTTTCGCCCATGATACAACCATGTGTTGCCATTCCTGAAGAATCAGGTATTATTCCTCTGTATCTTGTAAATTCACTGCCACATCCCACCCTTCAAACTAAAATACAGCCATGCCAACACAACTGCTTTACGGAAGAAACACGAATGGGACAGAGGTGTCCAAGCAAACGACTTTTGTATTAAAAATCCCTCTAGTAGACAGGTCTTATTTAATCTATATTAGCTGAACCCAAATCAGAATTTTTTAACATCTCTGTGAATTATTGATGCCCATTAATTCCTCTCCTTCCTATCCTTAAATCAATTCAGGGTACGATAGAGCTGATATACCTGAAGAAGGTAAAAGCCGCTAGTACCCATTACTACCATTAATTTCTTCCACCAAAGTCGCGTGCAAGAATATTGATAAACTATTGGTTGGTTGGGTATATTGCTAGCAATATACCCAACCAGGTCGATCTCCTCGCGGTTCCCCCTGGAAACTATCATGGTTAATTCCTGATGAATTCATCATGATGGGCTAACTGGCCTGTTTTCATTCTCATCGATCACCCTTCACTGGTGCTCCGCCAGCGTATCCCGTTAGCGTAGGCGGGGTTACCATACCATTTTCACCCATCAAAAAAAAATAGGCTATTATATTAAGAAGTACAGAGAACTACGAAAGAAAATTGGTGACTGCGGCAGCAAGGGACGAAAAAACTAATAAATGATTGAGGAAAACGAAGCAAGTGACAGATATAATTGAAAGAGTAGCTTGAAATGGGACTGGGCTGGCCTTATAAGAAAAGATACCGTCAAATACGAGTTAATTTATACGACGACAGTTCCATAGATAAATCAATATAAAAATAGATAGATACTCTATTGTTTTCTTCAAAAATATTGCAGTAGTAAACTAAAAGTAAGGAGTAAGTAGAGCATCCCTTCCTATGTCGTAGGTGTCGTAAGAGGCGACTAACGAAGCTTATAGTGGAAGGATAAGCAGCAGCATCTCTCTTGAAACGTCACCAAAAGTAGTTGGCAACCGCAGTTGCCAACATGCCTGGCAGGCATCGAATATACATATAATCTAGTAATGTAAAAATTGTTATTGACAAGTAATTGACATATCAAAATGTATAAAAACATGTAATACACATTTTCTATACACTAGCCTGCTATGAATTGAGAAAAACAGCAACTGATGGTGTATCTTTCGTTCTCTTTTTACTAATTATATTTGCATAAGAAGAAAGGAGGCAACCATACGATTTAATGAGGTCATGAAAGGCATTTGTCAGACTGTTGCCGTTATAGTAAACGTACTGATTATTTTATTGGAATTATTTTGTTTAATTCTGCTACCATTAGTATGTATGCGACTGCTCTGCACTCGAAGATTTATCACCACTTTTACTACCAAATTTCTACAAGTCAGAGATCGGTGCCTAATATGGAAGGTTGTGGAACTTCGATGTAATTTACAAATGCAATAAAGAATATGAAATTAGATACAAACAGATTTTGTTTTGCATCGAGGATTTTTTTTTTTTTTTGCTAAAAAACTGCATATGCAATGGAAAGAAAGTCAATATGGGGCTGACGCGAGAATTAAAAAAATGAGATTGCAAAAAGAATTATCAAAGTCGGTTTCAGGATTGGCGACGTAATCCTGTAACATGGGCACAAAAAGTACAGACGAATTGGGAATCTCCTCCAATCGGAAGCCGCTCAAAGGGCCGCTTTAGACGGTTCATAATCGATTTATCACACGTTGGGGGTGGAATGTTAACGAACTAGTACAGTTTCAACTGCTGGTGATACAAAATGAATAGTAATTTAGAAGAGCGAATTCGAAGTCGTTAGCCATAAGTTCAACCACAGTATAAGTAATAGTGGGGAGGGGGGGGGAAAGGGATTGTAAACAAAGGAGTTTGATAGCCCCATTGCTATCAATATGCCCTATTAGGTCGACCTCCACGTGGTTCCCCCTGGAAATCATCGTGAACAATTCTTGTTGAATTCGTCACGATGGGCTAACTGGCCTGCTTCATCCTCACCTATCATCCTTCACTGGTGCCCCGCCGGTGTACACCGATAGCGCGGGTGACGTCACCATTCCATTATCACTCATTAAAAAAAAAGCATAAGTAATAGTACCGTGTGATGATCGGCATGGAATGGGGAGAGAGGGATTGTTAGTAATGGGGTCTACCTGACCCATTGCTAGCAATACACCCTATCAGGTCGACCTCAACGCGGTCGACATCGTGAATAATTCTAGTGGGATTCGTCACGATAGGCTAACTGACCTGCCTTTTCATTCTCACCTATCATTCCTCACTGGTGCCCCGCCAGCGTATACCGATAGCGCAGGCGGGTTACCGACAGTTACAACAATTACAACGGGCGACAGTTACAACTTTCCATCAGATGGGCCATCAGCTTGTTTGCCATTCTAAGTTACATAAAAAAAGTAAGTTAATTTTTCTGTTTTCAGCCCACCTGATGGAAAGTGGTAACCGTCGCCTACAGACATGAGCAGTACCATGAACATAACAGAGTATACTGTTTCGTTCTTGATACCCCCCATGCGTTGCCATTCCTGAGGACTCAGGTGTTATTCCTCTGTACCCAGTAAATTCACGCCATATCCCACCCTTCAAACCGAAACACAGCCATGCAAATACAACTGCTTCACGGTAGAAACACGAATGGGCCAGAGGTACTCAAGCAATCGACTTTTGTACAGTCTCCCTCACTTTCCATCAGGTGGGCCGTCAGCTTGTTTGCCATTCAAAGTTGTATAAAAAAAAAAACCCGCGCGAAGCCGGGTCGTATCGCTAGCAATATTATACAATGAATTGTATTGCGATTCGCGTGAAGCGGGTCTTTCAGGCCCCAAGCAAATTACGTACTCATTATGCTTAATTTATACAACATCTAGATTATCCAAATTATTACGAGCCTTGATTTCTACGCGATCAAATCCCAAACGGCTCGAAATTTCACAACATAATGTTTACATTTTAATAAAATTGTAACTAAATTAAGTAACATACATTATAATCTCGTAAGTACACATTGTCTTTATTTATACTTATAATAAATCTGTAGAGAGGTCAATTCTGTACATGAAATATATTTCCAAAATAACTATCAGGCGGTGATTAGTGATCGATACTGATGCCCAAAATGCAATCAGTAAAATTTTTGTCTGTCTGTGCTGTATGTTCGTTATAGAAACAAAAACTACTCGACGGATTTTAACGAAACTTGGTACAATTATTCTTCATACTCCTGGGCAGGTTATAGTATACTTTTCATCACACTACGATCAATAGGAGCAGAGCAGTGAAGGGAAATGTGTCTGTTACATCAAAACCACTAAACCGTGTGAAAGGACATAGGCTACTTATTTTATGAAAAACGACGGAAATGCAGACGAAGTTGCGGGCATCAGCTAGTATTTTAATATAATAGCAACTGGATTAACGAATTATTTGTTTAATTTTATTTTTTATTGAATAAAAAAAACCAGTTAAAATTTTCATAATAAAAACGACGGTAAACAAAAACCTAATAATAAAACAAAAAGCTAATTACAAGCTTTCACAAACAAAAACAAAATTTAACTAAATGCATATGACGTCGCTAATAGTTACAATCAACAAAATCGCCTCTTATGACACCCACGGGAAAGGAATGAATGAATGAATGAACGAATGAATGAATATTTATTTGCAAGAAATATGGTAAATATACAGGTGTTGAAATAATATGAAGTCCACATATTTCGCCACAATTAGACATGCAAAATTTAAAAATGGAATAAATTTATGGAATAAGCGACCGTGCTAGAGTGACTATGCTAGGACCATACGACCAAAATAATAAGGTTATATTATTAACAAAGTTCAAGTACTTTACCAGAGGGTGACTTTGTACAAAAGTCGTTTGCTTGGGTACCTCTGTCCCATTCGTGTTTTAACCGTGAAGCAGTTGTGTTTACATGGCTGTGTTTCGGTTTGAAGGGTGGGATATGGCGTGAATTTACTGGGTACAGAGGAATAACACCTGAGTCCTCAGGAATGGCAACGCATGGGGGTTATCATGGGCGCAACAGTATACTCTGTTATGTCCATGGTACTGCTCATGTCTATAGGCGACGGTTACCACTTTCCGTCAGGTGGGCCGTCAGCTTGTTTGCCATTCTAAGTCGTATAAAAAAAAAATAAAAAAAAATCTATGTAGTATATAAAAATATTATTGTTACAAATTCTACGCAGTAAACTGAAAGAAATTACAAGGCATAAACTGTGGTTAATTTAGACAGCAAGTTATAATTGGCAGTGGGGCTGTAAACCAAATGAGATGGGCGGCAGTTAGAGCTGTATAAAGTTAGTGGTTGGGCCATTTCAATTACTGTTTGTTACAAAGGTCATTTGGTAACTTTTAAGTATAGGTTGGTATCGGAAACATTAGCATCCTCTAACGCAATGTTTTATTAGTAATAGTGAATAATTTTCTCAAAGAAAATGTTACTTAAATTATAAAACTATAGATTTCCATAGAAACTAACAAAAAGCTACAAACTAAAGTTCCATCGCAACCATCTGGATGAATGGCGGTCTTCCACCGCGCGTTTTCAAGGCATTTTCTTCTACGCACAACTACGCTTTGGAATCAACTTCCAGCAACAGTATTTCCGAACCGATACGACTTCATAACCTTCAAGAAAAGAGCATATTCCTTTTTAAAAGGCCGGCAGCACACCTGCAGTGCCGTTGGTGTTGTGGGTGTTGGCGGCGGTATTCACTTACCACCAGGTAAGCCGCATGCTCGTTTGTTATAAAAGAAAAAACTTGGAACGCGTGTTATTTTTTTATGCAACTTAATAATTAAAGAAGCACGCTGTTACCCATCCCTCGCCCTCCCTTAGTCGCCTCTTACGACACCCACGGGAAAGGAAGTGGTGGCCTGTGGCCGGCATACCGGGACCTAACTTTCTATAAATATGAACGGTGCTGGCCATGTCTATACAAAATATTATATGCTTCCATCAGGTGGCCCGTCACCTTTGCCATTCCAAGTTACCCTTGTGGCGTGACGGTTTTGAGTCATAGTACGCAGAAATTTTATTGCCATATTCATTCCGTTACTTGAAATCGGTATACGACATGCGATCAAGCTACTTAATGGTATGTTTATACCTACAAGTATATATATATATATATATATATATATATATATATATATATATATATATATATATATATATATATATATATATATATATATATATATATATATATATATATATATATATACCTACAAGTATATAACCAAATATTTTTACCTTTTTTATGCAACGTAGAATGGCAAACAAACTGACGGCCCACCTGACGGAAAGTGGCCCTCCCTTCCCCTTAAACATACCTTCTTTGTACGACCATGATTGGTTATAATTTTATTATATTACTAATGTTTTATTCGTTCACGTTTTTTTTATACAACTTAGAATGGCAAACAAACTAACGGCCCAGCTGTTGGAAAGTGGTAACCGTCAGGGACTCAAGTGTTATTATTATTTAAATTCTACAAAAATTCCCATCTCCCCTCTTAAGGAGACGAGATGGCAAACTAACCCCCGGAAGAAGCACAGTCGGCCCGGGTTCAGGGCCCCAGGGAGAGAAACCGGCGTACAATGCGGGCAATATCTAACAGCACCGCTTTCTGCATCATTCCCGGGAGTGAACCGCCTCGGAATCCCAACCGTCTGAGATGTTGTTCCAAACTGGTTGGGATAAGACCGTTCACCGACAAAACGATTGGAATGATTTCGGTGGACGCCGCCCTCCACATTTCGGTCACCTTGTGAGCCAGGTCGAGATATTTTCTTTTTTTTTTTCGAAGAAAATGCCTTAAGAAACGCACGGTGCAAGACCGCCACTCGTCCCGATGGTTGGGATGAAACTTTAGTTTATATTGTTTAGTGCTAATCTTCTCAAGACTACGACATAGGATATTTTTTTCTGAGTTTACGAGGAGAAAGCCGCGGGAAACAACTAGTAATATGAGTGCGAAAATTCGTAAATATATTTATTACGTAATCACGATTAAACGGCTGAATGTTTTTGTGTAAAAGTTCGGTACACACATAGACGTTATCCTAGATAAAGAATCACTATCACTACATAGTATAAAACAAGGTCGCTTCTCGTCCGTCTGTCCCTATGTAAGCTTAGATCTTTAAAACTACGCAATGAATTTTGAAGCGGTTTTTTTGTAGATAGAGTGATTCAAGAGGAAGGTTTATATGTATAATACATGCATAATATAGTAGAGGAAACATAATAATTTTAGAGGTTTCTAACGTGATGTCGTAAATATACATATTTTTTAGCATTTCACCCGTGCGAAGCCGCGGCGGGTCGCTAGTTAATAATATATCTAAGCACTATTCATCTTAATTTGTCCTGTAGACAAAGCCGAATAATACAATTAGTGAAAATATAAATTTACACTGTATTGAAAAGTGTTTTGTCAACGGACGCGCAAACGTCATTAATTACACTGGCGGTCAGTATTATTGTCCCATAATTAATGGTTTTTTTTTTATGGCCCCCAAATACAAATAGAATGAGCGATCGCTCTATGGGGATTGTAAACGGCCATTTCACGGGAGTCTGAGTTTTAACCCCTTCCTTTACTTCCATGAGTAATGGCTCTGAAGAGACATTGATTTATTTTTTTTAATTCCCGCATTAATTACGTTTCATTTATAGTAAGAGATAGTGAAGGTATTTCTTTTATTGGTAAAATTAGGTCATTTATATATTATGTAAATTTTTATTATGGTTTATAAATGATGAGGTAACAAATACAAAAAAAAAAATACAAGCAAAATCTTTCCGAACCGATGACATCATAACCTTTAAGAAAAGAGCATATTCCTTTTTAAAAGGCCGGCAGCACACCTGCAAGTCTGGTAGTCACTTACCATCAGGTGACTCGCATGCGTGTTTTCCTCTTATGTTAAAAAAAATACAACGAAATTAAGAATATTCTCTGAAGACGACTCAAAAAAAATTATCAAGTACAGTTAAAAGATGACGTAATCACATAACACACAAAAATACCGGACTCGTTTCAGGAACTTTAAACAAACTCAAGAACCTTTTCTGCTCTTTATACGTATAAACACATCATTTCAACAATTCAATATAATTAAACCTAAGAAGATTTAATAACTTGTAACAATCATCATAGACATGTACATCATGGTTGTATGGGCAGAGCACTTTCTCTTTTCCTTTAGGATGAACAAAATAAAAAAAGAAAGATAACAAGTACATATAAAACCTTTATTTTTAAAAACAAAACTAATATTTAGACTTATAGAGATAGAGTTCCTAACAGAGATTTCCTACCAGTTTTACGTGTGTTATATATATGTATGTTAGCATTGTATATTTGTATGTATTTATTTATTTATGTACACTTTATTGCACCATTTATAAAATAGTAGACACATTTAACTGTAATAAGAAATGATACAAAAGGCGGCCTTATCGCTAAGCAATCTCTTCCAGACAACCTTTGGGTAGAGAACATTGAGAAAATAAAGAAAAATAAAGGGTAGGTGGCACACTATTATATTAGTACTATTATATATAAACAAATATATACAAAGATATATACATATATATATACATATATATATATATATATATATATATATATATATATATATATATATATATATATATATATATATATATATATATATATATGTACTTGTGTATGGCTATGTTGTCACAGATATTTATTATTTTGTATTATTTTTACAGATCTATTTTTTTAACGCTCCACCTACCTATTTATTCTTTAATTCTTTCTAACCAAAGGTTGTCTTCTAGAAGAGATTGCTTAGCAATAAGACCGCCTTTTGTACTACACTGTACTTATCGAAAATTGTTCAACAAATTCTTTAATGTTGGTGCAATAAAGTGTTAAATAAATAAATAAATAGATCATCGAGTCTCAAAAACGGGTCAACTTTTCTGATACGTTTTTTTATCAGTGTTCTATATACTTACAGACATAATGTAACGTCTACCTTATTATATTTAATTATTTAATAAATAAAAGAGTTTTTACCCATTGAAAAGATGCAAATAAATATGGAAATTGTAAAGGAATATCATTGATAACTTTTTTTCATGCAAAATTTTATAAAAAAGTTGACCCGCTTTTCTCGAAGCATTTGTATGGAGACACTCTATTTATATAATTTAATTAGATTACATTAACACGAAATATTTTCCTTGTATTACGTAAATGGGTACTTCAGGTATTCAATTCCCTTTTCTCGTCAGGTATATGTTATACCACGTGATCTATTTAATGGGCTGTTTAGTGGAGGCGACGCGATAAGAGAGGTAATTTTTTTGATAACCGACTGAAGCCTTATATTATGCTCTTTATTATCTTTCACAAATGGAAGCGATGAATATATATATTATAAGGTATACTAGTGGCCCGTCCCGGCTTCGCACGGGTGGACATTTTTACAACATTTTTAAAAGTGGTTATTGTGACTTAACGATAACAGTTAAATATCTAGAGTCGGGTTTTTTAATGGGTGATAATGGAATGGTAACCCCGCCTGCGCTATCGGGATACGCTGGCGGGGCACCAGTGGAGGATGATAGATGAGGATGAAGCAGGTCAGTTGGCCCATCGTGACGCATTCAACAAGAATTGTTCACGATGGTTTCCAGGGGGAAACACGTGGAGGTCGACCTAATAGGGTATATTGCTAGCAATGGGGCTGTCAAACTCCATTGCTAACAATTCCTTTCCCCATTTAGAGTCGGGTTAAATACATTTATGTTAGCACACTAGATTTATAACATTGAAATGGCTTTTGCTGTTATAATGTTGTAATTGTTTTTAATAATTAAATAAAAATAAAATAAACAAATATAGTATCGCGAAGTTTTTTTGTAGTTATTAATAGTTTCCGCAGCGCACGCGACGAAAGATATTTTATAGCATTTTTTTCCACACCTTGAGTTACGTTACTAAAGTTTTAGTAAGGATCCCTAATCTTTTCTAGCAATAAATATAGCCTATGTTAAAATGATAATCTCACCTGCGCTATCGGTACATACCGGTGGGGCAGTAGTGACGGATGATATGTGAAAATGAAAAAGCAGGTTAGTTAGCCCATCGTGATAAACACACCTGGAATTCAGCACGATGGTTTTCCGGTACCACGTGGAGGTCGACTTGATATTGCTAGCAATGGGACTGCTATTCCGCATTACTAACAATCCCCTCCCCCCCCCACATATATGAATTAAAACAATCGTCACTTTAATGTTATAAATGGAAAAGTGGGTTTGTTTTTTTTATTAACACTTAACGCCTTCACGGTCCAACCATTTATCACGAAGTTTGGTATATATGGACTATTTCGGATAAAGGACGGCATAGGCCAATATTTATTTCGATCAATTAATTTTTTTTATACAACTTAGAATGGCAAACAAGCTGACAGCCCACCTGATGGAAAGTGGTAACCGTCGTCTATAGACATGAGCAGTACCATGGACATAACAGAGTATACTGTTTCGCCCATCATACCCCCCATGCGTTGCCATTTCTGAGGACTCAGGTGTTATTCCTCTGTACCCTGTAAATTCACGCCATATCCCATCCTTCAAACTGAAACACAGCCATGCAAACATAACTGCTTCACGGTTGAAACACGAATGGGGCAGAGACCCAAGCAATCGACTTTTGTACAAAGTCTCTCTTTATTTGCAGACGAAGCCGCGTGTAATGATAGGTGATTAGTTTGCGTATAAAGTATTAATGACTTTGATGATGTGGCTTGAACTGTTGATTTTTATAAAACAAAAATTAATTAATATTTTATGTAATAAAATTGTTCCATTATATTAATTAAATAGCGTCATCTACATAGTATCAAACTAAGCATAGTTTGTACTATGGATAGTGAATAACCAATAGAAATAGTTAAATATATTTATTAGAGGGAGACTTTGTACAAAAGTCGATTGCTTGGGCCTCTGCCCCATTCGTGTTTTGGAAATATATTTCATGTACAGAATTGACCTCTCTACAGATTTTTTTATAAGTATAGATTTATATATAAATATTTTGTGTGAAATTTCGTTATTATAATTCTTAATATATTTTTTAATCCCTGTGTGGGTTAAAAAAACCCCTTCTTTCTTTCTATATACATACATAATAGGTATGTACACAGACAAAACACGAAATACCACATGTACCTATGTTTACTTACATCTTGATGGAAGCGAGCAAAACCGCAACCAAAGTGTGTACACGTCAGCCTCTCTATCTATGTAATGGGCTATTGAGAAGCGAGAGATACTTTTCCACGCGAGAAAATTGCGTCACATATCAAGTGGGCTGATGTCTTCACTGCCTGCCATGTATGCGTAGGTTATTTGTTACGGTTTTATCGTTCTCTAAGCAAATATTCCTTGTAACTTAGTCTCGTCTATCTATGGAATGTCATTGGTCATTGTAAAATTAGTCTCGTCTGTGTTTTCATTCGTGTTTCTACCGTGAAGCAGTTGTGTTTGCATGGCTGTGTTTCGGTTTGAAGGGTGGGATATGGCGTGAATTTACAGAGTACAGAGGAATAACACCTGAGTCCTCAGGAATGGCAACGCATGGGGGTATCATGGTTGAAACAGTATACTCTATTATGTCCACGGTACTGCTCAAGTCTATAGGCGACGGTTACCACTTTCCATCAGGTGGGCCGTCAGCTTGTTTGCCATTCTAAGTTGTATAAAAAATAAAATAAAAAAAAATGTAATGTTGTCATTAACATATTTTTTTATCCAATTACTTAACAACTAGACGAAAGTGGGCACGTAATATTAACAGAAGAAAAAAAAAAGCCAGAAACGCTCTTAGAGCCATTCCAAGCAGATAGCCACTCAAAATTCTGTTTACATCCAAATTTGTCATTGTACACTCGAGGCCACGTCGAAGTGTACGCTACATTTTTTATAAAAAAAAAAAAAAAAAAAAATACCTAAGAAGTAATAGAAGAGTTTTATGGATGAGAGTAATGGGATAGCTACTTCTGGCAATTTCTTAATGCCACTATTAAAACTTGAGATGTTTTTATTGCTTTCAACTTGTGGAGTGAAAGCTTTTTATGGCCGCTAGATAATGTTTAATCGTAGTAAATTGGGTTATTTAATTATATTGCTTTTCTATTTTATCTTAATTATATTTGGAGTCTGTGAAATGTCGGAGGTTCACTTTAGATCTTTTGTAAATACCATTAATTTATAAATCTTATAGACATACATTTAAAAATATATAAAAAACCACCAGAGGAAGACTTTGTATAAAAGTCGATTCCTTGGGGGTCGATTGAATGGCAACGCATGGGGGAAATTATGGCCGAAACAGTATACACTGTTATGTCCATGGTACTGCTCATGTCTATAGGCGACGGTTACCACTTTCCATCAGGTGGGCCGTCAGCTTTTATAAAAAAAGACTTATCGATTGTATGTAATTAATTAATGACTTTTCTTCAAATTTATTTTATACTACTATAGTAGCAAACAAGCATACGACCCGGCTGATGGTGAACGGGATTATCGTAGCCTGTAACACCAGGGATGTCACGCGCGCTTTGTCGACCCTTAAGATATCTGAAGCCCTTTTTGAAGAACCCCATGCTGTAGTCTCTAGGGAAAACCTCGGCAGGTAGATCACTTCACAACCTGAGTGTTCACGGAGGAAGCTCCTCCAAAACCGCACTGTGGGTGATCATTCTGGTCTTAAGGTGTGAGGATTGATTCCATGCCTATGACGAGCGGTACGATGGTGAAATATCGATGTAAAAAATGTAAAGATTTTTTTTTGTTCTTTGATAACCTATTTCAAAACGAAAAAGGTTGTATTTTTTTTAATAGAGATTCATCATCATCATTTCAGCCATTATCCGTCCACTGCTGGACATAAACCTCCCCCATAGACTGCCATAAGGAACGGTCCTGAGCCATCTGCATCCACTAATTCCTTGTAATGCACTTGAAGTTGTCAGTCCATTTAGTGGGGGTCATCCTTCGGTGCGTTTGACAAAGAGATTAAAAATTCGAATAGAGATTAAAAATTAAAATTGAACTAGAACAATTGTAAAGAACATTTGAAGAGATGGTAATAAAAAATTATGAATAAAATATAAAGGTAGTCATTAAAACAGCTTCCAACAGATGTTCTCAATTCCGACTGTACTTTTCATTTTGTTAAATGTCAGGCAGTATGCAAATATATTTTTTAAATAAATATTTAAAGATCTACTACGTTTTTACGCCGGGTCAGAAAGTACTTTGCTGTATTTATTTAAACATTTGATATAATTTTATTTTTAAACAATATGGTGGAAAACAAGCATACGGCTTACCTGATCACATATATATATATATATATATATATATATATTGTCTATAGTATATGTACGTATAATATAAAATATAATGTATAATGCAGGGAACACAAGTATTATATGTATGTTATTTTTTATATTACATTGCAACTTCAATTACATTTTCTGTTATTTCTCTCTACGGTCGACTAGTAGATTAGGCGTATTCAAGTTTAAAAAATAAATAAATATACCTGTTATTAGTAATAAAAGTTTTGTTTATTTATAATTGATATATGTATCAAAAAGTATTCCTCTGTTTTTAAAATGAATTTTATATTAATGCCCTAATACTAGTACTGTAAATGCTAAATGAATTAATTAAAAATATATATTTAACTAGGTTTTTTGGTTAGTTGACTAGAATTACCAGTCGGAGAATGATGACTAACATGGAAGGTCATAGAACTTCTACTAATAATAATAGTAATCAATCTTCTAATGTTAGCAGTCACACACATACTAATGGTAGAAGAATTAAACAAAATAATTCTAATGAAATAACCACTAAAAATTTTATGGTGTAGACCTAACACTAAAGGCCTTTAATCTTGTATACTCTTGCTTTATTCACTAAATTACATATATACGTACATATCTGTCACGCCTGTCTCCCATTAGGGTAGGGAGAAACAATGGAACGCCAAATGCTTCGATTCAAACAAACCTCTTTCGCTTCTTCCACATTAATCAATCTTTTCATACACGCTCGCCGGTTACGGGTACTTTTAATTTGGCCCTTCTTCAGCACGTCGCCTATTTGATCAACATACGTCCGTCTAGGGCGGCCCCTACCGACATCTCCATTCATTCTTGCTCGATATATCTCTTTCGTAATTCTTCTTTCATGTATCCTCTCCAAATGACCAAACCAACGCAACATAAAAGGCCGGCAGCACACCTGCAATGCCGCTGGTGTTGTGGGTGATCATGGGCGGCGGTAGTCACTTACCATCAGGTGAGCCGCATGCTCGTTTGCCCCCTGCGTTGTAAAAAAAAACATTCCTTTTTCGATTTTTGTCACTAAATCACTAAATTATAATAATAATATTAGATAGAATGATTAATGTACACTTTGCAAGTGAAATTAGGGGTTGTTGCTAAAAACTAACAGTTCAGATTTAGTTGAATTAACACCACTGATTAATTACTGAGTTGAAGATCATTAATCATTATAGTAATGCCAATCGTATCATCAAATTAATGATTAATTATTACCTTAATTAATCGTACTAGTTGAGTAACTGTATACATACATATATATATATATATATATATATATATATATATATATATATATATATATATATATATATATATATATATATATATATATATATATACATATATATATATACATATATATATATATACATACATATATATATATATATATATATATATATATATATATATATATATATATATATATATATATATATATATATATATATATATATATATATGTGCGATTGTTGCACTGAGGTAGCTAGAGGTCACCAGTTCGAATCGATATTTGGACTGTATATATGGATTGGATAAGTGTAGATCCTCGTCCAAATTAGTGAGTAATAGAAGCTCCACCAACCTTAAGGCTCATGTTCACCACGGATGTACGAAGCACCGCTGGTAAACACGCACGGTGATACACTAGCAGTTTGGAGCCTCTCAATGATGGACAGGAGAACACTCTTAGTTACACCGAACATGGTAAGCATGGCTTCCGGAAGGCTATCAGTTTCACTTGAATATCAACTTCATTTGAATCAGTAGAGGAGGCGCTTACGGGCGCTCTGCCAGGCGTTCACCGAACAGGTGTCATCGCAATATCCACTGATGACAGTTACCCGCAAAATTGATGGAACAAAATGTGTGATTACCCACCAATATTGGATAAGGATCGAACAATATATATTACTGTATCATTAACAAAGTGTATGACAATCAAAATTTATAATAAAAATACCAAAAAGTACGAGAACGATCTTTTAGAAAATTTAAAGATTCATTAAAACATTGCCTTGTCGAGGATTTGCTACAAAAATGTTTACCTACTTGAATTACCTATCGTGTTACTATGCAGCCGTTATCAATAGTCCATGATTTGACAGTGACATTTTTTTCTTTTTTTTTTATTGTTGATAAGTAAACGTCATTTTTTATATAACATTACGAATTTTAATGACACATTTAATTAACATTTATTCTTTTAACTTTTAAACGTTGCATGTCTAATTGTGGCGAAATATGAGGACTTATACCTATTGTTAATTTCCATGTTTCTTGTAAATAAATAAATAAAGTATATGAAATAACCATTGCAGTACATAGATTATTTATTTATTTCTGAACCGATACGACATTGGAACTTTCAAATAGGCATAATCCTTTTTAAAAGGCCGACAGCACACTTGCAATGCCTCTGGTGATACCTGGTGATGATATCATTCACCATCAGGTGAGCCGCATGCTCGTTCTTTCTCTGTGTTATAAAAAAAAAAGTTAAAATACATAGATAATGTATATCCAATATTAATATTATACAATTTTTCTTCTAATTTGCATTCTAATTTACTCCCTCTTCATGACTATGGTTGACAATACCCATGTCAGTTTATGCACAGTAAAATTTAAAGGCATTTAAGGCTTATTTTCAATTATAAAGACCACATAATCACAACAATTGCACGATCATCAAATTATATATTTTTCTTCGTAGTAATTTATTCTAGATATAAGCTGTTGATTCCAGATGTAATATTAAAATAAAAAATAAAACAAAAATCAATATATGCTGTGTTTGCCTATGAAAAATTGTTACATTTAGTTCTAAGCTCAATGATTGTATAAATACTTACACTATCTTATGGAAAAAAAATTTGGTGAACGTAGATTAAAAAATAAATAAATATTTGTAATCTATATTGTACATACAACTAGCCATATAACGAACCTGTTTAAAAAAAAAAGTTTTTCAAACTGATACAACCGAGAATTCTATTTTCAAATCTGTGGAACGCCATTTTACTTCTAAGGTCGTTGCACTTTCTTTGTCTTCTACGATTTTACACACTCGTCAGTATCAAATATTTTGGTGCTTGCATGTAAGAGAGTAGTGCAGAAATATCATGACTCGCCGTTTCAACTCGATAAATTCTGATAATCCATAAAACCGTCATCTACATTTCTCTTATCATAACACTTCGAAAATAAAACCGGTCAAATGTGAGTTCAACTCACACATTATGGATTCCGTATATAAAAGTCTATAAATAGGTTTTTCTTCTTTAGTCTTCATACACTTGCAACCACAATTAAGGTGTAGTACATGTAAATTAATTTATTTATATATATTTTTTTCTTTTTGGCTTTAATTAAAACCAAATTGCATAGTTGAGTTTGTTTAAAAAGATTCAGCGGTCCTCCACCGTGCGTTTTTCAAGGTACATTTTTCCACGAACAACCACGCTTTGGAATCAACTTCCAGCAGCAGTATTTTTGAACCGATACGACATCATAACCTTCAAGAAAAGAGCATATTCCTTTTTAAAAGGTTAGCAGCACACCAATGCCTCTAGTGTTTCGGGTGCTCATGAGCGGCGGTAGTCACTTACCATCAGGTGAACCGCATGCTCGTTTGCCCTCTGTGTTATAAAAAAAAGATTTATTTATATGAAAGAAAAACTCAAAAACTATGCCAGTTACAAACATATTTCTACTTTTTCCTACAATAAAAGTCGCATTTTAAATATCTCATGTACCATCCCGTACGGAACCCTAAAAAACAGTTTAGATAAAGTAAAAATATCTTAACAATTTCGTTTACACTTCAACACGGCCGCGAGTGTATAAGTTTTAAAACAACGCAGGTGGAAAGTTTGGGGCAGTTGATAAAAGACTTAAAAGTTTTTGGAGTTTGCGGGCATGAAAAATAACGTTTCGTAAGTCTATGGCCCGGGACGATATTTAAAAAAGTTTATAGTGAATTGCGGTTACGCGGCTTTTATTTTTTTAAATATGTTTAACTTAGATTGTATAGATAGAGCACCGAACCTCAAAAACTGGTCAACTTTTTGCCAATAAAACGAGTTAGCTAATTTGACAATTAGCTGACTCGTTTTTTTATCAGTATTCTATACATTTATTTATTTATAAATAATTAAACTAAACATGGTTAGTGAAATATTTAGTTATTGTTCGAATTAGTGAATATATGGTTTATAAAAAGAGACAAATTATAAGAACTATTGAGGACAGAAGGGAAAAAATGTTGAAACACTTGATACGACACGACGTACTTATGGACATTATAATAGAAGGTAAGATAGAAGGAAAGAGGGAAAGAGGGAAACCGAGGTGTAGTTACATCAGGTAACATCAGGCAGATCAAGAAAGGAGTTGGTGTCGTGTCGTATCGAGAGGTGAAAATCGTAGTGAGTGGCATATATATATGTCCAGAATTGATTTTAAAAATTGTGACGAAAAAATATAGTTCAAAAACAGTTCCCCTATAAATTCACCTATTCACTATGGGCGTCTTAATAAATAAAATCATGTATCTATAGCATTGTAACTCAAGGAAATGAGGTCCGAGTTACAGCGATTGTGCCACCTACATTTTATTCTTGTGCCTATTTATTTAGTTACAAGAAACATGGTAAGTAAGACTAAACTAGTAATATATATTTTTTTCGGTTATTTATTTTTCTCGCTGGGACGAGAAGCTAAACATAGTAACTAATAAAAATGTACCTTATTTTTTAAACTAATCGAATAATAGACAGGGAGTTCGCCTTAGAGTTAGAGATGTTTTCACCTACGAACGCTCAGGTTATGTAATGAGCTCCTTGTCTAGGTTTTTCCAAGAGACTACAGGATGGATTTCTTTAAACAAAGGGTAAAGAGGTTTCTTCAGGGTCGGCAACACGCGCATAATATCCCTGATATTTTATTGTATTGGATGATAATGAAATAATAATTCCGCCTGCGCTATTGGTATACTCGTACACTGGCGGAGCATTATTGAGGGATGACAGGTGAGGATGAAGCAGGTCAGTTAGCCCATCGTGACAAATTCAAAAAGAAATCAATCACGATGGTCTCCAGAGGGATCTGCGAGGAGGTTGAGTGAATAGAGTTTTTTTTTTTGATATGTGAAAATGGTATGGTAACCCCGCTCGCGCTAACGGGATACGCTGGCGGAGCACCAGTGAAGGGTGATAGATGAGAATGAAAACAGACCAGTTAGCCCATCATGATGAATTAATCAGGAATTAACCATGATAGTTTCCAGGGGAAACCGCGAGGAGGTCGACCTGGTGGGGTATATTGCTAGCAATAGGATTCTCAGTCTCCGTTACTAACAATCCCTTTCCCCCTGAAGTGAATAGGGTTTATTGCTAGCAATATGGTTGTATTGCAGGCTTTCATAGGCTATGGTAACCGCTAACCATCTCGTAGGCCGTATGTTTCTTTAATGGATACTAATAGAATGGTAACCCCGCCTGCGCCTGGTATACGCTGGCGGGGCACCAATGAGAGATAATAGATGAGCATTTAAGTAAGCCCGTTGTGACGAATGCAACAAGAATTGATCACAATGAATTCGAGGAAGAACCAGTGGAGGTCGACCTGGCAATGGGGTCATAAGTCCTCATTACTAATAGTTAGTCCCCATTACTATAGTCCAATGGTTTAAAATATTAATAATATTATCATCTCCGCTAACACTAAGCACCTATTCACAGTCGGCACATAAATCTGGCGTGTTACTTTAGCTTATTTTGTTAGAATCAACGTCTTGCCTTCAGGATTACATAATGTTCTAGCACAATGCTGTACGTACCTACGTGTCTTGTGTTATTTACGATGTTAGATTTCACAGGAACAAACATATCTTTTAACTCTTTTAAAAGAACTTCCTAAAAGGGATTATTTTCGTGTGTATGTTAGCGTGTGGTCCCGTACCAGCATAGAATAGGCCACCGCTTCCTTTCCCATAGGTGTCAAAAGAGGCGACTTTGGGAGGGCAAAGGACGGGTAGCAGCGTCCCTCTTAAAACATCTCCAAAGCCTAACTGCGGTTGCCAACCCGCCTGCCAAACGTGGCAACTACTGGTAAAACCATCCAAGGGGGTGACCTATGTTCAGTAGTGGACAGTTAAAAGCTGATATGATGATGATATACATTTTGCTTTAAAACAAAATTTTTTTGTATAAAAAAAAATTAATCAACCCATGCGAAGCCGGAGCGGATCGCTAGTATACAATAAATATATATAAAGTTATCACATAACGCCGTCTGCTGACGTGTAGACTGTAGTAAGCAGTATTTGAGCCAGTGACTTCATTTCCTGCGCCGGTCCAACAGAAAAAATACGTTACGCATTTTCTCTTAATATTTACGAGCTATTGAAAGAAAGAGAAATCCGTATAAATGTGTTCATGTACTAATTCGACGGGTTTTTTTTTTTTGATGGGTGAAAATGGAATAGTAACCCCGCCTGCGCTAACGGGATGCGCTGGCGGAGCACCAGTGAAGGGTGATAGATGAGAATGAAAACAGGCCAGTTAGCCCATCATGATGAATTCATCAGGAATTAACGATGATAGTTTCTAGGGAGAACCGCGAGGAGGTCGACCTGGTTGGGTATATTGCGAGCAATGGGATTCTCAGTCTCCATTCGACGGTCGAAATGATGGTGTTGATAATTAAAGATAAGAATACTTTCAACCGACTTAAAAAAAAGAAGGTTCTCAATTCGCTTGTACTTTTTTTATGTTTGTCACCACATGACTCCGTCAGTTGTAAATTGATTTGGAATTGAAATACTTTTTTTATCTGTTGTCACTCAGCTGTATGCTATATTGGTATGTATATATATATATATATATAATAAATAATAAGTTGTGTATATAAAATTGAGCAACCCTGAGAAAATCTTTGGAGCAACCCTAGCGACCGTCACATGACATTTGACAATGACGAATAGAACAGTATTCTTAATAGATAAAATATACTTATTTTCCATATGAAATTTTCCTAGAAATTGTTTGAAGTTAATATATCGTTGTATACAATGAGACTTGACAACTGTTGTACTCGTATATCTTTCTATTTTCACGACAAATCTCTTACGGGGTAGACAGATAAAATCAGGTTTTAACTGTCCACTACTGAATTTAATCCTCCCCTAGGGGGGCAATGTAAAAATTGCTAAAAAACAATCTGACACAAGAAATTTCCCGAGTGTGTTGTATCGTTTAATCTAATATTTATTTATTTATTTAGGTTCACCAACAATTTTTTCTATAAGATAGTGTAAATATTTATACAATCTTGGAGTTAGAATTAAGTGTAATTTTTTTATAAACAAACACAGCATATATTGATATTAATAATTGGTACGGAGAAAAACAAATATATACAACTTATAACAAATTTTTGCTAATAATTGCCACGCTTGGCAGGCGGATTGGCAACTGCAGTTAGGCTATTGAGATGTTTTAAGAGGGATGTTGCTGTCCATTCCTCGCCCTCTCTTAGTCGCCTCTGACGAAACCCACGGGAAAGGAAAAGCTGGCCTATTCTCTGCCGGGACCACACGGGATCATTTGACATAGTATTAAATAAGATTAAAATATAATTCAAATGTTTTATAATACATTTATTAATGTTTAAATATTGTAAATAATTTTAAATGCACGAAAATTATAATGGCCTGTATTATGTTGGAGTTTAATCATCTGTAAACTGCAGGGTTTTTTTTTTTTTTTTTTTTGTTTTTTTTTTACTAACTTAGTTTGTAAGAAAATTGTTACTAACAAAATTGGACTGCATTGTAGTCTGGATAATAAAGTATTATTATTATTAATACTAAAAAGTAAATTAATAAATGAATGAATGAATGAATAAATGAAAATAAATGAATAAATTTAGTCCGCTTGTGTATCAATACGTACGTATTATTTGTCATAGAAATACGATTATCTCCTCTTATCTTTTACAGAAATTAAAGTGAAGTATGTGTGCTATAAGTAATGCAAATATATTATCTATCTATCTGTCTAATAATAGCTGGCTCCTGTTGCCAGGATTACATTTATTTATTCTTTATTGACCACTAAAAAAAAAGAATTTCATTTAAAAAAATATTATTATTATCCATTTAAAATGTCTGGTACAAAAGGCGGGCTTAATACTATATAGCATTCTCTCCCAGTCAACCTTTGGCAAAACAAAAATATAATTCATTTTCATTTAAGAGTTTCCTCTTGTCGGTGCAACTAATTCATGCATCTTCCTCCAGCCAGCTCTATCCCAGGCCATATCCTTTATCTCCCTATACGACATGACACCTAGTGTTTCCTTTATCTGTCCCATGTAATTAATCCTCGGTCTTCCTCTTCCTCTTTTGCCCTCTATCTTTCCTTCTATTATGCTCTTAAAAAAATCGTCATGTCGTATAAGGTGGCCCAGCATTTAAAAATATAATTATGCGGTGAAAAAAATTTAAAATTGTCACATCATTTAAAAGCCCTGATTGAGGGGTTTTCAGTAAATTACTCTAAGGAATTAATTATTTTGAGTACAAATAATAAGTGGGTATTAATAAGTCCTCTCGCTGGACATTGTAAACTAAACAAGCATATAGCCTAACTATGCTTATGCCTAAAAAGTGTTTGCAGATTTTGTCACAACGAGGAAGAAACGCCGCAGCACTTAATTGGTAGCTGTAGCCCACTCATACATAAACGATATATTTCCTTTGGAAAACACACTCTATGTCCTGAGGAGATTAAAAACGTCGCTACAAAAAACATCTTAAAATTCCTATCATTGATAGGAATTAGCGGCGAACTTTAAACAAGGGCGAGCACAAAAGATCATGGAAAAGTCGCAGTGACACAGGTTTTTCTGCCTGAATAAGCCCGTCTTTCAATAATAATAAAATAATATGCACGCGATTTTTTTTATCATCAAAGCCTATCTGAAGTTGCTAACTCGCCTGTCAAGCGTGGCAACTACTGGCACCCCCCCCCCCCCCTCCACCCATAAGGCGAGGCCTATGTTCAGCAGCGAACAGTGATAATGGCTGATATGACAGTGATTATAATACAAACTTTACCGCGCATTTTTTTGCGTGTCTGTGTGTGATATATGGAAATTATATAAAGCTATACAGCACACAAGGGCATACAAGAACCGTAGACAAAATCATCAGAATTCTTAAAAACATTTAGTTACAATACTAAAATATACTCTGTTTTATCGATACGGTTGAGGCAGTGTCCCTTTTAAAACATCACCAAAGCCTAACCGCGGTTGCCAATTCACCTACCAAGCATGGCAAGTACTTTTTAATTGGTGATAATGGAATGGCAACACCACCCGCGCTATCGGTATACACCGACGGGGCACCAGTGAAGGATGATAGGTGAAGATAAAGCAGGTCAGTTAGCCCATCGTGACGAATTCAACAAAAATTGTTCACAATGGTTTCTAGGAGGAACCACGTGGAGGTCGACCTCTACGTGATTCCATTCTATCACGTGGTGCTAGCAATATGCCCTATTGGGCATACTGTGGTGGTTGGGCATAATGAGGTTGTCAAACTCCATTGCTAACAAGTCCTTTCCCCCGCATGGCAAGTACTGACAAAACTTTCCTTATGGGGAGGCCTCTGTTCAGCAGTGGACAGTTAACAGCTCGATAATGATGATGATGATAATTCGGGAGTAGCCTAAAGCATCGGACCACTGGTCATTCCTTATACTGTGGCTACACTGTTGAATTGAAAACCTATTTTTTATATTGACTGGAAATCAATAAATCAGATCCCCGCCCCGTCTGACTGGAGACAGGACTCACCAACGTAGTCCAAATAATCAAACCTTGCAGTTGTTCCCTCTGACAACAGTATACATTTATTTTACTATTGGAACAAATCCGCTAAACGCACACGGTGGAATGACCACAGGTTTAAAAAAAAAACCATTTTTTTTAATATTTGATTCATCCATACCAGAACGAGACTTTGTACAAAAGTCTTTTGCTTGGGTACCTCTGTTCCATTCGTGTTTCAACCGTAAAGCTGTTGTATTTGCATAGCTGTGTTTCGGTTTGAAGGGTGGGATATGGCGTGAATTTATTGGGTACAGAGGAATAAGACCTGACTCCTCAAAAATGGCAACGCATGGAGGGTATCATGGGCGAAACAGTATACTCTGTTATGTCCATGGTACTGCTCACGTTTATAGGCGACGGTTACCACTTTCCATCAGGTGGACCGTCAGCTTGTTAGCCATTTTAAGTTGTATAAAAAATATATATATTTTATATTAGTTCTATATAATTTTTATTATATTCGCTGCACTTTTTAAATCGAAATAAATCACTTTGTCATAATTAAAGTCGGTTTTTTGTGACATAAAATCTTAAATTAATCTATGGATACAAAATTCTGTACAGTTTTTTTTATGCAACTTAGAATGGCAAACAAGCTGACGGCCCACCCGATGGAAAGTGGTAACCGTCGCCTATCGGCACAGTGGCCGATCGCTCTCGATTCGTATCATCGATTGGAGTGTAGTGAAAAAACATTCTGGTCAGGGTTGAATCTAGCACTTCGTACCGCTATTTGCATAATTCGGTTAGCAACAGGATTTTAGAAAATTGCGCTCCGCCATTTCTTTTGTTTCGATATTGTACACTGGAAATGGTATATATATATATATATATATATATATATATATATATATATATATATATATATATATATATATATATATATATATATATATATATATATAATATCAATTTGTATATGCTAGTGTAATTTCTTTATACTACTGTAATGGAAAACAAACATATGGCCCGTCTGATGGTAAACGGTAATCCTAGTACATGAATGCCTACAATACCAAGGGACTCACGCATACATAGCAAACCATTACGAAAACTTATTACGTCCTATTTGAAGAACCCTACTCTGTAGTCTCTAGGGAAAACCTTGACAGGGAGCTCATTCCACAACCTGAGTGTTCACAGAACGAAGCTCCTTTGAAACCGCACTGTGCGTGACTATTTTGCTGGTAAAATATATATGTTTTATCAATAAAGAGTTATTTAAACGGCACACAGCCTTTTATCCGATTCATTGCTCATCCCTGACTAGTTTCCTGTCCCCGTATATATTCCTAGGATAAACTGTAGACATTTTTATGTTCATAGTTCAAAGGTAGAGTGAGTGGAGACACGGAGTCGCAATAAATTGTGACACGTAACGGTGTGATAAAAGTAAGGCCAAACAGCTTCCGAACAAGGCCCAAGTTTCAACAGTTAGTGAAGTTAAATTAGTCGACTTACAGTTTGTGAATTTTTATTTTATTCCTTCCCCTGACGTTGAGAATCTTTGTTGGGTACTTATTTTAAGAAGGGAGTTATACTAGTTTGAAAAATGTTACGCCAATTGCCAAATTGTCACTCTAATTTCTTTAGAAGTATTCAGATTAAGAACAAGAGATTACATAGAAGGAATGATAAAAATGAAAACTGTAAATGTTATACGGCTGTACCTACAAAATTACCCTACCAAATTAAGATACAACCTGCTTGCGTACTTTCTACATAAACTGTGTCGAATATATAATCTAGTAATGTAAATGAACAAAAATTTTACATACACTTTTTGTATACACTAGCCTGTTATGAATTGAGAGAAATAGCAACTGATGGTGTATCTTTTGTCCTCTTTTTACTAATTATATTTGCATAAGATGAAAGGAAGCAATCATATTATTTAGTTTTTATTTTATTATTTCTTCTATGTATTTCCTTGTTTTTTGGGGGTAAGAGATTGTTAATAATGGAGCATGAGAATCCTATTGCTAGCAATATACCCAACCAGGTCGACCTCCTCGGGGTTCTCCCTGGAAACTATCATAGTTAATTCCTGATGAAGTCATCATGATGGGCTAACTGGCCTGTTTTCATTCTCATCTATCACCCTTCACTGGTGCTCCGCCAGCGTATACCGTTAGCGCAGGCGGAGTTACCATACCATTTTCACCCATCAAAAAAAAATCCCCTTATATATAAAAAAAATCCTTGTTTTTAGAGATTAACGAATATTTGCGTTTATGTTCTTTTAATGAGTTTTACGGCACTGGGTTCTAACTCTTTAGAGTTTGTCTTCAATTATAACTGACTTTTTTTTTCTACAAGTTATTTGGTATATTTTTTTATTAATGTGATAATAGCAAAGTTGCCAGATGTATATTTTATTTTACCCAAATACCAAATGTTTTTTTCTTTAATTTGATATTTTTCCCATTATTTTTACCCATAACACATGTTTGTATACATTTTCATTACATAACTACAAAGTGAACAACAAAAAATACTCTACGCTA
Organism: Galleria mellonella; assembly: GCF_026898425.1. NCBI lineage: Eukaryota > Metazoa > Arthropoda > Insecta > Lepidoptera > Pyralidae > Galleria > Galleria mellonella. Next base: position 122,190 of record NW_026442135.1, on the reverse strand, counting down.
TATTTTTACGACTAACTTTTCTTTCCCCGTTACCTGTTTTGCTGCCTTTATTGATATATTTTATTGTATTTATATACCACTATATGGTTATAAATAGTAAAAATTACAAAAATGTCACACAAATTAGTCAAATTTCTAACTGACTTTCATTCAATATTTTTATTTAAACATTTCTCCGATATTTTATTTTTTCCAAATTTTACACACAGGAATTTTTTCCCCAAAAATGCGAAAAAAATTTCTTCCCCATTCTGGCAACACCGAATAGGATGAAAAGATGTAAAATAGAATAGAATTTAAAATATTATTAAACATTTTACATTCCTATATATACGGAGCCTTAAACTCAACTTACAAAGGCGTGATTAAGTTTCAAAGGTATCCTGTAATCAAGCGATGATTTAACACTTCGGAAAATAACTGAAAGTCATACGGAATGTTTGCGCGAAGTATTTCATAGCAAAATGTAAATTGCCTATACAGTGTGGAAAACGTATTGTTTATTATCTAAGCCGCAAGTACAGTTCGCTACATATTTACGTTACACATTCTAGAAAGTAATGACTGTTTGGAAAATAAACCCAGATATTATCTGGGTTTATTTTCCAAATAGTCATTGTTTGGTTACTCACAGCATGATAATTGGTTACCTATTAATAGTAATATTATTAATTATTAGCCATTTGACTGATATTTCGAATGCGTGGATTTCAGAAGTAAAAAAAAAAACTAAATAATTAAATCACTTCACCCAGTATCGATTGGAATATCGATAGTATCGGTATAGGGTTTTCCAAAAAGGGTATATTAAAGGTTTTTTCAGGGTTACCACCGTTCACGTAACACTCCTAGTGTTACAGGCGTCCATAGGCTGCAGTTAACATTTACTGTCAGACGAGCTGTATGCCCATTTGCCAACTTCGTGCTACAAAAAAAATCACGGACTTTAATCGATTATAATGATCAATACATGAATCTATTATCAATAATCCGGAAATTGCCGTGTGGTTCTTGCATAAAACATACTACCTCTTCCTTTCCCGTGAATGTCGTAAGAGGCGACTAAGGGAAGGCGAGGGATAGGCAGCGGCGTCCCTCTTAAAACATCTCCTAAGCCTAACTGCAGTTGTTAATCCGCCTGATAAGCATGCCAACTATTATATTATTAATGTGATAATAGCAAAGTTGCCAGATGTATATTTTATTTTACCCAAATACCAAATGTTTTTTTCTTTAATTTGATATTTTTCCCATTATTTTTACCCATCACACATGTTTGTATACATTTTCATTACATAACTACAAAGTGAACAACAAAAAATACTCTACGCTATATTTTTACGACTAACTTTTCTTTCCCCGTTACCTGTTTTGCTGCCTTTATTGATATATTTTATTGTATTTATATACCACTATATGGTTATAAATAGTAAAAATTACAAAAATGTCACACAAATTAGTCAAATTTCTAACTGACTTTCATTCAATATTTTTATTTAAACATTTCTCCGATATTTTATTTTTTCCAAATTTTACACACAGGAATTTTTTCCCCAAAAATGCGAAAAAAATTTCTTCCCCATTCTGGCAACACCGAATAGGATGAAAAGATGTAAAATAGAATAGAATTTAAAATATTATTAAACATTTTACATTCCTATATATACGGAGCCTTAAACTCAACTTACAAAGGCGTGATTAAGTTTCAAAGGTATCCTGTAATCAAGCGATGATTTAACACTTCGGAAAATAACTGAAAGTCATACGGAATGTTTGCGCGAAGTATTTCATAGCAAAATGTAAATTGCCTATACAGTGTGGAAAACGTATTGTTTATTATCTAAGCCGCAAGTACAGTTCGCTACATATTTACGTTACACATTCTAGAAAGTAATGACTGTTTGGAAAATAAACCCAGATATTATCTGGGTTTATTTTCCAAATAGTCATTGTTTGGTTACTCACAGCATGATAATTGGTTACCTATTAATAGTAATATTATTAATTATTAGCCATTTGACTGATATTTCGAATGCGTGGATTTCAGAAGTAAAAAAAAAAACTAAATAATTAAATCACTTCACCCAGTATCGATTGGAATATCGATAGTATCGGTATAGGGTTTTCCAAAAAGGGTATATTAAAGGTTTTTTCAGGGTTACCACCGTTCACGTAACACTCCTAGTGTTACAGGCGTCCATAGGCTGCAGTTAACATTTACTGTCAGACGAGCTGTATGCCCATTTGCCAACTTCGTGCTACAAAAAAAATCACGGACTTTAATCGATTATAATGATCAATACATGAATCGATTATCAATAATCCGGAAATTGCCGTGTGGTTCTTGCATAAAACATACTACCTCTTCCTTTCCCGTGAATGTCGTAAGAGGCGACTAAGGGAAGGCGAGGGATAGGCAGCGGCGTCCCTCTTAAAACATCTCCTAAGCCTAACTGCAGTTGTTAATCCGCCTGATAAGCATGGCAACTACTACCATACACCCCTCCCCCCCACGGTAAAAACTATCATTAATATTGTGATTAATTTCTGATTCATTTTGCCGTAACGAACCAATTTATCTGACTTCCTCATCCTCTGACAATGATCTCCACTGACAAATGACAATCCTCAGATTATCATTTCTCAATAGTGGAAACCATTATTTATTATTATTACTAGTAATTCGAGATATAGTTAATTGCGACTTCGTTTACGTGGCCAGGATAAAAATTTCCTATATCCTTTCCCAACCCACACATTATGTGTATACAAATTATTAAAAAGGCCGGCAGCACACCTGCAATGCCGTTGGTGTTGTGGGTGACTATGGGCGGTGGTAGTCACTTACCATTAGGTGAGCCGCTTACTCGTTTGCCCCCTGTGTTGTAAAAAAAAACAAATTTTCTGTACAATTGATTCACACATTAAGACATGAAGAAGTAACAAAGAAACCCACTTGCACTGGGGGGATAATGCATTGTTAAAAACGGGGATTAGTAACCCCATTGTTAGCTATACACCCTGTCAGGTCGACCTACTCGCGGTTCCCCCTGGTAATTGTTGTGTGTGTCCAAGTGAATTCAACACGATAGGCTAACTGAGCTGCCTTTACATTGCCATCTATCGTCCCTCACTGGTGCTCCGCCAGCGTATACCGTTAGCGCAGGCGAGGTTACCATTCCATTACCATCCATTTAAAAAAACACACTTTCACATTTATAATGTTAGTAAGGATTATGGACATAAAAAGTACCTAGTCAAAGAAAAGCTAATGGCTGAAGAAATTTGACGTTAAGTACTAACATATTACTGAAAATGGCGGCTTTCGCTTAAAAAAACCATTTGTACATCAAACCCACCTACGAATTCTGTGAATATCTGCACCGACATTGATGCTAAGAACATGGAACTAAATTTTATTGCTTTTTCTAGTAAAAGTCTATCACTTAAATGGCTAGACTATTTGTAAATAAATCGTATTTACTTAAAAAGTTACCGTTGTCATTTGATATTGACAAAATGTGGTTTAGATTAAAGCATTTATAGCAGACGAGCTGTTTTCTATTATTTCGGACATAATTAAAGATTGTGTCGAACAAAAAAAGACTTCAATTGTGACAAAACCAATTATTTTGGTCTAAAAACTACTTTTGATAAAATTTCTGTGAAACCAATCTCTATTGATATATTTTTAGATAAAAGAAGACTTTTCCAAATCAGTTTAGAATTGGCGGAGTTATGAGTTATAAACATAAAAATAAAAACAAAAAAAAGCGCAACTGAATTGAGAAACTCCTTCTTGTTGAAGTCAGTCGAAAAATCATTTGCATGGGTACCTCTGTCCCACTCGTGTTTTTGCCGTATACCTGAACAGATTTGGATGCATACCTTTAGAATCCTTACATGATCTCAAGTAATATAGGCTATATTTTTTTAAACAGTTCACTTTTTAATTTACGAGAAAGATTATTGTTGGCATTGAAAAATACATAAAAAAAAACATCTTTTTCCGAGCGCGACTGTACTTGACCAGCGCGCTGCTATTTTAAACCGTTATTTATCAGCTGTTATGAACTATTGCCTAACTGTATAACTTCAGACTTGTGAAGTTTCGTTTAAATTCACGCCATCAATTTCGTCGAGAACATGGCGCGGACATTTCGCAGCCGAGTTGCGGAGTTATCGAATTTCAGATAGGGTATTATGGATATTTACGACTTTGTATTTATTTGAGGTAGATTTTTGCGAAGCTCAGCTGAGTGGGTTTCGCCGTTTTATCTATAGCCCAAGATATGTACATACAAATCCATCCAAAGGTTAGCTGGAAGAGATCGCTTTTAGCGATAAGGTCGCCCATTGTTTTCTCATTGTGATTATTTCTTGTAATTGTTTATATTTATAAGTTTACTATTGTAATCTTTTGGAGGAAACAATAAAGAGTATCTATCTATCTACGCACATAGCATATTGTTTATTTTTTATGCAACTTAGAATAGCAAACAAGCTGACGGGCCATCTGATGGAAAGTGATAACCGTCGCCTATAGACATGAGCAGTACCATGGACATAACAGAGTATACTGTTTCACCCATGATACCTCCCATGCGTTGTCATTCCTGAGGACTCAGGTGTTATTCCTCTGTACCCTGTAAATTCACGCCATATCCCACCCTTGAAACCGAAACACAGTCATGCAAACACAACTGCTTCACGGTAGAAACACGAATGGGACAAAGGTAAGCCAAGCAAACGACTTTTGTACAAAGTCTCCCTCTGGTAATGCTTTATCATGCTATTTGTTACTTGATTATTTTTATTGTAATTAAAATAAATATTGTTACTATAAGATTATCTTAAATGTATCCACGTTAACAAGACTATTACATTTTGCACGCCATTAAGAGGCCTTTCACATTTTTTGCATAAAACAACGAAAAGTCAAAGATTATGGAGTCCTGATTCTAAACAATTAAGTACCTAAACTTACATTATTATTAACAATATGGCTACATACATAATATACACTTAAATTATTATTAACAATATGGCTAAATATGCGATTCTGTAATACTAATTCAAATCAATTTCGACCATACTAATGGTTGCCCCATGGTCGAAATTCAACCGTAACACATATTGTAATAAATGCATTTGTTATGATTATATTTGAGATTCAGTAAGACTATAGACAAATAATATTAAATACAAACAATATTAATCTATTCTCAATTCGACCACAGACTTTAACAATAAACAAAAGAGTATATATGCGTATGTGTGTGTCAAATACATGGTAATATGTGTAATATTTTTTTTTATAAAAAATTTATGCAGTTTTATGCATAGATAGATAGATAGATATTCTTTATTGTTTCCTCCAAAAGATTACAATAGTAAATTTATTATAGATACAAACAAATTACAAGAAACAATCACAGTGAGAAAACAAATGGGTGACCTTATCACTAAAAGAGATCTCTTCCAGCCAACCTTTGGATGGAGAAGTAATTATAAACAGTTTTAAATTAAATTAATTAATTAAATTAAACGATTGATTCTATAATTTAATTGGTCTAGTTTTAGATTATATAGACGGAGTGTCTTTACACAAATGCCCCGAAAAAAAAACGAGTCGACTTATTCATACAATTTCGCCACAATTTGGCGTGCAAAATTTAAAATACATTGAAAATATATATATACTACATGAACAATGTTAACAATGCATATAAAAAAATATATTAGCATTCTGCACTCCTTCTCTATATAAACAATAAGTGTGCGAGATTTCATACGAGTACTCCTACGTCCGCGGGGGGAAAGGGATTGTTAGTAATGGAGACTGAGAATCCTAGTGCTAGCAATATACCCAGCCAGGTCGACCTCCTCACGGTTCCCCCTGGAAACTATCATGATTAATTCCTGATGAATTCATCATGATGAGCTAACTGGCCTGTTTTCATTCTCATCTATCACCCTTCACTGGTGCTCCGCCCACCCATCAAAACTCCTACGTTCGCGCAATTTTCATAAAAAGAGGTACAAAGTTTTTGCTTCACGTATTAATATATCTTATATACAAAATTCTCGTGTCACGGTGTTTGTTACCAAACTCCTCCGAAACAGCTTTACCGATTTTTATGAAATTTTGTGTACATGTTGGGTAGGTCTGAGAATCCGCCAACATCTAATTTTCATACCCTTCAATATTAAGGGTGACACTCCCCATAAAAATGTTTTTATTTTTTTGACAAATTTTTCCATTTTTATTTTATTATGATATAGCATTGAAAAATACATACAACCTCAAATTTTCACCGTTTTACGATCAACTCCTGTTTTTTAATCGCGATTTTTATATGCTGCAATAGGGTTGCAAGATGACAATCCAATATAATAATTGTAGTAGGATAAATTTTCATGTATAGTTCTAAAAATAATGTATATGGTAAAACAACGTTTGCCGAGTCAGCTAGTAGATTTATATAAATAAATTATTATTATTATTACACGATTAAGGTTTTACGGTTCTTATATTGAAAGGGAAAATAAAAAAAGGACGTGAATGAATGGACTTTCTATGTTAATAACTCACCCACTAATTACTTACTGTATTTATCAGCCATCGCACGAATTTAAACTGTATAGTAACACGTCCATACCTGAAATTAAAAAAAAAACTATTACGTGAGAAATATGAAAATACCTATTAGGCGAACGCGTGAAATTATGAATGACACGCATTTCTGAACGTTATACGAACATAACTAAAAAACGAATTGAAAATTATATTTGTTTACTTACAAATAGGTTGCATAGAGATTTTAATAATAGTTTTAAAATTAAAATAACATTTTTTTTGTGGGGCATAATAAATCTTTTTTTTTTTTGTGGTTTTGCTACGATTTAAGCCTTTTTTTGTAGTATTTCTTAAATTATTTAACTACTACAGTAATATAGATAGATAGATAGCTACTCTTTATTGTTTACTCCAAAAGATTACAACAATAAACTTATTATAAATACAAACAATTACAAGAAAACATTACACTAAGAAAACAATGGACGGCCTTATCGCTAAGAGCGATCTCTTTCGGGCAACTTTGAATGAAAAAAAAAGTAATTATAAACATTTTGTATGAATATAAATTATTTCATTATTTTAATCGCCATCCAGTATCTCTGCACACACTAAAGATTAACTCATAGAGAATGCCTATAGCATTAAGTATGTCTTTTGTATCACATTTTATTTGTCACACATAGATAGATAGATACTCTTTATTGTTTCCTCCAAAAGATTACAACAGTAAACTTATTATAAATGTAAACAATTACAAGAATTATATACATAAATACATACATATTTGTCACACCTGTTTTTCCTTAATAATAATAATATAAGCCTTTATTCAGATAAAACATTTTTTTTTATTTATTAAATTGCTATCGTTTGTTTGCTTTTTTTTTCGATGGATGAAAATGGAATGGCAGCCCCGCCTGCGCTAACGGTATACGCTGGCAGGGGACCAGTGATGGGTGATAGATGAGAATGAAAACAGGCCAGTTAGCCCATCATGATGAATTCATCAGGAGTTAACCATGATAATTTTCCAGGGGAAACCGCGTAGAGATCGATCTGGTTAGGTATATTGCGAGCAATGGGATTCTCAGTCTTCATTACTAACAATCCCTCCCCCCCCGCCCCCCATGTTTGCTTATTAGCAAAGGCCTCCAATGGTTTCTATTGCTGGCGATTCTTGTCCAAATCTCTGCCTTTAAGGTAGGCAGTAACAATGGAATGTCAATTTTATTTACATATCAATAAAGTTTAAGTAAGTAACCAGAGGGAGACTTTGTACAAAAGTCGATTGCGAAACATGAATAAGACAGAGGTACCCTCTGTCCCATTCGTGTTTCAACCGTGAAGCAACTGTGTTTGCATGGCTGTGTTTCGGTTTGAAGGGTGGGATATGGCGTGAATTTACAGGGTACAGAGGAATAACATCTGAGTCCTCAGGAATGGCAACGCATGGGGGGTATCATGGGCGAAACAGTATACTCTGTTATGTCCATGGTACTACTCATGTCTATAGGCGATGGTTACCACTTTCCATCAAGTGGGCCGTCAGCTTGTTTGCCATTTTAAGTTGTATAAAAAAAAAGTAAAATACGTAGCATACGTATTCTTTATGGATAAAAATCTAAAATAGAATTGCGTGTAGAAGGATTTCAATTGGACTTCTTCAAATGAACTCTTCAGTTTCAAGGCTTGTACAACTTTATAAGCCTAACATAATAAATTATCTTTAGATTTAATTATCCAAGTGAGCTTTGAAGACTTAGGAAATTCAATTTAGGACTGAGCAATCCAATCGATTCTAACACTTAGAATGTAAGTGTTGGAAACATTTAAACGAACCTGTTCGTTAAATAATACAAAAAAATATTTAAAGCACTGTTCGAGAGAGTGTAGAGTTTAACAAAACTCTAAGTGATTAAATGTTGTATAGTTACGTTTGTCTTTTTAGATAATAAAAAAAACAAATCGATTTATAACTGACGGAGTTGTAGGAAACAGACCTATAAAAAAAAACATACCACCTCCTCCCAAAAACCTCCTTCTTTTCAAATAATAATTTTTCGAATCGATTTATAAATAACGAAGTACTGAGCCTACAAACAGAATAAAAAAGAAAAAACATACAACGGAAATAAAAACTGCCTCCAATTTTTTGTTTGTGTATAATATTTGAATTTAGAATAAGGAATAAATAGAACCGCCTCTTATTTTTTTTTGTTTAATATTTGAATTCAGAATGCGGAATTGTGTCTGTGCTAGTTAGTAAATTCTATTTAATAGTAACATAAAATAAAAATATATATAAATGACAAAAAAAATACAATGCTTTTTACATAAAATAATATTTTGAAAATGTAATTAATACATATGTGTATTAAAGTGATACAAAAAGGCAATATTTCAGTGTTGTTTGCTTCATAAGCAAATCATTGATTTTCAGTTTCTACCTAAAAATGTTCCCAAAGGCACGAGAAGCGAAAATCTATTTTTAAAAGTCACTTAAAAATTAATACAAATTAAATACAAGGTTAAACTCTGTTGGTTAGAAATGCAGATTTTTATAGTAACTAACTAACGTGACTACATCATAACAGTAAACAGTTTGTTTCACCAACTTCAAAAAAGAAGGACTTTCTCTATTCGGTTATATTTTTTTTTACTTATTCTTTCATTTTTTTTTACAACACAGTGGGCAAATGAGCTTGCCTCACCTGATTGTAAGTGACTACCGCCGCCCATGGTTACCCACAACACCTACGGCATTGCAGGTGTGCCGCCGGCCTTTTAAAAAGGAATATGCTCTTTTCTTGAAGGTTATGTTGTCGTATCGGTTCGGAAATACTGCTGCTGCAGATTTCCAAAGAGCGGTTGTGCGTGGGAGAAAGTGCCTTGAAAAAGGCACGGTGAAGGACCGCCACTCGTCCAGATGGTTGGGATGAATTTGTTATCTCAGAACTGCATGACTTATAAACAGATTTGGAAAATTCTTTTTTATTTTTATTCGAAACCATACACTTTCAGATTCATTCCATAAAAAATTCAACAAAATCGGTTTAGTAATTTAACTTTTAATTAAAATAATTGATCTTGGTACGATTGAAGTCGGTGAATTTTTTGAGGAACAAAATTTACTTGTTAATATCAATAACGCATTATCATTGGCATCAATTATAAAAAAATGACAAATCTATTTAAGTTGTCTAGAACTGGAAACTAGATAGCGCTGTTTCAAATACTGAATCGGAACTTAACGCGATGAAAAACCTTTAAAGGTAAACAGTACCTACATAAGTACCTGCTTTATTATTGTCGACGTTTCGACGTGGTTTGCACCACGTCGTGGTCACGACAGGAATATTTACTAAGGTTTTTTCATCGATTCAAGTCCCGATTGTGTATTTTACTTTAAATATACTACGACAGGTCTTTTGTACCCTCTGGAGGGAGGTAAAGGTCCTCAAGGCGGGCCCATTTATCCCGGCTTCAACACCGGAGGCGACAACCTCCGGGTCACTAGGTAGATGCCGAAACATGTTGCCGTAGCTTCTTCTTATTTTTTTTGATGCGTTGTAGTGAGTGTAGATTTTTTATTTATTTCTTTGTGTAAACAATAAATAAAAAAATCTAACTTAATACATAAATAATCTAAAACAACACGCCAAAGTTTTAAATTAACTAGATGGCGCTGAATGATAAAAATATTTATTATATTTACATCAGCAATATAAACAATGTTTAACCTTTATTCAACACCTAGAAGTCATAATGAGCGCAATAAATCCATCGCCGCGGTACCACTGTTGGATTTATGGGCAATTCACTTGTCTTACCATTCGTCATAGTCAAATTAATTTATATTCGTCAGCTAGCTACTTTTGGCGATGGACTATCTACTAAGTGGGTAGCTATTAAAGTAATTGCGTTCCCTATTAAAATACACCATTATAATTATAACAGTATATTAGCGTCCCACTGCTGGACTCAGCCCTCTCTCCCCAAAAGATAAGGTAATCGGCGAAAATATTGTTGATTTTGGGAACTAGTGGCAATATAGAGTATATTGTCTGCTCTGTTAACCTTCTGTCATTAGGGGGAAGGGAATTGTAAGTAATGTGGACTATCATTCACATTGATCGCCATATATCCTATAAGGTCGACCTCTACGTGGTTCCCCCTGGAAAACTATCGTGCTGAATTCCAGGTCTGATATGAAGTGAGGGAAGGGATTGTTAGTAATGCAGATTATCAGTCCTAACTAACAATATACCCTAACAAGTGGACCTCTCCGTGATCTCTTCTGGAAACCAGCGTGTTGAATTCCAAATATATTCATCACGATGGGCTAACTGACCTGCCTTTGCATTCTAACCTATCATCCCACACTGGTACCCCACCATAGTATACTGTTAACGCAGACGGGGTTACCATTCCATTATCGTCAATTAACCTTCTGTCACTCTTGGAAACTATCATGGTAAATTTTCGTCGAATTCGGAATTATAGGACAATTGACGTGCTTTCATCTTCACCTATCATCCCTCACTAATACCCCATCAATATTTACCGATAGTGCAAACGGTGTTAACATCCCATTAGTACCAATTAAAAAAACTGTCAACTTTTTAAAAAATATACAAAGTACGTAAGTATGTACAAAGATTTATTCTTTAACGTTCTCTGGAGAGATTCTTTTCCGGAGTAAAAATATTTAAAATATGAACAATTTCACGTATGTGTATATTTCCGTACCTTTGTATCAATCAATGACAGATAATGGATCGCTCCCTCTGGTGACGTTATACTGGGCATCAAACTTCAAATGAATGTTGAGGACATTGGTTCAAATCCTATTAATATAATAAACGCGGAAGTTTGTAACGAAGGATTGATCTGTTGGTCTTTTATGCAAAAACTACTAAATCTACTCTAAGCAAACTAGCGTTTAATCATAAATTTTGCTTTTATTTCTTAAATAAGACCAATTTATAAACATCATTATCCACTTTTCTCATTTCCCCTTTAAACTTAACCTTGCTAGTTACTCTGTTTCGAGTTATAGATTGTTTTATTTACTCTTCTCTCTGTTAATTATTTGTTATAATAATATTTTATGTTAGTATTGTTTATATTAGTCTAATTGTATGTTTATAATATATAAATATCTTAAGTATTAATTTATGTTTCCTCAATTTATGAATGCACCGCCTATTTATATCTCTATTTATCCAATGGTTGACTGGTAGAATGATAATGTAGTATTTGGCGGACTTAATACCGGAGGCTATTAAGTCCACCAAATGCACATACATTTTCACTATATATTAAAGGTTAAATAAATAAATAATAAATATTGAGGGATGGGCAGCAAGCTCTCTCTTTAAACATGTCTACAGCCTAACTGCGGTTGCTAATCTACCTGTCAGGCATGGCAACTAGTGGCAAAACCCCACAAGTAAAGGCTTATGTACAGCAGTGGACAGTTAAAGACTGGTATGGTGATGATAAAATTTAGTTTCGTCCATAGATTATGCATAGTACTTACTAACTTAAAAACTGTCCTTAAAACTTATACTGAGTTTCGCAATAAAACAGAAAGTGTTTAATTAAAAAGCTTTCAAGCTGAGTCGCAGAAATTTAATGAATAAAAAAAAGGTAAAACTATACAGTGGAAAAGTTTCCCGCCAAAAGTTGCAATAAGTGTAACGTTTTACAAAATGGCTCACTTCAAACTTGGCGGTAGTTTCTCTCGGCAATACTATAAAGTAGCTGTATGGGCCAAGTTAAAAACTTATCTGTATCTCCATCGTATCATATCAGCCGTTAACTGTCCACTGATGAATATATTTTGTAGTTGCCACGCTTGGCAGGCAGGTTGGCAACCACACTTAGGGGGGAAAGGGATTGTTAGTAATAGAGTCTTAACTGACCCATTGCTAGCAATACAAAATCAGGTCGTGGTTAATTCTAGTGGAACTCGTCATGATGGGCTAATTGATCTGCTTCATCGTCACCTATCATCTCTCACTGGTGCCCCGCCAGCGTATACCAAGAGCGCGGGCGGGGTTACCATTCCATTCTCACCCATTTAAAAAAAAAACACACTTAGACTTTGGTGATGGACCTCATGTCTATAGGCGACGGTTACTACTTTCCGTCAGGTGGGCCGTCAGCTTGTTTGTAGTTGCTCTAAGTTGCATAGAAAATATTAGAAATAATGTTGTCTGTGGTCAACAATTATTACGTCACAATTACCGATCTATGGATCTCGTTTTGCTGCGAACAACCAGTTTCTACGTATATTTATATATGTGTAATTGTTTCAAATTAATAAAACTAGTAGGGTAATACAGAAATGTCTGCGTTATTTAAAGAAAGAATAGATAGTTCTTCCCTACAACGTAACAAAGATAGATGGAAGGTTTTAGTTAGTTAGCGAACGTACAGGCTGAGGAATGAACTCCTTGCCGAGGTTTCCCCTAGAGACTACAGTATGGGATTCTTCAAAAAGAGTGTATTGAGGTTTTTTCAGGGTTCATAACACGTACGTGACATCCCTATTTTTGCAGGCGTCTATAATGATCATTTATTATCAGACAGGTATGTTTGCTACATTTGTTGTATAAAAAATATATAATAATAACTTTTAAGTGACTTCTAAAAGGAAGAAAGTCTCAATTTAATTAAATATATTTTTTTTGTTCGTTTTTTTATACAACTTAGAATGGCAAACAAGCTGATGGCCCACCTGATATAAAGTGGTAACCGTCGCCTATAGACATGAGCAGTACCATGGACATAACAGAGTATACTGTTTCGCCCATGATACCCCCCATGTGTTGCCATTCCTGAGGACTCAGGTGTTATTCCTCTGTACCCAGTAAATTCACGCCATATCCCACCCTTCAAACCGAAACACAGCCATGCAAACATAACTGCTTTACGGTTGAAACACGAATGGGACAGAGGTACCAAAGCAATCGACTTTTGTACAAAGTCTCCCTCTGGTAAAAATATCGTGTAACAATATAAATCGTAATCGTGTAGTCTATTTAGTAAAGTGTACATCTCCAATTCTAGAAATAATGTTTACTCCCATATTGGTTCCATATTAATTTAGAAACATTGCAGTTTTTGTTTAAAAACGTCAAATTATACTATTGTTTATTTATCTCAGTAGGACCGAAGTTTACGAATTTACGGTACATTTAATAACGACATTGGATGACGGGGAGAAACCACCACCGACCATCACGTGTTGTAGGAGCTCTATGCCTGACATTAAATTCACGCATAGCTCAGTGCGTAGAGCACTTTTCTCTCTCGAAATCCATAAGTCGAGTGGGCCTGATGGTATTCCTCCAATTGTGCTTAGGACGTGCGCACCAGAGTTGGCTCCGGTTCTTACGCGTCTTTTTCGGCTTAGCTACTCATCGGGCATAGTCCCAAAGTTTTGGAAGACTGCTCTGGTGCATCCGATCCCTAAAAATGGAGATCGCTCAGATCCAGCTAACTATAGGCCCATAGCTATCACTTCCTTATTCTCGAAGGTTATGGAATCCATCATTAACCGTCAACTGCTCCGGTACCTAGAAGAGCACCGGCTGATCTGTGATCGCCAGTATGGCTTTCGACAGGGACGTTCGGCCGGTGATCTTTTAGCTTACTCAACACACCGATGGGCAGTGGCAATCGAGAGTAAGGGAGAGGCCTTAGCAGTTAGTCTGGATATTGCGAAGGCCTTTGATCGGGTGTGGCATAGAGCGCTGCTTTCAAAGCTACCTTCATTTGGGTTGCCTGCGAGACTGTGCATTTGGGTCGCCAGTTTTCTCAAGGAACGTAGCATTAAGGTCGTAGTCGACGGTGCATGCTCTGATTTAAAACCTTTGAATGCTGGTGTCCCGCAAGGCTGTGTACTATCTCTGACTCTGTTTCTTCTGCATGTCAATGATATGTTACAGATAAGTAATATTCATTGCTATGCGGACGACAGTACAGGAGATACATTATATACCGGTCATGCAAAGATCTCGCGGGCACATACCGATGAGTGCCGAAATAGACTTGTGTCTGAAATCGAAACTTCACTCCATCAAGTTTCGATCTGGGGTGAACAAAATCTTGTCCAATTTAACCCCAAAAAGACACAAGTCTGCGCGTTTACCGCAAAAAAGACGCCGTTTGTCGTATCTCCTCACTTTCAGGGCACTTCCCTTGATAAAAAGTCAAGTCTAGGAATTCTGGGCGTTGATATATCTTGCGACGTCCAGTTTTGCGGTCGTCTGGAGGAGAAGGCTAAGATAGCTTCCAAAGAGTTAGGAGTGCTCAATAGGGTGAGACGATATTTCATGCCAGAACACCGCTTGAAATTATATAAAGCCCAAGTCAGGCCGCATATGGAATACTGTTCTCACCTGTGGGCAGGAGCGCCACAGTACTAACTCCTTCCGTTAGACCGCATTCAAAGTCGGGCGGCTCGAATTATCGATAGTCAACGCCTTACTGTCCGACTTGACCCATTGAAACTGCACAGAGATGTTGCGTCTCTGTGCATCTTCTACCGAATTTATCATGGGGAGTGTTCTGAGGAATTGTTCGGATTGATACCTGCTGCTGATTTTCACCACCGTACAACCCGCCACAAACTAAAGTTTCATCCCAATCATCTGGACGAGTGGCGGTCTTCCACCGTGCGTTTTTCAAGGCACTTTCTTCCACGCACAACCATTCTTTGGAATCAACTTCCAGCAGCAGTATTTCCGAACCGATACGACAACATAACCTTCAAGAAAAGAGTATATTCCTTTTTAAAAGGCCGGCAGCACACCTGCAATGCCGCTGGTGTTGTGGGTGATCATGGGCGGCGGTAGTCACTTACCATCAGGTGAGCCGCATGCTCGTTTGCCCCCTGTGTTGTAAAAAAAAAAAAAAAAAAAAAAATAAGGGAATTAACTAACGTAATAGGGAGTCGTTGCTGGCCAGTCTTAACTCGGGAGTACAACCCGAGTGCAAGATCTTAGGAAATCTTATCGTTTAATCTTTTAATTCTTGATTAAAATGTACAATTTGAAGATAAAATGGTTCGATTTTATAACTGATCGTCGCGTCGTGTTGCCTACGATAAATACTAGAATCGGTTTATATTTTCTCTGTCTTTCCAAACTTTTGTTGTTAGGTATAACAAGAGACATATATTTTAGTACGTTCATAAAAAAATACCTTTTTTACTATTGATAGGGTCCCGCGGTTGGTTACGTTCTAACTTGATGGAAAGCGATGATGTGATCTAAGATAGGGCTCGTAGGCCCACGAATAGCCTATTCACATTTGCCTTAAATTGGTACAGATTCTATTTAGATGGAAATACATAAGCAGGAAAGAGTGTCACTTCTTAGCCGTACGCATGATGAAAGAAAACACAAAACACTTCGTGCGTAATGCATCGAAAATTGCATCCTGTAATGCACACGTGTTTTTCAAATACACGGCATCTACAAAGGGAAATTTTGTTTGAAAATAAGATATATAGTACATCGCCTTTACATTCCTGTGGCGTAAATTATTAGGCCAATTTACATTATTCATTTTTTAATTTATTTTCATAATAATTTAAAATTAAATTTGTGAAAAACAAACATAAATGTTTGTTACTCAAATAAGTTTAAGCGACTGAACGCATTTTGATTAAATTTGTTATACAAATAAATTTTATCCCATGTCATAACTTTTTTCCAAATACCATTATTACCTTAATCCATGGGATATTTTTAACTCTACTTAATGCGGATTAAACCGCAGGATACACCTATTAAAATTATATTAAATCGCTTCAGCTCATCGCTTGGGACATTCATCAAAGAACTGAACATCAGGAAGGGTTCTGAGCATAACAAAGACACGTGATGTGCATCAAATATGAAACGTTATGGCCGAGTGCTTAATTCCTTATTGATTGATGTTTCTGTTTGGATGAAGGGGATGCAGGGATAGGAAGATAGGATATTATTTCGGGATATCTATTTTAAGTAACCTGAAGGTTGACTGAAAGAAATCCCTTCAAGGTGTAAGTTCACCTGTATACATTTGCATTATAACCGAATATCTATATTAAAAATGAATGCAAAGGATTTTGGATGTTTATTATAGTATAATCCTTATATATTATATGTATAATCCTTTTTACTTTTTATTTTTTTTTGAGGCGGAGGTTTTTCCTTCATTATTCATTTTTTTATACACCTTAGAATGGCAAACAAACTGACGGCCCACCTGATGGAAAGTGCTAACCGTCGCCTATAGACATGAGCAGTACCGTGGACATAACAGAGTATACTGTTTCGCCCATGATACTCCCTATGCGTTGTCATTCCTGAGGACTCAGATGTTATTCCTCTGTACACTGTAAATTTACGCCATATCCCACCCTTCAAACCGAAACGCAGCCATGCAAACACAACTGCTTCACGGTAGAAACACGAATGGGACAGAGGTACACAAGCAAACAACTTTTGTACAAAGTCTCCCTTTGGTAAAATTATTTTAATTATCATTAATTAAAAAAAATATACAGATATCGAATCGGTATCAGTGTAATCCGTTCCTAAATATATATTAAATATATATATCACTTAAGGTTTTTAACCCCATCGTCTTCATATAGCAAGAAACATAATAACTGTTGTCTTTTTAATTCCACAAAGCTACTATGAGATATATAACTCCGCCGGCAGTTGGCGGGTTAATTCGGCCGCACTCGGCAAAATCCAATTAGACGAGGTCGCGCAACGTGGGTAATATAAGAATATTGCAGGAGTAGCAAGATAGGGTTTAAACATCTTTATTGGGGGATGAAAATGTTTAAAGGATTCTCTTGGACCAAATAGGTTTAATTATAACTCTGTCCCACTCGTGTCTCTGTCGCGAAGCAGTTGTGCTTGCATGGACGTGTTTCAGTTAGTCAATTTATAGTTCTATACTAGAGAGAGACTTTAAAAGTCATTTGCTGGGGTACTTCTGTCCCATTCGTGTTTCAACCGTGAAGCAGTTGTGTTTGCATGGCTGTGTTTCGGTTAGGAAGGTGGGATATAGCAGTGAATTTACAGGGTACAGGGGAATAACACTTGAGTCCTCAGGAATGGCAACGTATGGGGGTACAATGGGCGAAACAGTATCATCTGTAATGTACACAGTACTATTCATGTCTTTAAACAACAATTACCGATTTACATCAGGTGAGCCGCCAGCTTGACTGCCATTTGAAGTATCATAAAAATATAAAATAAAAAAAATCTCCGTACTCGTGCGAAGCCGGGTTGGATAGCTTGTCTAATATATTCATAGCACTCAAACATAAGTATACCTTCTTCTTTTTGTTTAAGAGTTTCCTCGAAGCAATTAATTCATGTATTCTCTTCCAGCCAGCTCTATTCCAGGCCATGCCTTTGACCTCCCTATACGACATGACACCTAGTATTTCCTTCATCTATTATTAAATGTGCCTAAGTGATATTAAATGTCAAACGTACATCTATATGTATTTATTTATAAGTGTGATTGTGAAGGCTTTACGAGTCAGCATGACGGCAAGCGGTGACCTTTCGATGACAATTGAAAATAAACTTTATTGACATATAAAAAAAAAATATTCATTTTGTATGATTAATAGATATCTACAATGGATTGGTTTTCTGTACCTTCGCACCGTAGGGACAGAAATGATGAGTTTACATTTTTTATTTGCATATTGCAAATAAAAAAAAAATCGAAGTGTGTGCCCTGGCCTAAGCCACCCCTTCCTTTCCCGTGGGTGTTGTAAGAGGCGACTAAGGGAGGGCGAGGGATGGGCAGTAGCGTCTCTCTTAAAACATCACCAAAGCAAAACTGCGGTTGCCAATCCGCCGCTAAGCGTAGTAATTAGTGGCAGAACCCCTCAAGGAGGAGTCTTATGTTCAGCAATGGACAGTTAAAGGCTGATACTTTTTTTTATACCACTTAGAATGGCAAACAAGCTGACGGTCCACTTGATGTAAAGTGGTAACCGTCGCCTATAAACATGAGCCATATCCCACCCTTCAAACCGAAACACAGCCATGCAAACACAACTGCTTCACGGTAGAAACACGAATGGGACAGAGGTACCCAAGCAATCAAAAAAGTTTCGACATAATGATAATGATGATATTAAAAAAAACAATATATAGGTAACATATCTACTGATAATTTTATTCTTACCTAGTAGTTGCCCGCGATTTCGTATGCTTGGATTTTGGTTGTAGATAGACGTACAGATTTTATATTATTATAGATTTACGAAGTAACCTTATGTAATCCCATTTTAGAAATTTTAATGAGGTTAGTTTTATATATATATTCTTTATTGCACTAAAACATACAATAACAACAATAAGTTAATAACAATGTTAGCAAATATATTTCCATTGTCATATTTACAGGACAGGCGGTTATAGCAAATAGCGATAAATTTTTTTTATAACTTTTTTTTAATGTTAGAAGACCTTTATTTTAATATAAAAACCAAAACATCCTATTATATCGATGCTTGGGAAGTAATGGGCTAGAAACTTGTGTATCTTTTAATTGTTTATTTAACTCTTTATTGCATTAGATACATAAAAATGTACAATGAAAATTAAACAATTCAAGTGAAATACAGAAATATAAGGTACAGATTAAAATATATACATAAAGATACAAAAGGCTGTCTTATCGCTATGGCAATTATTACAGACAACTTTTGGTTAAAGGAGAACAGACAGAAGTGGGTAAGTGGAACACGAGAGTAATTTCTACGTGCCTAATATACATATTATCTTGTAAATAGCTTGTTATGTTATAGGTGCAGTAAAAATAAAAAATATAGACTTCAAATTAGACTTTCAGGAGCACGTCCAAAACCGCATCCAACGTGATGCAGTAGTTTTGGAGTAATGCTGGAATAAAGGAGAATAAGAGAAGAATAAAAACCAGAGGGAGACTTTGTACAAAAGTCGATTGCTTGGGTACCTCTGTCCCGTTCGTGTTTCTACCGTGAAGCAGTTGTGTTTGCATGGCTGTGTTTCGGTATGAAGGGTGGGATATGGCGTAAATTTACAGGGTGCAGAGGAATAACATCTGAGTCCTCAGGAATGGCAACGCACGGGAAGTATCATGGACGAAATGAGCATGGTCTATAGGCGACGGTTACCACTTTCCATCAGGTGAGCCGTCAGCTTGTTTGCCATTCTACGTTGTATATAAAAAAAAAACGCAGACAAACTGACAAAAAGATAAAAAATTTGTTTTGGCTTCTGTGGTCCTCGTACCATTTTCTCATATCTCCTATGTACAGATATATTCTTATTATATTTTTTAATTGCAGTCGGCTATTCTATGAAAGAACATTTATTACTCTGTATTTGTGAAAATTTAAGTCGGTTATTGTCTATGAAAAAATCTTTTAATTACTCTGTACACGATCCTCTGTTATATACGGTCACCTGGCGTGCACAGCCTGGCAGGGTTGTCGCATTTTCATTTCCGCACATTGAATATTTAACAGTCTAATTCCCGTGTTTAAAAACATGGCGCGAATCCACCCCAGTAGAAATTAGGTTACTAATACCAACCTACATATATAAAGACGGTGTAAATCCCTCATTTTAAAGGTTATAGTTCAAGTAATATAATGACAATGATGCTATCAGATATGAATTGTTCACTGCTGAACATAGGTCTCCAACTATTGGGGGGTTTTGCCAGTTGTTGCTACTTATGGGTAAGGCCTATGTCGAACAGTGGACATTCATCGACTGATATAATGACGATGATTTTATCCCAAACTGCAAGGACAAAGGCGGGAGTTTTTTTTTTTTTTTTTATACAACTTAGAATAGCAAACAAGACCATTTACATGACGATATGACATTTACATGACATGACGGCCCACCTGATGGAAAGTGGTAACCGTCGCTTATAGACATGAGCAGTATCATGGACATAATAGAGTGGGCCGTCAGCATGTTTGCCATTCTAAGTCGTATAAAAAAAAGAGAATGGAGTAAAATCTTACTAGAGAAATTTATATGTATTTACCCACTTTTACCCGTAATTTCGTCCGCGTGACGGAGACATATTCACTGACCGGAATAAAAAGTAGCCTACGTCCTTCTCCACCCCATAAAGTACCTGTATCCCAAACTTTATAGTGATTGGTTCTGATTAAGGCGCCAAGATATAATCAATAAATAAACTCATTTCTACATTTGTAATATTATATATATAAAGCCCCATTGTTAGCAATTTTTTTATACAACTTAGAATGGCAAACAAACAAGCTGCTGGAAAGTGGTAACCGTCGCCTATAGACATGAGCAGTATCATGAACATAACAAAGTATACTGTTTCGCCCATGATACCCCCCATGCGTTGCCACCCCTGAGGACTCAGGTGTTATTCCTCTGTACCCAGTAATTTCACGCCATATCCCACCCTTCAAACCGAAACACAGCCATGCAAACACAACTGCTTCACCGTTGAAACAATAAATATAATACAATATTAATGCACATGCCTATTAAATATATTCACAGCATTTACTTTAACATAGTTATACAGTGCGAGGAAATGAAGTAACAATTATAATGAATTAATAAGCAATATATCCTATCCAGTCGACCTGCACGCTGTTCCTCCTGGAAACCATCGTGGTAAATTCTTGTCGAAATCCTCACTTGGGTCAACAGACTCGCCTTCATTCTCACCTATGATCTACCACTGGTTCCCCGCATAAGTGTATACCGATAGCGCAATTGGCATTCCATTTTCACCTATTAAAATGCCACATTGCCGTGTAGTCCCGGCATAGAATAGGCCACCCC
Source organism: Galleria mellonella (assembly GCF_026898425.1). Taxonomy (NCBI): domain Eukaryota; kingdom Metazoa; phylum Arthropoda; class Insecta; order Lepidoptera; family Pyralidae; genus Galleria; species Galleria mellonella. The sequence continues at coordinate 100,734 of NW_026442135.1, read as the reverse complement.
TTCCTTTCCCGTGGGTGTCGTAAGAATCGACTGAGGGAGGGCAAGGGATGGACAGCAGCGTCCCTCTTAAAACATCTCTAAAGCCTAACTGCGGTTGCCAACTCGCCTACCAAGCGTGGCAACTACTGACAACCCCCCAAGGGGGAGGCTTATATTCAGCAGTGGACAGTTAAAAGCTGATATGATGATGAAAAAAACCACAGCTGCTCAGCGACAGATATACAACTGGGACAGATGTACCCACACACGAAGTTTATAACCCCGCTCCGGTTTCAAATCAGATAAAGCAATAATAGCAAAGCCAATCTTAGTTAGCGTACGTGAATACGGAACACTATTTAACCACGTTGGTATAGTTTGTAACCGAGTTAGTTCTTGTATTACAAGAACTAACTTACTAACAGGTCAACAATGCCGCGCGTAATGGCAATCTATTTAGTAAGTTGGATTTGTAAGTGATCTGAAACATATAATGTATATATATATCTTAGATTAAGTACATAGATAGAGTATCGAGCTTCAAAAACGGATCTACTTTTTGTCAAATTAGCTGACTCTTTTTTTTGTCAGTATTCTCTATATTTAAGCATATATTGTATCTTGACGTATTATTTAATAAACAAAATGAGTGGTCACGCAATTAAAAGATGCAGAATTTATAAAACAAAGTAAATATAGAAGTTATAAAGGAATCACTCATAACTATTTATCACGCAAAATTGTATGAAAAAGTTGACCAGTTTTTCTCGAAATATACAGATAGACAAAATTTCAAAAAATTACTTTTTTGGCTTCTATTACTCCTTTATATATAGACAATAGAAATATCAAATATCAATTTTTCTTAAATACCTCCCATATGCAGACATCGTCAACTTAGAATTTTATTATATTAATTAAGTAAGATAAGTAGATAAGGAGTTTGAAGTTTATTCGGGAACTTAATTAAAATTTTAGTTCCTAAATTGCTCTGTAGAGGCAGCACTGGTGTTTGCTCGCTAATCGCTTTTAGTTAATAGAAGGTATGACAAAATGAAGATTGTTAAATATCGTGCAATTTATGTCTACAACAAATCGATGGTGTAGAGTTGTAGAGAGATTTGTTCTCTCAAAACCTGGTAAATCGAAGGACAATCGTTCGTCTTGCCAATCGAATATTACAATATCGAGTAACATTGATCGTCAGAATTTCCCTTGAAAAGAATTTCAAGGAAAAATAATTTGTAATAAGAAAAAATATTCTTCGAAACAAAATCACAAATTGAAAACATGTCGAAACCTGTGCGCTTACGTTGTTCACTTCAGTGGCATGTTGCGATTATTTCTAAGGACAAAGTCCATTATGTTCAGAGCTATTTAAACCAGAAATAATAAAGCCCATTGTTGCTTGTTTCGAAGAATTAATAAAAATCTTTTATATAAAAATACAGCGGTCGACATCGCGCGCGTTTTGCCCCTGGTATTGCAGGCGTTCATACGCTACGGAAACCGCTTACCATTTGGTAGGCCGTATGTTTGTTTGCCACCTCAGTGGTATAAAAATATGATAGTGAATTTATAGCCCGTTTCAATAGATTTGAATAAAATTTCAGTATTTTTTAAATTTCCATGACCGTCAACTACGCTCTAAAAACTCTCTTGTTACTCCTCTTCATAAAACCAATTTTACTTCTTACTCTCTTACTCTACAAACTTCACGACTCTGGAACTCATTGCCCAAAAGCACATGTGCCTTCTCTAATAAATTTGCCTTCAAGAAGAGTGTTCATTCTCACCTATTGAATTCCCTAAATTAAACCAAGAAATGCAGTAATTCATCATATGTACGAGTATATATATGTACATGTATTTTTTTGTGTATATTTTTATATTTAGGTATTAATATATAAATATTATATTAAAATTGTAAAACTCACCAAAAATATGTATATAAATAAATAAATAAATATGTATGTTTGTATGTAATTATCATCTTATATTATATGTTGCATCTCTGTGCATCTTCTATCGAATTTTTCATAGGGAATGTTCTGAGGAATTGTTCGGATTGATACCTGCTGCTGATTTTCACCATTGTACTACTCGCCATAAACCAAAATTTCATCCCAATTATCTGGACGAGTGGCGGTCCTCCACCGTGCGTTTTTCAAGGCACTTTCTTCCACGCACAATCACTCTTCAACCAACTATTGCTGCTGGAATCAACTTCCAGCAGCAGTATTTCCGAACCGATACGACAACATAGCCTTCAACAAAAGAGCATATTCCTTTTTAAAAGGCCGGCAGCACGCCTGCAATGCCGTTAGTGTTGCGGCTGATCATGGGCGGCGGTAGTCACTTACCACCAGGTGAGCCGCATGCTCGTTTGCCCCTGTGTTGTAAAAAAAAATACTAAAATAATTTTATTTTTCTAAACCGCTCTCGAGTATTTCTGCACATCCTAAAGGTTGACTGGTAGAGAATACCTATAGCATTAAATGCATCTTTTGTATCACATTTTCTTGGTCAATAAAGTTTAAAAAAAAATGTAAACTGTCAATAAGTTACTGAAAAGATAACCAAGTAGTGTAAAAATTATTATAGAAGCGCGCTTTAAATTAAATTAATGATAAATCTAAACATGCAAATAAATTATCGATTTTTTATTTGTACTACTATTGATACTATTCGTATTCTACTCTAGTGATCTGTATATTTCGAGAGTAAGGACATACGGGTAGGCATGGGCAATATGGATAACGAGAGGGGAAAGGGATTGTTAGTAATGGAGACTGAGAATCCCATTGTTAGCAATATACCCAACCAGGTCGACCACCTCGCGGTTCTCCCTGGAAACTATCATGGTTAATTCCTGATGAATTCATCGTGATGGGCTAACTGGCCTGTTTTTTCGTTCTCATCTATCAGCCTTTACTGGTGCTCCGCCAGCGTATCCCGTTAGCGCAGGTGGGGTTACCATACCATTTTCACCCATCAAAAAAAAATATGGATACCGAGGGGGGAAGGGATTGCTAGTAATATGGACTACCAGTCCCATTGCTAGCAATATAATTAAGTATTAATAAAGATTTTTGTTTCGTCCGGTACCGAAATTTAGGAAAACATTTAATGGTAGGCCCTCAGTATCCTGTCCGCAAACGCAGTGTCCCTTTTCCCCTTTTCCCCATAAATCCTTCATTACTTTTCTACCAACTTCCTTTACTCGATCCCCAGGCCTCCCTCCTTTTTAAGAATTAAGATTAAACTTAAGAGTCCTCTGTACCAAATAATATACAATACCGCGTCCCAAAGTCGGAAAAGGTGACAAAAGCCATGAGAGATTTAAGAGCGAACTTACATGTAAAATGGGCACTTTTGTACCTGGTGCTTGAGGGCAGTCGTTACAATAAACCTTTTTCAATGGGCAGTAAAAAATTTATGTTTTCAACCGACTTCAATAAAAAGGTAGTTCTCAAATTGGTTGTATTTTTTTTGTTATCTCATGATTTTGTCAATTGTAAATCGATTTGGGAAATTCTGTTTTTAACTAAAAGTAGTTAGTTGTTGGCACTTGGTGGTGTTGTTGAATCTTTGTATATATTTATTTATTAAACTTTAATAGGAGTTATTGAAGTCGCTGGCGGAAGACCCAAAAAAAAACCAATTTTATAAAATAACTAAATTTAATCATAAAATTAATTGTTACAATAATAGGTGCCTTCAGATCGATGTGTGATCTGTAAGTGAAGTCATATCGAATCAAATACAAAGGAACTGGGTAATTTTGCTGTGGGAATTGAAGTGCTGACTCGACGCAGGTGTCTTTCTCGGTAGCGCCTTCTTGCGTCAAGCTAGGAGGTCTGATCCGTCGCCGTTGAAGGTGTGTCGTAATACTTTACTATAACATACGCCTAAATAGTGTAAATGGCGAACTCAATACCGTGTAGTTATAGTAAAATAATAGTAGAAACCTAATCCAAATTGGTGCAGTAGTTTTAACGTGATGTCGGAATAAATATACAGAAAAAGAGAAAGATAAAATTTCTAAAAGTGATTGTTTTAACTTCTATTGCTCTTGTTAAAAATGGGAGATATTTAAGAGAATTTTATTTGCAGAGAAGTATCCATTTTTCTCAAATATCTCCCATGTACAGTTAAATTTTTATCAGTAAGATATCTGATTAATTTTACCACAGATAATATAATACTATTACTATTATTTTTAAAGGTTTTAACCTTTGTAAATGGTGGCTCAGAATCGTTCCTTATGGTAGTCTATGGGGGAGGCCTATGTCCAGCAGTGGACAGGTAACGGTTGACATGATGATGTATGATGATGATGACCTTTGCAAGTGCCCTAAACTATAAAAAAGAACAGGTGTTTTCTAATAATACCAAAATTATATCGTGTTTGAACCGTGAAGCAGTTGTGTTTGCATGGCTGTGTTTCGGTTTAAAGGGTGGGATATGGCAGTGAATTTACAGGGTACAGAGGAATAAAACTTAAATCCTCAGGAATGGCAATGCATGAGGTGCATCATGGGTGAAACAGTATACTCTGTTATGTCCACGGTACTGCTCATGTCTATAGGCGACGGTTACCACTTTTCATCAGGTGGGTCGTCAGCTTGTTTACCATGCTAAGTTGTATAAAAAAAATGAAATGTCAGATGTTTTATGAAAAAGCTTAATTCGTGATTGGACGCCAGTCCGACAGGTGGACACAACGGACACTTTGAGTCGTTTTGTAACGCCATATAAATGTTAAAATGACAGCATCCCATAGGGTTGACAAATTTTAATTAACTGATTTTTTTTATACTTTAATTATATGTTTAATATATAAATTTTACGATGTAATGTTATTTATTCATCCTTTATTCACACAGTCTAATAACATATGTAATATTTGTTATATATTCTTTTATTTGAAAAAACAACGTTTTAGGGAAAATCAGTGTCGTAACTTCAGATATGAAACTGCAACTTAAGCTGAGTTTTTTTTTTTTGTGGATGATAATGTAACGGTAACCCCATCCGCGCTATCGGTATACACCGGCGGGGCACCAGTGAAGGATGATATATATATATATATATATATATATATATATATATATATATATATATATATATATATATATATATATATATATATATCGATATAAATATATAATGAGTTTGTAAGAAATTATAAAATTGTTATTTCTTTTTTTAATAAAATTTCTTTAAATTATATCTAATATTAGAACAAAAATTTATTTTTATTTATATAAAATTAGCGATAAGCATTTTTGAAGTTTGCAGTGTAGTTCCGGCATATAATGGGCCACAACAAACTTAATGGTCGAGAGGTGAGCTGCAGCGTCTCTCTTAAAACATCACCAAAAACTGCGGTTGCCAACCCGATTGTCACGCTTGGTAACTACTGGTAAAATCCTTCTATAAGGCCAGGTGTATGTTCAGCAGTGGACAGTTAACGGCTTACATAATAATGTTATATTTTTCAAAAGACTTTTTACTTTGGTCCAATTCGGAATGCACTTATCTATAGTTAAGGAGAATGGACAAAATATTTAACTTTATTTATTTATTTATTTATACGTACACTGAACAAACTTTTCACTTAAATAATAACATTTATTACAGCCTTTCCCAAAGTGGACGATAAGGCCCCTTATGGGCGCTGCAGGCCTAAAGGGGCGGTAAGAGAACCAGAAAAAAATGAGGGTGTTGCATATAGGCTTGGGAGGGGGGGTGATTTGTTGATCTTGAAGTAATAGTGGTTTTTAAGTAGATGAAAAAAGGGGGGGCGCTAAAGAATAATTTATTCTCAAAGTGGACAGTAGACAAAATAAGTTTGGGAACCCCTGATTTATTAGATACAATCTCTTTTTAAGAAAACAATATAAATTATACGTGTTACATATGACAAAACAACAAAGGAATTATATAATAACATTATTATTTTATTTTGAAATTAGAATAAAAGAAGCATTAGAATTAATGTAGCAGTATTTGTGCAAAGGCCCTAACTCAGCATATGGGGGGGGGGGGGGGAGGGATTGTTAGCAATGGAGTTTGACAGCCCCATTGCTAGCAATATACCCTATTAGGTCGACCTCCACGTGGTTCCCCCTGGAAACCATCGTGAACAATTCTTGTTGAATTCGTCACGATGGGCATAACTGACCTGCTTAATCTTCACCTATCATCAAAAATGCTTATCACTAATTTTATATAAATAAAAATAAATTTTTGTTCTAATATTAGATATAATTTAAAGAAATTTTATTAAAAAAAGAAATAACAATTTTATAATTTCTTACAAACTAATTATATATTTATATCGATATTATATATATATAAGAATTTAATATTATTTACCGTATATTTGTATCAAAGAGAAAAATATCTGGAACTTATCGAGCGAAGCAGCGGGGTTTCCTTTTAATGCGCTATATGTAGTAATCCTGACCTAAATAGAGAAGGCAGTATAGTATATTTTATAGAAAACAAGTTGACAACCCTAGCGTCTCGCGGGACCGTCTGGCTTTTATTCTTATCTACAGTACATGATTGTTTCTTCAGGCGGCGTTTTGTAAAACGATATTTTTATCAAAATACAAGTAAAATGTATATTTGTAACTAGCTATATCCTGCGGCTTCGCTTGTAATCGTATCAAGATATATAAGATAATAATATAAATATAATATAATGCTCTCGCTCGGCAGTGACCACTCTGTCAAGAGTGAACGACTGAAGATATATTTATTTATTTATAGTATTACCAACATAAGATACAGCGAAACATTTCAATACAACACACTGGTAGATTAGATCTAACTGTTCTTACATTTATAGGCGACCACAGCACGCCTTGTGTTTGATAAACATTAAAATAGAATTAAATTATTAAATGTCATTATATGAGTAAAGATATTAACAATATTAATAATAACATAATATAAATAATGGAAATTGTAATTAAATTATTATAAACTATAAATAAATATAATGCAATGGCGAGGTACACCAACATTTTAATTTAGCCATGAACACGGAGTGACAATAGTTGTGAATATCAAGTTCAGGCTTGGTTTTTACAATGTCGTTATACTCGTACAGACGCGTTATGCGGACGATAGGTGATTCGCGAATAATAAATAAATATATATATATATATATATATATATATATATATATATATATATATATATATATATATATATATATATATATATATATATATATATATATATATATATATATATATATATATATATATATATATATATATATATATATATATATATATATATATATACACATATTACAGTGGGATATTTAACATACTACCTATTAAAAACTTGCAAAGATTTTTTTATAACATTACTGGTTTTTATCCGTGGCCTCGTCTTTGTGACCCGGATATATTCACTGACCGGAATAAATACCCTGTATCCTTCTCCATCCCATATAGTCTGTGTACACCAAATTTCATAGTGATTGAAGCCGTTAAGATGTAAGAGGTAACAAACAGAATCTTTCACACATCTAAGAGCTAGGAATGATAACGTTCATTGCTTTTTGTTGGTCAGGGGAGTAACAGTCCCATTGCTAGCAATATACCCTTTCAGATCGATCTCCAGACGGTTTCCCTGAAAACTATCATGGTAAAATCGTATTAAAGTCGTCACGATGAGCTGACTGACCTGCTTTCATCCTCAACTATCATCTCGCACTGTTGCCGCGATCACGTGTACCGATAGCGCACGAAGGGTTACAGTTCCATTCTCATCCATATATTATTATTCTTTTTTTTATACAACTTAGAGGCGAGACGGCCCACTTAATGGAAAGTGGTAACCGCCGCCTATAGACATGAGCAGTACCATAGACATAACAGAGTGTACTGTTTCGCCCATGATACCCCCCATACCGTTGCCATTCCTGAGGACTCAGGTATTATTCCGCTGTACCCAGTAAATTTACGCCATATCCCACCCTTCAAACCGAAACACAGCCATGCAAACACAACTGCTTCACAGTTGAAACATAAGTGGGACAGAGGTACCTAAGCAATCGACTTTTGTACAAAGTCTCCCTCTAGTTATATGTGTGTGTATGTATGTACATAGGTGTAAGTATATTATATATATATATATATATATATATATATATATATATATATATATATATATATATATATATATATATATATATATATATATATATATACGATTAAACATAATGTAAGTAATTACGTATAAATTTAATTTTGTCTAATTCCTTTGTTTGAAAATTGACACAATATTGTACACCGCTCTACCCGGTGACGTTGATGCTCCATTCCACTTTAGATTTACTGGAAGAGAACTCTTTTAGAGTTCAGCTCGCCTTGGTACATTTACTTACCTCTGGCATATTTTTATGTATAATTGGTGTATACAATAAAGTATTAAATAAATAAATAAATCCATCAAAAAATAAAGACAACTTCTTTCCAGGAATAGAGCAATGCAATATCTTCAACTCATCTATCAACTACGTGAAAGATAATGAATTGTGTTTTTTCCATCAAGCGGCAAAAAAAAAGTATTTTACAATTTTCCATAAGAACAATGGAGTCGGAAGTGATTATTCAAAGACTGCGCCGGCGAAAAGGCGACGAGAAACGTTTAAGTAAATATTACTTTATGAATTGTACAATGAGCCCTTTTAGAAGTTTCCCAACTTCTTGATGATGAATTATGACGGCCCGTGGACTCGGTTTATACTTGTGCTTCCCTTTTTCATTCAGTCAAATTTGTCGCGAAAGAAAATTCATACATAATTAAACATTGTGTTCCACAAAAAAATCGGTTTCGATTGTAACAAGACTAGCGTCTTTGATTTAAAAACCAAACTACTGGACTGATTTTGATGAAAGCTCTATGACACCAATCTGTGTATCCTTTTAGATAAAAAAAAAGAATTTTCCAAATCGGCTAACAATAACTAATAGAGATATGAGGTAATTTTGAGGATAAAAACAATATTTTCAAATTGACTAACAATAACTAATAGAGTTTTGAGATTATTTTAAGAATAAAAATGAATTTTTGAAATTCACTAACAATAACTTTGAGTTATGAGGTAATTTTAAGGATAAAAAAGAATTTTTCAACTTGACTAACAATAAATAATACAGTTATGAGGTAATTTTTAAGATAAAAAAAGAATTTTTCAAATCGACTAACAATAACTAAAGGAGTTATGGAATAATTTTTAGATAAAAAATGTTTTCAAATTGGCTAACAATAACTAATAGAGTAATGAGGTAATTTTAAGGATAAAAATGAATTTTTCGAATTGACTAACAATAACTTTGAGCTATGAGGTAATATTCAAGATAAAAAAAAAAAAATTTAAATCTACTAACAATAACTAAAGGAATTATGGAATAATTTTTAGATAAAAATAAGTTTTTAAATTGACTAACAATAAATAATATAGTTATGAAGTAATTATTAATAATTTTTCAAACAATTACTAATAGAGTTATGAGGTAATATTTAAGATAAAAAGAATTTTTCAAATCGGCTAACAATAACTAAAGGAGTTATGGAATAATTTTCTGATAAAAAATGTTTTCAAATTGGCTAACAATAAATAATACAGTTATGTAGTAATTTTTAAGAATTTTTCAAATTGACTAACAATTACTAATAGAGTTATGAGGTAATAAACATAAAAAATACAATAAAATTGAGAATCTCCTTCTTTTTCTTATTCAAGTCGGTTGAAAATATATAGCAGACTAGGATTCCGGTCCGACTTCACGCGGGCAGATAGAAGTTTCTAAAAGAATACCATACATAGTATATCCTCATCATCATATCAGCCTAAAACTGTTTACTGTTGAACATAAACCTCCCCCGGGGGGAGTTTTGCTAGTAGTTGTCACGCTTGGCAAGCAGATTAGCAACCGCAGTCATAGTTTAGAAATGTTTTAAAAGGAACGCTGCTGCTCATCCCTCGCCCTCCCTTAGTCGGTTCTTACGACATCCACAGGAAAGAAAGGGTTCATGTTAGTCGCAAATCATGTCGTAGGTGTTGTGGGTGACCATGGGCGGCGGTAATCACTTACCATCAGGTGAGCCGCATGCTCGTTTGCCCCCTGTGTTGTAAAAAAAATGTATCTTTCTGTACGTGAAAGAATTTTTAAAATCTGTTGAGTAAATTTTGAGCTTATCCATTGCAAATAATGAAGTCTTTTCTCTTTTTTATACTAGTATAGACTAGCGTTTCGGCCCGGCTTCGCAGAGGTTGTTAGAATTTTCTAAAATAATACATAGTCTATGTTACTCTCTGATCATGTTACTTTCTATAGGTGAAGGAATTTTTTAAATCTGTTGCGTATGTACGTCTGTATATCACTTTATATATATTCATTAAAGGAATATATAAATAAATAAAATCGGCCTACAGGGCACTGCAATCATCACAAACGTTTTATTTATGTCAGAAATGGCAAAAGAGATAACAATGGAAAACAAGCTAAGGTCAATATAAGCAGGCCAATATATAATAGCTCGTCTCTTCTACAACATACCTATACCTACATATATACAGAAAAGTAAATTAGAATGTTGTATCGTAAGAATAAATGTAACAGAACGGACACTCCTATAAATACAGTATTGTTAACTACCTTATATATAGGGTGAAAGGGATTGTTAGTAATGGAGACTGAGAATCCCATTGCTAGCAATATACCCAACCAGGTCCACCTCCTCGCGGTTCCCCCTGGAAACTATCATGGTTAATTCCTGATGAATTCATCATGATAGGCTAACTGGCCTGTTTTCATTCTCATCTATCACCCTTCACTGGTGCCCCGCCAGCGTATCCCGTTAGCGCAGGCGGGGTTACCATACCATATTCACCCATCAAAAAAAAAACTACGTTATATACTGATAATTCGCGTCCAATTCGCGTTCTTTTAAGAGGCCTTTCACAATTGTTTGTTTATGCAAAAAACAATTTGCTTTATAGCAACGATAAAACGGAAATTTTCATGTTCTCGTTTTAAACAATTAAAGGTTTGTTTATTACATTTTAATTCCTGAATTGTACAAATATATTTCTAATCTTAAAAATAGAAAAGTAAAAATTTGTTAATTATACTTTTCTCTTTATTACGTACTAATTTCTTCATTATTTCCAAAGCCATTTATTAAAAGACGCTGATACGTAGAAGTTTGAAGTCGTAGTTCATGGGAAAACTAATGTAAAATTGATATGACATCATTATTAAAACTTGGCAATTATCCTCTAAATTAAGAATAAGTTGTCTTTTATTTTCAATCAAATAGGTACTTAAGTGTATTGATTTTAATTGAAACCAACTTTTTACTAAATCTCGCCTAAATTATTTCAAATTTTCTTATTAATTTGAAACAATATTTTGGCATAAAAATACATAATAATAAAGTTAATACATTTATAACTTATGTATTAAACAATTAAAGACTGTGTCTTTTCATTCGTGTGTATTTTCATTCAAAAACTAAACTAATGAACTGATTTTGATAAAGTTTTTACGGAACCAATCTATAAGTATATGCATTTAGATAAAAAAAACTGAAATCGGTTCAATACAGACAGAGTTATGAGATAACAAACATAAAAAAAAATACAACAGAATTGAGTACCTCCTTTTTGAAGTCGATTGAAAAGAATAAATTTCTCAAAAAAAAAAAATTAACAGTTATAATATAAATAGAAAGATGCATAATTTATGCATCTTTACATTTATATTATTACTCAATGCACGTAAGCTAAACTTGAGGATAGTCCTCTTAAGCAAACAACAAACACCACAGTGTGACCTTGCATTTAGCTCACTCACACGTATGTCGCATACATCGCGTTATATCATGCAATTTGTCACAAATTATTTCTCACTTAACAAAAATGAGAATAACTTTGTGACAACCCTCCTTATCTACGCGAGGGAAGGGAAGGGTTTTCACAAAACAGAGTATTCGAGTGTCACGTCTGCACAGTTTATTTATTCTATGGTGGTACTGTGTACTGAGAATTATAGATGGCGCCTGTAGCAAACATCTCGTGAGCGGAGCGAGCAATTGTAATTATACTGATGGGAATATTCCAACGGAGTCTCAAGTCAAATTACTAAGGGGACTCGATATTATTTTTATTTGTTTAAAAACTCGCCCATTGCGAAATAAGGACGATTAAATTTTTTTTTTTTTATTTTATATACATACATACATAAAAATAATCGTCATTAATATATCAACCGTTATTTGTCCACTGCTGAACATACCTCCCTCCCCCCCCCCCTCCTAAAGACTGCCGTAAGGAACGATTCTGATCCACCTGCATCAACAATATATTTGAGGGCGTCACTCCATCTAGTAGGGGGTATCCTATGGTTAAAATAATCGGTAAATATACAATTGGAAATTTAAACAAAAGACACTAAAAATAGAACACATTTTGTCTAATCTTAGAATTTCGAAAAATTCAATGACATTTATAATTAAACCTTCTGGAATATTCTTACAAAATTTTGTAAAAAAAGTATATCTAGACTCTAGATATCAAACTTTCATTTAAAGTACGTATTCAACTTAATTCACGTGAGTAAGCGATTGGTTTCTCAATTCGTTTGAACTTTTTTATGGCTATACACTCACTCTTATAATTACATCACTAATTCCAAACTGCTATTCAGGGTTGCCAGATGCATATTTTTATTTTACCCAAATACCAAATATTTACCCAATATTAAATATCAGGAATAGCAACGCATGGGGGGTATCATGGGCGAAACAGTATACTCTATTATGTTCTGCTCATGTTTATAAACGACGGTTACCACTCTCCATCAGGTGGGCCGACAGTTGCATAAAAAAAACTTTCTGGCAACGCTAGCGCAATTTGTAAAAAGAAATGTACTTGTTTAATTAAATTTAATTAAAAAATAAACTTAGTTAAATTAGCTCACAGAAGTTCATTTATATTTTGTTATTTCCATCATTGATTGAATGTATTGCTATTTCTGAAATTTGTCTTTTATTGATAATAAACTCAACTCCATTCAAATTTCCTATAGACTTCTTCTATTACTATAGACTTCTTCTATTAAGAAGACTTATTTCTACTAAGAAGTAATAAATATGCTTACCTAAACATAAAGTAACTTACATACTTACATTCATAATATACACATTATATATGTCATCATTTCAGCCATTATCCGTCCACTGCTGGACATAAGCCTCCCCCATAGACTGCCATAAAGAACAGTCCTGAGCCACCTGCATCCACTGACTCCCTGCAATGCATTTCAGGTCGTCACTTCATCTAGTGTGGGGTCGTCCTACATTGCGTTTACCCGTACGCGGTCGCCACTCAAGAACTTTTCTTCCCCATCCACTGACTCCCCGCAACGCACATTATATATGTGTGTATAATGTATTATATGTGTATTATTATTAAGACTAAAGTTTTTATTGGAATGTTTTATTTGTTAGTTAATTAATATAGAGGATTTCTATATTAATTAAGTAACTTAACATTTACATAACTGAAAAACTCTCGAACTTTCTTATTAAAATCAAAATTTTTTGCACAGACACGTTTTACATACATGACATGACTTTGACCAAGACAAAGAAAATACTACCATAGAATATGCAACATTATGCCACAGTGTACATTATGTCAAATGATCTACCCAATAATTATGTATAATTTTTTTTTATTGGATGAAAATGGTATGGTAACCCCGCCTGCACTAACGGGATACGCCGGCGGAGCACCAGTGAAGGGTGATCGATGAGAATGAAAACAGGCCAGTTAGCCCATCATGATGAATTCATCAGGAATTAACCATGATAGTTTCCAGGGGGAACCGCGAGGAGGTCGACCTGGTTGGGTATATTGCTAGCAATGGGATTCTTAGTCTCCATTACTAACAATCCCTTTTCCCTCCTATAAATAAAATTAATAGTATTAAAAATTAGTTTGTAAATTAAACTGAATACGAACATGTCGTCCTTTACCGCACAATTTTGGGTTAACCTCAGGCTTGCAATATGGCAGCGTAGCGAGGTACAATTACATAAATTCAGTGACTGTATGGTGCAATTAGGGCCCATAGCTGGTCTTAGGTTATTGTTGGAAACACTAAATTTAATATTATAATATGGCAACTTTAAAATTGCCCTCGCACTCTTCCGTTACAACAATCGTTCAATGTACAACTATGTGTGTAAAAATATAATTAAAATATGTTATATATTAGTTATATATATGTATATATATGTTATGTATTGTATAGAATTGTATGTTACTATGAATATTATAACAATAAAATAAAAGTAGATTAGTTTAAAATAATAATATAATAATATATTGTAAAATTAAAAGATGGTTTTGCAATATAAAATACAAATTCTAACAGTTACCTACATATATCAAATTCTACATTGTGGCGTGGAATTTTTATGATATTATATGATATATATTCTTTTATATTTAATATATTTAAGTACAATAAAGAATATAATAGATTTTATTCTTTATTGTACTTGAAAAAAAGATATAGCAATTAGTTTAACAACTTGTCAGCAGGGGAGGGCTTATCTCTAAAAGAGATCTCTTCCAGCCAACCCAGTGTATATTTATTTCTTTATTTATTTATACATATGCATAAGGCCACTTCTTCTTTTCTCATGGGTGATTGAGGGAAGACGAGAGATAAACAGCAGTGTCCCTCTTAAAATATCTCTAAATCCTATCTGCGGTCTGCCAAGCTGCCTGCCAAGCTTGGCAACTATTAGCAAAAATTTGTTATAAGTTGTATATATTTGTTTCACTCCGTACCAATTGTTAATATCATTATATGCTGTGTTTGTTTATAAAAAAATTACACTTAATTCTAACTCCAAGATTGTATAAATATTTACACTATCTTATAGAAAAAATTATTGGTGAACTTAAATAAATAAATAAATATTAGATTAAACGATACAACACACTTGGGAAATTTCATGTGTCAGATTGTTTTTTAGCAATTTTTACACGTCATTTCTGAAGTCAACGTCGATCGAACTAAAATTAATATAGTTTATATTAATTTTAGACTTAATACATTTATGAAACATCTCCTTTCATTTATTTCAGTTTAACAGCTCACAAGTTTCACGTCTACCGAGAGTAAACACTAAAAACCTAAAACATCATGTTTTTCAATCAATCAATCAATCAATCAGTCAAAATATCTTTATTCATATATGGTACATCTGATACAGACGCTTATGATACCTCAGTTTATAATTATAACAACATACATATATATATGAACTTTTACATACATACATTAGTAAATTACATTAGTAATATATCAACCACTGTGCCGTGTGGTCCCGGCATAGAATGGCCACCCCCTCCACCCCTGTGGATGTTGTGAAAGGCGACTAAAGAGAGCGAGAGATGGGCAGCAGCGTCCCTCTCGAAAGTTTCGAGTTTCGAACTTCTAACTGCGGCTGCCAACCAGCTTGCAAACCGTGGTGACTATTGGAAAAACCCCCCCAATCTATGGGCAGACCTCTGTTAAGCAATGGACAGTAAACGGTTGGTTTCATTAATTGATAATAGAAGCTAAAATAATAATTCTAGAATTTCATGTTTCTAGAATCTGTTTTTTTTTTTTATACAACTTAGAATAGCAAACAAGCTGACGGTCCACCCGATGGAAAATGATAACCGTCACCTATAGACATGAGCAGTACCATGGACATAACAGAGTATACTGTTTCGCCCATGATACCCCCATGCGTTGCCATTCCTGAGGACTCAGGTGTTATTCCTCTGTACCCAGTAAATTCACGCCATATCCCACCCTTCAAACCGAAACACAGCCATGCAAACACAACTGCTTTACGATTGAAACACGAATGGGACAGAGGTACCCAAGGAGTCGACTTTTGTACAAAGTCTCCCTCTGGTTATGTTTGCATCGCGTAAAAAAAACTATTTCATGAAATTACATGTGATTTTCATAATTCAATTCCTAAAGGACTATCTTAACCCTTCTTAGCATAATTTATTTTTATTGGTGAAATAAATCAAGTTGATATAATTCATGTTCAAAATTAAAGGAAAAATGGTTAAAAAATAAATTTGACAGCTATGTTTTATTTTTTTTTTCTGCAATGGACATTAAAATTAAGAGGTGAAGAGACTCGCTGAAAATCGTAGTGAGTGGCAAGAGCTCCACCGACAAGAGCGCAGCTCTTAAATACATAGATAGGTCATTAAAAAGGTATCCAGACACGAACAACTTGAAGTGAAATTGTTCTTTTATATAAATTTTAGGCATTCGATATTAATTAATGATGGAAATTTCCATCAGTATGCCAAGAAGAGTTAAAATCTGCTGTATGTTTCATCCTTATAGCGATGCATGCATCCTTATAGCATCTAGCGATGGTCTGTTTCATTTGTTTTCCTACTTCTGAATTCTTACTTCTGAGGTACGAAGTAGCGGGTAAAAAGCTCATCATTAATATATCCTTAAAATTAAAAATAGAATGCGGATAACGTATCTAAAAATAACATCCTTCGCTTAAGTCTTGGTTAAACTTCTGATTAGTCTAATGCCTTAATTTTCATTTAAAATGGCTATTCATCATACTGTAACTTTGAGTGATGTTCTAATGACAATACGACATCATAACCTTCAAGAAAAGAGCATATTCCTTTTTAAAAGGCCGGCAGCACACCTGCAATGCCGCTGGTGTTGTGGGTGACCATGGGCGGCGGTAGTCACTTACCATCAGGTGAGCCGCACGTTGTAAAAAAAAAAAGAAAGAAATTTAGTTCACATTGGTTCTTGGAATGAGACATCTAATTGAATTTTTATTTTTAGAGATAAGTTTACAACAGTTTTCAGTCTTCAACCTTTTTCATGACACGACCCACTCAAGTATGAAAAAATATTTCGCGACTTCGACTTATTTTTTTGTTAATTTATATTACCAGAGGGAGACTTTGTATAAAAGTCGATTGCTTGGGTGCCTTTGTCCCATTCGTGTTTCTACCGTGAAGTAGTTGTGTTTGCATGACTGTGTTTCAGTTTGAAGGATGGGGTATGGCGTGAATTTACAGGGTACAGAGGAATAACATCTGAGTCCTCAGGAATGGCAATGCATGGGGGGTATCATGGGCGAAACAGTATACTCTGTTATGTCCTTGCTACTGCTCATGTCTATAGGCGACGGTTACCACTTTCCATCAGGTGGGCCGTCAGTTTGTTTGCCATTCTAAGTTGTATAAAATAAACCATACAAAAGTTTACACATTGGTAAATCCTAAAATTTACTGGTAAAACTTAAAATTTACCAATGTACGGGCTTTTACAGTAACAAATAAGGCACAAATGTAAGCATCTTTTCTTTTTATTTAGTATATTGTTTGAGAAATAATTCTTGTAAGAAGTAATTTACAGTGGTACCCTGCACTTTGGTTTTTTTTTTTTAAAAGAGGGACTGGCTTTAAACCAGCGCTGTGCAGCTGTTCACATTGCGCTGGGACACTCACAGCATCAGCTGAGCCGGTTCCTTTTGCCGAGTATGGGACACTTTTTGTATACGTATTTTCTATATTTTATATTGTGGTTGTGTGTTTACTTTTTTTTTTTTTACAACACAGGGGGCAAACGTGCATGCGGCTCACCTGATGCTAAGGACCGCCGCCCATGGTCACCCACAACACCTACGGTATTGCAGGTGTGCTGCCGGCCTTTTTTATTGGCAATAAATTATTTCTATTCTTTTCTATTCATATATATGCACACAATAATTGAGAGGTCGAAGACCATTTTTTTTTATGGGTGAAAATGGTATGGTAACCCCGCCTGCGCTAACGGGATACGCTGGCGGAGCACCAGTGAAGGGTGATAGATGAGAACGAAAACAGGCCAGTTAGCCCATCATGATGAATTCATCAGGAATTAACCATAATAGTTTCCAGGGAGAACCGCGAGGAGGTCGACCTGTTTGGGCATATTGCTAGCAAATAGGATTCTCAGTCTCCATTAGTAACCATCGTAGTACGACACCATACCCCTCTATAGCTACTAATATAGCTACTAATAATTTATTACCTATCGTATTATTTTTGCACCATATATGTTATGCTTTATATACAAACTCTATAGATACTTTATCTTTCGGGTTCTCAAGATTGACTGGAAGAAATCCCTTTAAAGGATAAGTCCGCCTGTGTACATTTTTGTATATATATATATATATGTGTATTTTTGTTTAATATATATATATATATATATATATATATATATATATATATTATTAATATATTATTAATAAGAGTAACTAGAAGCCAAATATATATTCTTAGAAATTTAATCTGTCTGTATGTTTGTTTGTTTCGGAATCACGCAAAAAAAACTGTACCTAATTAGATGAAATTTCCACAATTGTATCCTTGAAGGTTTAATGTAATCGCTAACTAGAAATTATTACCTCCTTTCAAAACCCACGCGCGAAGTTACGGGCTGAAGCTAGTGTGACAATAAATATGTAACAAAGTATGAAATTTCCTTGTCTTTCACGTCGTGCATCGGTACGTCGACGTAAATTAATGTGCGGAACTCGTGAATTAACGGTCTCCTCGCATTTTAGGGTACCGTGGGCAAGATATGTGAAGCGTAGTTGAGTTTATTAAGGTGAAATAAGGTACTTGTATGATAACGTTGTCTTTTTGAAATATATTACCTGTAATATTATTAATAAAACATCTAGATATTTAATGCCTTTTTCAACCGACTTTAAAAAAGGAGATTTTCAGTTCAGTTGTATTTTTTACGTCCAATTTTGAAAATTCATTTTTTATCTGAAATGATATAATATTTGATTAGTTCCATGGAATGTTTATCAAAATCGATTATGTAGTTTAATTTTTAAACCTCATAATAGGGTTCTTCACTGTACATTTTCAAGGCACTTTCTTCCACGCACAATCACTCTTTGGTATCAATTTCCAGCAGCAGTATTTCCGAACCGATACGACATCATAACTTTCAAGAGAAGAGCATATTCCTTTTTAAAAGGCCGGCAGCACACCTGCAATGCCGTTGGTGTTGTGGGTGATCATGGGCGCCGGTAGTCACTTATCATCAGGTGAGCCGCATGCTCGTTTACCCCGTGTGTTGTAAAGAAAAGTCTCAGTAATGCTTAAAGTCGGAGATTATGCAAAACAATATTTTAAATTATGCTATTATTATTATATATATACCTATTTTTTTATTGAAGGAATAAAGTTAATTTGTATGATAAAACAATAGTAGGGGAAACATGTTTTCAACACGTCCCTTGTATTAGAGAAGTCATTTGAAAAGATCTTTTACGACGTGAATAATAATTTGCATAGCCTTCCTAATAACACATTTCAAAGTACTCCAGATGACACCCTGCCCTCTCTTTCTAACTTCCGGAAAGAGTAACTTTCTATCTCCCTCAGGTACGTAACTCTAGGTTAATTACAAACGAGCTTTATGGTTCAGAGTGGAGTATTGAAAAATGGCGGGATATAAAACACGAACTGTGAATTGTTTTTTTATATATATATATATTCCTGAGCCACCTCTTCTTTCTCCATGGGTATGTGATGGTATGGTATGTGATTTAAATAATTTAATAATCAAGGGATGGACAGCAATGTCTCTTTCAAATTTCAAGCGTAACAACTACTGGCAACCCTCCCTCTCCATTGGGAATATTGTCCTTTGCCCCCCCCCCCCCAAAGGAGAGGCCTATGTTCAACAATGGACTCCTGTGAAAATTTTGGCCAAGTCCTGAACATAGCGCTCCCCATGTACTGTCATAAGAAACAGTCCTAAGCTATCTACATCCACTAACTTCCTATAACACATTTGATATTGTCGTTCCACATAAGATTGTTCTACACTACCTTTGCTTTTACGGAGTCTCTACTTGGGAACTTTTACCCATCGATTATCAATTTGTCAAGCTGTTCCCATATTTAGAATTAACAGAATTTTTCATAGTGCCTCCCACCAAATTGTTTATAATTACTCCCCTCCATCCAAAGGTTGCCTGGAAGAGATCACTTTTAGCGATAAGGTCGCCCATTGTTTTCTCATTGTGATTATTTCTTGTAATTATTTATATTTATAATAAGTTTACTATTGTAATCTTTTGGAGGAAACAATAAAGAGTATCTATCTATCTATCTATCTTTATTTGTAGGGTACTAACTTTTACACATGACTTCGTCCGAGTAACCGGGATATATTCACTGTACAGTATAAAAAGTAGCCTAGGTACATCCTTCTCCGTCCCATACACTACCTGTATACCAAATTTCATAGCAATTGATTGAGCCATTAAATCTTCAATAAATAACAAATAAACAGACTCACTTTCACATTAATTCTAATATTAGTAAGGATTAATAGGGATTCCATTTGTCTCATTCCCTTAAAAATAACTCGAAGTTGACATTCAAAACGAGCTTTATTTCTTCCAATCCATAATCATTTCCCGTTATTTTTCCCATTACGAAATAAGAGAAGATACTAAGAAATATAACGTAACAACGTTGTGACCTGAATAAGGGGTGTTTTTAGTGAAAAACAAGCATTAATTACTCGGAAAATAATTAATTTCAATCTATTTATGTTCACTGTACTGTGAGCTAACTGTAATTGATTATAGTTTAAAATAATCCTTACTGTATTAAAAAGTGAGTAAGTTTGATTTTTTTTATTCAACTTAGAATGGCAAACAAGCTAACGGCGCATCTGATGGAAAGTGGTAACTGTCGCCTATAGACATGAGCAGTAATATAGACATAACGGAGTATTAGTCACGATATTTTCCAGGAGGTACCGCGTGGAGGTCGACCTGATAGGGTATAATGATAGCAATAGGGACTAACTTGCCCATTACTAGCAATCCCTTCCTCCAAGTTACATAGTTGCGCAGTAAGAAAAAGGTATAAGCTACTTTTTATCCCGGGTAATTTTTTTTTATACAACTTAGAATGGCAAACAAGCTGACGGTCGACCTGATGGAAAGTGGTAACTCTCACCTATAGACATGAGCAGTAACATAGACATAACGGAGTATATAGTTTCGCCCATGATAGCCCCCATACGTTGCCATTCCTGAGGACTTCGGTGTTATTCCTCTGTACCCTGTAAATTCACGCCATATCCTACCCTTCAAACCGAAACACAGCCATGCAACAACTGCTTCACGATAGAAACACGAATGGGACAGAGGTACCTAAGCAATCGATTTTTGTACTAAGTCTCATTCATATACCCTGGACATACTGACGAAGTTCGGGCCAAAAATGAGTCCATTAAAAAGTTGACCTCACAACAATATTTGCAAGCTACAACAATAACAACAATGACCTGCAAAAATCTACAAAAAAATGAAAAATAAATCCGTTCGAAAATTGTATTTACAAATTCTAAACAGAAAGAAATACAAACAGTATAATTGTGTATATTATTAAAAGCGTTCAATAAAAGCTATCGTGGACAAAGCCTGTATTTCGGTCAAGTCACGGTGGATCAATTACTAAATAGTTGAACCCTTCCAACGATGTCGGTATAATATGCCTGCATTATGAGTCCATGGCCTTAGAGACCCAAAGAGCGGTATATAGCAGTTGTATAGGTCTCTACTAATATTTTACATGTTAAAGTGAGTTTGTTTGTTAGTTAGGTACCTCTTAACACCTTAACGGATTAGTAATGGCGATTAGCAACCCTTTTACTAGCAGTATACTCTATCAAGTCGACCTCCTCGCGGTTCCCCCTGGAAACCATTGTGATTGATTCATTAGTGAATTTGTTAGGATGGGCTAACTGACCTGCTTCATCGTCACTTGTCATCCCTCACTGGTGCCCCGCCAGTGTATACCGATAGCGCAGACGGTGTTCGGTAACTATCGGTGACTATTCCATTATCATCCATTAAAAAAAAAACGTCTTAATGACCTAACCAATTACTACACATTCTGTAATAAGAGAACAAGTGTTTTACCGTATAGTCCCGGTATAGAATAGGCCATCCCCTCCTTTCCCGTGGGTGTCGTAAGAAGCGATTAAGGGAGGGCGAGGAATGGGCAGCAGCCTTCCTCTTAATACATGTCTAAAGCTTAACTGCGGTTGCTAATTCGCCTGTCAAGCCTGGCAACTATTGACAAAACTCTTCAAGAGGAAGGTTTACATTAAGCAGTGGAAAGTTAAAAGCTGATCTGCTAAACGGGTATTTCCCGAGATGGAGGAGAATATAGGTTACTTTTCCCAAACGAAGTCGCGGGTAAAACCTAATAAAGTATCATCATATCACGCATTATCGGATAAAAAGTATCCGCCTGCCAAACATGGCAACTACTGGTAAAACTTCTCTTATGGGAAAGGCTTATGTTCAGCATAGGACAGTTATCGGTTGAATTAATAATAAAAAAAAATTGTAACTAAACGATGTTTGTACATGGCAGATATTTAAGAAAAATTAATATGATAAGGCCAATAGAAGCTAAAACAATATTTTTAAGAAATATTGTTTTGGCTATAAACACACGTATAAGCCACACACATACATATAAGCCACAGAACCATTCTTTGGAATCAACTTCCAGCAGCAGTATTTCCGAACCGATACGACAACATAACCTTCATGAAAAGAGCGTATTCCTTTTTAAAAGGCCGACAGCACGCCTGCAATGCTGTTGGTGTTGCGGGTGCTCATGAGCGGCGGTAGTCACTTACCATCAAGTGGGCCGCATGCTCGTATGCTCCGTGTTTTGTAAAAAAAAAATATCTGTCTGTCTATTTGTGTTTGTTTCGGCATCACGCGATATTCATAGTCATGGTCGTGAAGGACTAACTTAAAATCTGGTATTTGGTTTATCCAGATATACTTTCAAGAAGTCATTTGTTTTCCTTCTTCTAAAATCCACGCGCAGTAGCGAACACAGAGGTAGTAAAGCAGTAAAAAGGACCGTAAAAGAAGTAAAGTAACCGGAGGGAGACTGTACAAAAGTCTGTTATGTTATGTCCATGGTACTGCTCATGTCTATAGGCGACGGTTACCACTTTCCATTAGGTGGGCCGTCAGCTTGTTTGCCATTTAAAGTTGTATTAAAAAAAAAAAGGTACAAAGTAATCTTTTGAACCGTATTATTCAATTTTATAAACATAATTTGACGATTTAAATAATCAATTACGTACAAGAAGGTAATATCGGAAACGAAGGCGCGCAGGGGGTGGGCAGGAAACAAACACTCCCAAATACTCCGAAACAAATGTTTGAACAGCCAAAATTCTCTGAAGGACGCCTAATTAATAAATGCATGTCCACTGAACGGTCGACGGTTTTTTTTTTTATGTGAATCATTAATCGAATGTTCGCGAATTGAAACGAGTCGACTAGACTCGATTCAAATTGTTAACTGGAAAATCTACTTTAATAAATGCTAAATTTATTTGATTTATTGATAATATAATAATAATATGATATAAATATGGCACAAAAGAAAAATTGTACTCGGCTTTATGTATTTTTTTTAATCATTTATGTTGGGGGGAAAGGGATTGTTAGTAATGGAGACTGAGAATCCTATTGCTAGGGAAACTATCATGGTTAATTCCTGATGAATTTATCATTGATAAATTAAATCAATTGATAAATTATGTAGTAAACTAGCTTCCGCCAATTATGCCTTGAGTAAACTTAAGCAACTAATAACAAAAAAAGCTCTGAGAATGGTGTACTTTGCATATGTTCAGTCGTTGTTATCATACGGTATTACAATTTGGGGCAATGCAGCTCTCGTGTTAAAAGTTTTAAGGCAACAAAAGCGAGCTATGAGGATTTTATGCGGAATTCATAAAC
This sequence comes from Galleria mellonella, assembly GCF_026898425.1. NCBI lineage: Eukaryota > Metazoa > Arthropoda > Insecta > Lepidoptera > Pyralidae > Galleria > Galleria mellonella. The sequence goes on along the minus strand of NW_026442135.1, from coordinate 76,776 downwards.
GCACCTCAGTTAGACCTCACTTTATCCAACAACGTATAATGACAGTGTCATCGTTGTTCATATATAATTCTTTACTTGAAATATATGATAAAGGAGGTACTCTTCGCAAAAATTCAGCCATTCATAGTTACGCCACGAGAAATAAAGACAAATTGGAATTGCCAAGAACACGACTAACAAAAACTATGAAACAAGGCATATATCTAAAAATAAAATGTACAATAAATTACCCAATACAGCAACGCAATTGCCGCGAAATGAATTTAAAAATAAAATAAAGACATATTTTGAAGAACATCCTTTTTACAACGTGACCGAATACCTAAATGCCAATATTGAATTATAGCATTATTATTTATTTAGGTTTAACTGTAAGAAGTATGACAATAAAAATTTTATAACTTGAAATCATCATTATTGTTATATGGTTACCTTTATATTGACATGTAGTAACTAATTTATAATGTTAACTATAATTCATTTGTAATTTTATTTTATAATTTAAATCTTATTGTTATTATTTATTTTATTAATTTCAAAATTATAATGTAAATATTGACTTGCCATTGTGTGACGAAAATTGTTACATTGGTTAATAAAGAAATATGAATATGAATATCATGATGGGCTAACTGGCTTGTTTTCATTCTCATCTATCACCCTTCACTGGTGCTCCGCCAGCATATCCTGTTAGCGCAGGCGGGGTTGCCATACCATTTTCACCCATCGAAAAAAAAATCATTTATGCGATCTGGCTTTTTATGTATATCTATATATGGTAAAATCTTTTGGTGAAAATCTATAAATGACTTCATTTTTGTTATCTTGTAATTTTTTTTTTTTTTGTAAATATATATTGGTTTTCCTTTTACGAATAAATAGCACGGTGACCAAACGAGAATAAATAGTACGCCAGTATCTCTCCCTGGAGCCCTAAACTCTCTCAACTGTACTCACCTCTGCCAAATTGGATATTTTATTCGCAGTTTTAAGTAAAAATTTTTTTAATAGCATTTGTAGTACTTCATCTGAGTATATTTAATCAATTATAGTACATTTATAGAATTTTCTACAATAATATATATTAATGTGCACGTGAATTTATATGGATTATGTATATATGTATTTCTATTTATTACTGTGATTTGAAATACAGAATTGACATTGTATTATGTAAATTTAAAATGTGTAAAATAATTATATCTAAGTATATATATAGCCTACCTATATATATACCAAGAGACTACAGCATGGGGTTCTTTAAAAGGGGGGTAAAGAGGTTTCTTCAGGGTCGGCAACGCACGCGTAATACCTGTAGTATTGCAGGCGTTCATAGGCTACGGTAACCATTTACCATCAGGTGGGCCGTATGCTTGTTTGCCACCTTAGTGGTATTAAAAAAAAACATCCATCCATTCATTCATAGTTACAAACTTTCTCATTTATTGCATTAATAATGATGATACTGCAGTAATGTGTCCAATAAGAGGACCAGAGTTTACCAGAGGGAGACTTTGTATAATAATCGATTGCTTGAGTACCTCTGTCCCATTCGTATTTCTACCGTGAAGCAGTTGTGTTTGCATGGCTGTGTTTCAGTTTGAACGGTGGGATATGGCGTGAATTTACTGGGTACAAAGGAATAACACCTGAGTCCTTAGGAATGGCAACGCATGGGGGGTATCATGGGCGAAACAGTATACTCTGTTATGTCCATGGTACTGCTCATGTCTATAGGCGACGGTTACCACTTTCCATCAGGTGGGCCGTCAGCTTGTTTGCCATTCTAAGTTGTATAAAAAAAAAAAGTACAATTAAACAATATTGAGTCCAATAAAGTAATAAAATAACAATATTTCTTTATTGTTAAAAATGTCTTAAGCATACTATATATTTTAATGTATCAACTAGCCTTCTCGTCAAGCTCGCGTTCGTCACAGTTACTCATGATTAAGGATCACGAACTGATCCCGAAACTAGTCGAACTTTTTCGATCTAATTACAAATAAGTTAAACCGGTAGTAATTACATTATAATATATATTTTTTTATGTATAATTCAAATATTTATTTTTAATAAATTTCTTTGTAACAATTTAGACTAAGTGATAATATAATATCTGAATTCGAGTCAACTGAAATACAAGTTAGTTTAAGTTAGTGTTAAAAGCAGATCAGTTATGTACTTAGCCCACTTAATTGAATTAAGCGCCAGTGGCGTAACTTAGCACTTTAGACAGTAAGTTCTCTTTAATTTTATTAACAAACTATTTCAGGACAGACGGTAACATATATATATGTTGATTGTATGAATTTAAATGAATTGTAATCTGTGTATGTATGTACCTTAAATTATATCGATGGTGTCTCCATACAAATGATTCGAGAAAAACGAGTTAACTTTTTCAAACAATTTTGCGTGACAAATAGTTATGAGTGATTCCTTTATAACTTTTGTATTTATTTTGTCTTATAAATTCTGCACCTTTTTAATATGCAAAAATTCATTTTTTTTTTTATTAACTATAGAATTATAGATACGTCAAGATACATTGTGTGCGTAAATATACTGAACACGGGGAAAAGGGATTGTTAGTAATGGAGACTGAGAATCCAATTGCTAGCAATATACCCAACCAGGTCGACCTCCTCGCGGTTCTCCCTGGAAACTATCATGGTTAATTTCTGATGAATTCATCATGATGGGCTAACTGGCCTGTTTTCATTCTCATCTATCACCCTTCACTGGTGCTCCGTCAGCGTATCCCGTTAACGCAGGCGGGGTTACCATACCATTTTCACCCATAAATTTTGATAATTAGCTGACAAAAAGTTGACCCGTTTTTGAGATTCGATGCTCTATCTATATTGAACGTGCCATATCAGGCGTGACAAATATGTATGTATAACGTACATACATATTTGTCACGCCTGATGTGGTAATCTTTTTAATATTTTTTATTTCAAATTCAATATTACAGTTTAATATATTACTTAACAATTTATTTATAGGCGAACGAGAAGAAAAAAACGAAATTGTTGTTAATTTAATTATTTTGTTTTTGTTTTTTTTTTTTGTTGCTTTTTTTGTTTTTCATTCTTTTATCTCTTTTACTCTGTATTATGTGTATGTTTGTATCGTTACTTGTGTGCTGTAAGTAATGCCAATAAATTATCTGTCTATTTAATTAAAAAGAAAAAGAGAAAATATGTTTTGTAATTTCCTTTCATTTGTCAACAGCAACAACAACAAACAGTATCATACATAGTGCCGTGTGGTTTCCGGCATAGAATAGGCCACCCCTTCCTTTCCCGTGGGTCGTAAAACATGACTAAGGGAGGGCGAGGGATGGGCAGCAACGTCCCACTTAAGACATCACTAAAAGCCGACTTTGTACAAAAGTCGATTGCTTGGGTACCTCTGTCACATTTGTGTTTCAACCGTGAAGCAGTTGTGTTTGCATGGCTGTGTTTCGGTTTGAAGAGTGGGATATGGCGTGAATTTACTGGGTACAGAGGAATAACACTTGAGTCCTCAGGAATGGCAACGCAACGTATCATGGGCGAAACAGTATACTCTGTTATGTCCATGGTACTGCTCATGTCTATAGGCGACGGTTACCACTTTCCATCAGGTGGACCGTCACCTTGTTTGCCATTCTAAGTTGTATTAAAAAAAACCTAACTACGGTTGCCGAGCTTGGTAACTACTGGAAACTCCTCCCCCCTTGAAGGAGGCTTATCTTCAGCAGTGGACAGGTAGAAGCTAATATGATGATATGATGATGTATACGTCATTTTAGGAACTTTATGAACTTACTGTGTTTGTCATTTTCGACTATTCGTTCGATTTCTTCTACAGGAAGCGTACGGCGCTTTGCGTCATAGAATACGAGACGAGATGCTGTGACGCAAAGCGCCGTACAATTGTCGGAAACGACAAATACCAATTTAAAAAATTAAAAAAAAAGGACTAAGGAGCATAATTATGTAGATATCATTGAAAAATGAACGTAAATTTTAAAAATAATATTCCTTTGGCTTATTAAATTCTAATACACGACTTGACGTTCCAAATTTAAATATTTGAAATGTGAATTCCTACTCCCGTCATTCTAAGGTGGTTGTTTTTTTTTTTTATATTGGCAAAGGGCTAGTATTGCCATAATGCCATAATGACACCACTAATAAACAAAGTGTTTGTTAAAATTGAATTTTCTGTTTTATACAAAGTAAAACATTTTTTTTGAAAGATTTGTTTGTGAGGCAACCCTATTGCATGGTCCACATAGCGTATTATTACACGGAAACGTTATAAAGTCGGTGCAGGAATTTTCAGTGAGTGTTGCCCGGTGTATAATTTTATTAGCAATAAATTTGGATATACTGTGATTACTAAATAACAGATTATTACAACTCGTCGAATAACAATGAGTCACTTTTCCTGTTAACCAAAAATAATTGGTTATTTTTAAGCCACTATGAATATTCGACGATTCCCAAATTGGTGATCGATTTTGAGTGCATATCGCGCAATTTAGCGAATGGTAAACCGATTACAATGATGCATTTTATATTCGAAAGGGTTTACCTCCATTTTGGTTCTATATAATATTTTTTTATGATTGCTACACACATATAAATATCACAATGTACTTTTATTACAATTAGTGCAGGGCGCCCTCTGGTGTCAATAGATTCTAGGCTGCCTTCATTATACATGATTAAGGTTGTGTTCCACAAACAAAAAAACTTAATCATGGCAAACCATACCTAGATCGTTTAGTTCTCTTAGTCGCCTCTTACGACACCCACCGGAAAGGAACGGGTGGCCCATTCTATGCCGGGATCACCCAACAATATAAAATATATGTAAGTACTTTTTATATTAAAATTACCTGTCGCCAACGGAAAACTCCCACCAAAGTTTCCTGCACAAACAAGTTAAGATAACTGACTCCGATAGATTAAGTAAGAGTTCTGTTCGCAAATAAGGGACGAACTTTTTTTATTTTTTTTTTCTCATCGACTTCGTTCTCTCTGAGAGCTTAGACGTGTTTATTTCGACTTTAACACCATAGATTATAGATAGAGTAGCTACATACAAATGCTTCGCTTAAAACAGGTAAACTTTTTTTTATCTATGTGTACATAAATAGGGTTTTTTTTTGTTGGATGAAAATGGATTGGTAACCCCGCCTGCGCTAACGGGATACGCTGGCGAGGCACCAGTGAAGGGTGATCGATGAGAATGAAAACAGGCCAGTTTGCCCATTATGATGAATTCATCAGGAATTAATCATGATAGTTTCCCGGGGGAACCGCGTGGAGGTCGACCTAGTTAGGTATGTTGCTAGCAATGGGATTTTTAGTCTCCATTACTAACAATCCCTTTCCCCCGCGTAAATAGGGTTACCAGTATGTACAATTAATATTAAGTATGTGGAAGAAATCAAGTCAAAAAAGCAATATCTATATATATATATTTTATTATACAACTTAGAATGGCAAACAAGCTGACGGCCCACCTGATGGAAAGTGGTAACCGTCGCCTATAGACATGAGCAGTACTATGGACATAACAAAGTGTACTGTTTCGCCCATTATATACCCCATACGTTGCCATCCCTGAGGAATCAGGTGTTATTTCTCTGTACCCTATAAATTCACTGCCATATCCCACCTTTCAAACCGAAACACAGTAATGCAAACACAACTACTTCACGGTAAAAACACGAACGGTACAGAGGTGTCCAAGCAAACGACTTCTGTATAAAATCTCCATCTGGTAATATTGTAGTATGTGTTATTGTGGTATATTTGTTATCCAAAAAATAATATTGAATAGTAAGCTTTTAACATATTCGATAATAAATATGCGACCAACATGGACGATATCAGGCAGATCAATGAAACAGTTGATATCAAAAGGTGAAGAGACTCGCAGAAAATCGTATCGAGGAGGCAAAAGCTCCACCGACAAGTGTGCAGCTCTTAAATAGAATACAAATATAGATGGACGATATCGAAGTATGTGATGATTTTTTTCCGCCATCAATATTCTGAGAAACCCAATATCTATATATAAATATCTATACCAATAAAGATATTCATATATCGAATCGGTATCTATATTATCGAAGCTTAATTATAAGATTAAATTGAAAAATTAAAATGATACAAAATTCTTATGAATACGAGTATATTTGAAAGAACAAGATAAACAATGCATAACGATTCGTCATGATATGTATTTTTATAAAATGTTTTAAAACGAAATGAAATGAAATGAAATGAATTTATTTTGCTAGAATGTAGGTAGTTTTCGATGAAAGAGGTTTACATTTCCCATATACATTCTGCCTCTATGTCGGCGTGCAAATTATTAACAATATGAAAAAAATACATAATTCTACATTATATTTCCCCTTATTAGTCATACTACTTAACACACGCATAATTTATTACAGTAAATAGAAAAGAAAACAAGAGCCAAAGCGTCAATCACGTCTCCAGTATATATATATATATATATATATATATATATATATAATATAGATTTAAAACCTAAATTACTGAACTGATTTTGATAAAATTTCTATGGGACCAATCCCATAAGGGGACTTACCAGTAGCTGGTGTACTTGGCAGGCGGGTTGGCAGCTGTAGTTAGGCTTTAGTGATATTTTGAAAAAGACGTTGCTGCCCATCCCTCGCCATCCTTTAATCACCTCTTACGACACGCACGGGAAAGGAAGCGGTGGCCCATTCTATGCCGGGACTACATAGAACGATTGTTATCAAACTAGTTATTTATTTATTTATTTATCTATTAATTATGTTATTTGCCTTTCTCAGTTATAAATGACACATAGTTTTGTTAAAACGTGACCTGATTTTATTACATTTTCCATTCTTCAACACAATATAGATTAGAACAAAATTAAGCTTTTACATAGCACGCTAGAAACACGGGGTCACGCGGGGTGATATTACCAAGCGAAATTCAATATTGATAAAGCAATTTATTTGTATTTATAAACTAACTTTTGTCCGCAACTTCATACGCTTTTAGAGGAACAATTAAAGTTGATGTTTTTTTTTTTAATTTAGTATTGATTAGCTAAGTTTTTATATATAGGTATCATGTGATTTTATTTTTATATACACTATAAAAATGACAAATAATAAGCTTACAGCCCATTTTATGGTAAGCGGTTACCATAGACGCCGGCAACATTAGGGGTGTCACGTGCGTGTTACCGGCCCTCAAGATAACGCACTTTTTTGAAGAACCCCATACAGTAGTCTCTATTTAAGGTGTTTATCTTTGTATATTAATATCTTTGCCTTTTTTATTACTCTGTATACGTCGACAGTGTATAAGTAGAGAACTGAATAACTCAGTATTTGTAGTTAGGTTGCAAAATAATCGCTTTTTTTTAAATAAATTTTTTTATTACAAAGGTAGAAAACCTCAAACGATATAACGTACATAATTTCACAGTCAGTATTTATAAAAATGACCGTGTGGTCCCGGCATAGAATAGGCCACCCCTTCCTTTCACGTAGGTGTCGTAAGAGGCAACTAAGGAAGGGCAACAGATGGGCAGCAACGTCCCTCTCAAAAATCTCTAAAACCTGACTGCGGTTGCCAATCCGACTGCCAAGCATGGCAACTAATAAGAACCCCCCAAGGGGTTATTTCTACTATGTTCAACAATGAATAGTTAAAGTTATACATGATGATGATGATTTCTAAAAATATCCTCTCGTAAAATTATTTTCGATCAACTTCCAAAAAGGGAGAGATTCTCAATTCGGTAGTAACACTTTTTATGTTTATTACCTTATAACTCCGCCATTTATAAACCAGTTTGAAAAAATTCCTTTTATTAATCTTCATTTTTTACTTTCAAATTGGTGCCATTAGAATTTTATCAAAATCGGTTCAGTATTTCGCTTTTTTAAATCAAAATAACTCGTTTAACCACTATTAAAGTCGGTATTGGGACTGGAAGAGATCTCTGTTAGAGATAAGTCCATCCATAACATTTATAAATGCGTTAACAATGTACTTTACAGGTGCAATAAAGAATATATTTTATTTGTGAAACAAAATTTTTATTTTTTTATTTATTTTGATTCGATACATATAGCGCGATTCAAATATACACATAGACAATGTGATGGCTTAACAACTAGAACTTATTAAATCTTAAGATCAGACCAGAAAAATAAAAAAGTACACTAGTTATTCTGTGTAACAAATAAGTGACAATAGCCACCTAGCAAAGTTAGTTTTTTACATCAAAATAGACAGTTTAATAAATGTACAATTGATTTAATTATACATTTATTAAATATCACAAAAAAGCAAATGGCTACAATTTGAAAATTACACAAATTGTAGCATTTACTTCTCCATTTACGCCGGCAATATTACATAACTGTACAGAAATTAATACGACATTTTGACACAAGTTATAAAGTCATACAAATGACTATTAGAAAACATTTCATTTAAAACCATATCACGATTCTGTGTGGCAATAAAGTCAATAAAGTCGATCCATTTAATCGGGCCCTTTGTAAATAAATAATGTAATTACTTATCCATGGTTGGGATAGAGATATTAACCCTGTAACACCAACAGAACCTGTGTAATTTATTTAGAACACATAAAATGTGTGATCTCATTTACAAAAATAAAAAAAGAAACACTTTCACCAGCCTTTAAAAAAGGCATGTCATTATCCCTAAAGAAATAGGTGAAGTCTCCTTACCTTTTTTCGTTGATGATCTTTCACACGCTGAAGAAAATGTAAAATTCAATTTTATGTTAATATTCTAATAAAGGTAATTCTATAGAAAACACTGTATATAATTTTTTACACACAAAAGTTATGGAAAAACTAGTTAAAGTACTACATTTAGCACGTCTCAACGATACACACTTTTCGCACACGAAAAATCGCCTAACCCAATATATTTCGACGTTCACTCTGCACGAGAGTCGAACGAGTACTGACTATGGGAGAGTGATGAAACACCTCTGTTCCTAATTTAAATTTTCCAGGAGAGCGCATGTCAGAATTTCAGCAACAATATTTGCAACCTTAAAAATATCAAGCATAAGTATTATCATTCCATACACAATATAACACATACGACGTTTGAAACCCAAAAACGCTGGCAGGTAACCATTGCTACGAGTTCAGAAAATTCGATTTACTTCTTATAAGGGAATAATTAATGATGTTTTTAATTATTTATTAATCGTTTTAGGTTCGTTTAAAAGAATTTTGTTGCTCATCCGTGTACCTTTTCAAGTGCTTTGAACCTTCTGGTTAGCCTATACTCCTTTTCGGCGGTTTCAAAGCAACTTTGATATTTCGCCACTGTCATAATAAATTCATTCACTTCTTAACTCTGCAAGGTTTCAGCACCTGTTTTAGAGTGCGCTAAATTAAATCACTGAGAATTTTTTCCACGGAAAAAAAATCAACGAGTCCAATCGGCTCCTTGGAGAATAGAATGAATTTAGGAACGTAATGTACTAGGATTTGTCTTGCTTTTCTTATTTTATTTTATTTTTTTTTTAACTCAAATTTCGTTGACTATTTATCTTTAGGACAACTTCGAGTTTACTATACTACCCCAACTTATAGACTCCAAAGGTCATTTAACCAAAGCGACAGTACAAAAATCGTTTGTATGGGCACCTCTGTCCCAATCGTGCTTCTGCCGGTAAACAGCTCTTCCTGCATGACTATGTTTCGGTTTGAAAAGTAAAATATGACAGTGAAGTTACAGGATAAGAAGACATAACACCACAGTGCTCAGGAATGGCACCGCATGAGAGGTACCATGGGTGTCACAGAATATTCTGTGACGTCCATTTTTCTCTTCACGTTTATAAGCGACAGTCTCCGCGTCTGTTCGTTTACCATTTTATGTTTCATAAAGAGATCAAATCTGGCAGACGTAAAAAACATTTATTTCATTATTATACAAAATAAAGATTGTTTTCCAAAAAAAAAAAATAATTTAATTGTGGCAAAATTAGTTATTTTAAATTAAAAACTAAACTACTAGACCGACTTTGATAAGATTTCTATGTTAATTATACTTTTAGTTCGGTACAATGTAAAAGTATAATTATCCTTTCAAGTAAAAAATAAATATTTTCCAAATCAGTTTATAAAGAAATAAAATCAGACATGAAAACTGCCTCCCTTTTTTCAATATTCAAATTCAATTACGGTTTCATCATAGGACAAGTCTCATGCTTGATACAACTTAAAATGGCAAACAACTGTCAGTCAAATGGTAAACGTCGCCAAGAGACATACAATAAATACCATAGATGCCACAGAACCATTCTTTGGAATCAACTTCCAGCAGCAGTATTTCTGAACCGATACGACAACATAACCTTCATGAAAAGAGCATATTCCTTTTTAAAAGACCGGCAGCAAACCTGCAATGCCGTAGGTGTTGTGGGTGATCATGGGCGGCGGTAGTCACTTACCATCAGGTGAGCCGCATGCTCGTTTGCCCCCTGCGTTGTAAAAAAAAAATATACTGTGATACCTTTAATACTCCTCACCGTTGATACTAGGTACTAAGACTTTATGGGGTCGAGTAGTGCCGGCATAGAATTCGTTCAAAATTGGTTTCAATATCGCATAATAACATACATATGTACATACAAAATCATAAATGTGTTGAGAAGCATTTTGAACTCGATAAAATAGTGCAAATGAATTACGAGATCTTTATAAAACTACTCACTAAGAAAAGTTCCAAAGTCGCAAAAGAACGTTTTTATTTACAGTTTTATTCGCTGCTCATGAATAAGGGTCCCGGATGGTCCCGGCACTAGTAGAGCAATCTCAATAAAAAGTAGATAGATAGATTACAATAGTAAATTTATTATAAACACAAACAATTACAAGAAAAGATTACGCTGATAAAACAATGGGCGGTCTTATCGAGAAGAGCGACTTCTGGATGGAGAAAAGTAATTAAAAGTACATTTTGCTCTGCAAAAAAAAAAACAGTATTCTTAGTAATTTTACTAATATAATAAAATTGTAATTAGAGAATGAGGCTTAATTCTGAGTCACCATTTCTTTATAGTCTTTTTTTAATATTAAAATTTCAATTCGATATTAGAGCTCTTTACTATAATGTCGGATACGAGTATAAACTAATTTTCTAAAAGATTTAAGTCCAAGTTATTATAAATTCAGTTTACAACAGTCCATGAAGCAGTAATTTCACGAAACTATCAAATTAATATAATTCGGTTCGGAGATAAATTCACAGAAATGGCACTTAAGAATCGATCCCAATGTCTGTACATAGAATGTATTTAAGAAAAACTTATATGAAAGATTTGAACAGGACCAATAACAGCCAAAATAATATTTTTTTGAATTCTGTCTCTCTATCATACATTTATTTCGGTGTCACATTAAAATTACTACACCGAAATGCATGAGGTTTTCACAGTCGTGTTTTTGAAAGTAAAACAAAAAATGTGGTATATAATTGATTTTAATACGCCATCTATAAGTGGTATATCTCGTTTATTTTATTACTACACAATAAAATTTGTAGAAATGACGAGCTTAGTGCTATATGGCGTTCTCTATCTGCTAACCATTAGATAAAACAGAAAGCGTTTAAGGGCAATGATAGAGAATACGTATTGTATAACCCTTAAATATCTGAAGTTTCAAATTTGATACCGGGGTTATAAATCGCATTGGACGCCTACAATCGATTTTATTTTAATATTTGGCTGTTTACATGTTACCAAAAGTTTTTGTTTTTTTTTTTTCAAAATAAATATATATCGTTTTGATTTTTTTACTATTTTTCCCTATTAGTAAACACAGTAAAGGGTACACTTATAGTTTTTTTTATTTGATTTAAAAAATCAGGCTTTTAAGGGATAAAAAAATATTCTCGTAAATCTAATATATTTACTAATACATATTTAGAGCTAAATTTGTTAATTCAACAAATATTTGATGAACTGGAATCTATCTTTTCTTTTATGGAACTTAGAATGGCAAACAAGCTGACGGCCCACCTGATGGAAACTGATTACCCTCGTCTATAGATATGAGCAGTACCATGGACATATCAGAATATACCGTTTCGTCCATGATACCCCCACATGCGTTGCCATACCTTAGCAGTCAGGTGTTATTCGTCTGTGCCCTATAAATTCACAGCCATATCCCACCCTTCAAACCGAAACACAGCCATGCAAATACAACTGCTTTACGGTAGAAACACGAATAGGACAGAGATGCTCAAGCAAACGACTTTTTTACAAAGTCTCTCTCTGGTGGCCTATCTTCTAAATAATTGGTAAAACTCATTTGTTTTCATTCTGAAATCATCGCGTAAAAAGTAGCGAGCAAAAAGTTAGTAATATAATAAACATTGATTAGTGATCTGTTAGTAAGATTATCTTAAAAATAATCAAACGCCGATGAAAGACGAGGATTTTACTTCGATAATAAAAGCAGATTCAATCAAGATAAAATTAATAATCACAAGTGTACAATCTCTCGTGATTTATATGGATTGTAGGGACGATACGAAAGTAAAACAAAGTACTAAGTACAACCGGTGAAGAAAGAATGGAGACGAAGTAAAGCTCACTCACCTTGCTATCTGAGGGCTCATTATGAAATGTTCTCCTAAATTTAAGGGCTGAGCGAAATACAAATTTCATGTTAAAATTACATTATACATAGCATTTAAAAATATTGAAGATATTAAAATATCGTTCCTTTGGACTTTTATGGTAGGAATTGTTACAGACGAAATGTTAAGCTCCATTTACTGGACCGTTTTCGGTATAAAACAAAAACACTAAGTCCGAAAATTTTGCATTTCATTTCATGGTAGATCCCCTACTTACAACTATTCAAGTCGGGCACCAACTATTCTACGTTCAGGATTCTCACTTCCACCATGAAGGAAGATATAAAATGATGTGATTAGATTTAATGTTCTGAGGACCTACCATGAAACGTTTTCCGAAATTTCGGAGCCAAACGAAACACAAATTTGATGTTAAAATTACATGATACATGCCGTTTGAAAATATCAAAAATGTTAAAATATTGTTCCTTTGGACTTTTATGATAGGATGTATGATGAACGTTTAACTCCATTTATTGGTCCGATTTTGGTATAAACAAAAACACGAAATTGAGTCCGAAATTTCGGAATTTCATTTCATGGTAGACCCGCAGATATTACGCCGATTACGAATCCAGCATGAGACTTACATGCGCTTTAGACGACGACCTTGTTGCCACGAGACGTTAAACAAGCAGACTCTAAGTAAGTCTATGTACTCTCCCTGACTTTTACAGACCAAAAAATGGAAATATTCGAAACGATCTTGCAAGAGAAACTGTCATTAATACTTAATATTGTACAAAATAAATATATCGCCATGTATGCCCCGGTATAGAATGGGCCAGTCCTTCCTTTCCCGTGAGTGTCGTAAGATGCGACTTAGGGAGGACGAAGGATGGGTAACTGCATCCCTCTTAAAATATGTCTAAAAGCCTGCCAAACGTGGCAAATACTGACAAAACCCCCCTTATGGAGAAGGCTTATGTCCAGCAGTGGACACTTAATGGTTGAAATAATAAAACTAAACATAAAGATGGAACAACAAATAATATCACTATAATATTACGAAGCGAAAGAGGTTTGTTTGAATCGAAGCATTCAAACCTCTTAAACTGTTATAAGATAGACGATCTATCAATACAGAAGAAACACGTACGGGATTCCACAAGGAAGCGTCCTTGGCCCGATACTATTCCTTGTTTATATTAATACTCTGTGTAACACGGCACAAGAGGTAGGATTAGTCGTTTCATATGCTGATGACACAGCGGTTATTTTCACAGGAGAGACTTGGGAACAAGTAAGGTTGCGCACTAACAGTGGACTGACTAAAATAGCTGATTGGCTGCAATATAATCTACTTGCTGTATGCTCCTGACATAGAATAGGCCACACCTTTGTTTTTCATTGGTATCGAAAGACGCGACTAAGGGAGGACAAAGAATGGGCAACAGCGTCTCTCTTAAAACATCTCCGAAGCCTAACTGCAGTTGCAAATCCGCCTGCCAAGCATGGCAACTACTGGCAAAACCCTTCCTAAGGAGAGGCTTATATTCAGCAGTTAAAATGCCACTAAATATAATTACATCTGTTTTACTATATATGATCGTACACAATCACAAAATATAATATAAAGATCCAGAAATGCCAGAATTTTCAAAAAGTTAAAATTGTATTTGCGCTACGATTAATAAGGTACATAACACCAAATACTTGGGAGTAATTATCGATCAACGTTTATCTTGGCACCGACACTCTGAAATAATTATGAAGAGAATCCAAAAACTTATTTGGGTATTTAAAATGGAATTGTTTATAAAAGGGATTGTTTGTAATGCGGATTACTACTCCCAGGATAGTAACCACGTCTGCTCTGTCGAGATACGCTAGCGGGGCACCAGTGAGGGATGATAGGTGAGGATGAAAAGGCAGGTCAGTTAGCCCATCATGACGAATTCCACCAGAATTAACCACGACGGGTTCCAGGGGGAACTGCATGGAAGTCTACCTGATAGGGTGTATTGCTAGCAATGGAACAATTAGACCCCATTACTAACAATACCTTCCCCCCCTCAACCCCAATAGAACAACTTACCCCACTACTAAAAATCTCCTTACCAAAACTCTGAGAGTACACGGCAAATTAAATGATGTAAACCGTCTCAAAATAAGGGAGCAAAATCATTTGTTTATTCACTAGCATAGTAATAAAAGGGGTACATTTATGTTTAGTTTTCGTCTAGAGAAAAAAAAAGATAAATGCTTCATTCAAACAGTCAGGGTCGTAGTGTTGCCAGATTAGATATATTTTCACTTTTTTAGGTAAAATATTACGAGATTATAGAGAAGTGTTTGGAAGAAAAAAATGGCCTTAGAGAAATGTATTAGTATATAAAAACAATAAAATATACTAATAAAGGTAGCGAAACAGAAAATAAGAGAAGACGAGAGTAGAAAAAAATGTTTTTCTTTCGTCGTTAAATTGTGGTTACATGGCAAAACCTAGTGAAAATCGGCACGGCTGGCAATAGTATCGACTTGGAATAATCATATTAACTGTTCTCTTTTAACGCAATAATTAATTGCTTGACAACATCATTGATAAATAGACACATTTGTCTTTAATACGTGGCAATAGCCATATGATCCTAACAAAAAATGAGCCATCGCTTCCTTTTCCTTGGGTGTCGTAAGAAGCGACTAGGGGAACTTAGTAATGAGGGATACTTAACAGCGTCCCTCTTAAAACATCACCAAAGCCTAACTGCGGTTGCCAACCTACATGCCAAGCGTGGATTTAATTGAAAGCAAACTTTTAATTTATATAATTTTAAATTTTATAAAGTCTTTATATAATATTTAACTTATATTTTACAGAGTCTAATTTTATTATCACTATCTCATGTAATTTACCATATAAATAAAAATATATAAAAAAAAATTAACGATCAATGAGTATATATGTAATTTGGAAGACCCTAGGAGGGTTCTCGCTTCGCCATGTGGTGCCAACATAGAATAGGCCACCCCTTCCTTTCCCGTAGGTGTCGTAAGAGCCGACTAAGGGAGAGTGAGGTATGAGCAACAGCGTCTCTCTTAAAACATCTCTAAATGGCTAACTGCGCTTGGCATGCGAGTTGCGCATGCCAAGCGTGGCAAAACTCCCCTTATGAAGAAGGCTTATGTCCAGCAGTTGACAGTTAATGGCTGAAATAATAGGAGGGTTCATGTAGAGGGCAATTAATTAAGGTATTAACATTTTTATAAGCTCATGATTCATTAATAAACAATTAAACAACTACAGGAAAATTCCTCTAAAAGGAAAGCCAGTATTCAGTAGTGGAAAGTTAACGGCTGATATAGTGATGATGAAAATGGTGATCAGGTGATAATAGAATTATTATTATTATAGAAGGTAAAACATTCTCTACGTTTTAAAAAATGTATTGTTAATAGTGCTTGTCGAACCATCATGCTGGATCCACACTATGGCCGCTCTCGGTCCACTCTCAGTCTCCAGTTAAGAACTTTAAAATGATTTCGACATCGTTTTTAAAATATGTTCTTGAATAAAAATTAAGCTTATTACTCAAAGGTTTATTACAGAGTCATCATTTTATTTTTATTTTACTGTGTTTTAAATGTTTTTTTTTTATTATTTTAGACTTGGTATAGATTATACGAACTAAGCCCGGGTAAAGGATTGCGCGTTTAAGTAAATATTTACATTAATTTTAATATATATAAAAAAATACCTAATAAAGTAGTAAACCTATACCTACCTGAGGCTTAAAACATCAACGAAATAAATTCAGGTAACCTTGGCATACTTTAGAGAACTGGGGAAAGCAAAAGACTTTGTACAAAAGTCGTTTGCTTGGCTACCTCTGTCCCATTCGTGTTTCAAACGTAAAGCAGTTGTATTTGCATGGCTGTGTTTCGATTTGAAAGGTGGGATATGGCGTGAATTTACAGGGTACAGAGGAATAACACCTGAGTCCTCAGGAATGGTAACTTATGGGGGGTATCATGGGCGAAACGGTATACTCTGTTATGTCCATGGTATTGCTCGTGTCTATAGACGACGGTTACCACTTTCCATCAGGTGGGCCGTCAGCTTGTTTGCCATTTTAAGTTGTATCAAAAAATTGTCATTTAAGTAAAACTTTAAAATAACATGGCAACTCTGTAGGGTCGTATTCAAGCGGATTGCCGACCTCGCCTTTATAAATTGGACTATTCCCAGCCAAGACTACAAATGAAAGTCGTTTTTAAAAGTGCAAATTATACCATTTATTTCAATGTACTACAACTGCGTGATCAATTGTGCGCGAAATGTTGACTAAAGATGTAGATAAAAACAATTTGAGTTAATTTTAAATTTTCGCTTTGTTTACAAATATTTTACTATTTCTCCGTGTTTTATCTCCATCTTTCAGTTTCACTCTCCCCTGTTGTATGTGTGTTTTTATGTTTATGTATATATTACTCATATATATACACATATATAGGGGGGAAAGGGATTGTTAGCAATGGAGTTTGACAGCCCTATTGTTAGCAATATGCCCTATTAGGTCGACCTCCACGTGGTTCCCCCTGGAAACCATCGTGAACAATTCTTATTGAATTCGTCACGATGGGCTAACTGACCTGCTTCATCCTCACCTATCATCCTTCACTGGTGCCCCGCCGGTGTATACCGATAGCGCGGGTAGGGTTACCATTCCATTATCACCCATTAAAAAAAAATATATACACATATATATGTATATATCTTTGTATATATTTGTTTATATATAATAGTGTGCCACCTACTCTTTGTTTTTCTTTCTAGTCTCAATGTCCTCTACCCGAAGGTTGTCTGGAAGAGATTGCTTAGCGATAAGGGCCGCCTTTTGTATCATTTCTCATTACAATTAAATGTATTAACTAATTGTGTTACAGCATTTTGACCAGTGAAATAAAATGTCCGCTCGCTCGAATAAAAATTACTTAAGTTTTATTTAACTGGATTATTATTATCACTGAACAATTATCCTTAGAATTGTCACAATTGAATTTTCTATAGGTACATTGTAACTCGTTATGGTGAGAAAATATTGTGAAATTAAGAACAGCAAATAGTATTAACGTGTGAATAGCAGAATGCGCAACAAATATGATAAAAAGCTAGTAAAAACATATTTTGAACAATTAAGAAATACAAGGTCTAATGGATATGATTTTAACGGATATACTGAATATAAAATATTATTTGTGGTGGATACACCACAGATAATACACGTTACGGATAACGGATAACGGATAACGGATAACGGATACGTTAGAACTTTTTAATCGCTGTAGAATTAAACCGGAATTTCACTGTTAAATCAGCGTTTGTTTATTTATTATTTTATAAATGGTGCAATAAAGTGTAAAATAAATTAATAAATATTTTAAATACACTATCGACAATATCATTCCATATCACTGTGGAACTCGACCTAACAGATTATATTGCTAGTTATAGGACTGGTAATCCACATTACTAAGAATCTCTTTCTCCACATAAATAAATTAAGGGGGGCCAGATAGGCCGTACCCACCTTGATGATGTGATTGGTGTGATGCCCACCTTAGGACCAGAAGCGGAGCTTTTAACTATAGGCAAAAAAATGTGCCTCTTTAAATGCCTTTTAAATACGTCTCTTTTAAGAGGCCAGGCTTCCTCTAGAAATTAAACTGAAATCACAGAGCATTCTGTATTGTCAACAGTGCTGTTGTTGCATATTAATAGGCCATTTTTACTACTTTTCATCAGGTGGGCCGTCAGCTTGTTTGCCATTGCCAATTGCAAAAATAGGAGAATAAAAACTAAAGCGAAAATTGCTAACGATTGACCGAATCAGCATTTCCGATCCTGTAGAGTTGATGGTATACAAATATTTACTGTACACTGCACAGGCGGGGAACTAATAGCCCAATAATATTGTGTTTATTTATTTATTTCACTAACTATTACCGGCGACTTCGTCCGCGTGACCGGGATATGTTTTTGTGGATGATGCTCCACTGCTGAATGTAACACCTAAGTCCTCAGGAATGGCAATGCATGGGCGGTATCATGGGCGAAACAGTATACTCTGTTATGTCCATGGTACTGCTCATGTGTATAGGCGACGGTTACCACTTTCCATCAGGTGGGCCGCCAGCTTGTTTGCAATTCTAAGTTGCATAAAAAATATCATTCTTTGATGGTAACAATAAAGAGTTTTCATTCATTAATTTTCATTCGCTTAGAAAGTTTTGAATCGACATATAAAAAAACAATTTTAAACATCTATACTTATAATAAATCTGTAGAGAGGTCAATTCTGTACATGAAATATATTTCCAAAATAACTATCAGGGGGTGATTAGTGATCGATACTGATGCTAGAAATACAATCAGTAAAATCTTTGTCTGTCTGTTTATATGTTTGTTATAGAAACAAAAACTACTCGATGGATTTTAACGAAACTTGGTACAATTATTCTTCATACTCCTGGGCAGGTTATAGTATACTTTTCATCACGCTACGATCAATAAGAGCAGAGCAGTGAAGGGAAATGTTAAAAACGTCCAGCCGTGCGACGCTGGACGGGCCGCAAGTTTTGAAATAAATTATTTCCAACCATTTCAAGGGGAAAACAGTGCGTAGAATATTCAGGTACAGCAGAAACCCTCGACCCTTCGTTTTGATATATAGGCTTATTGAAATATTAAACTATCGAATAATACAATAAATAATTTATTTCCAGTATCAATTCATATGTATCGTTGCCATATTAGCCTTTAACTGTCCACTGCTGAACGTAAGCCTCCCCTTGGGGGGTTTTGTCAGTAGTATTTATACATATACTTAATAATATTATAAATTTATTGTTGCTTTTGTACAAAATTCGATTGCTTGGGTGCCTGTGTCCCATTCGTGTTTCAACCGTGAAGCAGTTGTGTTTACATGGCTGTGTTTCGGTTTGGAGGGTGGGATATGGCGTGAATTTACTGGGTACAGAGGAATAACACCTGAGTCCTCAGAAATGGCAACGCATGGGGGGTATCATGAGCGAAACAGTATACTGTGCTGTGTCTATGGTACTGTTCATGTCTATAGGCGACGGTTACCACTTTCCATCAGGTGAGCCGTCAGCTTGTTTGCCATTCTAAGTTGTATAAAAAAAACAAAAAATAAAATAAAAACACAATTAGCTGTGATGTAAACCATTACCATCCTATAAGCCATTAACTGTCCACTGCTGAACATAAGCCTTTCCCATAAGAGGAGTTTTGCCAGTAGCTGCCACGCTTTCACATAAAAAAGAATGGTCAAAATCGGTTCACAACTGACGAAGTTATAAAGTAACGAACATAAAAACACACAACCAAACCTTCTTCTTTTATAAATCGCTTGAAAATAAACAATAAAAATAAGAAAAATCAATTAAAACTGTCGTAAACAAATATTTGGTAACAAACCTCAGACTTGGTTCTAATTAACAAAAACTTCCTTCTTACACCGTGGTACGCGACTTGTTAAGTAAATTTTAGGCATTTATTAATTACTTAGGTGTGTTTGTAGAGCTGTGTGTACGTGTGTTACATCAATCACTGAGAATAAACTCCTTTTATGCATCATTCACTTTAGACCTGGAGCTTGGATACAAGTTTTATACGGAAATTTAAATCATTTACATTAAACAAGTATTTTACCAGTGCAATGGAATATTGTTCACAAAGAAATATCGTATGAAAAACGATATAATTTAAGATTGTTTTCCACAAAAAAACTGACTTTAATTATAGCAAAAACAGTTATATTGATCTCTAAAATAAACTACTTAACAGATTTTGATAAAATTTCTATGGAATCTATCTGTAAGTATATCCTTTTAGATAAATAATTTTCCAAATCGATTCATATATATATATATATATATATATATATATATATATATATATATGCAAGAAGCTATTAACACAAGGAAAGGTAAAAATAAGGGGAGTTTTGCCAGTAGTTATCTTGCTTGGCTGGCGGGTTGGCAACCCCTATAATTTACAGACAATATACTTTTGTTTCAGACGAGTATTAGTAATAACTAAGTTGCATCAAGCTCCTGGTCTATATCCCGGTGGATTCGTGGTTATACTGTGTCGTATATCATCCATATTTACTAACTACATCTGCGTACAGCCTACACAATTCGCAAGTCTCGCTGAAAACAAACTGGATTTGACAGTACGAACGACTACAGATCTACCGTTTGAGCTTGTAAATGAAACTGTCATTGAATTAATTGAATTACATCCCTAATTGCAAATCTGTCAATTGCAATCAGTTTAAAATGCACTAGTACCTTTCCCGCCACTTCGTACGCGTGGATTTCAAAAGTAGGTAAAACAATAAAATGGAAGACTTCTAGATGGCATATCAAGACAAAACATATACTAGTTTTTCCGAGAAGTAAGACATTCAGGAACACAAGTGTCAAAATCCAATTTGGTGTAGTAGTTTTTATGTGACGCTGAAACAAACTTACAGAAAAATAGAAAGTTAGAGAGAGAGAGAGAAACAAAATTTCTAAAAATCATCGTTCTGGCTTCTGTTGCTCTTATCTATACACCTATCCCCCGATTTACACGGTACTTGTTTTACACGTTTTCGCTTTTACACGGTTTTCCAAATAAGTTTTTTTTTTTTTTGTTTTTATCGCACTCTACTAAATGCTACTGTGTTTGAACACGTGCGCTGTGTACACATCTCACGGGGAATCCCGAGCTTATGTGCTGACTTGCTGCACATGCACACTGTGTCTGTATTTCTTCGCATAAAATTAAAGTTTTATCTACGGAAAATTGTATTTGAGTGAAAGTTTCACAGTGTCAGAAAGATTTAATTTTTCATATTCGTAAATTACAAGTGAGTGCATTATTAATATTTTTATAAATTAACACAAATTAAAAAAAAATTATGTGCTTATAATGTCGAAAGAAGTTAAAAGAAAAGTTATTTCTTTAGAAACTAAAATCGAAATTTTGGATCGCTTTGGATCGTTTAATGTATTGTAATTAAATAAAAAAACAGTGTTTCCGTAATATATTACATATTTTAACCTGTCAATGCATTTATTTTTATTTTTGTGTACACCTAAAAATATTGAAAAAAATCACAACTGTTAAATAGCAAAATTATGCATTTTCTGCAAGCTTTTCGATTTACACGGTTTTGACTTGAAAATTTTTAATTTTCGATTTACACGTTTTTCTCAGGAACGTATCTACCGTGTAAATCGGGGGATAGGTGTACTTATAATAAATCTGTAGAGAGGTCAATTCTGTACATGAAATATATTTCCAAAATAACTATCAGCAGGTGATTAGTGATCGATACTGATGCCAAAAATGCAATCAGTAAAATTTTTGTCTGTCTGTCTGTCTGTCTGTATGTTCGTTATAGAAACAGCAGGGCAGGTTAATGGGCAGGTTATAGTATACTTTTCATCACGCTACGATCAAAAGGAGCAGAGCAGTGAAAAGAAATGTTGGGAAAACGGGAGAAGTTACTCCATTTTTAAGCTTCCGTCGCGTGTGCAGCCTTTATGGCCACTTTGTACAAAATGTAAAAATGTCCACTCATGCGAAGCCGGAACGGCCCGCTAGATATATGTATATATATATATATATATATATATATATATATATACGCATTTGTTCTTGTTTTGTCAACCATTAACTGTCCATTACTGAGTATAGCCTCCCTTATAAAGGGGGTCGTGCCAATAGTTGCCACTTTAGGCAAGTGGGTCGACAATCGCAGTTTGGCTTTTGGTAATATTTTAAGAAGGACGCTGCTGCTTATCCCTCCACCATAAGCTCCTGTACTCGCCTCTTACGACACCCACGGGAAAGGAAGCGGTGGCCTATTTTATGCCGGGACGTACCCGGCTAGTTTATTCTCGCTAGCAACTATTCAATCATATTTTTCTTCTAACCCGCGTATCCCCGTTACCGATGCGTGAAACCCGTTCCTTTGTAAACTTATTTGAAATTCACAGCCACGCTATTGGCACGGGTGTTTGTTTGTACACGACTCGATCATAAATATTCACACAAATTGTACACACGACGGGATAGGCGGATACATTGTCGCTGTAGATTGATTTGACGATCGTTCTATTTCTACTTTCACGCTAAAATTAAATGGTAAATGAGTCCGTCGATAGATACGTTTTCGCTACCTTATGCTTGAATTCCTCATTTAGAGGTGAAACACGTGTTGCGAAACGTGCGTGAACAAAATGGCAGTCGGAGATTGATGGCTAATATGGAAGGTTGCGGGACTTCTGGTAGTAATAAGTAGTAAACGTTCACGCTCATTTTTTTACTTTATCCGAGCAGTAAGTGTATATTATTCTCAATATCGTGTATAATATAGTATATGTCATATATGTGTAAGTATATTTGTTATTCATATATATTTATTCGTTTATATATGTAATTTTAGTATGTATGTATATCAATAATTAGTAAGTAGTACCGCATTCGAGTATTCTGACACTTCCCTATGGTTGACTGGGAGAGAATGCTTTTAGTATTAAGTCCGCCATGTACACATATTTGTACTAATGAATAAATAAATAAATAGTGGTGGCCAATTGTTTTGTACCACTGAAGTGGCAAACAAGCATAGAGCACGCCTGATAGTGAGCGATTACCGTGGCCTATGAACGCTTGGAATACCAGGATATTACGAGCATATTGCAGACTTTGAAGAAATCTCATTACCACACTTTTAAAAATCCAATGCTCTAGTCTTTTTTTATACAACTTAGATCGGCAAACAAGCTGACGGGCCACCTGATGGAAAGTGGTAACCGTCGCCTATAGACATGAGCAGTACCATGGACATAACAGAGTATACTGTTCCGCCCATGATATCCCCCATGCGTTGCCATTCCTGAGGACTCAGGTGTTATTCCTCTGTACCCAGTATATTCACGCCATATCCCACACTTCAAACCGAAACACAGTCATGCAAACACAACTGCTTTACGGTTTTTTTTTTTATGGATGATAATGGAATGGCAGGCCCCACCTGCACTAAAGGTATACACCGACGGGGCACCAGTGAAGGATGATAGGTGAGGATGAAGTAGGTCAGTTAGCCCATCGTGACATTTCAACAAGGATTGTTCACGATGATTTCCAGTGGGAACTACGTGGAGGTCGACCTAATAAGGCATATTGCTAGCAATGGGGCTGTCAAACTCCATTGCTAACAATCCCTTTCCCCCCTACTGCTTCACGGTTGAAACACGAATGGGACAGAGGTCCCTCTTGACTGAAAAAAAAACTATTTTTGAGTGCTGGCAGTTTTACATATACTAATAGGAGGAGGCTTAAATAAAATAATTGTACTGTAATAACCAATCATTGGTTATGTTTTAAAAAATTTGAAATCTTCCTATCTACCGTTGCGAAGTCAGGGCGGCTAATAAATAAATAAATATACAATTCACCCCACTACATCCTTCCGCTTTCTCATAACGGAAATTTATTACTTTTTATTTACATATTATAGTAGGTATTTTAAACTATTACAGTATAAAAATTTACTGCTGGCTTAAATTATATTTTTATGGCTTAACCTTTTTATTTTTTAAGCAACTTCTATGTAAAACAAGTTCTTAATTCAACTATATAATTTACTAGTGACCTACCCTGCTTTGCATGATTTTATCACTACATAGTAAAAAACAATGTCGCTGTCGCTGTCTGTCCGTCCCTATGTATGCTTAAATATTTAAAACTACGCAACGGATTTTGAATTCGTTTTTTTTAATAGATAGAGTGATTCAACAGGAAGGGCTATATGTATAATACATGCATAATATTGTAGAGAGGGGGAAAGGCATTGTTAGTAATAGAGACTGAGAATCCCATTGCTAGCAATATATCCAACCAGGTCGACCTCCTCGCGGTTTTCCCTGGAAACTATCATCGTTAATTCCTGATGAATTCATCATGACGGGCTAACTGGCCTGTTTTCATTCTCATCTATCACCTTTCACTGGTGCTCCGCCAGCGTATCCCGTTAGCGCAGGCGGGGTTACTATACGAGGTCTGTCCGGAAAGTTGTAACCCATAAAAAAAAACCGCCGTTGTAGCCATCTGTGAAACATTGAAATTTTCCGTTGAAGAGCAGCGCGTCGTTTCTAATGGCAAGAATGATATCTCAAATATTTTTATATATGTCCTACATATTTTTTTTTTTTGTATTTTTTTTTAAATGTAGTAACGATGTATACTGTAGTACAATATATTTAGTATCAGCATTGCACCCGTGCAAAGCCGGAGCAGGTCGCTAGATGACAATTAAAATATAGCCCATTTTATTTATTTATACATTTGCACACATTAAAATATGTCTACAGGGCGGACTTAACGCCTGATGGCTCTACCAGTCAACAGTTACGATAAACAGAGAGAGTCAATAGCGGTGCATTGATGTTACTCGCTGACTTTGAGCTTTCTATAGGTGAATGACTTTTTAAATACTATTGAGCGTTTTTATTCGTTACAATTAAAATCTCTTTATAATATTTCTTAACATATGTCAATAGCGGGGAAAGGGATTGTTAGTAATGGGATTTTTTATGCAACTTAGAATGGCAAACAAACTGACAGCCCACCTGATGGAAAGTGGTAACCGTCGCCTATAGACATGAGCAGCGCCATGAACATAACATAATAATAATGTTTCGCCCATGATACCCTCCTATGCGTTGCCATTCCTGAGGACTCAGGTGTTATTCCTCTTTACCCTGTAAATTCACGCCATATCCCACCCTTCAAACCGAAACACAGCCATGCAAACACAACTGCTTCACAGTTAAAACACGAATGAGGTGGCCAAGCAAACGACTTTTGTACAAAATCTACCTCTGGTAATTGGTTTAGCCGTTAAAGCGCCAAAAGGTGTCAAACAAACTCACACATTTATAATATTAGTAAAGATTTATATCTGTACTCTAACCCCCTTATTCATCGCCTTCAAACGCCTCATAAATCAACATTAGCTACTGTTTTTGTCTTTTGCTTTTACACTAAATTTCCAATTTGCGAGGCAGTTGCAAAACACTGTTAATAGTTAAGAGTGTTTATAACAAAGTATGGGAACGTAGAAATTATCTGTCGATTTATCCCTTTCAGACCCAAGATTTTTTTTTCTTTCAGATCAAATATATTTTCGTGTTTTGAAACAGCCAAGCCATCTTGCCGGCACGCGCGAGACTACTGCACCACCTAACCGCTAAAACGATTTCTTATTGGCTGGTTTAGAATCTCACTATCATGTTATTTCAGCTTCGTGCATAAAAATGAATTGCGCGCGGTTTTAGAATTTTTTAAAGTTACAACTCACACCCGTATAGTGCAGGTCTGAAAGGGTTATAAAATGAACATTTATCATTGTTTCCAATGAAATATTTAATAAGAACGTGTTCTATAAAAAACTCATTTCAATTGTGACAAAACCAATTGTTTTAATTTAAAAACTAAAATTTTGTATGTATTCCCTTTCAGATAAAATAAGAATTTTCCAAATCGGTTTATAAATGACGAAGTTAGAAGGTGACAAACATAAAAAAATACTATTGAATTGTGAATCCATGTCATATGTTTATATCTATTTATAATAAGGTAATGCTAATGCTGTAATAATCTTTTAGAGGGGGGAAGGGATTGTTATTAATGGGGTCTAATGAACCCATTGCTAGTAATATACCCTATCAGGTTATATTACTAGCGGTACTACTCCACGCGGTTCCCCCTGGAAACCATCGTGGTTAATTCTAGTGGAATTCGTCACGATGGGCTAACTGACCTGCTTTCATCCTCACCGATCATCCTTCACTGGTGGCCCGTCAGTATATACTGATAGCGTGGGTGAAGTTACCATTCCATTATCACCCATTAGAAAAAAACACCCAAATATAATTGTGTTATGTTACTTCTTAACTCAATCGTTTATTAACCAATTAGGAATTCTTTTTTATATTTAAAAGGATAAACTTTCAACTTAGTCTCATAGAAATTTTAACAAAATCGTTATCCAAACAACTTGTTTTGCTTCGATTAAAGGCGATCACTTTTATAGAACCTTATCTCATCTTATATTCGCATATGGGGTCAGCTAAGCTGTTGCACGTCGACCCATCGGAATCTTTTGTGCTTCCCCCTGCCTTATACCATCATTTCATAAATCCTTTGTGTTACCTTACCTTTATAGAACCTTACTAAAAGATACGAATATGTAGCTTTAATTATCCAACTTCCAAAACGCCCATGTAAATCTAGCTAATTGTTATATCAACTAAACTGTTAATGTTTGTACAAACATCTAGAATATTCTCGCTTGAGAAAGAAACCATTTCATCGGGTATGGATTAAATCGATTGCCAATTAATTAAACTTATAATAATCAGATTCGTGATCAAATCGACTGATATGCAACGAAATTGCCAAGTCCATCAATCATGTATGGGGTTTTAGGGTGGTCTAAGGGTTACCCCCAACCGTACCTCCCTATAAGACTCCATTTGCATCGACTATCTTTACCTATGGACTATATATTGTGGCCTAATATTTACGCATTTTAATTTAATTACTTAGAATATTGAACTTCCAGTGATGCGACGTTTCAGATATCTTCATAGATTTTTTTTTATACGACTTAGAATGGCAAACAAGCTGACGGCCCACCTGATGCAAAGTGGTAACCGTCGCCTATAGACATGAGCAGTACCATGGACATAACAAAGTATACTGTTTCGCGCATGATACCCCCCATGTGTTGCCATTCTTGAGGATTCAGGTGTTATTCGTCTGTGCCCTGTAAATTCACGCCATATCCCACCCTTCAAACCGAAACACAGCCATACAAACACAACTGCTTTTTTTCTCTATTTAATTTAATCTACCCTCCAAAAACAAGCATTATATTGTCTGGTATACAAATTGGGAATCTGTAGTTGACTAATGTATGGTGTATTTCTATCTCTATGAACATATATTTATTTATCTATATATGTACGTATATTGTATATATATGTATATGTGTGTTTAGGCGTATGCATAGATGTAGGTATATACATATTTATGTATATGTATATATGTATTTGTACAATTAAATATAATGTAATTAATTTAATTTTGTCTGTTTAAAAATTGTCACAATATTGTACACTGCTGTATCCGCTGACATTGATGCTCCTTTCCACTTTGGGTGCTTCTGGAAGAAAACTCTATCAGAGTTAAGCTCGCCTTTGTACATTTGATTACCTCTGTCATATTCTCAAAACTAGTGTGTACAATAAAGAATTAAATAAATAAATATAATATTTTTAATTATTCTACAGATATAAGCTGTTGATTTCAGATGTAATATTAAAATAAAAAAAAATGTAGAATAGAATAGAATAAATATTTATCGTGAGCTGTACATTATAATAATTCGTAAGACATTATTAATCTCTTAAAGGAAAACACAGCCTATCCATACATCGGGCATACAATACAATTAGCTACATAATATTATTTAATTTAAAGTTATAAAATAAAGTCGTCATTAAAGTTGAAAATAGAATAAAACACGTCAATCAACAGTAATAAATTTAAAAAAGGTCACAATTAAACAATGTCAAAGAAGCAAAGGGCTCATTTGATGGGAAGTGGTAACCGTCACCTATAGACATGAGCAGCACTATGGATATGATAGAGTATACTGTAACACCCATTATACCTCTCATGCACATCCATCTTTGACGACCAAGATATTTGACTCTGTAAGCTGTAATTGTTGCCGTGTGGTCCCGGTGTAGAATAGGCCACCCCTTCCTTTCCATTGGGTGTCGTAAGAGGCGACTAAGAGACGGCGATTGATGGGCATGCCTCTTAAAACATCTTATAAGACTAACTACAGTTGCTAATTCGCCTGTCAATCGTGGCAGCTACTGGCAAAACTCCCATGGGTAGGCTTATGTTCAGCAGTGGACAGTTAAGGGCTGGTAAGATTATATGATGAAGCTGTAATTTCACTGTAACATATATTGCCTTCCAAACTGAAACACAGCCATGCAAACAACTGCTTCGCATTAAAAACACGAATGGGACAGAGAACCTAAGCTTTGTACAAAGACTTTGTACAAAGTCTGCTTCTGGTAAATATTGTTAGCTTATTTGCCAATTTGTCACGCCTATCTCCCATTAGGGTAGGCAGAAACAATGGAACGCCAAATGCTTCGATTCAAACAAACCTTTTACGCTTCTTCCACATTCTATGTTTTAAAATTAAAAAACTTAATTAACTAATTAAAATTTGATTACTAGATGATCAAATGAAACGATGTCTTGTGAAATTGCAAAGTTTATCTCGCATGTTTGCGGCTTATGGTGGCCCAAGGGTTACCCCTTAAAAGGTTCCTGTAAGTTTTGCTTCCCCGAAAGTTGGAAGAGAGATAATATACTTTATATGTGTGGGGGAAGAGAATTATTTTACAAGGTGCAGCAACCTTATTGTTAACAATTAATTCTATCAGGTCGACCTCCACGCGGTCCCCCCCCCCCCCGGAAACTAATGTACTTAATTCTTTGTTTAATAACTATAAGTTGACAATAAATAATCAGTAATTAAGTTTCTAATGGAATGGTAACCCCACCCGCGCTATCAGTATACACAGGCGGGGCACCAGTGAAGGATGACAGGTGAGGATGAAGCAGGTCAGTTAGCCCATCGTAACGAATTCAACAAGAATTGTTCACGATGGTTTCCAGGTGGAACCACGTGGAGGTCGACCTGATAAGGCATATTGCTAGCAATGGGGCTGTCAAACTCCATTGCTAACAATCCCTTTTCCCCTGATCTAGTCGGTTAGGTCACATCTGAGTGAAATGCTTTAGTTGCATGTTCACTTTTTTATTTTGAATTTTTCACTAACAATAGTTTCTAAGGAAATCGTTGTTAACAAAATGGACCAAATTGTAGTCTGTAGTAAAAAATATTATTGAATGAATGAATGAATGAGTATACTTTATTTGTATTATACAATACAGGAAATAAACAAGACAATTTACAAACACAACGATACAATTGTATAAGTACAGTAAGGCGGTCTTATTGCTGAGAGCAATCTTTTCAAGACAACCTTAAGGTAATGGACTAATTGTTGTACAAGTAGGTATGATAGTGCTGTATAATTAAAAAAGCATTTTTTGCAAATTATTAATATTATAATTAATTAAAAATTTATTAATATTTAATTAAAAATTATTAATACATCAGTTTTAAATACGCCAATATGTATAAATTTGAATAAGCAATGAAAACAAACTAGCCGTATGCTAAATTTATTTATTACATACCGCACTCGGGTCATTAAGAAATTAGTAAACGGTTGGTGTAAAGGAGTTGCCAGTAAGGTTAAACTTATTGACGACAAAATAATATATATATTTTTTTTTATGTGTGAAGATGGTATGGTAACTCCGCCTGCGCTAACGGGATACGCTGGCGGGGCACCAGTGAAGGGTGATAGATAAGAATGAAAACAGGCCAGTTAGCCCATCATGATGAATTTATCAGGAATTAACCATGATAGTTTCCAGGGGGAACTGCGTGGAGGTCGACCTGGTTGGCTATATTACTAGCAATAGGATTCTCAGTCTCCATTACTAACAATCCCTTTCCCCCCGACAAAATAATATTTTTCATTGTTTACAAATTCTTACATAACACTGTAAATGATTTGGAATTAATTGAACTCCCATATCTCTTTGGGAGAAGGGGTTTGTTAACAACGGGACTAACAGCTCCATTGCTAGCAAAACAAACAGTCGGGTCGGCCTCCATGCGGTCACCCCTGGAAACCATCGTTGCTAATTCGTGATGAGATTTAATGTAACTATCCACACTTATCATCCCTCACTGGTGCCCCGCCAAAATGTACCGATAGTGTAAGCAAAGTCACTTTTCCATTTAAAAATTGCAAAAAAGCGCGCAGTGAATAAAATATTTATTTATTTATTAAACTTTAATACACTTAGATATGGGCTATGCTCGAAATCTCTTTGCATGATAGAATCCGAAACGAGGATGTCCGCAAAAGAACCAAAATAACCGACAAAGACCGAAGGATAAGCAAGCTGAAGTGGCAATGGGCTGGTCACATAGCTCGAAGAACCATCAACAGATGGGGAAGAAAAGTTCTTGAGTGGCGACCGCGTACGGGTAAACGCAATGTAGGACGACCCCACACTAGATGAAGTGACGACCTGAAATGCATTGCGGGGAGTCAGTGGATGCAGGTGGCTCAGGACCGTTCTTTATGGCAGTCTATGGGGGAGGCTTATGTCCAGCAGTGGACGGATAATGGCTGGAATGATGATGATGATGACACCTGGATAATGTAAATGGTGGACTTAACACCATATGGCATTATCTATCTATCTTTTTTTTTATACAACTTAGAATGGCAAACAAGCTGACGGCCCAACTGACAGAAAGTAGTAACCGTCGCCTATAGACATGAGTAGTACCATGGTCATAACAGAGTACACTGTTTCGCCCATGATACCCCCCATGCGTTGCCTTTCCTGAGGACTCAGATGTTATTCCTCTGTACCCTGTAAATTCACACCATATCCCACCCTTTAGACCGAAACACAGCCATGCAAACACAACTGCTTCACGGTTGAAACACGAATGGGACAGTGGTAAATAAATATTTGTAATTCTCTGTGTACTTTTCATTGCACGTGAAATTACGAGGAAAAATAACATTACCCCGTATTTGTGTACCCCGCCAGCGCCCCCGTTTTATACTATACGTCAACTCCCCCACGGAGAGTGTGGAAACTAAGTTAAATTAAACAGATTAATATTATATAGATTAATTTTAGTTTGGCCCCGTGCACGGCCACCTAGACGCCCATTTATACTGCGTCTCTCCTTGGTATCGCATATCCTTGAAGAGACTGCTGAATATTAACTAGTATTTGAACGTTGTTTGTCCTGACTTCCTTTTGTAGAAGTGAAAAGGGACATGTTTTTTTTTTGGAGACGACTATAACTATTTTATCGATTTTTTTCATAAAAAATCAATAGTTTATTATATTTTACACTTTATTATACTATTTTTAAAATGATAAATACAGTTAATTTTAATGAGAAGTGATACAAAAGACGGCCTTATCGCAGCAGTCTCTTCCAGATAACCTTTGGATAGAGAACATTGAGAAATATCATAAAGGGTAGGTGGCGCACTATTATATATATACTATATACAAATATATATATATATATATATATATATATATATATATATATATATATATATATATATATATATATATATATATATAAATACATATAAACAGACATATACATAAACATACTTAATAACTAAATTAATAGTATACAAAAAATAGGAGAGAATGAAAGTGGAAGATTTGAAAATTCGAAATTAAAAATTATAAATATTTTATTAGATATGAGATATGGAAAGAATTCGATGCATGTATGAAAATGCATTCGCTGTTTGCCGGACGCCCGCGGCTGCAGCGAGCGCGTGCTGAACTTATTGCATCTATATTTGCGATAGGGTTGTCACCACAATGATATATTTATTATATTTTATTTATTTATTTATTGAATTAATTATAAGAGTAAGTACCAAATCAATGTTATCACACTAGAGCTTATTATATAAAATTATATTATTATTATTACAGATGTTTCTGAGCCGCTTCTAATATCTTCGGCAGACTACTACTGGAAATATTATTGGTGTTTATGTACGTAATATTAATTATTATATGATATATATATATATATATAAATAATTATTTTATGTTAAACAAATTTGGAAAAATTATCCGAAATAATGTAAAAACCCCATATTTATATATGTTCAAGCGCAATAAAGCATTTATACATAATATATATATAATATTAATGACATAATCGTGTAACACGCAAAAGGAATTATCAAATTTTTTTTCTCAATGTCCTCTACCCAAATGTTGTCTGGAAAAGATTGCTTAGCGATAAGGCCTCCTTTTGTATCCTTTCTAACTACAATTAAATGTATTATTTATTTTTATAAATGATACAATAAAGTGTAAATAAATAAATTGATTCAAAATTAGCAACGTAATTGTATAATTATCATAATAGATACAAATGTATTGAAAAACTTTTCCTTTTGAAAATGCCCTCATAAATACAGTTGATTAGTGGCAAATCAACCTCTGGCTGGTTAAAGGTCACCCTTTGACCTTTGCCCAGCCACGCGCTAAATCGTGGATATCACAACCCTAATTCCGAAATTCTCTTTTAAAATGCGCATCATATGATTTTTCTGCGGACAACCCTGCAAATAGGATTAGCTAGTGATGTGCCGAGACGAGTAGATTCGAGTGTTGACTCGAATACTTTAGTACTCAGTAATTCGAGTATTCAATATATAAAATTCGAATACACAATATTCGAATATAAATTTCTATTTAAAAGGACTTGTCTTATTCGAATACTAATCGAATGTTTTTCATAAGTTCTGTTTCATCTTTATTTAATAATTTATTTGCATACCAGATAGTAAAGATTAGTCGTTATTGATATGTACATAAAATATATAATACTCTGTTGGGGCATTGTAATTTTCAAAGAGAGAAATAAATTGATTACTCCCTAATTACAATTTTTTTTTATACAACTTAGAATGGCAAACAAGCTGACAGCCCATCTGATGGAAAGTGGTAACCGTCGCCTATAGACATGAGCAGTACCATGGACTTAACAGAGTATACTGTTACGCCCATGATACCCCCATGCGTTGCCATTCCTGAGGACTCAGGTGTTATTCCTCTGTACCCTGTAAATTCACGCTACTAATAAGGGAATAATTATCTTAAAAAATCATCTGTTATATTTCGGTAGAAATCAATTTAAAAGTTACTCAATTTTAATGAAGTACTCGAATATCCAAACGAGTATTCGAGTACTTTTTCGAGTCCATAGAATCGAATCAGAACTCAATTCTTTTAATGAATACCAAAACATTCAAATACGAGTACCAAAAGGTCATTCAATACATCACTACGATTGGTTGACTTTTCACGAATATATAGAGGTATGTTAAATTTAAATCCTATGTATGTGGTGACAGATTTCATACCCAAGAATTGTTAGGCAAATTTTTGGACAAAAATTAGAAAGGTGTGCAGAAATTTGGATATTTTTTTTATTAGTATGCGGCTCACTTGATGGTGAATGATTACCGCCACCCATAGGCACTTGTAACACCAGAAAAATTGCTGGTGTTACCGACCTTTTAGGTAGGTATATGCTCTTTTTTTGAAGATATATCGTATCTGTTTGAAGATACAATAGCTGGGAGTTGGTATTTTTTTTTATACAACTTAGAATGGCAAGCTGACGGCCCACCTGATGGAAGGTGGTAACCGTCGCCTATAGACATGAGCAGTTTTATGAGAGTTTTGATGACTTTGGTAGTCGGAGAAAAGGGATTTTTTTTACAACACACGGGGCAAACGAGCATGCAGGTCACCTGATGGTAAATGACTACCGCCGCCCATGATCAGCCACAACACTAACGGCACTGCAGGTATGCTGCCGGCTTTTTAAAAAGGAATATGCTCTTTTCTTGAAGGTTATGTTGTCGTATCGGATTTTTAGTATTGGGATATAACAGCCCCATTGCTAGCAATAAGGGTATCGGGTCGACTTCCACGACGTCCCCCGTGGAAACCATCGTAGTCCTCACGTATCATTCCTCACTGGTGTCCGGCCATTCCATTTTCACCTTTGTGTGTTTTTATATTAGTGTAACTACTAATAAGTAACCACTTTGGTGTTGTGAGTGATCATGGGCGGCGGTAGTCACTTACCATCAGGTGAGACGCATGCTCGTTTGCCCCTCATGTTGTGAAAAAAAAATTATTTATACAGTCAGGATATCTCTAAAGGAAATTTATTTACAAAAACAACAATATTTTAGAAACATACAGCTTATCTAGCGGTGCGTTGACACACGGAAAACCACAGATCCAATGAGATACAATCGCATATTTCATTGAATGTAACACGGGCTTCGAGTTCGCTGAACGTTTTTGTAGGTACTATGTCATTCTACCAATGATGACCAACTAAGGGGTTACTCTTGAAATAAATTCCAATAAATCTATATTGAAATTGAGACGTTTCTCTCTCTCGACTCGCAACACTAGCGACATAGTGGCGCCATATTGTTCTGATACATGCATATTAGTGTAACTTATCGGTATATATATAACTTTGATTCGATTTGATAAAAAAAAAAAAAAATATATATATATATATATATATATATAACTATTTTTATTACTCTTTACCCGCGACTTCGTCCGTGTGACAGGGATATGTCGCTATCCATTTACATCCCAATTACTTATATCTATATATATATACCATGTTTTCATGACGATTGGTAGAGCCGTTAAGGCGCTCAGAAGTAACAAACAAACTTTCACATTTGTTATATTAGTGAGGATATATATATATATATTTATGGCATTCCATACCGTTACATGGCAGTTGATAAGCTTGTGAAAACAGATCGATTATGGGCCCCATTACGCACAATAAGAGAGAAGAGGAAAAACTTTCTCCTTTTTACTTGTTATTCAGTTTGAAGGATATTGCACTGGAATAACAAGGTATGAAGGCATAACATTACAGTCCTCAGGATGTGGACACACATGAGGGGTACCATGGGCGTCACAGTATACTCTGCGATATCTATGGTACTAATCATATATTACTCGTATATATAAATGACGGTTACCATTTTCTATTAGGTTTTTGATGCAACTTGAAATAGCAAACAAGCTGACGGCCCACCTGATGTTAAGTGGTAACCGTCGCCTATAGACATAAGCAGTACTATGGACATAATAGAGTATACTGTGTCTTTTTTGTTTGATGGATGATAATGGAATGGTAACCCCGCCCGCGCTATCTGTTTACACTGGCGGGGTACCATTGAGGGATAGTTGGTGAGGATGAAAAGGCAAGATCAGTTAGCCCATCGTGACGGAATCAACGATAAATTAGTCACGATACTTTTCAAGAGAATCCGCGTGGAGGTCGATCTGATAAGGTATATTGATAGCGATGGGGACTAACCTCCTCATTACTTACAATCCCTCCCCCCCCCCCCATCAACCGAGTTTATTGTGTCACCTATGACTAACAAACATAAAACATTTTATACAACATTTAGAAAATCTATCTAATTTATCATTAAATATATCAACATCTGGCTGCTGAGCAATCAGAGAATTGAGCAGAGAAATAGCTTGATAAAGGGAGGCAAACTGAGCAGTACAGGTGCGAAGCGGCGGTGCCGATAGTAGTCGACAAGCACGCAATCGCATGCGGCGTTGGGGCGCGTACAAAGAACAACGGCTGAGAGTTGCAGGATTGTCTATTCCGCCGTTGAGCAACCGATAATAGTGCACCATCAAGTTACACTTTTGCCTTGCCTCCAGCATTTCTTTATCTACCATACCAGCTACTATCCGGTAGCCGTAAAGTTTATTATATAAAAAAACGTGCCAATTTCCTCTGAACTCTTTCTAACGTTATATTTTACTAAAGTGTTATATGCCTCTATACTTTGTAATTCTATATTGTAACATCATTCAACATACGTATTTGTAGCAAACAAAGAATTAGATTTAAAAAAAAATTAAACATAAAACCGATATAAAAAAAATACAAACCTACACTATGACTCCCGATAGTTACTGTTGAAAACAAAAAGAAATGTTCGCAGCACGCGCAGCCGCCGTGTAACATGTTCGCCTGCGACAAATCACTCTGAGTTTACGCGCGCATTGTAAGCCACTATCAGCCGAGTAATGACTTGTAAATCCCGAACCATTAGGTGCCTGATACTGGGGATTTGGGGCTTGATAACTATGCAGATACACTTGGCCGTTGTTACTTTTTAAAAGAGAGATGAAAGGAGAAAATAATTTTACCTATTTTGTTTACTGAGGGGAGAAAGTGACTGATTGTCAAACCCAATGCTCGATAGTGGGTTATTAAATAATAGAATTCGATAAAACATAATATCTATATTATATAGTTATAATATATATATATTGGCACAATAACGGATATTTTAAATATCAGTTATCCAATATACAGCGATAGAAATAAATATAGTAATCGGATTATCATCGTCGTCATTATAGCAGCACGGGACATCCCTAGTGTTACAAGCGTCCATAGGTTACAGTAATCGGTAATTACCATCAGTCGGGATGTATGCCTGTTTGCCACCTTCGTGATATAGAAAATAATTAAGAATTCAAATATTCAAACATAAAACTGTTACTAACATTATAAAACTATTTCATACATTCAAATTACGTTTTATAAAAGGTAGTAAATGACACACACATACAACCACACACATTTATACCTACATATATATACATATACACAATATTCGACACACAACAAATACACAGTTTCCATATAAGTGTGTATTATAATTATAAACCAAAAAGGCTGCCCCCTTGTTCGATATTTGTAATTATTTCTAATTACTTCAAGTGAGGTCATGATCCGCGGTGCTTGTCAACAGAGGTGCCACTGTAACGACAGACTGCGAGACGATGCCGGTTTAATAATTCAAAGAAGCATAGAGTAGAGCTCTAATAGCAGAACAGCGGGAAAATAACTCCTAGTTGTCTATATACCGGTATATTAATTAGTTTTAAATATGTGTTCGTTTTTCAAAATAAAAAAAAATATTCTACATTACAAATATAGAATACATATTTAAATGATTTGAAGAGAGGGGCAGACACGCGTTACTTGAACAAAAAAAACTATTTATATAAAATCTATGCAACCTACCTATCGATATCAATGTTTTAAACAGAAATATAGATATTATAAATAGTTAAGTAACATTATGAATATTCATTTATTACAATTCCTAAAAGTATTTACATTTTGGAAAAAGACATATTATAAATAGTTATACAACAATGTGAATATTCATTTATTTTATTTGTTTATTTTCCAATTTCGTCAATATTTAGATAGTGCCGCCTCTTAAATAACGTAGAGATAGGGGCATAGAGTAGTTTTTGTAAGTAAAACTACAAAAAAAAATTAATCATATATCTATAGACATTTATTTTGGTGTAGTATTTAATAATAAAATTGTTGAGTTTATATATTCTTTATTGCACTTGTAAGTTACATATAAAATAATGTATTTATAAATGTTGTGAGCAAGGGTGGACTTATCTCTGACAGAGATCTCTTCCAGTCAACTCAGTACAGTGAGAAAGCATTTTGTTAGCGGGCAGCTAAAGTGCTACAACTATTAATACATAAACAAATATACAGTTAAATAAAATATTCAAATATATAATAAAATACTGTCATTCACAATGCATTTCAGTGTGTACTAATATTTTTTAACATGCATTATTAACTTTTTGTTATGAATATCAATTTGTTACAAATAATAACAAATGTCTGTGTCCTAAGAATATATAGATAGAGCATTGTAAGTATGTCAAAAATGTGTCAAAATTTAGTCAGCTTAACTGACTTATTATTTGTATTCTTCTTAAGTTGCCATTCGTGATCATCATCACATCACAATGTTAATTTATGTTGTTTATTGTGCTTTCCATATCTGCAGCAACGGTTGCCAATTTCCATTCCATTCCAGCACCAGCGTCCCTCTTAAAATATCATATAATATATCATATATAATATATCATAAAATATATCATATAAATGTTTTAAAATGGATATTCCAGATATACATTTGGAAATCATAATTACGAGTTATAAAAAAAAATATAACAATACATTGTCTTAATAACTTAAAAAAATACAATCGACAAGTTGTACTCTATCGTAGACGCAACAAAATTTATTACTTACACTCAAAAACAGCTTTTAGTACAAGAAAATTTCTTAAAATAATTATTTTCACTCTAGCAAGAGTCACCTGCTCCGTGGTAGTCAATAGTGACGATGAAAAAAAAAACCACAATTTTTTGTTCATTATATATATACAGTAGCAACCTTTTTTAAAAAAAGCTGTCTCTGTTTACGTCTAACCTATGGACTTGTCGCTAATGAGTACCGTTAATGAACAAACAGACAGAGTGTCGCTACAAAAGGACTCACTAATAGATAAGATGCATTGTTTATTTAAAGAGAACGACGGGTATCGATGTCTTACAAAAAATATATTTTCTCAAACATGCTTGGAAATGTGAGCATTATTTTGACAATCTTCGAGATAAATCAAAATTGCCGTACTGATACCGTACATGCGGGCAGCGGCCGGCAAAAGTTGTATGAAAATCCATAAAATACAATGTAAACTCATATCTGTTCTGTAATTTAAAAATGGAATGACCTTTTACTTCGAAACATGGCTACCAAGGAGGTAACTAATAAAAGATTTTATTTAAATTTCGAACTGGCTTGCAAATAGAAAGCTGTTTATTGAAAAAAAAAAACTAAAGAACATTATGGTGCGTGAAAAATTATAATTGTTCGTTATTCGTCATTGAACTTAAAAAGCAAAATTGTGTTTTTAATTTCCGCGCATTGTTTGAAAAAAGTACTATACAAGCCTTGTCCACAACTAGGCATTGATGGACTCACGTATGTGTGCCTCGACTGCACCTCAGCCCACGTTTGCACGTTCGTCCATCAATGCCTCAATTGCTGGCCGCTGCAGTAATGTACTCTATTTATTTAAAAACTATGCGCACAAAATAGCTGAAAACTATATCATCATCATCATCATCATATCAGCCTTTAACTCCCACTGCTGAACATAAGCCTCCACCATATGATGATAAAACATCATTAAATCCTAAGGAGTGAAGGGAGGGGGGGTTACCAGTAGTTGCCTCGCTTGGCAGGCGGGTAAGCAACCGCAGTTAGTATTTAATGTTTTAAAAAGGACGCTGTTGCCCATCCCTCGCCCTCCCTTAGTCGCCTCTTGCGACACCTTCAGGAAAAGAAGGGATGGCCTATTCTATACCGGGACTACACGGTGAGAACTATATAAACTTGCATAATGTAAACGCAATGCACTTTATTCATCCGACTGTAAAGGAGAATTATGTTTTCAGGTGTAATGTCAGGATGAGACTAACGCCCTTCAGTGTGTCCCAAGATGGGACAGAAAAATATTAATGGGACAACAATTTTTTTTATGATATTCGTACTTAGACAAGACAAGTTGACGACCCACTTGATGGAAAGCGGTAACTGTCACCTATAGATATGAATAGTACTATGGTTATTATAGAATACATACGTATAATTTGCTGTCTATTGACCATAGACTATACTGTACACCTCATGCAGACTACAGTATTATACCGCTGTCGCTGGCAGCTTGGCCAAACGGCCATTCCTTCTCCACTATCTTGCCAGCGTCAACCATTAACGCAAAGAGGGAATTATTCCATTTTTATCCATTAAAACATGGATCATTTTTTTTTTTCATTTAGACTTTTCTACGAGTTTAATACGAAATTAATAGGATAATTTCACCTGACTGCAGTAAAAAGGAGGTTCTCATTTCGGTTATAATTTGTTTTATGTTTAACTCATAACTCGGTCAGTTCTAAACCGATTTGGATTATTCCTTTTTATCTGAAAGGATATACTTACAGGTTATTCCCATAGAAATTTAATCAAAACCATAGAAATGTATACATTACGTGACATACATTAGTTTTATTGTTCCTGCAGTTATACCCTCTGTGCCCTCTAAATTTACTGCTCTTCAAACCAAAATACAACCATGTAAGCACAGCCGCTTTACAAAAACTTTCCCAGTTAGACTGCCGCTAGTTTCTGTTAACGAAACTTTTTAGTATTATTTAACCACATGGGGATTTGAGAGGAATATTAAATCATTTGTCTACGGGTACAGTAGTTGTTCTAGTACGTGACGTCACGCTAAAATTAATGTCCCAATATGTGTCCTATGATTGGGACGAAAAACGTCCCTAATGGGACAAACTCAATTTCTAGTTGACAAAACTTCGTACTATCTACTGGTAATTCCAGCACATGACCCCACGATAATATTAATGTCGTAACATGTGTCCCATGATTCACTTTCTAGTTGACAAAAAATACATTGCAAATAAGTATCTCAATAGATTTTTTTTTTGCAATTTGTCTATCCTCAAAAAATAAACATAATATTGTCCGATATACAAATTGGGAATCTATAATTGGCTAGTATATGGTATAAATATAATATTTTTTAATTATTTTACAGATATAAGCTGTTAATTCCAGATGTAATATTAAAATAAAAATAAAAACTTCGTACTATCTGGTAGTTCCAACACGTGACGTCACGTTGAAATTAATATCCCAACATGTGTCCCAATTTTGGGACAAAAAATATCTATTGGGACAAACTCACTTTCTGGTTGACAAAACTACTTACTATCAGTTGACTCCCTCTCACTACCCAACTTGGGGGGGATGTGAGACGTCGGTACCCTCATTATTATTCCTACTATAACAAAATTTGATATACAGACTACCTCGTTTACGAACCTTTAAAATCAAACACGATATTAAGGACTGCTGACCCAGAAACCTGACTGTGTTTTAATAAACGAAATTTTACTGCGATTGGTACGAATATGGAAATTGTTTTAGGGAGATTAATTATGGCAGGACCAATTCTTAAATGCGTACGTAAATTTACGTGTACATCTATACATTAATACGTGAAGCGAAAACTTTGTACCCCTTTTTACGAAAATTGCGCGGACGGAGGAATTTAAAATTTCGCACACTTGTAGTTTATATAGAGAAAGTGTGCAGAATACGAATTTTTTAATTATACATAAAAATACATTAAATAAAAAAAAACATTACACATTACATGTATTTGACACACACACACACACATATACATACTTTTGTTTATTGCTAAGAACAAGGAATTACATAAAAGTAATGATAAAATAAAAACTACAAATCATGTGGTTGCCTCCCTTCTTCTTATGCAAATATAATTAGTAAAAAGAGGACGAAGGATACACCATCAGTTGCTATTTTTCTCAATTCATATCAGGCTAGTGTATCGAAAATGTTTGATATATCAATTATTGGTTAATGACAAATTTTACATTACTAGATTATATATTCGACACAGTTTGTGTAGAAAGTATGCTAGCAGGTTGTATCTGAATTTGGTAGGGTTATAGGGCCGTATAACATTTTTTTTTTTATAAGATAAATGGAACTACGATGATTTCCAGGGGAGATTAACTTGACATATAAATTATTATGTGAGGCGTCACTATACCAGAGGGAGACTTTGTACAAAAGTCGATTGCTTGGATACCTCTGTCCCCTTCGTGTTTCTACCGTGAAGCAGTTGTGTTTGCATGGCTGTGTTTCGGTTTGAAGGGTGAGATATGGCGTGAATTTACAGGGTACAGAGGAATAATACCTGAGTCCTCAGGAATAGCAACGCATGGGGGTATCATAGGCGAAATAGTATACTTTGTTATGTCCATGGTCCTGCTTATGTGTATAGGCGACGGTTACCACTTTCCATCAGGTGGGCCGTCAGCTTGTTTGCCATTCTAAGTTGTATAAAAAAAGGCAATTCGTTCACCAAGATAAACACAAAACAGACAGTAGTCTAAGTTGACCATTTTTTTTTTACCGTTTATCTTAGGTCAATATGTAGAAATATATATATTTTTTTATTTTTATTTTCTTTTAATCCCTATAAATATTACAATATTTATAGGGATGTGACTTTCTTAAACAGCTTTGTTAGAATGAAATTTCTCAGGTCTCGTAAAAGATTTGTAATGAAAAAAAAAATTGGCGAGTCCTAACTTGGTGTACTACGCGTTTTTTATGGGTAACAAAATGTTTTTAAGAGAACATAAACGGAATACATTCCAGCGTACACATCTGCACCTAATAAGGAATGGTTCGTATCACATAAGGTTGTTTACGATCAATCTACATTGTATTGTTTATAAGAGATGAGAATTAAGGCGTCATTTTCACGCCGGTAAAGCCACGAGACGCAGCTTGTAATCTATTAAGGTTCATATACAATTGTAGTGAGGGTGTTTTTTTTTTATGCGTGAAAGTGGTATGATAACCCCGCTTGCGCTAATGGGATACGCTGGCGGGGCACCAGTGAAGGGTGATAGATGAGAATGAAAACAGGCCAGTTAGCTCATCATGATGAATTCATCAGGAATTAACCATGATAGTTTCCAGGGAGAACCGTAAGGAGGTCGACCTGGTTGGGTATATTGCTAGCAATGGGATTCTCAGTCTCCATTACTAACAATCCCTTTCCCCCTAGTGACGGTGTTTAAACATAAAAGATATTAAATAGACATGAGATGTTTTAATAAATGCAAAACAATTTTCAAGGCACTTTCTTCCATGCACAACCACTCTTTGAAATCAACTTCCAGCAGCAGTATTCCCGAACCGATTCGACATCATAACCTTCAAGAAAAGAGTATATTTCTTTTTAAAAGGCCGGCAGCACACCTGCAATGCCTTTAGTGTTGTGGGTGATCATGGGCGGCGGTAGTCACTTACCATCAGGTGCGTCGCTTGCACGTTTGCCCCCCGTGTTGTAAAACAAATATATCCTATCATATTTTTCTCTCTGTCTATATGTTTATCTTAGATTAGGTATTTCGATAATGTCTCCATGGAAATGCTTGGAGAAAAACGGGTAAACTGTTTTCGTACAATTTTGCGTAACAAATAGTTATGAGTGATTCCTTTATAACTTCTATATTTATTTTGCCTTATAATTTCCGCATCTGTTTAATGCGTAAATTTATTCAATAATACGTCAAGACATATTTTATGCGTAAGTATTGCGTATAGAATACTGATAAAAAAAACGAGTCAGCTAATTTGACAATAAGCTAATAAAAAGTTGACCCGTTTTTGAGGCTCGATACTCTATCTATATAGTTTAAGATGTTTATATATGACATAACGCAAAAACTACTAGACCAAATTGGATGCAGTTTTCACAGTGGCAAAAAAGATTAAAGTAGTTCGCGCGTTCTCTTAACTTTATATATTTTTAAATAATATTATTATAAATTTATTCTTATTAATAATGATTTGTATGCTTTAGGTAAATTGAATGATGACCCAAATGACCTGTTTTTATCCTTCCCTCTTATCCCCCACTAATACCTCGCAAGCGAAAACCAACAGCGTAGGTGGAGTTATAATACCATTTTCATCCATTAAAAAATGTATTTCAAAGATATTATTATTGCAAGTCTGTTTGCCTTTTACTAAACGCCTCTTCAAGCTTTTTCTTATTTCGACTATATTATTATATATTTATCTGTCTTTGACAAAGGTCTCTTAGCTTCTTTCATTTTTCAACCAACTTCAAAAAAGGATTGAGTTCTCAATTTAGTTGTAATTTTTTTTAATTTTTTTATACAAGAATATAGTATTTTTATATAAAAAAAAAAACTTTTAGATTGGTCATATGAAAATTTTATTAAAATCGTTTTAATAATACTTTAGGTTAGTTCCTAAA
Source organism: Galleria mellonella (assembly GCF_026898425.1). NCBI lineage: Eukaryota > Metazoa > Arthropoda > Insecta > Lepidoptera > Pyralidae > Galleria > Galleria mellonella. The sequence goes on along the minus strand of NW_026442135.1, from coordinate 32,371 downwards.
TCAAAATAACTTGTTTGACTACTATAGAATGTTTTTTTTTTTTTTAATAGAACATATTTTTAAATTATGTTTGTCTGTGGAACATTTTACGTCCCTCTCTCGTCCCAACATCTGAATGTCTATGTCTACACCCATAGATTATGGATAGTACTGTCGTTGACTTTCTACATATATACCATTTTTTTTATTCCTTAAAGACTTTTTATTTTTTTGCCCCTTTGTCTTTGTCCACAATATTCTCTTTTAATATATTTCACTTTCTTAATTTAAATTTTTATTTTTTTTCTAAAATGTTACTTTTTTCTATTGCTCATTGTCTCATCCTTTGTTTGGGAAATTATTATCTACATATATAAATATAGTCCCGTGTGGTCCCGGCATAGAATAGTCCACCTCTTCCTTTCCCGTGGGTGTCGTAAGAGACGACTAAAGAGGACGAGGGATGGGTAACAGCATCCCTCTTAAATCATCTTCAAAACCTAACTGCGGTTGCCAATTCACCTGTCAAGCTTGGCAACTACTCGCAAAATCCCTCTATATATATATATATATATATATATATATATATATATATATATATATATATATATATATATATATATGGCAATGAACAATTAAGGGCTGATATGATGACGATGATGATACTAATATATGTCATAAAAACATACATACAAATATATATATATATATACATATATATATACCAATAAAAAAGATAAAGATCAAAGATGATGATGACGAGGATGATGAACTATTTTCACAGCTTCTTCATAAGAAATTCGTAGACTTTTTTTTTAAGCAAAATTAATTTTATTAAACACTTGTCTTATGTCAATGAGTAGCCGAATGGGCTACTCATTCTACACAGAGTCTTATTCTGTTCAAATTCGGAACCCAGGCCATAGACTATCTCGAAAATTCTCGAATTTTGCACATCGGTAAAGCAGATCAGTGGGTGGTTATTTTTAAGACAATAAATTTATATTACTTTTCCCTTGTGTCCCCACTTGAGTTCGAAACTAATATAAGTTAGCTATCCCTGTGTGGTTTATTGGCAAAAAATATCGTTATTTCGTTGTCTTGCAAATAAAATTTGCTTTTGTAGCATAGATTGAAAATTAGGAGCGTCCGATGAAGTTTCATCGCGTAATATAACATTGATGAGAGTTTGGTTAACATTTTCTGTATGTTTTTAAAAGGCAATTGTGTTTGCATGATTTTGTTTTGGTTTGAAAGGTGGGATATGGGAATGAAATTACAGGGTACAAAGGCTTAATACCTTAGTGCTCAAAAATGGTAACGCATAATATTATGGGTGACACAATATGGTTGTTAGTCATACGAACTACCAGTCTCATTGCTAGCAATACACCCTGTCATGTCGTGCTCCTCATGGTCTCCCCTGGAAACTATCATGCTGAAATGTAAGTGTATTCATCACGATAGGCTAACTGACTTGCCTTTTCAGGGGGGAAAGTGATTGTTAGCAATGGAATTTGACAGCCCGATTGCTAGCAATAATATTAGGTCGACCTCCACGTAATCATCGTGAACAATTCTTGTTGAATTCGTCACGATGGGCTAACTGATCTACTTCCTACTCACCTGTCATCCTTCACTGGTGCCCCGCCGGTGTATACCGATAGCGCGGGTGAAGTTACCGTTCCATTATCACCCATTAAAAAAAAGACTTGCCTTTTAATTCTCATCTACCGTTACCGTATACCGTTAGCGCAGGCGGGGTTATCCTTCATTACAAAAAAATGTGCCCCTAAGCAACACGTGTGATCTCACGTCACTGTTAGTGTAGCAAAACTCTGAAACTGTTTGGACTTCACCAGAGAGAGACTTTGTACAAAAGTCGATTGCTTGGGTACCTCTGTCCGATTCGTGTTTCAACCGTGAAGCAGTTGTGTTTGCATGGCTGTGTTTCGGTTTGAAGGGTGGGATATGGCGTGAATTTACAGGGTACAGAGGAATAACACCTGAGTCCTCAGGAATGGCAACGCATGGGGATATCATGAGCGAAACAGTATATTCTGTTATGTCCATGGTACTGCTCATGTCTATAGGCTACGGTTACCACTTTCCATCAGGTGGGCCGTCAGCTTGTTTGCCATTCTAAGTTGTATAAAAAAAAAGAATAAGCTCTCACTGACGAAATATTCTTTTAAGTAAAGTAGTATCCAGGGTTCCTGTCTGACTTTGAGTTTTGAACAAACGATACTAAACTATTTACAAGTAAAACACCCATCTTAAGTGTCAAAAGGAAGATTGAAAAAGTTTTGCCTTCACAAATGTGGGCAAACATTTAACTCCTGAATACACTTCGCCCATAGTTTCTATGCAAATAGGCCTATAGAAAATTCCTCGCTTTGTATCGGTATAAATTGTTAACCAATTCAGGTTAATCAATAAAGGAGAATTTGGATTCGACAATTTTTTTCGGCGTTTTCGAGAAGAAACTTGACAATATTTTTTTTTTTTTTATACAATTTCAATAATGGAGAATTTGAATTCGACAAATTTTTTCGGCGTTTTCGAGAAGAAACTTGACGATAAAATATTTTTTTATACAATTTCAATAAAATAGAATTTGGATTCAACAAATTTTTCGGCGTTTTCGAGAAGAAACTTGACAATAATTTTTTTTTATACAATTTCAATAAAGGAGAATTTGAATTCGACAAATTTTTTCGGCGTTTTCGAGAAGAAACTTGACAATAATTTTTTTTTTATACAATTTCAATAAAGGAGAATTTGAATTCGACAAACTTTTCGGCATTTTCGAGAAGAAACTTGACGATAAAATATTTCTTTTTATACAACTTAAAATGGCAAACAAATAGTGCTCTCTCTAAGCTAATTGGTTTACGTTGGCAAGGTGGTGGAGGATGATAAGTGAAGAGGAAGTATGGGCAATTGGTCCATGGTGACGGATTCATCAGTAATTGTTACAATGATTTCAGAGGGGGCCGCGAGCAGGTCGACCTTTTTTTATACCACGAAGATAGCAACAAGCATACAGCCCGTCTAATGGTAATCGATTACTGTAGCCTGCAACACTAGGGGTGTCACGAACGTTAATATACCCTTTTTAAAGAATCCCATACTGTCTCTTGGACATACATACTCCCCATACAGACTCTTGGAAGGAAAACCTCGGCAGCTCGCTGCCACATTCCGCAGCCTGAGCGTTCGCGAGCGAAAATTCCTTTGAAACCGCAATGTACGTGACCATTTAGGTACAAGCGTGTGAGAATGAATCCCTGTCGATGGCGAGCGACCTAATTATACTTGCTGACAATGGGGCCGCTAGTCCCAGTTGGTAACAATCCTATCGTTTAGGATCCCAGTTGGTAATAATCCCTGGATTAAGTATGTATAGGTGTTTTCACATGTTGAGTTCAACATGAAAACCTCTACATAGTTTATTAGCGAAGTAGAATTACTGCGGTATATTCAAATATTCAGTATATAGGACACGTAAATAATTTCGGACTACTGCGGTACAGTACAGTGTTATTAATAAACTAGTGACCATCTGTGGTTTCGCCTCCATTGGCCTCGCATGCCCATACATAAAGCTTACTTTTTTAAACGAGTGACGAATGACAAACGGGCCACGGATTGTTTTAAGTGAAAACGACACACACGTAGTAACACGACACTCAGAGTCTTGAACACCTTCTGAAATACTGTCCCCGTTTCACCAACGGCCACTTAAATCACCAACTAACGTGCCAACTATTAGACATTTCGGAACCATACTCTCTTCAGCGCTTAATCAAGAAAGAGACCAGTGATTAATCATTTAAAACACATTTGGTAAATATTGCAGATAGCCTAAAGGTAAATGCCTTTTTATGCCAAATAACACGTAATAATAAATTTATACAAACAATATTTATTTTATTTATTTATTTATTTATTTATTATTTATTCTTGTATTATTATCGTACACAAAAATTACAAACATATAGTTTATATTAAAAAAAGATGTACAACAACCACATACAGTGCCTTTAATAAAAATATTCTCAAATTTTATATATATGAGAAATACAAGGGAAAACCCGATGTAAAACATTAGCACTAGAATTTTTAAATATTAGAAACGAGTAGATAGATAGATACTCTTTATTGTTTCCTCCAAAAGATTACAACAGTAAACCTATTATAAATATAATTATATTATATATTTTATATATATATATATATATATATATATATATATATACAAACACATTATATAGTATGTAATATACATATAATGACCATGAATGGGACTGATTGTTGATTTTTTTTTTGTGAGTATTGTAATTTGTGAAATTAATTTAATCTGTAATTGTAATAAAATTTATGATGTTGCTCTGTTCAAAATATCTATGCATATAAATTGATGTCATTGAAAATTCTATTCTACCTTATATCACTAAAAGTAATGTTTAAAAAACAGATAATTAATAATAAACTAATATTTACCATATACATATATATTATATACTATATTAAAAAAAAAAAACCTGAGTGTCGAAAATTTCCAAATCTGTTTACAAGATTATGACGGAGTTATAAAGTAGGAAACAAAAAAAATCTTAGATACTGCTCGCATAGTACGCCGGTTTCACTCCCTGGGGCCCTGAACCCGGGCCGACTGTGCTTCTGCCGGGGGTTAGTTTGCCATCTCCTCTCCTCAAGAGGCGAAATGAGAATCGTATAAAAATTAGAAATAATATTTTTTATTCAAATAAAATTAATAATAAAAAATTTAGAATAGTCATTTTGTAAAATAAATCTACCGCTTAGTTCTTAATTATAGCTGAGAACAACAGGCAAGAAACACAGCTGTTGCTTTTTTCATATAAAATTTAATTTTACAACAAAAAATATAAATGAATTAAATTACTATCACAAACTTTGTATTGATAAAAGAAAGAAAAAGAAAAAGCTACAAAGCTGCAATCAATCACACAGTATTCTAGAAAAGACCAGCCCCTACTAAAAGCACCTGTTCGACAAATCTGTCTGTCTGTATATTTGTTCCAATGTCACACAGAAACTACTGTATTAATTGGAAATCGATTTTCCCTGTTGTATTTTTTAAGGTCAAACTAAAAACTGGTGTTTTTAAGTTAGACCTTATATATTTCACTTCCTCCTTTCCTGTGTATGTCGTAAGAATCAACTACGGAAGGGTAATGGATGGGCAGCAGCGTCCCTCTTAAAACATCTCCAAAGCCTAACTGTAGTTGCCAATCCGCCTGCCAAGCGCGGTAACTACTGGCAAAACTCCCTAAGCTTGTTCATGTACAGCAGTGGACAGTTAAAGGCTGATATAATGATAGTAATGGATTGTTTATAATGGGGACTAGAGGCCCCATTGCTAGCAATATACTCTATCAGGTCGACTTCCACGCTATTACTCCTGGAAACCATCGTGATGTGCTTTTAATGAATTCGTTATTATATATTATATATTACCAGCATATACTGATAGAGAAGACGAGCTTAAAATTCCTGTTTTATTTATTTATTTATCCTTTATTAACCATATTACAAAAAAAAATGTTGATACAAAAGGTGGACTCAATGCTATATAGCAGTCTCTTCCAGTCCCTCGTTCCATCGTGGAGAACAATCGTGAACAGCTTGTGTCTGAAATCGAGAGAACATTAACTGGAGTCTCTGATTGGGGACGACAAAACTTGGTCCAATTTAACCTCTCTAAGGCACAAGCTTACACGTTCACCGTTATGAAAACCCCAATTGCTGTGGCCCCACAGTTCTAGGGCACGTCTCTTAACATCTCTAAAAGCATTGGGATCCTTGGTGTCGACATCTCTAGTGGCGTACAGTTCCGTGGCCATCTCGAAGATAAGGTGAAGCTGGCATTAAAAAAAACTAGATATTATATTATGAAAAACTGGAAGTCTACTATGTTATAAAATAACGCAGTAATCGGGACTTTTGACGAATACAATCTTACAAATCTATTGCTGTCGCGCTATGCCCGGCTCTGGAAGTAAGGGACAAATACAGTTCAGTTTAATAAATACACTTGTAAAATAATTATTTCGTATTCTATTGTTTTTTCTTTCAAAACTAATTCAAATTTGATTATATTTTCAATAATTCAATCATAATTTAATCATTGATGCTCCTTTCCACTTTGAGTTTGTTGGAAGAGAACTCTTTTCGAGTTAAGCTCGCCTTTGTACAATTGATTAGCTCTGTCATAATTTTATTTATAAATAATGTGTACAATAAAATATAAATAAAAATAAATAAATAAAGTCATTGACTTTGTTTTTATGTATTTTTTTTTATAAATTTCCTTAAATACTAATAATAATTATAAGTAATCTCCCAACGCACCACACCGAGGCAACGTACCCAAGATACTGGCAGCATTACCTCTTTGGATTGCCAAACTTATCTTTTGGGCAAAGTAGCTACCAGCTCTTGGGTCGCCAGTAACCTCGATGAAGCGCGCTGCGATCGTCCGAATGTATGTATTTAAATTAACAAAATAAATTAATGCTCGTAATTAATTAATTTGCTAGATGTTACATTAAATGGCCATAAAGATGAACGAAAATTTGTAATATTTGAAAGTTATTTATTATTTACTGTACTTATTTCTATCTATCACAAGTTATATTAAATTTTTCAAGATTGCTCGCATTTTAAAAGCATTCAGTTCCGGAGTAACGCGGCATCCCGTGGGAAATTATGGCGGCCGACTGACATCACAGTTTCATAATGCGCCGCCGGTCATGAGAACCTTCGCAGTTGTTGCATACATCACCAAGTAACCAGGTTCGACGAAAGTGAGTTGTGTATTTTATAAATATAATATTTATTGTATGGTATTGTATTGTAAAATCTTTATTGTACATAATTCAAGTTAAGCTAAAACTGATAAATGATTTAATATACAAATTACATATTATATTCTTTTTTTTTTTAATGGATGATAATGGAATGGTAACTCCGCCTGCGCTATCGGGATACACTGACGGGGCACCGGTGAGGGCTGATTGGTGAAGGTGAAAAGGCAGGTTAGTTAGCCCATCGTGACGAAATCAACGATAAATTAGTCACGATGGTTTCCAAGGGGAATCGCGTAGAGGTCGACCTGATAAGGTATATTGATAGCAATGGGGACTAACTTCCCATTATTAACAATCCTTTTCATCTCATATTATGTTCTTGAGACATATGATTCACTTAATTTATTTTTTTGATTAAAATATTATTATATTTAAATTAATAGTCCATTATAAAGGGATAGGATATAACATCTAAATACAGTTTTTTGACAATTTCTTCTAGTTTAGTTCATTTAAATACGTTCATACATACATCCTCACAAACTTCCGCATTTTTATGCTACTTAGAATGGCAAACAAGCTGTTGGCCCACCTGATGGAAAGTGGTAACCGTCGCTTATAAACATGAGCAGTACCATGGACATAACAGAGTTTACTGTTTCGTCCATGACACCCCCCATGCGTTGCTATACCTGAGGACTCAGGTGTTATTCTTCTATACCCTCTAAATTCATTGCCATATCCCACCCTTCAAACCGAAACACGGCCATGCAAACACAACTGCTTCACGGTAGAAACACGAATGGAACAGAGGTGCCAAAGCAAACGACTTTTGTACAAAGTCTCCCTCTGGCATTTGTAAAAGTAGTAAGATTAAATAAAATACTATTAACTTTTAAACATTCGCGTTGTGCGATGGTCTATAGGAGACTACAGCTGGTGTAACCTGGCCAAAACGTCGAGCTGACTCAGGTAAATTAGCATAGTTTACCTAAATGTTTGCATTAATTCTCGTCTCTTACACTCGTTCACCATAAATAATTCATTGAATATTAAAACAATACGTGCATTATTAGTATTATAAAGGTTTTATTTTTGCTGTCGGCTATAAAATATCATCGTCATTATCATATCAGCCACTGCTGTACATAGGCATCCCCTATAGACTGTCGCAAAAAACGAGCCCGTGCCTCATGGCAGTGTACCATTGAGAGAATGTTACCAGTATAAAATATGTACCAAAGTACATATGGAAGACGTGAAAAAATTGTGCTCTGAACGCTAATTCATTATATGCAAATATCCCATAAAGTACACGTCGACAGCTACTCGCTGGAGGCTCATATATTGGCAAATGCAATTTTTCAGAAGCCGAGATGCGAACACGTCACGGCGCTACAAAAACGGCCGCAGGTCACACCACGACGTCTTTTTTGTAAATACTTAAAACCTTGCACTCGCACACGCACACATACACACGCGCGTTTATGCACACACCCACATACACACACACGCACACGCACGCACATCCGCACGCATGCACGCACGCACCCACCCACATACACACGTACACAACCAAAGTATCTAAGTAACTCCCAGCAGTAGTATCTCCGAACACATACGACATTTAATCTTTAAAAAAAAGAGCTTTTTTTCTTCCTTAAAGATTTGTAACACGCCTAAAATTGTTTCAATATTGCTGGTGTTTATGGGCGGCGGTTAGCTGCCCCCTATTTTATAAAAATCAATATTTTTTTTAATTTTATAAAGCTATTTGGACGTTTGTAATTTTGTTACTTAATTACGCTTAAATTACTTAATGGATTTAAATGAAATTTGTTACACATATAGGTTGTAACCTAACACATAGGTTAATTTATGTACTAAAACACGCGGGCAAAGCTGTGAGAAACCGCTTGTTTTATAAATAATTTAGTGACATATTTTCGTTTTTATTTTAACATAATAAATACTTCCATTATTATTCTGTCTACACGATACTTGAGTTAGAATATAATTGCATTAATTTGTCGTTCACTAGCAAAATTAGTTTATGTTGTGAACGGCAGCCTCCCGCCATATTGCCAGGTGCGGTGTGGCGTACCTTACATTCTAGTATGTTTTTCTTTAATAAAATGTTTCACTCAAGTTTGTATATATTGCCGTATCGTTAGCGGCGGGTATTATACAAAACGGTTTACTTGATTTATAAAGTTAAACCTTATAGAGATAGAGTAAAATAAAGTAGTTTTTATAGCAACTTAAAATGGCAAACAACCTAACGGCCCACCTGATGGAAAGTGGTAACCGTCGCCTATAGACATGAGCAGTACCATGGACATAACAGAGTATACTGTTTCGCCCATGATACCCCCCATGCGTTGCCATTCCTGAGGACTCAGACGAAGTCGTCGGTAAAAGCAAGTAAATATATAAATCCCGAAAGTTCATATAATAAAGCACCCTATTAATTTCAGTTGGCTTAGTTTCATATATAGATCTACCCACATTCTTGTTTTAAATGTCAACATCTTAACATTACCCTATAATCTTTATTCTTGCCTACCTAACTGATTATTACCAACTACATAATGAAAACGATGCAGCAGAGAATTAATTGACATTTCAATGTGCACACTAAAATGCTTACTATTTATTAATACATACAAGGTAAGAAATTATCTTAGATTATAGAGTGTCTCCGTACAAATGCTTCGAGAAAAGCGTGTCAAATTTTTCATACAATTTTGTGTGATAAATAGTTATGAGTGATTCCTTAACAACTTCTATATTTATTATGCCTTATAAATTTTGCATATTTTCAATGCACAAATACTCATTTTATTTATGAAATAATTAAATATAGATACGTCAAGATATATTGTGTACGTAAGTATAACGAATACTGATAGAAAAAAAAACGAGTCAGCTAATTTGACATTTAGCTGTTAAAAAATTGACTCATTTTTTGAGGCTCGACGTTCTATCTATATAATCAAAAGTTAATTAAATTATACATATACTAGCTGATTCGGCAAACGTTGTTTTACCATATACATTATTTCGAGAACTATACATGAAAATGTATCCTACTACAATTATTATATTGGATTGTGAAAATTTGAGGTTGTATGTATTTTTCAATGCTAAATCATAATAAAATAAAAATGGAAAAATTTGTCAAAAAAATAAAAAACAATTTTTTTGGGGAGGGTCACCCTTATCATTGAGGGGTATGAAAAATAGATGTTGGCCGATTCCAAAATTCCAAAATTCCATAAAAATCAGTAAAGCCGTTTCGGAGGAGTTTGGTAACAAACACCGTGACACGAGCATTTTATATATTAGATATTAGTATAATATAATTCAAGATTGTGCCCACAAAAAAAAACGGACTTCTATTTTGATAAAGCCAGTTATTTAGAACTCAAAATTAAATGACTGTACCGATTTTGATTAATTTTTTATTGGAATTACGAGGTAAGAAACATAAAAAATACAACCGAATTTCCTTTTTTATAACACAGGGGCAAACGAGCATGCGGCTCACCTGATGGTAAGTAACTACCGGCACCCATGATCACCCACAACACCAGCGGCATAGCAGGTGTGCTGCCGGCCTTTTAAAAAGAAACCTTTTAAAAAGAAATATGCTCTTTTCTTGAAGGTTATGATGTCGTATCGGTTCGGAAATACTGCTGCTGGAAGTTGATTCCATAGAATGGTTATGCGTGAAAGAAAGTGCCTTGAAAAACGCACGGTGGACGACCACCACTCATCCAGATGGTTAGGATGAAACTTTAGTTTGTGGCGGGTTGTACGGTGGTGAAAATCAGCAGCAGGTATCATTCCGAACAATTCTTCAAAGCACTCCCCATGATAAATTCGGTAGAAGATGCACAGAGATGCAACATCTCTACGCAGTTTCAGTGAAATTTGATTTGAATTGAGAAACCGCCTTCTTATTTAATTCGGTTGAAAATTCTAATTAGAGAATGTCTGTCCATAGGAGATATTTAAGAAAAAATTATATGAGGAATATATTATAAGACTATAGAGGCCAAAACATTAAAAATTTTGTCAGTCTGTCTGTATGTTTCATCCGGCATTACGCAAAAACTAACGCATCAAATTGGATGCGATTTTTACAGTTTTTGTTTTTTCTAGTTAGGAAGACGAACGAGCAGTCGGCCCATCTGATAGGAAGTGGCTTTAAAATTTGCTATGTATTTTATTTTGATATGCCACCTTTTTTTTTTATACAACTTAGAATGACAAACAAGCTGACGGCCCACCTGATGGAAAGTAGTAACCGTCGCCTATAGACATAAGCAGTACCATGGACATAATAGAGTATACTGTTTCGCCCATGATACCCCCCATGCGTTGCCATTCCTGAGGACTCAGATGTTATTCCTCTGTACCCTGTAAATTCACATCATATCCCACCCTTCAAACCGAAACACAGCCATGCAAACACAACTGCTTCACGGTAGAAACACGAATGGGACAGAGGTACCCAAGCAATCGACTTTTGTACAAAGTCTCCCTCTGGAAGTGAACCATTTCATTGGTTTCTTTATTATTGAAATCCACGCGTACGAAGTTGTGGGTAAAACACTAAAAATATTATGTGAGTTTTTTTACGGCCCCACTTTAACATTTCGACCAATCATTATTAAATTTAATATACACATGCTATATGCGATGGAGAAAGACGGGAAAATCACCTTTTACCATCACCACAGCTCGGCGTCGACAGAGAATTTTTCTGCACGCACTTGAATCTAAATTTATTTATTTATTCATTAAAAATAATTACAACATTATGACAGCAAAAGTCAAGTTAAAGTTATAAACCTAGTATGCTAACATACAAAATTAGAATAAAAATTTAACCCGACTCCAGATATGTCTGAGCCGCTTCCAATATATTTGGCTAGCTACTACTAAAAATATTACAAATGGTGACGTATAGTGCGGTTTCAAAGAAATTTTCTCCCGCGAACGCTCAGTTTCCAGGGGAAAAGAGATTGTTAGTAATGGGGTCAAATAGCCCCATTACTAGCAATATACTCTGTTAGGTCATCCTCCACGCGGCTCTCCCTGGAAACCATCGTGACTAATTCTTATTGAATTCGTCAGGATGGACTAACTGACCTGCTTTCATACACACCAGTCATCTATCACTGGTGCCCCGCCAGTGTATACCGATAGCGCAGACGGGGTTACCATACCATTATGATCCATTAAAAAAAACGCTCAGACTGTGGAATGAGCTCCCTGCCGAGGTTTTCCCTAGAGACTACAGTATGGAGTTCTTCAAAAAGGATATATTAAGGTTTCTTCAGGGTCAGCGCCGTGCACGTGACATACCTAGTGTTGCAGGCGTCCATAGGCTACAGTGACCGTTTACCATCAAACGGGCTGTATGCTTGTTTGCCACCTTTATGGTATAAAAAAAATAAGGGAGACTTTGTACAAAAGTCGATTGCTTAGGTACCTCTGTTCCATTTGTGTTTCAACCGTGAAGCAGTGTGCCGTGTTTCGGTTTGAAGGGTGGGATATGGCGTGAATTTACTGGATACAGAGGAATAACACCTGAGTCCCCAGGAATGGCAACGCATGGAGGGTATCATGGACGAAACAGTATACTCTGTTATGTCCATGGTACTGCTCATGTCTATAGGCGACGGTTACCACTTTCCATCAGGTGGACCGTCAGCTTGTTTGCCATTCTAAGTTGTATAAAAAAAAAAGCTATTTTTGGTCTCAGTCAGTAAACATATCCCAGTCACGAGAAGTCGCCGGTTAAACATAGTACAATAAATCAAATGTCTCGCGGCTTCAGTGCTACACCCACTCATTCGTTACATTTTCAATTCACATAACACTGTAGTGTCATTGACATAAAATATGTAAATTGGCAATATAAAATGGATGAAATACTTGTACATTGAAAAGTTTAAAAGAAAGCTCTGTATTGGAATAAATGACAAAAGACGACTGTCTTCTGTTTGTTCCCGATTTTATACTATAAATCTTATACTTATACTATAAGTTATATACAAAAAAAATTTTGTCTTTTTTTATACAACTTAGAATGGCAAACAAGCTGACGGCCCACCTGATGGGAAGTGGTAACCGTCGCCTATAGACATGAGCAGTCCCATGGACATAACAGAGTATACTGTTTCGCCCATGATACACCCCATGCGATGTCATTCATGAGGACGAGTAAAATTTAAAAAAATATCTACAGGACCAATCGGAAAGTACATCCCTTCAGTTAGAAGAAGAATATTCCAAACCGGTATAGAACTGACGAAGTTATGAGGTAACATAAAGAAACATAATACAACCGAATTGGGGGGAAAGGGATTGTTAGTAATGGAGACTGAGAATCCCATTGCTAGCAATATACCCAACCAGGTCGACCTCCACGCGGTTTCCCCTGGAAACTATCATGGGTAATTCCTGATGAATTCATCATGATGGGCTAACTGGCCTGTTTTCATTCTCATCTATCACCCTTCACTGGTGCACCGCCAGCGTATCCCGTTAGCGCAGGCGGAGTTACCATACCATTTTCACCCATCAAAAAAAAATACAATCGAATTGATACCTTTCTTTCTTTTTAAATCTGTTAAAAAATAATAATAATCTCGATAATAATTCGTTAATTATTAACTGTAAAAGAACTGCGATAATCTAAAAAGAAAATTGTCAGCGAAATTAAGTAAACTCGTTTCTAAGTGTTCATAAGGCAAAGGCATAAAAAGCAAACAGCCAAATTTCAACGCACTAAATCTGTAAAGTGCAGTATAATGCAATTGGATGGAGGAAATGCTGGCAACACTGCATCTACTATTGTTAAAGGAAATAAAAGGTTTTAAGGCGTTGAAAACAAGATTGAATGTGCCATGTTCGTCTTGTTGATGTGTAGTGACACTACTGTGACTAGGAACTTGAGACTTGATATGTATCTGTCTCGTAAATATGTTAGACTAAGTATATGATCAATCTTTTGGTATTTGATACCACAGCGAACAAACTCTTATAATATAAACAGCATACGGTGTAACTATTACAAGTGGCAGCCAGTGATTGTTACTCTCTTGTTAACCTTGAAACTGCGTAAAAATGTTGCATCTCTGTGCATCTTCTACCGAATTTATCATGGGGAGTGCTCTGAAGAATTGTTCGGATTGATACCTGCTGCAGATTTTCACCACACAACAACTCGCCATAAACTAAAATTTCATCCCAACCATCTGGACGAGTGGCGGTCCTCCACCGTGCGTTTTTCAAGGCACTTTCTCCCACGCACAACCACTCTTTGGAATCAATTTCCAGCAGCAGTATTTCCGAACCGATACGACAACATAACCTTCAAGAAAAGAGCATATTCCTTTTTAAAGGTCGGCAGCACACCTGCAATGCCGTAGGTGTTGTGGGTGACCATGGGCGGCGGTAGTCACTTACCATCAGGTGAGCCGCATGCTCGTTTGCCCCCTGTGTTGTAAAAAAAAAAAAAAAACCTCCACACGCTTTCCATAGAAAGCATTATAACAAATTCGCCACTGTAAACCAATTGGCTTGACTTCAGCTTCATCTCTTCATTCCGTCATTATATACCATTAGCAAAAGAAGGTGCACCTCTTCGTCTTATTAAAAAAAAAAACCACTTCTTACGCCCTTATCCTTACGAACCTAGCCCAAGAGATGTTCCATGAACAGGATAGTGTATTTTTAATCGACTTAAAAAGCGAAGAAGGCTGCGATATAGTTTTTTTTTTTTGGTAAAGATATACTTTCAAATTGGCGTCTTAGAAATTTTATCAAAATCAATTGTATAGTTTTTAATTCAATATTTTAACTTGGTTTTGTTACGATTTAAGTTTTTTTTTTTCGTATAAAAAATAATCCAAAAATACGTAATGTCTATATCTATTGTCTATTAATTAAACTATCGGCTTATTTACTAATTCCAGTAGTTACAAAAACCCTACATGATATATTATAACCAAACACTTTCGATAACATTTTTATAATGAGAATAGGAGTATCGGCCCCATTGCTAGGAGTATGCCGTATCAAATAGACTTCAATGCGGTCGCTCCTGAAGACCAGCGTGGTTAATCCTTGATCAATCTATCACGACGTTACAACTGATCAGACTAACTGACTTAATTATGCCTAACTTTTGCTCCGCGATAAAAAAGAATTGTAGTTAATAGATATATAGACATTTGTTAATGTTACAAACAGATTTCTAAGAAGAAACGCATCATGATTAAAAAAAATACTTTGACTTTTATTCGAACGACTTATCAACTTAAGCGATATACCATATATGTGAATCGATCAATAATTTTATGCGTAAATAACATACATATAATGTGAAGGTAACATACAATTTGATTCTCTATCATCAACTTTAAAAGTAAACAAAATATATCAATAATCAATACCACTTTCCATCAGGTGGACCATCAGCTTGTTTGCCATTCTAAGTTGTATAAAAAAAAAATTGTACAATTTTTACCCAAATTGTGATACAGAACAAATTTAATTATTGTAGCGACCAACTCCCCAGTTTTAGTGGTCTGACACGTACTGTAGAGCCAATAAACCAGTTTTACAGTAGAAACCATTGTGCTCGCGTATAGAGCTTCATACGCTCCCAGGGGTCTATAAAACTTCAAATTAGATAAAATGTTGAAGTCCACTGCTGACTATGTATGTTTTCTTAATAAGTGAAATAAATATACCCACAAACGGGAAGGGATTATCAGTAATACGGACTACCAGTCCCGTTGCTGGTAATATACCCTGTCGGGTCGACCTCCACGTGGTCCCCCTGGAAGTCATCATGCATTCAGTTCAGTAAATTATGCGTGAAAGAGTGATAAACATCTATCCATCCATCCTTACAAACTTTCGCTTTATAATATTAATAGGATTATTTGGAGATGTAACTATTATTATTACTCGAGGATGGAATGGAATATTAAAGCGCTAAATTGACCAAGGCGCTTAACTCTTTACTCATAACTGAAAGCGCCGCTTTTGTTCCTGGGTGGGTATTAGACAATTCTAGTGTGGGCACGACCCACTCGATCTCTCATAAATACGCCTATGATTTACAAGTAAATTCTGTTTGAATCCACTGAAATTTATTTGAAATCATAGCAAATAAAAATGGCATTTCAGTTGCCGTAAAATTAAAATAGGTACAACACGGGAATAAATCCTATGGACTGCAAAAAAATAATGAAAATCGATTCAGAATTATTGAAGGAATCGCGTAATACGAGGTCTGTCCGGAAAGTTCGTATAAAAGTGTTCTGGAATGCGAGAAAGAGGAGTGGGGAGGCCAGGTAAGCGCAGGACCCCTTCCTTATGTCCCTAACAATAAAATTAAAAAAGAGTGGAAGACATCCGGGGAACCACGAACAAAAAAATCAAGAAAATCCCGCTCAAATAGGTACAACCATCAAGAATTCGTCCCTCCAGATTGTTTTCGATGTGGAAAAACTACGTCGATGTGCTCAATAAATCTCGTGTGGCATTCGTCCAGACGCGAGAGGGGCGTGGATTCTTCACCACGACAATGCCCCTGCCCAAAAAAATGAAAATCCAAATTGGTACTTCGGGGGCGGCATTTGGGGGACATAAATGAGATAAAAAAAGCTACGACGATTCAGAATTATTGAAGGAATGTCACAGGGGGAGCGTAATAATTGTAAAATAAAATTTTTAAAAAACTTTTATACGTCACAAAAAATTCAGATGAATTCAGAACAAAAAATGCATTTTTTGAAAATTGCTTAAAAGTAGTAAAAAAAATTGAATTATTACTATATTGATAGCAAGGAGATCTTTAATTAAATAAGAAAAACAACATTTTAAAATTAACTTTTTATTATCCGTTAACCTTCGAGTCTAACATCAAAACTGAGGTAGATTTTGCTTTCTCACTGTATTGGGTTGACTGGAAGAGATCTCTGTCAGAGATAAGTCCAAGTATTTATAAATATTATGAGCAAGGCTCACAATATTTATAAATACATTATTTTATATGTAACTTACAAGTGCAATAAAGAATATATTATATATTTGTTCAGAGCGTATGACACATATAAGAATGAAAAAAAAATTATAAATGTCATAAAGTTTAACCTTTAAATGTTTTATTTTAATTAATAATAAGAACTTTTAATTCGTCACAAAAGATTTAAAATGGTCCACTTTAGGCGATTATTGATAGAAGCCTTATAACCATTTCTTAACCATTTATAATCTAACTCCCTTATTCATAAGAACGTTCAAACCTCTCATAAACCATTTTAGCTATTTTATTGTTTTGTTTCGTTCTTTTTTACTAAAATTCCAATTTGAATGAAAGTGACTAAACAGTGTAATAATTGAAATAGGTTTTTAGCAGATTTTAGTTTTTATAAATAAGGGAATAAGCATTAATATTACAATGTAAACGGAATTGTTTATGATTCTAAAAGCATCCAAAATGGCGGTGTTCAAAATGAACCTCTTTAGATACGAGTAAATTATATTTTTTTTATAAAAAAGAAAATTGAAAACAAATAAATTATAACAAGATATAGAATGCATCACGTCAACAGACTGCATTTTTATTTATAAAATTAATATGATATTTAAATAATAATATATAATAAAAAGAAATAGCATATTTCTAAACAGGCGGGAAAATATAGTTTTTAATTCATATTCTCGCCCCTCGCCATAGACTAAAGGAGAAATAAAGTTTGTTTGCATTATGACACAGTAGCGCCTCTGTCGGAATAAAATGGCAAGAAGCGCTTCTTTTTTAACGCCATAATTCGAGCACTGATTGTGACACTCAACGGAGGTATATTACGATAATTCATTGGATTATGTAAATGTCCATAATACGACTCAGCTTCGGATTTCAATTTTGTAACAGTCATTTTCCTTGTTTCCAACAGATTCCAATCTAGTTCGTTGTCGAGATATCTTTTAAACGGGTCTGCAAGAAAACGTTGGAAACCTTTGAAAATTCAATAAAACGCTCCCTATATTTATATCTTGACTAAAATCTTTTCTTTATAGTCATTGTCATCATATCGGTCGTCAACTGTCAGTTACCATGCTTGGCAAGCGGGTTTTTTTTTTTTGATGGGTGAAAATGGTATGGTAACCCCGCCTGCGCTAACGGGATACGCTGGCGGGGCACCAGTGAAGGGTGATAGATGAGAATGAAAACAGGCCAGTTAGCTCATCGTGATGAATTCATCAGGACTTAACCATGATAGTTTCCAGGGAGAACCGCGAGGAGGTCGACATGGTTGGGTATATTGCTAGCAATGAGATTCTCAGTCTTCATTACTAACAATCCGTTTCCCCCCTGGCAGGCGAGTTGGCAACCGCAGTTAGGCTTTTAGTTTTCGAATTTTTAAGCGACTTTAAACAGGAGGAAGTCTTCGATTTAAATTTTTTCATTTGTGAATACTGTAGGTATATGCGATATCTTGTCCAATTCTGAACGGATTTTGATAAATCATTTTGGATTTGTTTGTTTATTTGTAAATGGACAAAGTCAAAAAGAATTTTATTTTATTTTTATTTTAATATTACATCTTATATCTGTAGAATAATTAAAAATATTATATTTATACCATACATTAGCCAATTATAGAGCTCCAATTTATATACCAGACAATGTAATGTTTAATTTTGGAAGGTAAATTAAATTAAATAGAAAAAAAACTATTCTATTGAGATACTTATTTGAAATGTTGCATCACCATCATTCAATCGATTTTAAAATTATCAGCAAATAATATAGGTTATATATTATTTTCAACAATTCTATCTATTCATGCTTAACTATCCCGGATCACTAGTATGATATTTTATAAATAATTAAAAAAAAAACTAAATTTTGTCACTATTAAAACCGCCATTTTTTGCGTTGTAAAATCATAAAGTATTTTCAATTGTCTTCAAAAAGAAGAAGGTACTCAATTCGTTTATTTTTTTATATTTGTTACCTCCTAACTCGCATCAGTTATAAACCGATTTGGATATTTTTTTTTTTATGTAAGAGAATATACTTATAGATTGATCCCATAGAAACGTTACCAAAATCGGTTCAATAGTTTAGTTGTTTTTAAATAAAATAACTAGTTTTGCCACAATTCAAGTCGGTTTTTTTATAGCTCACAATCCTATTATGAACTAGACTGACCTGTAAAATATTGTATTGCCCCTACCGTCACAATTTTTATATGCAATTTAGAATAGCAAACAAGCTGACGTCCCAACTGATGGAAAGTGATAACCGCCGCCTATAGACATGAGCAGTACCATGGAGTACAGAGTATACTGTTTCGTCCATGATACCCCCCATGCGTTGACATTCCTGGGAACTCAGGTGTTATTCCTCTGTACCCTATAAATTCACTGCCATATCCCACCCTTCAAACTGAAACACAGCCATACAAACACAACTACTTCACGGTTGAAACACGATTGAGACAGAGGTGCCCAAGCAAACGACTTTTGTACAAAGTCTCCCTTTGGTGTTACTTATATGTATAATAGTTATTCTATGTTTATATATATATATATATATATATATATATATATATATATATATATATATATATATATATATATATGTGTGTGTGTAATTTTATTTATCATACTACTTTTTCTGCACCATATATGTTATGCTTTATATACAAACCCTATAGATACTTTCTGAAACTTGACTTGACTAAGAGAGATCCCTTTAAGGGATAAGTCCATCTGTGTACATTTTTATTATAACCTAATATATATAAGTAAATGTACAAAAGCATCTAAATAAATAAATACCAGGTCGATATTTTCTTAACGGAATAAATACTATTCAACTGCTAAGTTGAAGCAAACAATACAAAATTTCATTAAAATCGGATGAGCTTTCTTGAAGGTTACGTCGGATGTCCACTGCTGAACATAGGCCTTCCCCAGAAGAGGAATTTTGCCATTAGTTGCCACGCTTGTCAAACGGAATGGCAACAGCAGTGAGGCTTTGGAGATGTTTTAATAAGGACGCTGCAGCCTACCCCTCGCTTCCTTTAGTCGCCTCTTACGACACCCACTTGTTTAATCAAGATTCTACTGTACGTATGAAATTTTCACTTACCACCTCGTATCCGCAGACTGTTTCCACAGATTGTCAACACGACCGTTTCCGTCTGAGGCGCTTCATATGGTATCGCTTGGTACTGCTTGTGCTTTGTTGAGGTTGCAACTCCTGTGGTCATAATGGGCATTGTATCCGTCGCCTATAGACATGAGCTGTACCATGGACATAACAGAGTATACTGTTTCGCCCATGATACCCCCCATGCGTTGCCATTCCCGAGGACTCAGGTGTTATTCCTCTGTACCCAGTAAATTCACGCCATATCCCACCCTTCAAACCGAAACACAGCCATACAAACACAACTGCTCCACGGTAGAAACACGAATGGGACAGAGGTACCCAAGCAATCGACTTTTGTACAAAGTCTCCCTCTGGTAAAATTGGTAAAATTTTAAAAATTGGTTTACAACTGAGTTAAGAAATAATAAACTTAAAATAATAAGACCGAATTGAGGACCTCCTTTTTTAGGGAAAACCGCGCAAAGCCAGGGCCAATCGCTAGTTCAGAATGAATGTTATATTATAAACAATAACTGTAAATATAGTAAAAATACGACTTCCAAAATAAAAAAAGACTTGTATAAAAGAACCTAAGTTCAAATTATAACCAATAGTTAAAGGATCACCGTTGATAAATATTATTAGTTTCATAATAGCCGTAATATATTCGACCTGACGCTCCTGGGAATCGAATTTGCTGCCCTCCGTATGTAAGGGGGCTCACAAGTTGCCCCTTGGAGAGAATTTAGAGGGAAAAATATTGTGAGACTTCTAAAGTATGTTCCGACGACGTTTAGGACATTGAGGTAGAAATGGTTTGGAGTAAGCATTGGACAAGCGAGCTGAAGTGGCAATGGGCTGGTCACATAGCCTGAAAAATCGACAACTAATGGGGAATAAAGGCTCTTGAGTGGCGACCGCATACGGGTAAACGCAGTGTGGGACGACCCCCCACTAGAAGGAGTGGCAACCTGAAATGCATTGCAGGGAATCAGTGGATGCAGGTGGCTCAGGACCGTTCTTTTGGCAGTCTATGGGGAGGCTTATGTCCAGCAGTAGACGGATAATGGCTGGAATGATGATGATGATGAAGTATTGTGTGGTTGGAGATAAAATACCTATATATATATATATATATATATATATATATATATATATATATATATATATATATATATAAATAAAAACCAGAGATTTAATTTTTTATATGTGTATTTGTAATGAATAAACTCAGAAACGACTCAACCGATTGTAAGAATTCTTTCACTTGTACAAAGCTACGTCAGCAGCAAACAATATAGGCTGTATATTATTTAAAAAAAAAAAAATAGAGAACCCTACGAAAAATTTAGTATAATAATCTAAAATTGTTGTCTAAATAGCTAAGTATGGTTTCGGCATAGAACATGCTACTTGCCCTTCCTTTGCTGTGGGTGTCATAAGAGGCGACTAAGAGAATTTATGGTCGAGGGATGGACAGCAGTGTCCCTCTTAAAACATCTCTAAAAGCCTAACCGCGCTTGCCAACACGCCTGCCAAGCGTGGCAACTACTGGCAAAATTCCCTTTATGGGAAAGGCTTATGTCCAGCAGTTAACGGCTGATATGATGAACGTAAAGTAAATTAATATAAAATACTAATTCATCTTTCTACCTATGTACCAATGCGAAACCAGGGCGGATCACTAGTTACATATATAATAGTCTAGCTGAGGCTCTAGACTTCTTCTGCAAAGAACTAAGTTTTATATCTCTTACTTGCAGAATGACCGATTTCCTGTACAAACTTTAATCCTCTGCAAATTTTATTTTCACAACAAAAAGTAACTTATGTCCTTTTCCTAGGTCCAATCTATCTCTATACTAAAGCTCATTAAAATCGGTTTAGTGGTTTAGACGTGAAAAGGCAACACAGAGACAGAGAGAGTAATGCGAAAGTACCGCATTTAGACTTGTATCTACAAGTGTTTATATTCGTATTTTGCTTCATATTTTTTTTTTTATACAATTTAGAATGGCAAACAAGCTGACGGCCCACCTGATGGAAAGTGGTAACCGTCACCTATAGACATGAGCAGTAGCATAGACATAACAGAGTATACTGTTTCGCCCATGATACCCCCCATGCGTTGCCATTCCTGAGGAATCTGGTGTTATTCCTCTGTACCCACCCTTCCCATCCTTCAAACCGAAACAGCTATGCAAACACAACTGCTTCACGGTAAAAACACGAATGGGACAGATGTACCCAAGCAATCGACTTTTGTACGAAGTCTCCCTTTGGTAAATTTTGTATTTTGTCATCATAATCATATTAGCCTTTAACTGTCCACTACTGGACATAGGCTTCCCATAAAAGAAAGAACGGAGTTATGAGGTAACAAACATAAAAAATACAACCTTATTTTCTTCTTTTTAAAGTTGAAAATACATGTACAAAAAATACAATACAAATACTATATACATATGTATATTAAGATACTAACTATTCCCGTGGCTTCGTCTGCGTTATTCCATTATTTACATTTTAGGACTATTCGTAGCTCAACGGTACTGTTGGTAGTCAACAGTTCTCTGGGGACGAGTTCGTAGTTCGTACCCGAATTTGGAATAGATGCATCGAACACCAGTCTTGTAGATACACGGTCGGATTGTAAAAGATAATCGCCGTCATTTCATTTGACGGCGACTGTGGGAATGATCCTTAGGATATTCCTGCTCTAATCCCAATTATTTGGGGTCCGCGTAATATGTTTTCATTCAATGAACCTTAGGATATTATGAAACTTTATTACAGTTACTAGCTTTTAACCGCGACTTCGTGGTGGAAAGGGATTGTTAGTAATGAGGTCTAACTGACCCATTGCCAGCAATACATCCTATCAGGTCGACCTCCACGTGGTTCCCTCTGAAAACCATCATGGTTTATTCCAGTGGAATTTATCAGGATGTGCTAACTGACCTGCTTTCATCGTCACCTATCATCCCTCACTGGTGCCCCGCCAGCGTATACCGTTAGCGCAGGCGGGATTACATTATTCATTATCATCCATTAAAAAAACATCCCCTATTGAGAGGATTTTGCCAACAGTTGCCACGTTTGGCAAGCGTGTCGGCCCAATAGTATCAGTATGAAATAGGATAATTATAAAGAGAAATACCCACACTAATGTTCTTCTTGACAATAATAGCGACCCCGCCGCCGCGGCCGGGTTTTGCCCCCGGCGGCCGGGGTACACGCCCCACCAAGCACCTGTCTTGTGAGCAATGTGGCTTCGGATACTCGTAATCATCATCACCTTCTGATGCTGTTCAGGACATGGTTCAGAAATAATTATTGAATACTGTTCCATTCAGGTTTCTGTCGCCAAGCTGCTCTACATGCATAGCTGCTTGTGTATTTGAAGGATGGGTACATCATCATTTCAGGCTGCATCCGCTGCTGGATATAGGCCACCCCAATGCCTTTGAGTACATACGATCTTCTGCTTTTTGCACTGAAGGCCACCTATTATTGGTCCTAATGCATAACTGCAGAGATGTATGGAAACTCCCTGCCCTCTGGCGTGAACGCCGCGCAACAGTAGAGTATTTTTGCATGGGAGATTAACACACCGAGCTACACTATTTTCTAAAAATTGGTGCAAATATTCGCGAAGCATTGTTTTTTTAATGGATGACAATGGAATGGTAATCCCGCATGTGCCATCGGTATAGGCTGAAAGAACACCAATGAGAGATGATAGGTGAGGATGACAAGACATTTTTTGTACCACTGAGGTGACAAACAAGCATACGGCCCACCTGATGGTAAGTGGTTACCGTAACCTATGAACACCTGCAATATCAGAGGTATTACGCGCGCGTTGAAATTCAACGATAACAACTTGGAGGTCGACTTGATGGGGTATATTGATAGCAATGGGGACTAAGATCCCCATTACTAACAATCCCTTCCCTCCTAAAATATCATAGTTCTATTTGGGGTAAATCTAGAGATATTATATTATTTTATTAATTTTCTATACGCGTACACGTAAATACTAAAAAATAGGCATGGTTAATGCACCTTTCGGGAGCCCAGAACCGGTGATCTTAGTATGAGAATAAGTAAACGATGATAGGTTTCCACCGAAATCCCTTTGTATAACACGCACCTATGTAGATATATTAATGTAAAATGTATCAATATTAAGGAGAAAATCATAAATTATATTGTTATGCAATTGAAATGAACTTACAATCTCTCTCTCTCTCCTTATCTTTCTTCAATATGCCCGGCAGCTTATACCTAACTCTCTGGTTACTTCTGCTTCCACTACGGCTGTCGGAGTCGTCCCTTTCAGACTTGGAATGTAGTTTACACTTCCTTTTTTTTACATTCCCATTTACGCACTTGAAAATTCTAAAATGTTTTATTGATATTTCTTTAATTTATATTTAAATAGATGGTCTTTCTACAAACGTTTTGTACGTAACACGTATATGTACGTAAAGTATAAATGAATAATAATAAAAAAATATTATTTATTTAATATAAATCGAAATTATTGTATGACAAATCTATTTAAAAACGAACAATTATACTGTTTCACGGTAGAAACACGAATGGGACAGAGGTGCCCAAGCAAACGACTTTTGTACAAAGTCTCCCTCTCGTAATCTGACACTTCCCTACGGTTGATTGGGAGAGAATGCTTTTAGCATTAAGACCACTATGTATACATATATGTACTAATGAATTAATAAATAAATAACTTAATTGTATTTTTATTACACAATATACCTAATTAAAGATTGTGTCCCACAAACAAAAAAACACTTCATTTATGGGAAAACCATTTATTCTCATTTAAAAAATAAATTATTGTAACGATTTTGTTAAAAATTTCTATGTCGCCAATCTGTATGTGCATATATATTTTCGGATAAAAAAATAATTTACTAAATCGGTTTACAATGGACGGAGTTATGAGGTAATAAATACAAAAAAATACAATTGACTTGAGACCCTCCGTATTTTGATGTCGGTTGAAAAATAATGTTTCTGTCTGTCTGTCTGTTTGTATATTATTATTGATAATTGCAATAACTTACGAAAACTTTTTCTTCTTTTTATTATTGTCCGTAGAACTATTCGTGTCATCCGTTTCGTCAGATTCTGTGTATAAATATGGCAGTTTACCCATTTTTCTTAAATTTATCAATTATTAATTTCAAATTAAGTATTTGAGGTATTCAATTTGCTGATTTTATTGTTAAGTTGATTTGTCTTTTTACATTTTGTTCGGTATTTTTTTTTTGTAATAAATAAATTTTGGGATACGAGCACTACATTTTTTTTTGTTCATTGTTATTTTGTAAGTGTACGAATGACAGTCTGTTTTAATTTTGTCTATGGTTAATACCATTAAAAAGGTATTATGCTCATTAATGCTGATTTTCACCACCGTACAACCGCCACAAACTAAAGTTTCATCCCAATCATCTGGACGAGTGGCGGTCTTCAACCGTGCGTTTTTCAAGGCACTTTCTTCCACGCACAACAATTCTTTGGAATCAACTTCCAGCAGCAGTATTTACGAACCGATACGACAACATAACCTTCAAGAAAAGAGTATATTCCTTTTTAAAAGGCCGGCAGCACACCTGCAATGCCGCTGGTGTTGTGGGTGATCATGGGTGGCGGTAGTCACTTACCATCAGGTGAGCCGAATGCTCGTTTGCCCCCTGTGTTGTAAAAAAAATACTCTTAAATCTTTTTTTTAATGGGTGTTAATGGAACGATAATCCCTTATATGCCTGCGCTATCGGTATACGCTGGCGGGGCACCAGTGAGAAATGATAGGTGAGGATGAAAGCAGGTCAGTTAGCCCATCGTGACGAATTCAACTAGAATTTCAGCCGTTAACTGTCCACTGCTGAACATAAGCCTTCCCCATAAGGGGAGTTTTGTCAATTGTTGCTACATTTGGCAGACGGGTTGGCAACCGCAGCTAGACTTTTAGAGATGTTTTAAGAGGTACGCTGCTGCCCATCCCTCGCCGTCAATTAGTCGACTCTTACGACACCCACGGAAAGGGAGGGGTGGCCCATTCTATGCCGGGACCATAGCGAATACCCTTAAATGACATTAGGTATATAATAAACTTATGGTATCATAGATTAAGAATAGTGACATTAGACATTACCACTTCGCGTTGCTGACACACATTTTAATACATATTTAAATATTATCACGACTTAACGCGATAAAAATTTGTGTTCGCGACATTATTTGTATATATCGTAATTTATAGTTGTTAAGTCCCTAGTTAATCGTTTCTGTATTCTGTTATTTTATATAGATTTACATAGATTTAAGATAGTGTAAGTTAAATAAAGTATTCCTTTGCGTGTTGTCGTTATTACCTACGAATAGAAATTGTAACAATAAATAGAATTAAGAAATTGTAAATTGAAATAAAATAAATAAATAGACGCTATAGAGTACCGATCTGAAGAGACACGCGTCTCGTTCATTTTCGCCCGTCCCGTCCACAGATCGCTATCGCGAGTTGGAAACGTTATCGTGCGAGCGGGCGGGTATAAAGATAGGCCGCCTCCCGTCGAGCGGCATTCTCAGCAAGCAGTCGCAGCGTCAGCACCAGTGAAGAAGACTTATCGCAGCAGCAGACCCACTTCATCGTCGCGGCGTGTGCGCCACCGCAAGCTCCGAGTGCATCACCGCGCCAGCGCCACTGAACAACCGTCGTGGCAGAGACACCGCGTGCACCAGCGTGTGCGCCACCACTCGACGAGCTACGAGCCCTCGCCACTCAACTCTGCGTGACCGTCGCCTTTCACCGCCGTCGCACCGCTCGGACCCTCAATAGCCAGCGCCAAAAGAAGACGTTGTCTGGTGCGTTTGTTGTTGCAAACGTACCGGGCAACGGCCGGCTGCCACATAGGACAGCTGAGACAAGCCAACACCTAGTTCGACGTCCATCTGGGGACTGGCCCCCCCCAAGAAGCAAGGATCGCGGAAGACTGCTTCCAAGAGCCGTACACACGGCGTCTACAAGCTGAACCAGATGAAGCTGAAGCATAAGTGCTAAGTAGTTTGTTTGTGAAAGTGATGCCGAGCCCGGCCAGACGGCCGGATGAAAAAGGCCCTTTTCAGGGCCACAGTGTTCCATCATCGCAGGGGGGGGGACCTACCACCGCTGCTCCCCTCCCCGCGCGCGCCCGTGCGCAGCGCCCGCGATCAGCGATCTCCCCCCCGCGGGGGAGAGAGCGCTCCCGCTCGCGCGCCGCGCATCGCACCACTGAGACACCGAGCGTCTCCCGCGCCGAACCAGCCGCGCCGATCCGCGGCCACGCGAGTGACACCACCTCTCGCGCCGGTTTGGGCGACGCCGATGCCCAGCGCGCCTCGCAGGCCGCGCCCGCCGCGAATCGGTCTCAGTCTCATAAAACCAGTCCCGGAGCCATGCTCCCGCAAGAATCACCACATCCATCGCGATCAGTGCCAGTGCCAGTGCCAGTGTCTTCGATGAAACTCACCAGTGCCATCCACGCCGCCCACTCTTCTTCAACCGAAATACTGATGTCTCCAGCGTCGCCGACTGAAGAAGCCTACACGGGGGCAGGCGTTTTGTCCTCGGGTGTTCGGCCCATGCCTGTGCCGGGAGCGGCGAGACTCTCCCAGTTGCCGAGCGGAGGTACGCGGGCTAGCCTTTCACCAAGATCAACTTTGGAATGCGATTCCTTGATCTTGGGGCAAGTGCTGGCCACGGACCTTCTCTCACAAGGCATGAAGGAGAGGATCGCCGCTCTGGTCGGGGATGAAGCTGCCCGCCTCGAGGACCAGCCAACGCCCCCTATAGAGGAAATGGAGCTGGCCAGGAGTATCTCGGAGCAGTTCGTCGTAACGAGACCGGCGCGACGACCCAGAAGTCCTGAGGATACAGAGGAGGGACACAAGCGTCCCTGTCAGGAATCGTCGCCGCCATTACAGCAGACTCCCATGCCACAGAGAGACCCTCGGCTACGGCATAGGACAGCCGAAGCTGCAAACACAGTCCCGCTACCAGCAACATATGCCAGCGTAGCCAAGGCGCCAGCTCCACCTCCTGGAACGATGGCACCTCCAACAACAAGGACGACGACATCAGGCGCCGCACAAACCCCTCTTGCGGCCAAAAAGAACAGAATCCCTCCGCTCATAGTGGAACACTTGCCTAATTGGGTCCAGCATTTCAAGCACCTTAAGGCAACACTCAATTTCGCCCCGAACGCTCGCCCGTATGGGAAGGGGGTGAGATTCTCACCGAAGTCGGAGGAGGAATATCGTACCATCCAGAGATACCTCTCCGACTTAGAAAAGAAGGAGAAAATCAGCTGGTTCTCCTACCAGCTACCAGCTGAGAAAAGCCTTAAGGTGGCTATCCGCGGCATTCCAGCGGACACACCGATTGATGAGATCGCAGAAGCCATGACGGAGCTTGGATACGAGTGCGAATACATCAGGCAGATCAAAGCCCGTCAGGGCCGTCCAGGCTGCATATTTTTCGCCCAGATAAAGCGCACTCCTGGCATCACTCCCGGCATATACGAAGTCAGCGAGTTGCTGTGTATGCCGGGAATCAAAATTGAAGCATGGCGGGGGAAGAAAGGCCCGGCTCAATGCCACCGATGCCAAAGCTTCCGCCATTCATCATACGGATGCCATAGGAAACTCGCGTGTGTCCGCTGCGGAGAGGAGCACACGGCCAGGGAATGCCCGAGGCCCAGGGAAGAACCACCCACGTGTGCAAACTGCGGGGACCAGCACACAGCCAACAGCACCGCCTGCCCGGTGTACAAAAGAGAATCCCGTGCCAAGAAGGCCGGCACGGCGGTGCTCACGAGTAACTCGAGAAACAGAAGCGCTCCAAGGGACAGCAGCCGCTCGGTCCCTGCAGCCGCCAGCCAGGGCAGTCTAATGGCCCCGGCAAACCCAGCCACTGAGCGGAGAACAGCAGAACCAACAGCCCCCAAGAAAAACCGCAAGAGGGGTAAGGGGAAGAAGGTGAAGAAATCCCCAGACACTGGCACCGGCAACAAAATAGTGGCCAAACACACGACGCATCCGCCTGCAGTCGCCGCCCCTCAACCACTAGAAGCACCCACCACCACCTCTACGGTGCACAAACCGATGACGAGCAAGGGGAAGAAGGCGAAGCAACCCGCCCAGGATAATACCCCCATCAGTACAGGAAACCTCCTAAAAACCATGATAGGTATCCTGATGGAGGTACTCCTTGCGGTACAGTCCGGCGCAGACCCTCTGCCGGCCATCACCGCGGGTCTAGTGAGACTGACACAAACACAATGTGTACAAGAATAGTCCACTGGAACGCGGAGGGCGTCCGCCACAAAAAGGCACTGCTAAGACTGCTGCTAGTGGAGTATAACGTCGACGTTTGTCTCATATCTGAGACGCAACTTGGGGCCGTCGACAAACTCCACATCCCGGGATACTATGTATATCGCAAAGACGAGGTCACGGACAGCCACAAGGCATATCGCGGGTTGGCTGTAATAATCCGGAGGAACATTGCCCACCAGCCACTCCCCCAAGTGCAACTCAACACGCTGTATGCACTCGGGGTCGAGCTAAACATTGCAGGGAGTCCCACCCGTGTGTTTGCAACGTACAAACCACCGGGAAGCAGAATCGTATCGGCTGATGTCGAGGCCATATTCGACTCGCCGATACCCACTATCATGGCAGGAGACCTAAACTGCAAGCACACGGCGTGGAATTCAAACCATGACACCGCTGAAGGTAAAAGACTCCTGAGGATAGTCGAGAGAATGGATATCACCGTCCAAGGACCTGAGGTTCCAACTCACTATCCTCACGACCCCACAAGGACCCCTGACGTCTTAGACATCGCACTCTTCAGGGGCCTAAACAGCCAACCGACGCAGGAAGTCCTCCTAGAGGACATCCGGTCCGATCACTTACCAGTATGCATGGATATCCCGGAAACCCCAACGATCCGAACGCCGTTGGCCCCTCGCCGCCGGACCGACTGGGAACAATTCGAGGACTCGATGCAAAGAAACACACCCACCGCCACCATTACAACTCCTACTGATGTGGAAGAACTCGCCAAGCGTCTGACAGTCTCTATGCAGAACGCCCTGAAAGACGCGGCTCAACCCGGCCCGGTCCGCAAGAACTTCGACGGGATCCCGGCCGCGACACGCAGAAAACTGGCGCAGAAACGCCGACTGCGTAGGGACTGGCAGTCGTCAAGATGCCCATTACTCAAGGCGAGAGTAAATAAACTGACGGCCGAAATTAAAAAAGACATCGAGTCCTACAGGAAAGAAAGTTGGGAGCGTATGATGGAAGACGCTGGCGACGACTGGAACAACATCCATCGCCTGTGTCGCCGGCTGACCAAAGCCCAACCCCCAGTCCGTCCACTACTGGCGAGCGACGGGACTCCGAGGTACAGCGCAGCAGACCGCGCAGAGATCCTTGCCGACCACCTTGAACGCCAGTTTCAGCCCAACCCCGCAGAGGACCACGAACATGCTGCCATGGTAGATAACTTCGTAACAAACTACCTATCATCCTTGCTACCACCCCACGAGGACCCCATAGTTTTCACGCCGGGACAAGTGCAGCGTGAAATCAGAAAGACGAAGCCTCGGAAAGCCCCAGGCAGCGACAATATCACGAATATGGCACTTCATCACCTGCCGCGACGCACCATAGCGACACTGACGCACCTCTTCAACGGTATTGTTCGCACAGGGCATTTCCCAGACCAATGGAAGATAGGCAAAGTCATCACGCTGCCTAAGCCCGGTAAGAACGTATTGAAGCCAGAGTCCTACCGGCCAATCACGTTACTGCAGCATGTTTCGAAAATATTCGAAAGGCTCGTCCTCAGGCACATGATGCCACACATCACGCCGAGACCGGAGCAATTCGGGTTTAGGGCTGAACACTCGACAACACTGCAGCTGTCCAGGACGTTGCACGCCGTAACAGTCGCTCTCAACAAGAAGGAGACAGCGGCAGCGGTATTCCTGGACATAGAAAAGGCGTTCGACAGGGTATGGCACAACGGTCTGCTGTACAAGTTGGCCACCCAGACGGACATGCCAAGAAGGTTAATCCAAGTGGTGGCCTCCTTCCTGAAGAACAGGAGATTCATGGTGACGGTCGAGCAAACCTGTTCGGGTGAGCGTCCGATCCGCGCAGGTGTTCCACAAGGAAGCTGCCTATCGCCGGCACTATACGCACAGTTCACCGACGACATACCTACCACCCACCAAACCACCTTGGCGCTGTATGCAGACGATGCAGCTTACATCGCGTCGTCCATCACCGCATCGCATGCAGCAACAAAGATACAGAGACTCCTGGACACACTACCCCAATGGCTGAAGAAATGGCGATTATCGGTGAACGTGCGTAAAACGCAGGCGATCCTCTTCGGCCGGAAGCAACACCCTGAAAAATTACACCTGTGCGACTCCCCGATCGAGTGGTCCGCCACCGTCACCTACCTCGGAGTGGTCATAGATCGAAGGCTCACTTTCGGCGCTCATACAAACGCGGTGTGCAATAAGGCGAGAGTTGCCAGGCACCTCCTGCGTCCAGCGCTCCAAGGAAACCTCCCTCTCGGGGTGAAGACAACAATTTATAAAACATACATCAGACCACGGCTGACCTATGCTGCGCCGGCGTGGTACCCCAATCTAAGTCGGTTCAACAAGAAAAAGCTGCAAGCTCAACAAAACCTCTCACTGCGTACCATCACCGGCGCACATAGGTACGTGAGGAACACCACACTCGAGAGGGACCTCAAGATGCCCACCTTGGACGCGGTTATAGAGAACCTGGCCACCAGGATGTTCGCGCGCGTAGACGCTTCATCATGGGACCACCTCAAAGGTCTGGCCCCGCTACATGCGCGGCCGCCGGACTCAAGACCCTACGCGCGTGAACTCATAGCCAGCACGCACGCATCAGATAACGAAGCTGACGCTTAGCACACAGAGCCGTTGGGCTCACTCGCACGCTGGCAGCTTGCTGGGCCTCCCCCTACGGGGTCTCACTCGGCAGGCGAAGACCGCGCAGAGCGAGCCCGCATCGGCATGCTAAGCGCCACCAAGCCGTCAGTCATACACACACACCCACTAACATATAAAGAAGCCTTCGATCTGCAGCAGCAGCAACCTGAAGACCCGGACATCTTTATGCCCGGCGTGTGCTACCACTAGAGGGGAGTTAGGGCTCCGGACTGGTTTTCCCATCCTCCCGCAAGGGGATGCGCGACATCGCG